>NW_027507758.1:82790779-83990779 GCF_037356315.1 Lithobates pipiens | reverse complement strand
AGTCAACAACACTGAGAACACAGTTGATTGGACAGCACTAATATTCCAGCATTATCATCAGGCACAAAGCAGGGTCCATAAAGACATGAGGAACTTAACTGGCCTGCACAGAGTCCCGACCTCAACACGATAGAACACTTGGGATGAATTAGAGAGGAGACTGCGAGTCAGGCCTTCTCATCCCACATTCGTGCCTGACCACAAATGCGCTTCTGTAAGAATGGTTAAAAACATTTCCATAGACCCTCTTCTAAACCTTGTGGACAGCCTTCCTATAAGACAGGCACATGCAATTAGCGGACCTCCAGCTGTTGCAAAACTACAAGTCCCACCATGCCTCTGCCTCTGGAAATACTTGTGGCTGTCAGTCTTGCTATGCCTCATGAGACTTGTCGTTCTGCAACAGCTGGAGGTCCACCAATTGCATATGCCTGCTACAAGAGTTAAAGCGGGAGTCTGCGGTTTTTTTTTTTTTTAAAGCCAGCAGCTACAAATACTGCAGCTGCTGACTTTTAAAATAGTGACACTTACCTGTCCAGCGCACCCGCGATGTCGGCACCCGAAGCCGATCTCTCGATCGTCTCTCGGGTGCTGCCGCCGCCATCTTGGGTATGGGAATCAGGAAGTGGAGCCTTCAGGCTTCATTTCCTGGTTCCCTACTGCGCATGCGCGAGTCGCGCTGCGCAATAAGGATGGACCCGCTGCCTCTGGGATCTGTGTTTCCCAGCAGGCAGCGGGGGATTTTCGTAAAGGGGCGTAATCTACGCCCCTTTCCGCAGAGAGCTATCCCGGACGTGGGTGTAGATACCTGTACTGTACAGGTACCTGCACCCCCCTCCCCCCTGAAAGGTGCCAATTGTGGCGCCGGAGGGGAGGATTCCAATGAGCGGAAGGTCCACTTTAGGGTGGACCTCCGCTTTAAAGCTGTTATAGCTGCACAGGGTGGGCCAACTCAATATTGAATCCTACAGACTAAGACTGGGATGCCATTAAAAGTTAATGTGCGTGTAAAGGCAGGTGTCCCAATACTTTTGATAAATTTATACCAAACTAAAATTTCAGTCACAACTGCCAGGAAAATTATTCGGGATGCAAAGAAAAACCCACAAATAACTTCAGGTGAAATACAGGACTCTCTGAAAAAAAATGTGGTGTGTTTCAAGATGCACAATAAGGAGGAAGAAAGATGGGCTGCATGGTCGAGTTGCCAGAAGAAAGCCATTACTACACAAATGCCACAAAGTATCCCACTTACAATACACCAAACACAGAGACAAGCCTCAAACCTTCTGGCACAAAGTCATTTGGAGTGATTGAGCTTTTTGGCCACAAACGCTACATTTGGAGAGGAGTCAACAAGGCCTATGATGAAAGTTAAACCACTCCTACTGTGAAACACAGAGGTGGATTTCTGATGTTTTGGGGGATGTGCGAGCTACAAAGGCACAGAAATTTGGTCAAAATTGATGGCAAGATGAATGCAGTATGCTATCAAAAAATACCAGAGGAACATTTGCATTCATCAGCCAGGAAGCTGCCCATGCGACGTACTTTGACATTCCAACATGACAATGATCCAAAACACAAGGCCAAGTCAACCGGTCATTGGTTACAGCAGAATAAAGTGAATATTCTGGAGTGGCATCTCAGTCTGACCTCAATATCATTAACCACTTTAAGACCACCGCATGTAAAAATACGTCGGCACAATGGTACGGACAGGCACAAGCACGTACCCGTACGTTCCTGCCTTCCAGCGGGTGGCGGGTCTGATCGGACCCCCTCCCGCTGGCTGCGGCGGTCCGTTTCACTTCAGGAGCGATCCGGGATGAGCGATCGCTCCTGGCGAATGAGAAGCTTCCCCCGCCTGTGTAGTGTAAACACAGGCAGGAGGAAGTGATGTCATTCTCCTCGAGGCAGTCTTTTTGACCGCACTGCGAGGAGAGAAGACATAGTAAGTGTGCACCAACACTACACTGACACATAGGCACACTTTCACCCCCTGATGTTAGGTTTTAGGGTCAGATAGGGTCTGCGTCGCCCCAGGCAGCGCTAGGTTAGTGCCAGGTGGTTTATGGTGCTGTAATGTGGCTTTATATCTTAATCATCATCACCTTAATTGGCACATATTAACTGTTCTTGTACATAAATTGTTAAAACTGCATATCGATTTCTACATTAACTAAATCTGACAGTAAATCTAACCACTTGCCGACCGCCTCACGCCGATGTACGTCATCAGAATGGCACGGGCAGGCATAAGCACATATATGTACGTCCTTTGCCTCCCGCGGGTCGGGGGCCCGATCGGGCCCCCGCCCGGTGCCTGCGGCGGTCGGTTTTCGTTCGGGAGCGATCCCGGACGAGGGGACGGCCATTCATTCATGGCCACCCCCTCGCGATCGCTCCCGACGAATGGAAATCCCCGGTGACATCACTTCCTCTCCTGTAATGTAAACACAGGAGAGGAAGTGATGTATTCTCTCCTCCGTGTCGGTATTTTTCGTTCCGACACGGAGGAGAGCGGATCAGTGAGTTGCACCAACACATCCCACACACAGTAGAACATGCCAGGCACACTCACACCCCCCCTTTACCCCCCGATCACCCCCCCAATTACCCCTGCCCCCCAGTCACAGTGACACCAATGTCATTTTTTTTTTTTTTTTTTGCATTGGTGTCATTTGTGACTGTAATAACTGTTAGGGCAGTTAGGGTTAGCCCCCTTTAGTTCTAATGTACCCCCCTAACCCCCCCAATAAAGGTTTAACCCCGTGATCACCCCCCGTCGCCAGTGTCACTAAGGCTGGGTTCACATTGCAGCGGTTTATGAGAACGAATGTGATTCGCACCGCACTGCAGTGCAAATCACATCCGATCTCTGTGCGATTCGAGTTCAGCCATTCGCCGCACCCGCCGCACCCGCCACACCCGCCGCACCCGCCGCAAATTCGCACGGGACCCTTTTTTTGGCCCGCAGCAGAATCGGATCGCATGGGTGTTCACACCATGCGATCCGAGTTTGCAGATCGCACTGCGATATGCGAACTGATCTGGGGGTGTCAGTAACATTTCACTGACACTCCCAGCAGTTCGCATAGGGCAGTGTGAACTGCCGCCGGGAGGCATGCGATGCGGGAACCCGCCGCGGATTCGCGGCGTTTCCGCATCGCTCCAGTGTGAACCCAGCCTAATAAGCGATCATTTTTCTGATCGCCGTATTAGTGTCACAGGTGACGCTAGTTAGGCAGGTAGGTATTTAGGTTCGCCGCAGCTTTTTATAGCGCTAGGGACCCCCATATACTACCGCATAAAGCCCCCTGATTGCCCCCTAGTTAACCCTTTCACCAGTGATCACCATATAACTGTTACAGGTGACGCTGGTTGGTTAGTTATTTTTTTATAGTTTCAGGGCACCCGCCATTTATTACCTAATAAAGGTTTAACCCCCTGATCACCCGGCAGGTGTCATTTGTGACTAATAACTGTTAGGGCAGTTAGGGTTAGCCCCCTTTAGTTCTAAGGTACCCCCCTAACCCCCCCAATAAAGGTTTAACCCCGTGATCACCCCCCGTCGCCAGTGTCACTAAGGCTGGGTTCACATTGCAGCGGTTTATGAGAACGGATGTGATTCGCACCGCACTGCAGTGCAAATCACATCCGATCTCTGTGCGATTCGAGTTCAGCTATACAGATAGTATGGCTGAATTCGTGTCGCACCCGCCGCAAACTCGCACGGGACCCTTTTTTTGGTCCGCAGCAGAATCGGATCGCATGGGTGTTCACACCATGCGATCCAAGTTTGCAGATCGCACTGCGATATGCGAACTGATCTGGGGGTGTCATTAACATTTCACTGACACTCCCAGCAGTTCGCATAGGGCAGTGTGAACTGCCGCCGGGAGGCATGCGATGCGGGAACCCGCCGCGCATTCGTGGCGTTCCCGCATCGCTCCAGTGTGAACCCAGCCTAATAAGCGATCGTTTTTCTGATCGCTGTATTAGTGTCACAGGTGACGCTAGTTAGGCAGGTAGGTATTTAGGTTCGCCGCAGCTTTTTATAGCGCCAGGGACCCCCATATACTACCGCATAAAGCCCCCTGATTGCCCCCTAGTTAACCCTTTCACCAGTGATCACCATATAACTGTTACAGGTGACGCTGGTTGGTTAGTTATTTTTTTATAGTTTCAGGGCACCCGCCATTTATTACCTAGTCTCACTAGTGTACCCCTAAATTTAGGGGTGTCTACTTTCTAAAATGGGGTCATTTGGGGGGGGGGGGTTTGTGCCATCTTGGCATTTTATGGCCTTCAAAACTGTAACGCCCTTAGAAAGCCTGAAGGCGGTGCTTGGTTTTTGGGGCCCCGTACGCGGCTAGGCTCCCAAAAAGTCCCACATATGTGGTATCCCCGTACTCAGGAGAAGCAGCAGAATTTATTTTGGGGTGTCATTTCACATATGCCCATGGCATGCGTGAGCAATATATCATTTAGTGACAACTTTGTGAAAAAAAAAAAAAGTTTGTAATTTTCCCGCAACTTGTGGCAAAATATAAAATATTCCATGGACTCAACATGCCTCTCAGCAAATAGCTTGGGGTGTCTACTTTCTAAAATGGGGTCATTTGTGGGGGTTTTGTGCCATCTTGGCATTTTATGGCCTTCAAAACTGTAATAGGTAGTGAGAAGTGAACTCAAAAAATTACGCCCTTAGAAAGCCTGAAGGCGGTGCTTGGTTTTCGGGGCCCCGTACGCGGCTAGGCTCCCAAAAAGTCCCACATATGTGGTATTCCCGTACTCAGGAGAAGCAGCAGAATTTATTTTGGGGTGTCATTTCACATATGCCCATGGCATGCATGAGCAATATATCATTTAGTGACAACTTTGTGAAAAAAAAAAAAAAAAAAAAAAAAGTTTGTAATTTTCCCGCAACT
This sequence comes from Lithobates pipiens, assembly GCF_037356315.1. Taxonomy (NCBI): domain Eukaryota; kingdom Metazoa; phylum Chordata; class Amphibia; order Anura; family Ranidae; genus Lithobates; species Lithobates pipiens. Next base: position 83,985,845 of record NW_027507758.1, on the reverse strand, counting down.
TGTGGCAAAATATAAAATATTCCATGGACTCAACATGCCTCTCAGCAAATAGCTTGGGGTGTCTACTTTCTAAAATGGGGTCATTTGTGGGGGTTTTGTGCCATCTTGGCATTTTATGGCCTTCAAAACTGTAATAGGTAGTGAGGCGTGAAATCAAAAATTGACGCCCTTAGAAAGCCTGAAGGCGGTGCTTGGTTTTCGGGGCCCTGTACGCGGCTAGGCTCCCAAAAAGTCCCACATATGTGGTATCCCCGTACTCAGGAGAAGCAGCAGAATTTATTTTGGGGTGTCATTTCACATACGCCCATAGCATGTGTGAGCAATATATCATTTAGTGACAACTTTGTGTAAAAAAAAAAAAAAAATTTTTTTTTTGTCATTATTCAATCGCTTGAGGCAAAAAAATAAAATATTCAATGGGCTCAACATGCCTCTTATCAATTTCCTTAGGGGGTCTACTTTCCAAAATGGGGTCATTTGGGGGGGTTTTGTACTGCCCTGTCATTTTAGCACCTCAAGAAATGAGATAGGCAGTCGTAAACTAAAAGCTGCGTAAATTCCAGAAAACGTACCTTAGTTTGTAGATGTGACAACTTTTGCGCAAACCAATAAATATACAATTATTGACTTTTTTTTTACCAAAGACATGTGGCTGAATACATTTTGTCCTAAATGTATGACTAAAATTGAGTTTATTGGATTTTTCTAATAACAAAAAGTAGAAAATATCATTTTTTTTCAAAATTTGCGGTCTTTTTACGTTTATATCGCAAAAAATAAAAATCGCAGAGGCAATCAAATACCATCAAAAGAAAGCTCTATTTGTGGGAAGAAAAGGACGCAAATTTTGTTTGGGTACAACATTGCATGACCGCGCAATTACCAGTTAAAGCAGCGCAGTGCCAAAGTGTAAAAAGACCTCTGGTCATTTACCAGCAAAATGGTCCGGTCTGAAAGTGGCTAAAGAGCCTCCTGTGCTGGATTTTGCCAACCATGTACATAGACCGGCTGCCTGGGAATCAATGAGCCATGTGAGGCTTATAAAAAAACTTAATCAAAGTAAACCTTACATAGAAAAGTACTGGGAAGCGTCAGTAGCTCACATCACAGGGGAAATCCCAATAACCCCTTTCAGATTTCACACCCTGTTTGATGCAGCAGACATAAATGATGTGGCACGGGGACGTGCAGCATGGCACATGTTTGGAAAACTGTTTTCCCGAGTCATCAGACTTCACAGAGCGGGTAATCTGCCCGACACGTACCAGCCTTTACATCTACATCGGGGGGAGGCACTGCTGAATGTGGACTATTCTCAGCAGAATGAAGAAGCCAATTATGGACATATTTGCACTGGGGGATAAAATAAAAATCCTAAATGTTACTATATGACAAGAGCTGGCTTAAAGTGGAGCTCTAGGCCAGCATTTCTCAACTCCAGTCCTCAAGGTGCCGCAACAGGTCATGTTTTTTAGGATTTCCCTCAGATGTAGCCGCTGTGTTAATTACTAAGGCAGTGAAACGGATCAAATCACCTGTGCAAAATAATGGGAAGCCTGAAAACACAGGACCTGCTGGGGCGCCTTGAGGACTGGCATTGAGAAACACAGCTCTAGGCAATGGGGCAATTGTATGGTCTCAAATCTCATGGAAAAGGGTATAGGCCCTCGGTATCAGCACTCGTACCTCGCCAAAACAAATCTATTAAATCGGTGTAACCCTATCAAAAAACCTAGAATTAATATTACCTTTTAAAGGGGTGGTTTATGACTGTCAGAGTCAAGATTACTGATCCTGCAGCAAAAGTTCACTTGACCAAATGCCCAGGGTTTTTGGCACATGACCACCACCGCCAAGGAGCCGGGAATAACAATGTCACCAAAAGCAAGAATTTCAACTATTCTTTAGCTACGATATTTTACAGATGACAACATAGCGTTTCTGTACTAAAATTGCTTAAACTGCACAGAGTTTCTCATAGTGTGCATTAGAAGCTGCAGCAAGTCATGGCTGATGGACATCCTGCATCATCTAGCCATTTCCTCCCCAGCCTGACTATCCCTGGCCCACTCCTTACATTCATTGGATTTCAATCATGCTTGCTCTGCATCACATGTGGGCATTTCCACTTCCTGCTTTCAATATACACGTGTATTAAAAAATAAAAATAATCTATATATCTCGATATAGATTTTTTATATAGAGATTAATAAATTTTTTTTATATATATATATATATATATATATATATATATATATATATATATATATATACACACACACACACACACACACACACACACACACACATACGCATGAGATATGTACGTACATACACACAATGTCTCACAAAAGTGATTACACCCCTCACATTTTTATAAATATTTTAGCTATTTTGATGGGACAACACAAGAGAGGAGACCAGCACGTGTTCGAGTCGCAGTCCCCAGAGATTTTTTTCCTTCTCGGCTCACTGTTGCACACAGGCTGTTACTGGGGGGCGACTCCTCTTACAACTGGCTGTGTGGGCAGAAGGACTGTGGGAGAGACCCGAGCGAGCCAGGCTGTGCTTGTCCTCCTCACAGACAGATTGCCAGTCCAGAACTAATGGATGCAAACTAATGGTCTGCTGCTTAGGTCACATTTGGAGTCTTCATTAGATCATAATATCATTAGATAAAGTAGAGGAATTCTATCAAATTTTAAATTGGACTGTCTCTTATTTATACTGAAAATATATTTTTATAATAAGCATAGCTAGCAAAATTTCTGCGTTACCCACTCCGAGAATCCTTACAGTATGGCAACATGATAGCTAGTACTCTTACCTTGTAATACAAATTTGCCAAATTATGACTGTAATAATAAACTTGATGGTGGACCTAAACATTAAAGTGACTGCCATTTCATTAACTATGGTGTATGCATGTCAGGGCAAAATATAAGGAGATTAACCTTTAGCCTCAAACAGCTGAGTATGGGTCTGCTTTAAATATAAATTATATTGAATTCTTAATAAATATAATCCACTTACTGCTAAATTTAAAAGGCAGATAAAATTCCAATAAACTAATGAGTATTTAAATCTACAAAGTTTTAAAATCATATGTATAGTCCCTATGACAATTTTTTTATAATGACCTTTTTCATGTCAGATATCCTGCCTGTATGTCCTTTCCAGCTGTTAAGTGTTCTCTATTTTTAACAACCCGATGCAGAGAGAAAAAAAAAGTGGTTGTACCGACTAGTAACTATGTCAGCGTTTCTCCAGAGTAGACTACATAAAGAAACCCAAGGGCTACAGTGACCCAGAATGAATAATAAAAAAAGGAAGAAGTCTTTTCAAATATATGTCTGACTTTTTTTCAATATTACAGCAGCCCATAAAGTGGCGTTTACAGCATCTACAGAGCAAGAAAATTTAGTGAACCTAACTTTTTCCATCAAATCTTAAAAGTTGAACTCCAGGTCCCAACCCCCCCGGTTCCCAACACGTCCCCAACAAACATTAGTAAATGCATAAACACGCAAGACATACCATCTGTTTGTAGGGCTTCTGTTCTGGAGTGGACTTTGACTCCCTGGCTTTATCAATGTCCTCTGCGGTCAGCCCACTGACAGAAGTGTGGTCCTGGTGAAAGCCTCTTTTCTGTCCAGTGGCCGCAAAAGGTCCCGCAGTGTCCCTGAGATTTCCAAACATAGTTCCATTGTCCATTTTGGAGGTGGGGTCTGGTCGGAAGGAATAGGTGTCTTGACCCTGGCTGCTGTAGACGTCCTCCTGGCTGGACTGTGCCTCTGCATGCTGGATTTCATGAGTGTGGCCGGACGAAGGGGAGTACTCCATGCCAGCAATCTCCGAGGTCAGTCCTGAAAAACTATCAATGTCCTCCACAGCCAGGTTCTCCTGCTGCCCGCCAACTTCCTGGAGAAAAAATAAAGTTACACAAATGTCAACATCTACAAGGTCATAACAGGATAACTATGGGTGAAATCTGGACCTAGGGGTTAGGTTACACTGACACTTTCAACAAGAGCATGTAGTTCATGCATTGACTGCATGGCTGATAACACATCAAGAGGGAATGGTGCCATTATGCTTGTCCCTCACTAGTGATGGCCGAACGGTTCGCCCGGCGGTCGTTTCGCGGCGAATTTCCGACATTCGCGGTCCGCACGTTCGAACGCCTTTTTCCGTCGTTCGCCGCGGCGGACTTACGTGTTTAATGTATACAAGAACTTTAACCTTTGGTGACACGTTTATCATGTGATACAGGACAGCCAATTGAGACATGACAGCACATGGACACTTGTACATTCCCCCTAACCTATAAATACACCCGATCCGGTGGCCATTTTACATTCTTTCTTCTGTTAAGATAGGGACAGGTTCCTGTGTGGAGTAGGGAGAGATAAACCACTAGCTATTTGGTACACAAAAGTTCTTTTCAGGACTGGTATAGGTGTTAGGTGTTGATAGGTTTGCTGTGCTGCTGATTCTTGCAGCAGCCTGAGTGTCTTTTGTTAGTTTAGAGAAAGGGAAAGGACGGTGTATGCTACAGGGACAGCCAGATTAGTCTTTCATCATCATCATCATCATCATCATCATTAGCTGTTACTATCAAGGTCCACAAAAGAGCTGTTCCAGTAACCACTAATCGTTCTCTTTTTTTGCCAATTTGTATAGGGACAGGAAGGAAGCAGTGTTGTCAGGCAGTGAGGGTAATTTTAAAGACTTGCTGTTATTATTAGTTCCACAAAGGTTCTTTTCAGGACTGGTATCAGTGGTACAGTAATAGGCTTGTACATGTATAATATTCTTTCTTCCAAATATAGAAAGGATATTATACTTGACTGCTGCCCTTCTGCTGCAGTCTGCTAAACATTCACAACTCACTTGTTCCACAAAAGTTCTTATAAGGACTGGTAACTTGGTATAGGGTGCTACGGTACATAGGCTTGAGTGCGGTACAGTCTGCTGTTCTGTAAGGACCGCTATCGGTCCACAATAGATAGGGTTGACGTGCACCACTGCTGACCGCTGCCCTATACTGCAGCAGTCCTTCAGCGGTATAGGGACTGACGTACAGTCTGCTAATCACTAACACACAACCTGCTTGTTCCACAAAAGTTCTTATAAGGACTGGTAACTTGGTATAGGGTGCTACGGTACATAGGCTTGAGTGCGGTACAGTCTGCTGTTCTGTAAGGACCGCTATCGGTCCACAATAGATAGGGTTGACGTGCACCACTGCTGACCGCTGCCCTATACTGCAGCAGTCCTTCAGCGGTATAGGGACTGACGTACAGTCTGCTAAAAACTAATACACAACCTGCTTGGTCCACAAAAGTTCTTATAAGGACTGGTAACTTGGTATAGGGTGCTACGGTACATAGGCTTGAGTGCGGTACAGTCTGCTGTTCTGTAAGGACCGCTATCGGTCCACAATAGATAGGGTTGACGTGCACCACTGCTGACCGCTCACCTATACTGCAGCAGTCCTTCAGCGGTATAGGGACTGACGTACAGTCTGCTAAACACTAATACACAACCTGCTTGTTCCACAAAAGTTCTTATAAGGACTGGTAACTTGGTATAGGGTGCTACGGTACATAGGCTTGAGTGCGGTACAGTCTGCTGTTCTGTAAGGACCGCTATCGGTCCACAATAGATAGGGTTGACGTGCACCACTGCTGACCGCTCACCTATACTGCAGCAGTCCTTCAGCGGTATAGGGACTGACGTACAGTCTGCTAAAAACTAATACACAACCTGCTTGGTCCACAAAAGTTCTTATAAGGACTGGTAACTTGGTATAGGGTGCTACGGTACATAGGCTTGAGTGCGGTACAGTCTGCTGTTCTGTAAGGACCGCTATCGGTCCACAATAGATAGGGTTGACGTGCACCACTGCTGACCGCTCACCTATACTGCAGCAGTCCTTCAGCGGTATAGGGACTGACGTACAGTCTGCTAAACACTAATACACAACCTGCTTGTTCCACAAAAGTTCTTATAAGGACTGGTAACTTGGTATAGGGTGCTACGGTACATAGGCTTGAGTGCGGTACAGTCTGCTGTTCTGTAAGGACCGCTATCGGTCCACAATAGATAGGGTTGACGTGCACCACTGCTGACCGCTCACCTATACTGCAGCAGTCCTTCAGCGGTATAGGGACTGACGTACAGTCTGCTAATCACTAACACACAACCTGCTTGTTCCACAAAAGTTCTTATAAGGACTGGTAACTTGGTATAGGGTGCTACGGTACATAGGCTTGAGTGCGGTACAGTCTGCTGTTCTGTAAGGACCGCTATCGGTCCACAATAGATAGGGTTGACGTGCACCACTGCTGACCGCTCACCTATACTGCAGCAGTCCTTCAGCGGTATAGGGACTGACGTACAGTCTGCTAAACACTAATACACAACCTGCTTGTTCCACAAAAGTTCTTATAAGGACTGGTAACTTGGTATAGGGTGCTACGGTACATAGGCTTGAGTGCGGTACAGTCTGCTGTTCTGTAAGGACCGCTATCGGTCCACAATAGATAGGGTTGACGTGCACCACTGCTGACCGCTCACCTATACTGCAGCAGTCCTTCAGCGGTATAGGGACTGACGTACAGTCTGCTAATCACTAACACACAACCTGCTTGTTCCACAAAAGTTCTTATAAGGACTGGTAACTTGGTATAGGGTGCTACGGTACATAGGCTTGAGTGCGGTACAGTCTGCTGTTCTGTAAGGACCGCTATCGGTCCACAATAGATAGGGTTGACGTGCACCACTGCTGACCGCTCACCTATACTGCAGCAGTCCTTCAGCGGTATAGGGACTGACGTACAGTCTGCTAAACACTAATACACAACCTGCTTGTTCCACAAAAGTTCTTATAAGGACTGGTAACTTGGTATAGGGTGCTACGGTACATAGGCTTGAGTGCGGTACAGTCTGCTGTTCTGTAAGGACCGCTATCGGTCCACAATAGATAGGGTTGACGTGCACCACTGCTGACCGCTGCCCTATACTGCAGCAGTCCTTCAGCGGTATAGGGACTGACGTACAGTCTGCTAAACACTAATACACAACCTGCTTGGTCCACAAAAGTTCTTATAAGGACTGGTAACTTGGTATAGGGTGCTACGGTACATAGGCTTGAGTGCGGTACAGTCTGCTGTTCTGTAAGGACCGCTATCGGTCCACAATAGATAGGGTTGACGTGCACCACTGCTGACCGCTCACCTATACTGCAGCAGTCCTTCAGCGGTATAGGGACTGACGTACAGTCTGCTAATCACTAACACACAACCTGCTTGTTCCACAAAAGTTCTTATAAGGACTGGTAACTTGGTATAGGGTGCTACGGTACATAGGCTTGAGTGCGGTACAGTCTGCTGTTCTGTAAGGACCGCTATCGGTCCACAATAGATAGGGTTGACGTGCACCACTGCTGACCGCTGCCCTATACTGCAGCAGTCCTTCAGCGGTATAGGGACTGACGTACAGTCTGCTAAACACTAATACACAACCTGCTTGGTCCACAAAAGTTCTTATAAGGACTGGTAACTTGGTATAGGGTGCTACGGTACATAGGCTTGAGTGCGGTACAGTCTGCTGTTCTGTAAGGACCGCTATCGGTCCACAATAGATAGGGTTGACGTGCACCACTGCTGACCGCTGCCCTATACTGCAGCAGTCCTTCAGCGGTATAGGGACTGACGTACAGTCTGCTAAACACTAATACACAACCTGCTTGGTCCACAAAAGTTCTTATAAGGACTGGTAACTTGGTATAGGGTGCTACGGTACATAGGCTTGAGTGCGGTACAGTCTGCTGTTCTGTAAGGACCGCTATCGGTCCACAATAGATAGGGTTGACGTGCACCACTGCTGACCGCTGCCCTATACTGCAGCAGTCCTTCAGCGGTATAGGGACTGACGTACAGTCTGCTAAACACTAATACACAACCTGCTTGGTCCACAAAAGTTCTTATAAGGACTGGTAACTTGGTATAGGGTGCTACGGTACATAGGCTTGAGTGCGGTACAGTCTGCTGTTCTGTAAGGACCGCTATAGGTCCACAATAGATAGGGTTGACGTGCACCACTGCTGACCGCTCACCTATACTGCAGCAGTCCTTCAGCGGTATAGGGACTAAGAGTTTTGTCACAGGGTCATTTAAAAAATGACATGCAGAGGAAGAGGCAGGCCCTTCCGCAGGGGTGGTAGGGGTAGGGCAGGAGCAACAGGCTTGAGCCAAAGTGGGAAGTTGCAGAAGGTGCGTTCAATTACTTTAAAGGATGCACCAGACTTGGTTGAGTGGCTCGCTCAGCCTTACTCTTCTGCACCCTCCTCATCCTCTCGATCTGCACCCTCTTCTTCACTCTCTGCTATGTGCACCCCCAAAGACACTACCACCAACAACACGACCACCACCACCACCACCACATACCTTCCGCTTGAGTCACTGGAATTATTTTCCGATCCATATCAAGAGGACATTTCTGATGCGCAGCCACTCTTGGTATTGGATCAGGAAGAGGAGGTAGCAACAAGCGCTACTCAGCAGTCTGACGCCAGTACCCAGATCAGCCCAAGGAGGAGGTTGGTCCCCGGTGTTGCTGCCTACTCCGAGATCTCTACTTATAGCGGTGGGGAAGGTGACGTTGATGATGACGTGTCTAGTGATGTCACGTGGGTGCCCACAAGAGAGGAAGAGGAGGGGAGTTCAGAGGGAGATATGGACCAGCAGATAGGGAGGAGAAGCAGCAATGACTTACATTGCACAGCAGGGACAAAGCAGACTGCAAATGTATCAGGAGCGAGTCATCGACCATGTACGGTCACATCTGGCGCTCCCAGGACACCGGCACATGGCTCCGCAGTGTGGGCTTTTTTTAACGTGTCCGCTGCTGACAATAGCGTTGCCATCTGCAATCTTTGCAGTCAACGCGTTAGTCGCGGTAAGCCCAATACTCACCTAGGGACGACCGCCTTAAGAAGGCACATGAGCAGCCATCACCGAGCCCAGTGGGAGCAACGGAACACACAAAGCCACACTGCAGGCTCTCACCGTCCAGCCTCGTCTTCTACTTCTCCTTCTCCTCTCTCCTCACAATTGTCCTCCACTCCACCTTCCATCACGCCAAGCTCACATTTTTCTGCAAAAAGGCAGGCTTCCGTGGGCCTAATGTTTGAGCGTAAAAAAATGATGACGCCGGATAACCCTCTTGCCCAACGGTTGGCGGCTGGCTTGTCAGAACTCATAGCCCGCCAACTACTGCCATATAAACTGGTGGACTCGGAGGCCTTTCGCAAATTTGTGGCCATTGGAACACCACAATGGAAGGTCCCAGGAAGGAAGTATTTCTCAGAGAAGGGCATCCCAGAGCTATATGGCCATGTTCAGCGGCAAGTGAATGTATCTCTGGCACACAGTGTCGGTGCCAAGATACATCTGACCACAGACACGTGGTCTAGCAAACACGGGCAGGGAAGGTATATCAGTTTTACTGCCCACTGGGTGAACCTTCTGACGGCCGTCAAGCATGTAACCCGTGGCACCCGTGTAGATTTGGTTTTACCGCCACGGATTGCATGCAGGCCTGACTCTTCTTCTCCTCCTCCTACTCCATCCTCCTCCCTCTCCTCCTCAGCTGCCTCCTCCTTTTCCGCTGCTAGCGTCTCTTCCACTGCACCGCCCAAGCTCCCCAGAACCTATTCCACATGCCAGGTGAGACGTTGCCATGCCGTGCTGCGTCTGTTGTGCCTGGAAGCAAAGAGCCACACTGGCCCGGCACTCCTTTCAGCTTTGCGTTCACAGGCAGATGAGTGGCTAACACCGCTCAATTTGACAGTTGGTAAAGTGGTGTGTGACAACGGTGCCAATCTGCTTAGCGCATTGAAACAGGGCAAAATCACGCACGTGCCGTGCATGGCACACGTCTTAAACTTGGTCGTGCAGCGATTCCTTGTCAAATACCCTGGGGTCCAGGACATCTTGCGGCAGGCAAGGAAAATCTCGGCCCATTTCAGAAGATCTTACACGGCCATGGCTCGCCTTGCTGACATTCAGCGGCGACACCATCTGCCGGTCAGACGTCTTATTTGCGATTGCCCGACGCGATGGAACTCAACCTTCTATATGCTTGATAGGCTGCTCCAGCAGAAACGTGCAGTTAACGTCTACCTGTATGAACTCTGCGAAAGAAACGGTTCTGGGGAGCTGGGTTTTTTTTCACCGCGCCAGTGGCTGCTCATGCGCGACACATGCAGACTTCTGCGGCCATTTGAGGAGATCACCAAACTGGTCAGTCGCAGCCATGGCGCCATCAGTGACATGGTACCTTATGCCTTCTTTCTGGAGCGTGCATTGCGTCGTGTCATTGATCAGGCTGTGGAGGAGCAGGAGCGGGAAGATGAGGAAGTCGCAATGCTGGATGAATTCCCAGGGGGGGCTACTCTATCTGAGACAAGTCAACAACAGGAGTCTGATGAGGAGTCAGAGGAGGATGGTGCCGGGGCGGATGAGCAGGAGCAAGAAGAGCATGCTTTAAACCTTTCTGGGATCCCTGTTGTGCGAGGATGGGGAGAGGAGAATGAAGAGGACGACATTATCCTGGATGATGAGCAGGAGCCAGGCCACCACACCGCTTCCACTTTAGTGCAAATGGGGGCCTTCATGCTCCAGTGTTTTAATAGGGACCCCCGTATAAAAAGCATGAGGGTCAAGGACCAGTACTGGGTGGCAACGTACTTAGACCCCCGGTACAAACACAAAATGGCGGAAATGTTACCGCCGTCGCAGAGGGCTGTCAGAATGCAGCACTTCCAGGCCTTGCTTCGAGAAATGCTGCATTCTGCTTTTGCGTGCGCTGGCAGAGGAGCAATTCCCACTCCCAGAGAAGGATTTGCGGGTACCAATCCAACAGCGCCTGCAAGAAGAGGCCGGTTTGAAGATGTGTTGGTGACTTCGGATATGAGGTCATTCTTTCAGCCGACCCATCGACAGGTGTCATCCGGATCCAGCATCAGGGAACGCCTAGACCGTCAGGTGTCCGACTACATTGGGTTAACGGCCGATGTGGACGCTCTGAGGAGTGATGAACCCCTAGACTACTGGGTGGGCAGGCTTGACCTCTGGCCAGAGCTTGCCCAATTTGCAATCGAACTGTTGGCTTGCCCCTCATCCAGTGTCCTGTCCGAAAGGACGTTCAGCGCAGCAGGGGGGATTGTGACCGATAAGCGTACTCGCCTAGCTCACCACAGTGTTAACTACCTCACATTTCTAAAAATGAATGAGGCATGGATCTCGGAGGAATTCAACACATGTGACCAGTAGACCATGTATATGTCTATAAACTATTTTTTTAATCAAGCACACAGACCTTCTTAATTCATTTGGCTCACTTCCTTGACCCAAAAAAGCACACCGTACTATATGCCCCTACCCTCCTCTTTGAAGAGGTTGAGCGGTGTCATATTTCTACTGGGGCTGCTTATGATATCCCTGTGCTGTGCTGACTTCCTCCTGGGGGTTCTTATTATGAAGGGATCACACTATCCCTGTGCTGTGCTGACTTCCTCCTGGGGGTTCTTATTATGAGGGGATCACACCATCCCTGTGCTGTGCTGACTTCCTCCTGGGGGTTCTTATTATGAGGGGATCACACCATCCCTGTGCTGTGCTGACTTCCTCCTGGGGCTGCTTACGGTGCTGCTGTCAGTGCTGTATGTCACGGTGCTGCTGTCAGCGCTGTATGTCACGGTGCTGCTGTCAGCGCTGTATGTCACGGTGCTGCTGTCAGCGCTGTATGTCACGGTGCTGCTGTCAGCGCTGTATGTCACGGTGCTGCTGTCAGCGCTGTATGTCACGGTGCTGCTGTCAGCGCTGTATGTCACGGTGCTGCTGTCAGCGCTGTATGTCACGGTGCTGCTGTCAGCGCTGTATGTCACGGTGCTGCTGTCAGCGCTGTATGTCACGGTGCTGCTGTCAGCGCTGTATGTCACGGTGCTGCTGTCAGTGCTCTGTATTACGGTGCTGCTGTCAGATGCCTCTATCACGGTGCATGTGTCATTCCGGTATGTCACGCTGCTGGTGATCATCTCCTGCACCCTCTTCTTTGCCTACCCTGGTCCCTGACCTTCCCTCTCCTCCATTGCCTTCATTAGCTCCATAGTCCTGAATTGTTAGAACAATTTCCCAAATAAAATAAAAATGCTTGTAGTTATCGATCCCAAATTCACCTCATACATGTATTATGTCATTGTCCAGATGGTGGGACTACGTTTTACCCCCTAATAATTACCACGTGGCCGCAAATTCGACATGAAGGTTTGCAAAGTTCGCCTCCCATTGAAGTCAATGGGGCCCGCGGCGAACGGTCGGTTTCGCGAACGTTTGGGTCCGTTCGCATTTCGCGTTCGCGAAACGTCCCGTCGGAAGTTCGTCCATCACTATCCCTCACATTAATTTCCTATCCAGTCACTGACTTGCAATTACATACTGTCTGTCTGTGCACCCCACCTTTAGCTGTGGTTTCAATCCTCCAACCCTTACGTCACCACATGACACATTTAGCAGGAAGAAAACCACAGCAAGCATCAGACACTCCTCTAAGTGCCAAATGAATTGTTGTCCAGAGTGGGTAGCTGCACAAAACAAAACAAAGAGGAAGTAAACTTATGTGTATTATTTGTACCGATAGGCAGGTCTATAAGAAGACTTACCTATAGTAGGTACTGTAAATATCTCCTAGATGTGTGCAGTTTTGGAGATATGTACTCTGTATTCAGCTAAGTATTGGTGCATGGGCTCGGAAGGAATGGCCACCCATTTTTTTTGTTCCCCCCCCCCCCCCATCAGAACCTTGTGGCATGTCACATGGCTCCAGCTAGTTACATAGCCGGAGACCATGGACACGAAAGAAAGACAGGAGAAGATGGATGCGGCCTCCAGCGGGACGACGAGGGCTTCAGTTGCAGGTAAGTTTAACAATGTGCATTACTAGCACATTATGCAGGTCAGAATTTTATTTATTTTTTAAACCCCGGAATTTTACTTCCGCTGTAAAAGAAGTATAGCCAAAGCTTTTTTGGCTGTACTTCTATGGACCACAGGAGTACAGTTTGGTCTGCACTCCTGTGACCAGCTTTCAGCCGACAGTGAGCTAAAGCCTGCTCTGGGCCGATCTAGGCTCTGAAATATGGTCAGGATCCACCCAGATGCTTTGCCCGGAAGCTGGTTCAGCCTCTCGACAAGGCGCTGGGAGACGGAGCCATCTACTCCCACCACGCCTCTCCCCACAGCCAACTCTCTGCAACCTGAAGACTAAAGAGCTGAACAAGTAGTGTTTGATTTCTCTGGTCTCTGTCTGGAGCCGGCGGGGGGACAGATGAAGAATGAGAATTTGACAAATCGCATACTTTTCTTTTAATAAAAAGGTGTGTCGACACTGTCCTGCACACCGACTTTTTTTTTTTTTTACAATGTAAGAATATGCTAATGGCACATGCATATATGGACCCTCTACTCTAGAGTTTCAGAATCAGTTGCGGTTAAGCCACAATATGAAGGACTTATTCAGGGTGAGATGTAAAAACCAACTGTGTGCAATAAGCAGCATAGCTGGCTACATATCGTTGATATTTACAGGTCAGCTCTAAGCGGGCATAGTCAATATGGTCCATGTGCACTGGACACAAATGTCCAAGTGCATGAGCTCTAAATGTAAGTGCAGGTACCTTATAAAATGTTTGTACGGCTCCTTTACAAAAACACTGCTAACCTGGACAAGTGCACTTTAACATTCATTCCAAAATCCTGCTTTTATCCATCTGTTCTCAGAGTGGTTGTACTGAGAGATCAGCAGCCATGAGAAAACGTACACAGGGTGCATAGAAAAGCTTTTGGCTGGGATACAGTGTTCTGTTCCTTATTTATAAGGGGGGTGGGGGGTTTAACATTTTTCAAAGAGATAAAAGCATGCGCACAATTAAGGTTTTATTTATAGGCTCAATAACAGATGATACAGCTGCATAAAAGCAGTCATGGTTTTTCCAAATGCCTGCAAAAAAAAAAATATCACCCAATTGTGAAGTAGCTGCTGTCCCACCAACTGCTTCCAACCCAAGGAACCCAGCCAAAAAAATAAAATAAAAAAAAAAACTGGCCAAAGAACATGCATCAGCCAGGGGTACATTCCATGAAGACTGCACCATCTTCATATGAATACTCCATACCCACACTACTAGACCTTTCAGTTGTGGTTGACCACCCATTCCGCCTCTAAATACACCATTCCCTCGACCTCACAGATTCTGCTCTCTTTCCCGGTTCTCCTCCTACCCATCACAGTATGCCTCCTACCCACTTCTTTCGGAAGGGGTCCCCAAGGTCCTGTCCTCAGACCCCTTCTCTTTTCCATCTACACTTCCTCTCTAAGGGCTATACACATGGGTCAAACGTCGGGTAGCATCAGCCAGGTCAAAAGGCGGCTCATGTGTGCAGAGGCCGGTCAGACAGAAGCCGAGCATTTCAAGCTGGCTTGTGTCAAAATGGCACGACCTGAAAAAGGTCTGCTAATTAGCACCTGATCAGCGCTCTCAGCCAATGGCGGATCAGTGTGTTTTGGTGGGGGAGGGTCTCCCTGTCAGAACACAATAGCACAGCAGGAAAGATCAGATTGTTAATACAGCCGCTCCTCCTGTGCAGTTCAGTTTAATTTTTTTCGTTCAGCCCAAGACCAGGAGTACAATAACCTTAAAAAGGAGAGGTACAGAAAAGCTTGTTTGGCTGTGCTTCTCCTGCGGATCACAGGAGTGCAGTTTGTTTTGCATTCCCGTGACCAGTTTTTAGCAGACAGCAGGCTGACCTCACAGGGCCGATCCAGACTTGAGCAAGATCCCAACCATATGGTCGTGATCCACCCACATGCCTGGATCAGCAAAGCAATCCACTGAGAGGCTGAGTCAGCTGCTCCCTCCCCCTCCACAGCCCAGCACTCCAATGAGCATGGGGGGAGCACAGCAGAGAGCCAGTGACTGACAGTCACCAGCTCTCTGCTCAGGGAGCTTTGAGATTTGAGCAATCGGAGTGTTTGCTTGGGTCTCAGTCTTAGAGCCGGCGGGGGACAGATGCTGTATCGAGTGAGGCAAGTAGGAGTCTTGGATAAAAAAATAAATAAATAAAAAAATCCCATACTTCTCTTAATTATAAAAATGTTGGACTACTCTTTGTCCCTCAGCATTACCACATACTGAGGTTTTATTTAAATGGCAACTCCTTTCGTGGAGGGGGAAGTGGGAATTGTAAAGAAATAATATAGTGTATACAATTGGGACACGTCATATTGTAATTAAAATCAATCTTTCCTTTTCAATCTGCAGCCGCTGTAACTTTGCAGAGCAATATGGCTACCTGGAGTTGTTCTGTACAGTGTGTACTGACCATTCCAACATTTCCTGCTTGTGCGATTGGCTCACCAAATTTTCCAAAAAATCTGCATTAAGATACAAGTCAGATTTCAGGCATCCCCTGCAACAAAAATGTCCTTTTTGGTGAGATACTGCCAATAGGAACTCTAAAGGGATGCAGGCCCAGCAGATTTCCTCATAAGTGCTCTGCAGGTGCACAGCTGAGAGATAATTATGAAACCACTCCCATTAGACCCACTCAGGGATTTCTACAGAATAACAAAAAGGTAGAAATCTGAAACAAAAGGTTATAATCCTTGCAATGTACATAGATCACCCAGAGAGGGATTTTTTTTTTTCTCCAAAAGTGGAGTTACGCTTTAGCATATAAGGCTCAGTAAACACCTTGAGATTCTGCCAGCAACCTTCAGAGACATCCCCTTTTCCAGATATTCCTGACCACACTAAGCACAGAAGCAGATTTTGAGCTAGCATGGTGAGGTTGCATTGCTTTTGCTTCCTCGCTGGGACATATGGGATGCTCCAGGTGCCGTTTCTCCCAACCAGCCATTAGCTCCGGCTGCTGTCAATCAAATCCAGTGACATGGGAGCGGGGCCAAGTACCGCTGTGTCAATGGACACAGCAGCGGGACTCAGGGACATGCCCACACAGGTGTCCCCAGGGAAAGTGACTTTCCGTGTGGGAACCCGATTAAGGGGAGAAGTCAGGAGCTCTGGTGGGGTACCCCAGAAGAAGAGGATCAAGGCTGCTCTGTGCAAAACCCTTGCATGGAGCAGGCAAGTATAACATGTTTGTTATTTTAGAAAAAAAAAAGCAAACCTTTACAATCACTTTAATGAAAATGGATGATCGCCTGTAGCTCTGCTGAAATCTGACTTTGTTTGCACCTCCTGTCCTGAAGACAGATCAGGAAAGGGCTTTAAAATTTGGAAAACAAGGAAGAATCCTAAATGACAGCCATCACCAAAACAGGTATTGATTAAATTATTCCTCTGCCATACCGGTGTCCATAGAGGTGACAACTGAAGTTTTGGACTTTTCCAAGTGGAGCCTCAGACAGCAATTAAATAAACAGGGGTCCAATTTGCATGCTTTTCAAAACTGGGAAACAAATTATTGGCTGGAGTTACACTTTAATTAGCTGAAGCCCAAAAAACAGAACTCACCTGTACTCTACCCATAGCAGCACTGAAACGCTCCTCTGCAGCCACCTGCCAGCTTCTGGCCACGTTGGCAACATTTGTGCCCATCGCTGCTTGCCTCAGCTGCCCGGTCTGTACTTCCAGTATGGCTTTACTGAGCTTAGCCAGGCCTCGCATTAGCTTGACTGCGTCTCCCGCCATGATGGCTGTTTGCTACTTCCCACACCTGCTGAAATGAGAAAAGAGAAAAAATAAATAAATAAATAAATAAATAAATAAATAAAACCTATTACAAACGTTTGGGGGGAAAAACAAAAAAGGTTTTGTTCTGTTTTTATTTGAAGAAAAGTTTATGAACCATTTTATGACATTTACCAGTGCTGGTTGGGGCGTTAATGTCCCCTCATGTTTTAGACCAAAAAGGTTACTATCTTGTATCACACACAGCAGCATGTATTTAAAGTAGATCTAAACCCCAACTGGGAAATCGTCCTAAACCATTGCAACTAACAGCTACCCTCACTTTATTTTTAAATTCCACAAACTGTTGATTTCACCTTTCGTAATTTTATCATTTCTCTACCGCTGATCTCCTCCAACCGCTTTCAGCCACTTTCTGTCTATATGCACACTCCTACATCTGCTGTACACCATTGTTCTAGACCAGTTTCTTGATAGTGAGGACAGTGAACCTTGTCTGAGCAATGTGTGTTAGCACAGCCCCCGGCCTACACCAGGGTGGGACAGCTTGGCAACGCAGGGGCACAACTGGGAGACAGAAACTGTCAACCTATAAACAAAAAAAAAATAAAAAATAAAATAAAAGATTGCCTGCTCTTCATGGCAGGATCACCAGGGGTAATGTGAATGGAGGATACATTGAAGGATTGAAACAACTTCCATTAATATGGGAAAGGTTTGATGAGATTTTAGTAGAGGTGCACCAAATGGAAATTTTGGTACCCGAAAAGGCAGGATGCCCCAGCCGAAAACCAAAAATGACAATTATTAATAATTTTGTATATTCGATTATTAACCTGAACCATCTGATTTTTGGATCGTGTGTACAGGCCATTAAAAAAGCCCTAACAAATTCAGAAGCACTCATCTGTATATTCGCTTAGGGTCACTACCCCAAACATTGAACCAAAAGGACGATTGAGGGAGCCAGACAAGCAGCATTACAGAATGAAGAGTAATGGCAGCCATCAAGTGTTTCTTGGTAAAGTTCTCTCTGCCCCCTCCCCCCCCCTTAGGGAACCTCAGAGACCAGCATAGTTAGCAGCCAAAAAAAAAAAATCAAATATCCAATTAAAATAAATATCTGTAATTTTTAGGCACATAGGGGACCTGGTTCCCAAGATGTGTTGAACTCTGAACGAACGTATTATCAACAAGCCTGGAAAACACAGCTGTTCATAAAACTAGAAAACAAGCATGCAGCTTTAGATAAATGGTCTCCATTGATAAAGTCACTCTACCCCACCCTAGTGCGACACCAAGAACACAAACTGAGTAACAGTTGAGTAATATTGCATAAAAATGCTGAAAATTTGGCTTTACAGAGAGATTCGAATGCTGTCATCCCCCATATCCAGAAGCAGCAAACAAGCAATTGGGAAATGTGTCACAGAGGGGCCCACCGCACAGACACCATCACTCTGCCCGGAAAGAGGTTGTAAATCCTTATGTTTAACACAAACATGCCTATACTTACCTGCTCTGTGCAATAGTTTTGCACAGAGCAGCCCCTGATCCTCTTCTTCAGCCCAGCTGGCGCTCCAGGCCCTTATCTGGGAGCAACCATGCGGGCGGAATATGAGTCCTGCTGCTGCGTCCATCGACAGACAGTGGGACTCAGCCCCGCCCCCACGTCACTGGATTTGATTGACAGCAGTGGAAGCCAATGACTTCTGCTGCTATCAATCTATGAGAGAGAGAGAGAGAGAGCGAGCGAGCGAGCGAGAGAGCGAGAGAGCGAGAGCGAGACACACAACTAACAGGCCAGATTTTAAGTATTATATCACCTGTATGTATTTCAGTCATCTTGCTGACCTTTTATTGGGCCCTGAGAAAAGGAGTTGAGAACCACTGCCTTAAAAAGGGATTGTAAAGTAAAAAAAAAAAAAAAAAAAAAAATGTATATAATATAAATATATATATATATATATATATATATATATATATATATATATATATATATATATATATATATATATATATAACAAACATGTTATACTTACCTCCACTGTGCAGCTCGTTTTGCACAGTGGCCCCTGAACCTGCTCTTCTGGGGTCCCTCGGCGGCTGTCTGCTTTCTCCAGCAAGTACTTCTAACGTTCATGTGAGCTCTCTCGCATGGTGAGAAGCATCTGCGGGCGCGCTCCTGTGATATAGCCGCCGGCTGTATCACACGGCCCCACCCCCCGGCGCTCCGCATCATTGGATGCGATTGACAGCAGCACGAGCCAATGGCTGCACTGCTTTCAATCCATCCACTCCAGCCAATCAGCGGCCAGGCTGAGCGGCGAAGAGGACAGCGGGGGCGAGCGTGGGACTTTCGAGGGGTCAGGTAAAAAACGGGGGGACTGGGCGCAGGCAGTGAGATGTTTTTTCACCTTAATGCATAGAATGCATTAAGGTGAAAAAACATTTACCTTTACAACCCCTTTAATGCATTAAGGTGAAAAAGCTTTACAACCGCTTTAATGGACAAGCTGACAGTGCCTCTAAATTCAATCATGAAAAAGGTGACAGTTGAAAGCAAAAAAAATAAAATAAAGGTTACCTTAAGTGCCGGTTCACACAGGGGCGACACGACTTGCAGCGCGACTCACAGACGCGACCTGCACACGACTTCAGCAGCAACTTGCAAAATGACTTCTGTATAGAAGTCAATGCAAGTCGCCTAAAGCCGCCCCAAAAATAGTACAGGAACCTGTTTTCTAAGTCGGAGCGACTTGAGTCGCTCCTATTAGAATGGTTCCATAGTACAGTGTGAACGGGCACTGAAGGAGGACATGGCAATTCCAATGTAAAAAAAAAAATAATAAAAAAAAAAAAAAAAAAACACTACTATGTCAGTGGTTCTGAAATTGCTTACTCACTTTCATCACACTGCACACTGTGAGATTATTACAGTGTGCATTAGAAGATGCAGCACATCAGATCTAGTCCTTTCGTCCTCAAACTATAACAGGCCCACCACCCACTTTATTGGATTTCAGTTCTTTCAACCATGGAGGCTCAGCATCACATGTGGGCATTGCCAGAGTGCTCTACATGCAAATGCCACTGGCCAAGAAACGACCCCCTCCTCCAGACTCAGATCCACCCATCAAGGTATTTTCATATTTGCATAACGCCAGCCCATTGCTTGCATCAGAGTGGAGGGCACTTGGGAGCACTGTGGCAGGGCACTGATGTTTTCAGGAAGGCATGTACTGCACCATGCCAGCCCCCCCACTAGTTATGATCTTCCTGCATTGCATAGAGGAGCACCCAGTGATAACTGTTTTTTTTTTTTTAATAAGGTTTTTTTTCCAATTTCAGTGTGTCGAGAGGGACAGAGGAACAAAAAAGGCAGCAAACTATAAGCAGATTACAATTCAGCCTTTTCTTTAGAAAATAAATACAAAGGGCTGCCCAATGTGTCTGTATAGCTCCTACTGTCAAAATTATCACCAGTCCTATTGGGTACAAAAATAACTTCAAAAGCGTTTTTTCTTTAAATCTGAAGAACTAGAAACAAAGCAGTTAAAGGGGGTTTAATCACTTCTATTAAATATAAACAGAAAATCACAGATACCCAAGATCACAACTTGTATTTTCTGTTGTTGTGAAGGAGCCACGGAACATGTCCAGCTACTGACAATATTACATTCCCCTGTGATACAAAGACAATTTCTACACTTTAATGGCAAATTCAATGCAAAGAATTCCTTTTATCTATACTACCATTTAGTTCCAATACCCCCAAGCTGTACGAATACCCCCGTTAACAATTACAATTAGTGCACTAGAGTTTCCCTTTAAATCCCAATTCCTTATCCCCAGAAAGCAATGACTTGTACTAACCGGGATGACCTAAAAGGCCATAATAACAGAGCATTTTCCCCTAAAAGAGTAAAGACTTACAGAGCTCGGAGCGCTTCTCCCCGCAGTCTGGCCACACGTACAAAGCAGAATACTGAAGGGTTTTGCAGGAGGAGAGCACACAGGGTATGAAGTCACTAGACTGAACGTGCGGAGTATCACACTTCCACAAGGTAGTAGTCACAACCTACGTGTGAGGAGCAGACGGCTGGAGTCACAAAATGCTGCAACATTAATCATCCAAACACACAAACTTGCATCACTTCGCTGAAATTCTGATCTTTACATTTCTTGCACCCCAAATCTTTTCCCAGAGGCAAGTGCCTGTGTCTGCCTTGTACCCCCCTAAAAGGGTTTGAATGTTTTGGTACAAATTTTAAAATTAAATGTAAACCCCAACAAGCTTCCCTTTTGTTCGTTATTTTGTCTTTAGTTTTTTCTACAGTTACATCTTTACAGTTGTGCTCAAAAGTGTGGATATCATTGATATTGAAAATATGACTGATCATTCCAAGAAAACTGGCTTTTATTCAAGGTTCATGATCAAATGAATTAGAATTATATAGTTGTTGGCTCTTTTTTCACTCCCAACAGAAATCACCCTAAGGTTCACACTGGTGCAAAGCGGGAAACCCTGCGATTCAGTGCCGTATCCCACTTCACACCACAATCGCAACGGGGTTCACTCTGAGATCTGTGAACTGCTTTGGGTGTCAATGTACAGTTCATAACACCCCCAGATCAGTTTGCAGATCGCGGTGCGAACTGTGGAATGGTGCAAGAATCGGATCGCATAGGTGTGAACACCCATACAATATGATTCCAGTGCAGACCAAAACAAAGAGGGTCCTGCGCCTTTTTGGTGTGAGATTGTGATGCGGTTTCAGCCAGTTTGTATGACTGAAATCGCATCGCACAGACATCGCACTAGTGTGAACCGGCACAAAAATGGTCCGGATCAAAAGTTTCCATACCCTGGGATGCTTGACCTTGGTACGGACACACAAGGCGAGACACACAGGTTAAAAACGGTAATTAAAAAGGTTAAAGCGGAGCTCCACCCAAAAGGGAAAGTTCCGCTTTTCTGTCTTTTTCGGTTTCCCCAAGTCTAGATGGCGCCTGCAGCACCTGATAGCCAATTGAATAATTGGCTCGGGTGAGGACAGAGCGGGGAGAAGCGCTCCGAGCTCTGCAATTCTTTACTTTTAGGGGAAATTGCTCTGTTATTATGGCATTTAGGTGATACATTTATTAGTGATCTATAGAGGTGAAGGGTCCATGTGGTCAAGTATTATTATTTTTGAACAAACAAGATTAGCTACCTTTGCTTCTTATTCACATGGGACATTTATATTATTTTGCTGCATCAATTTATCTATGATCATTTGGATTCACAGTTCGTTTTTGATTCTATTGGACACTTGAGTTTCAGAAGCATCTTATATTAATGTTTTTTCACAATATTTGTATATTTGACTTCAGTTTTTTTTTTTGTTTTGTTTTACATTTATTAGGCCACATTCATATTTAGTGGCCAAGCGCTGCGCTTTATTTCTTTTCTTTTATTTAGGCGATCCTGGTTAGTACAAGTCATTGCTTTCTGGGGATAAAGAATTGGGATTTAAAGGGAAACTCTAGTGCACTCATTTCTGGACAGGTATGTGCCCTAATATTACAAATCAGCAGCTACAGTATTTGTAGCTTACTTTTTTTTTTCCTGATGGAGCCTGCAGTTCCTCTTTAAATTTTCCACAACTCTGGCTTTTGTTAGCTTTTTAGTTTAGTCTTTGTTGTTAGCTCTCATGTGGATGCACCAAGCAGGCTAGATAATGAACCATGTGGCGCAGAAATTAACTGTCAAATGACCTGCATAACAAGGCAATAGGACATTATAAAAAGATGGAAAAAGGATATAAAGAGCTAACCAAAGCCTTGAACATGCCAGCCAGTACTGTTCAAATTAACTATTAATGGACAGCACCATAGACACTATGACAAGGCGCATGCGCCGCACAAAACGCAACATCACGGCAACAGACGAGCTTGCAATCCACGCTGGTTCCTGGGTCTTCACCCTCTCCGCACTTCCGGCTAACACCGTCCATCATCCAGATCCACCCGCCCTTTCCACGGGTCTAATGGCTATACATGGTGATTGAATTTTAATGCTGAATTCTGGTCAGCTATAAAAATTAGCAAGGCAATACTACCTTCATTATTTATCATTTTTTTAAATCACGATTGTTTATTGAAGAAATAAAAACCATTGTTTTTATTTCATTGTCCTGATATCCAACACATTGAGTATGGTTCATTTCCATACCACATCTCCATGTGTTTTTGGCCAGCTGTACTACTACTACTCTAACTTTGAAGGTATGACCCACAGTTTTAGTGCACAAGGATTTAAGTTCTTTTTTGCAAGCACTGTTCAAATCACTTAAGAAGTGGAAATTTTGGGGGGGATCTCGATACCAAGCTTGGCCACAACTGCCAGACGAATGGTTTGCGATGCAAAGAAAAAAAAAAAAAAAAAAAAAACCCACAGGTAACCTCAAGAGAAATATAGGCGGATCTGCAAAATGATGCTGTGGCTGTTTCAAGGACCAAAATGACAATACTTAACACAAATGAGCTTCATGGTCAAGTTGTCAGAAAGAAGCCTTTTCCACAAAAAAGCCTGGTTACCGTATGCCCGATAACACCTTGACATGCCTCACAGCACCCTAATCTTGAGTTACAAGAGCAAAATAGAGCTTTAATGGTCACAACCATAAGCGCTAGGTTTGGGGAGGGGTCGACAGGCCTATAGCAACAAGATTACCATGGAGTGGGAGTGTGATCGCTTTAAATAAAAAATAAATAAAAAATAAAAAAAGGCAGAGGGAATCTTGTGAAAATTGATGGCAAGATGAATGCAGCGTGTTATCTTAAAATACTGGCGGACAATTTGCATTCTTCTGCATGAAAGCCGCACACAAGACGCGCTTCAACTCTTCAATGAGCGTAAGCACAAGTGGACCCTTCAGTGGTTACAGCAGAAAAAGGTGAAGGTTCTGAAGTGACCATCACAGTCTTCTGGTACAATCTGCAGCCTAGTCAAATCACACTGCAGAGGAATGCTCAGGAAATCGCACAGCAACACAGACCTCATTCATGTGATTCTGGTGTGAACCGTCCGTAAAGCCCAAATCTAGGGGGAGAAAAATAGTAAAAATGATCCTTTGCAGCGCAGGCACAGTGCTGCAAAAAAAAAAAAAAAAAAAGGCCCCCCCCCCCCCCCCTTTTTTTTTTTTTTATGGCTCAACTAAGTGACAAAAAAGCAGAGAGATGGAATTACCCTTTAACCCAAATAAAATCATATTCTAGAATTTAAAATAAAAAAAACCCTATCTACATTTAAAATTTAGATCATTAAGCAATTTTTCAAAACAGGGCAAAATCATTAGCAAAAGTATAGGTCATCTATTTATATAAAAGCAAAAAAAGTAAACATACTCTGCCCTAATTAAGCCCTTAATTAACACCGCTTAAAAATAGAATCATTAGTGCTTAAATCCAATGAGAGTCTAGGAGTGGAAAAAAACAGAATCCGGTCTGGAATTTCACAGCTAAATACCGCTGTCTATTCAATTCCCAGCAAAGAGGTCAGCAAAAGAGCGGATCTATTCTTTCATAGCGCTGAATACAGCTCAGATCACACCTGTATGACAAGCCACCGATAGACACTACCAATCTTCCAATTCTGAACTCCAGGTATATTGTTATTGTGTCGTCATTGTCATTGTCCCTCCCCCCCCCCCCCAATCTTGCCAACATCCAAATTCCCCCCTACTGTCCAGGACCCCCTCCCATACCCCAGGCCCACCCAACAGGTGGTATCCCCTTATCAGCCCTGTCTGTATTCATTAATGCAAATTATTTAATTTTTTTTTTTATGTAAGCAAAGCAAGTACTGGTATTTCACTTGCTGTCAAATTCCATCAGTCCCTATACAGCAGGGCTCAGAAAACATGAGGGAGGAGGAGGACACAAACAATCAGGTGTGCTGCAGGGCAATGAGCATGTTGATAAGAGGAGAGACCAGAGTGACATACAGTGTTAGCATTCCATTAGTGTCCTGCTTCTCTTATCACTGTCCAGTCACAGGGTGGGGAGGAGACCAAGATCAGGTCCCTCCTGGTCACATAGGTCAGCGTTAATCTAAGGACTGGAAAACTGTGTATATTTAGCCGTTTATCTTGTTTTAACAGGCAGTATGAGCAGCAGAGAAGGTAATCCTCAGCATTGTGTAAAGAGTATGTTTGATCCTGCCTTCTCTGATCCTCCTCCCTTTCCACTGTCCCCAGTCCATCTCCTGATAGAGCAAGTTGCACATGCTTAGTTCGGCGCGCAGGGTGGATATATTACAAATAAATCAATTTAAAAATCGATTAAAAAAATAAAACACACACACACACACACACACACACAGGATTTCTTTTTATAGAAAATCTGATTTTTAATCAAATTTTAATAAAATGCTTTTGGAGTAAAAAAAATAAAAAAATAAAATAAAAATTGTTTTCTATTTAAAGATGCATTCATAATTTAGTTTATTCAGCATGAAATGGAGCTTGGTTATGTACAGGGTGGATTTGATTTAAATCACTAGTAAAAAGACTTGATTTAAAATAAACTCTATTTAAATCATAGTTTTTATAGAGCAACTGTCATCTCTGTCCCACAGCAGCTCCTCCTCTGACCCGCTGTTGACTCACTGACAGTCCCATTCACTTTAATGGGACGGCTGGTAATGCGGAGGGGACACAAGGTGAGGGACGTGGCGGCAGCAGGGGAGTGGATAACGGCTAACAGGCGCTGCCATGATGGATAAGAAATGACAGGGGCTCTTTAAAATGTAAGGACTTGTTCTTGCTGGTAGTTATAATCTTTAATATTTTCAAACAAAATTAAGGTTTCCCCATTTATCAGATTAGTAAAACAGCAATATCAAAACTGATTCAATCATACAGTTTGTAGTGTACATACAAAACAACGGGATAAAGGAATATTCCTGAACTTTGTTTTATCTCATGATTACTGTGAAATTGTGTGAATGCATCAATGCAGTGCATGTTGTTATCTCAGCTTGCAGAACGTGGATTCATTAAATGTTTACCAAAAACTGAAATATTGCAGAATATACAGCCTTGTGGTACATAACCAAGCTCCATTTCATGCTGAATAAACTAAATTATTAATGTATCTGAAATAGAAAACCATCTTTGGATAGTTTTTTACTCCAAAAGCAGACGAGGTTCAAGGCAGGTTTGGTTTTAGTTTTTCTCCCCAGTGACAGATCACTTCGTGCATAGGTAAAAGCAGCTTTTATATTAGGCATCTATTTTTCCTTTAATTACAACACAATGAATAAAATACTGAACTTTCTGACCTTATCTAATGGCCACGGCCAGCACTCACTCCTGATCAAACACCCTATAGTCAATAATTAAAAAACCCAAAGCCTTCTTAATCCTATTAACCAGCTTTTCCCCAAACAGAGCAAAGTCTGATGGAGAATCTGGAGCAGATTACAGCCTCATTTAACTACACATTACATAAAAAAAGTAAACTGTGACCTAGCTAATTTTTTAAATATAATTAAAATGTTATGATTTCTCTTGTGAGCCCCTTGGGCTAAAATGAAGGACATCACTCAATTCCCCCCCATCCACCATAAACAGGACAAATCTGCAGTACCACACCCACAGCTGTCAGTATACCTGACCAGCGCTGCATCTGATTGGATACAAGCACTGTTCAAGCTGAGAAATGTCTGCGCCCCCCCTCTCCTCCCCCCCCCCCCCCCAGCTGTAGGTTGTCATGTCAGCACCACTCAGCTCAACAAAAAAACTCCACTGAGCCGTGTGGATAAAGGTGGACTAAACAGCGACAGCATCCAATCAGATGCATTCACTGTTCAGGAATTTAGACAGCTGAATACAAAAGTTGACAATGGCGATTTCTTCATCTAGGCCATTTAGCACAGAGGATCGATTTCTCTCACTTAGCCTGCAGGAGAGATCTAAGCATGTATGGCTAGCCTTACCAAATCCTTTAATTAAATAAGTTGGGGACACCAAACCCTCCCCAGATTAGTTGATTTTTCTATGTGACCCCGGCTACCTCTGAAGAGATGGGAAGAATTGCTGATCAGTTGTATATCACAAATCATGTTATGAAAAATCCTCGGAGAACTTGTAATGTCATAAGTGCATATTACTGCTCAGGAGTTCAGTCTTAAATGTCCCATCTTCTACTCAATACTCGTATTAGATGTTTTGTATTGGACCGTGTATGACTGCCAAGCCTGACTGCAGCTGTACAATGGAAGGAGAAAAATCCCCCCAACATTTTACCTGATAAAAGTATTTCAAGGACAAAAAAAAAGTACATTTCAACATCTTATGCAGCCAGTACATACAGTGCCTTGCGAAAGTATTCGGCCCCCTTGAACTTTTCAACCTTTTGCCACATTTCAGGCTTCAAAGTTAAAGATATAAAATTTAAATTTTTTGTGAAGAATCACCAACAAGTGGGACACAATTGTGAAGTGGAACGAAATCTATTGGATATTTTAAACTTTTTTAACAAACAAAAAAAAAAAAAGAAAAGTGGTGCATGCAAAATTATTCGGCCCCTTTACTTTCAGTGCAGCAAACTCACTCCAGAAGTTCAGCGAGGATCTCTGAATGATCCAATGTTGTCCTAAATGACTGATGGTGATAAATAGAATCCACTTGTGTGTAATCAAGTCTCTGTATAAATGCACCTGCTCTGTGATAGTCTCAGGGTTCTGTTGAAAGCGCAGAGAGCATCATGAAGACCAAGGAACACACCAGGAAGGTCTGCAATACTGTTGAGAAGTTTAAAGCCGGATTTGGATACAAAAAGATTTCCCAAGCTTTAAACATCCCAAGGAGCACTGTGCAAGTGATCATTTTGAAATGGAAGGAGTATCAGACCACTGCAAATCTACCAAGACCTGGCCGTCCCTCTAAACTTTCAGCTCAGACAAGGAGAAGACTGATCAGAGATGCAGCCAAGAGGCCCATGATCACTCTGGATGAACTGCAGAGAACTACAGCTGAGGTAGGAGAGTCTGTCCATAGGACAACAATCAGTCGTACACTGCACAAATCTGGCCTTTATGGAAGAGTGGCAAGAAGAAAGCCATTTCTCAAAGATATCCATAAAAAGTCTTGTCTAAAGTTTGCCACAAGCCACCTGGGAGACACACCAAACATGTGGAAGAAGGTGCTCTGGTCAGATGAAACCAAAATCAAACTTTTTGCCCACAATGCAAAACGATATGTTTGGCGTAAAAGCAACACAGCTCATCACCCTCAACACACCATCCCCACTGTCAAACATGGTGGTGGCAGCATCATGGTTTGGGCCTGCTTTTCTTCAGCAGGGACAGTGAAGATGGTTAAAATTGAGGGGAAGATGGATGCAGCCAAATACAGGACCATTCTGGATGAAAACCTGTTGGAGTCTGCAAAAGACCTGAAACTGGGAAGGAGATTTATCTTCCAACAAGACAATGATCCCAAACATACAGCAAAATCTACAAAGGAATGGTTCACAAATAAATGTATCCAGGTGGTAGAATGGCCAAGTCAAAGTCCAGACCTGAATCCAATCGAGAATCTGTGGAAAGAGCTGAAAACTGCTGTTCACAAACACTCTCCATCCAACCTCACTGAGCTCGAGCGGTTTTGCAAGGAAGAATGGGCAAGAATTTCAGTCTCTCGATGTGCAAAACTGATAGAGACATACCCCAAGCGACTTGCAGCTGTAATCGCAGCAAAAAGATGGCTCTACAAAGTGTTAACGCAAGGGGGCCGAATAATTTTGCACGCCCCACTTTTCTTTCTTTTATTAGTTAAAAAAAGTTTTAAAAATCCAATAGATTTCGTTCCACTTCACAATTGTGTCCCACTTGTTGGTGATTCTTCACAAAAAATAAATTTTTTTATATCTTTATGTTTGAAGCCTGAAATGTGGCAAAAGGTTGTAAAGTTCAAGGGGGCCGAATACTTTCGCAAGGCACTGTAACAAAGCCTGTTGAATTCTTAACAGGATAAGTCCAATTCTAGGGACACGTTTCACATTACACCCATAGTTCGGGTGTACCAGGTTATTAACGGAGCAGCCTCTTCACCCGCCACCCCCCATCATGACATCAGGACAGGGATCTTCTCCCTGCACCCACTGTCACCCAGGTAACCCCTTTTCAGCTGATACTTTGTAGTTCTCAATGAACTACCAGCACACTAATGAGCGCTCTTGGTAGTTCATTGATCCTTCCTGTTATATAGTAGGAGGTACAGGCAGACAGCTACATTGACAGTCTACTGGAGCCCGAGATGCTTTACAGGATGCTAATAAATACATTTTCTTTTACCTGCAAAAATGTGTGCATTACTTTGTTTAAAAGTGAACTTCTCCCTTAAGTAGCCCATAGATTATGCAGTACTCTCCTTTCACCACAGGTGAATCATGGGGAATCATGCAATTCCCCTAACACAGTTGAAGGGGGAATCCCTCCCGTAGCGCTATTGTGTTCTGCTGGCAGAACATAATGATCATTACATGAAAGAAAAAAAAAAAAAAAAAAAGAAAAAAAAGAAAGAAAAAAAAATAATTATTAAGCTAGTTGTACTGAAGTTGATTGATGGAGCGATATGTTCCTGCCAAACCAGACAAGATTTGATCCATCTATGGCTGACTTTAGACATCCATTGAGAGCCTAACATCCTTCTTGGGCTGACACAGTGCTTCTAATGCACTAAAAAAAGAAACCAACTGTGGGACTACAGAACTCCTCCCATGTCCCACCTTAAGTTCATACATGGAGTCCCAGCAAATCAAAGTGTCTGCCCGTCATAGAAGCCATTTCTCACAATAACAAGGTATAAGAAAAAAATAAATAAAAAATAAGTGTGTATGTAATAATACTCCATTATAAAAAAAATATTATAAGTATTATTACATACACTATATTATATATATATATATATATATATATATATATATATATATATATATATATATATATATATATATATATATATATATATATATATATATAATTTTTATTTTATTTATTTTATTTTTCCCCTCTAGTGCATACTGTATCCTAGCTTTAATATTTATTAAAGCTAGGATACAGTATGCACTAGAGGGGAAAAATGGGTGCCTGAGGGTAATATCTGGGCAAACATTCAATGCTCTGAAAAATAAATTAAATGCAAGAACCTTAATAAGAACAGCATCATATGATGGCCAAACTTACTTTACTGCAACGACTGCAGAATGAAGTCTAACAATTTAGCGCCACCTTTTTGCTCGAAACCTAAAGTCACAAATCCCTGTTCAGCAATGTTACTTTAAGCAAAGGGAGAGAAAACAAATCCATTGCAACACTCCCCTTTGGCAAGCACCTCTCCAACATCCCAACAAGCACTGACATTTATAAGCCAGGTGGGAACACAGCCAATCACAACAATACAGACCTGTAAGACACCAGGTTAGGAACCACAAGGGCAAATGTATCTAAGGGAGCGGGAGCAAACAGACGTCCCTCCTGCTACTGCCACTCATTCCCCAACCACCCAAAACAGCGTGTGCAATGAGGAGCGAGCCCTTACTAATGCAGAACTTCAGCAGCGTCCTCCTGACTTACTGAAAGGAGCATTAGAAGACACGCCTGCATGATCTATAGTGTTGCAATTGCTGCACAGCTATATTTTCACATATTCTAGCTCTGCATACATAACTGTTACAGTTTAGATTGCAAAACTTATTGGAATGCCCCCCGATTCGATTGGAATGCCCCCCGATTCCATGTTTGCAGAGGTTCTTCAGCAATATATACCCAATCAGAGCCATACAGCATTGTGGGATAAAAAGGCATGCTTCCAAAATTTCCTACAGAGACGTGAAGCAACCACATGGAATTCATTTGAAATGCATTTCATTGAAGCATAAATTCTACAGCAAGATAAGAGCGGATAGGCTACAAGGATCTCCTTTCACATATACATACACACCCCGCCCCCTCTACATATCAAAAGCACACCAATTAAGCACCCTGACAAAAACATTAGATGGGCAAGGCTCAGAACAAAATTCTATTAGGGCCCATTCACACTATTGGAACTGCTACCGTGCGTTAATGCATTTTTTTTTCAATGGGTTAATGTCCAATCTCTTTAAAAGGGCTCATTCATTTTTAATGGGCTATCAATGCACCACAATGGTTAAAAACACACACAGCATATGGTAGTGGTGTGCTGCAGTCCATCACAATCTACTGTACAGTGCATTGGGGTGCCACAATACACAAATGTGAACAGTAAAATGATGGCCTCCCGCAGCTTTTTTTTCTGGCCACAACTTGTTTACTAATTTTGTCCTCCCCTCTGATACCTCGTACACAAGATCGACACAACCCGCCGTACTTAGTCCAGCGGACAACCCGCCAGACTTTGCAGTGGAGGTCCGCCGGACTTTCCAAACGAGCGGACCTGTCCACACACAACCGGATTTTTCCGGCAGACAATCCGCCGGACTATGGCGGGATTCCACCGGACTTTTGAAATGAACGGACTTGCCCACACACGGAGTAAAGACCGTTCATTTTGAACGTGTCTCTAGGTAGCCGGGACTAGCGAAGGAAGTGAACGTCGCCGCCTCCATCAGCGAGATTGACACCTTGCTAGCCCCGTCACCTGGTATGGATTTAAAGGGGAAGCCAAAAAAAAAAAAAAAATGGCATGGGGAAGTCCATAGCAGACCCTTATCCGAGCATGCAGCCCAGCCAGTCAGGAAAGGGGGTGGGGACGAGCAAGGTCCCCCCTCCTGAGCAATACCAGGCCGCATGCCCTCAACATGGGGGGCTGCTTTGGGGAAGAGGGGGCCCTGCGGACCCCCCCACCCCAAAGCACCTTGTCCCCATGTTGATGAGGACACGGGCCTCTTCCCAAAAACCCTGGCTGTTGGTTGTCAGGGTCTGCGAGCTTATCAGAATCCAGGAGCCCCCTTTAATAAGGAGGCCCCCAGATACCGGCCCCCACCCACCCTATGTGAATGAGTATGGGGTACAATGCACCCCTACCCATTCACCTGGTGAAAAAAAAAAAAGAAGTGTAAAACACACACACAAGTTTTTAAAATAATTTATTACACAGCTCCAGTGGTCTTCTTCCGTCTTTGGGGTCTTCTCGCCGAACTCGTCAGCTATCTTCTGCTAGCTTTTACTAGTGGAGGAGCCCGGTCTTCTCCTCTCGCTGCAATGGCAGGGTCGCATTGTGTGGCGACTTATATAAGGACAAGGGACAGGGTCACTGGGTGATGTCACATGGTGACCCCCCACTCCCTTATGATGTCACAGTATCCTCCGGGACTGTGACATCAAAAGGGGGGGTCACCATGTGACATCACCCAGTGACCCCACCCCTATATAAGTCACCGAACGAGCCCCTGCCATTGCGGCCAGAGAGCGTCTTGTCAACATCGCAAGGAGGAAGAAGTCAAAAATGCATTTTCATTAAAAACGCCTGTAAAACGAAACGCAAGTTACTGAGTTTACACGCATATGGAGTTTCAAATGCCTTTGAACATGCGTTCTGAACGCATTTTTTAGCTTTCCAAAAAAATATGCTTCTAAACTCAACTGCCTAGAAACGACCCTGTGTACATGGACAGATAAGAGAACAGAAGAGGTCCAGAGCAGCTGAAGGAGAGAGAGAAAAAAAAAAAAAAAAAAAAACAACACCCAACTGCTCCTAAACGTCCGTTTACCAGCAGCAGTGTACATGAAGCCTAATGGCCCATACACACGATCCAAAAATCAGACGACAGATCATCAGTTTGTTGGTTTTTTTTTTTTGCATGCTAGTCGCATATCAAAAATGGAGAGGTTACTAAAGTTACAAAAAAAAAAAAAATGGACATGATGTGTTGTAGTGCATTTGTATTGTGTTTTCGGGTGACAACTCTACAGATTAAAATAATAAAAAAAAAAAAAAATCATATGGTCTGGTATCATACAAAAAAACTTTTTCGTGCTTGTCCCATCAGATAATAATCAGATGAACTGTTGTGATCGGTTCTCGAAAGCTCTGTACCAACGATCCAATTATCATACGAGTGCATCGAAAGTGGCATTTTAGGTCCGATTTTCAGATCATGTTAACTGGCCATTACAGGCAGGTTTATCCATTTGATCTAAAAGAAAAATACCGTATTTATCAGCGTATAACACGCACCCCAATTTAAGAGGGAGGTTTCGGGGAAAAAAAAAATTATACAAATATTTTTTTTTAAATAAACCAATTTGAAGCAAAATAGTGGTCAGTGAGCATCAATGCAGCCTTGCTCCTCACTACAGCCTGATAAGTGTCCATCTGCAGCCTTCCCAAAATAGAGCTGGATCTCCTGTGTACTCGGCATCACGCCCAGATCGTATGATGGACATAACTCTGGTCCAATGCCGGGACCTCAATGCTAGGAGCTGTCCAGGGGGCGGGACTGAGTGACTGCAAGCAGAATACACAGGAGATCCGGCTCTGTCTATTTCGGCTGCACTCGGCCCCTCTTTCCCCTCTGTGTCAGCCTATATCGGCGTATAACACGTGCACATGTTCTCTCTAACCCCCCCCCCCCCCCCCATTATAAGGGGGGGGGGGGGGGGGGGAGTGTGTGTTATGCAGGCCATACATGGCCGAATTTCAAACAAATTTTCTTTTCAAAATCAGAAAGTTATTTTTTTTTTGTGATCCAATCCTGCCACCATTGATTTTCAAAATTTGGCTGACCAAGCCTTCAATTTCACCTCATGTTGCTACAGAAAATTTTTGTGACCGGGAATCTTCTTTTCTCTCCTTAAATTTTCTTTTATTATTACATTCCTCGCACGATTCTCCCATCATTGATTAGAAAATCGTTAGTTTTTCCAAAAATTTCCAACATGTCCGATTCCTCAAGTTTGATTTCCGCACGAAAATCGGCTGTTTTTGCAGCCCACTAATGGTGCGAAATTCATAGGAAAATTCTTGGAAACTATTTTCGAAAGAAAATTCTTTCAAAATTTGAACCGTAAAATAATACAGTATATATATTATATATGTTACAAGGTTTCTCTTTAGCAATGTTGTGTGAAATTACGCATATTTTTTGTCAGCTTGAGCAGAAAACTCTGCACTGAATCGGAGGAAATGCTTCTTTTTTTTGGTCAAAGATTAATTGAACAAGTTGAAGCTAGAAGCTGATTGGCTACCATGTACAGCGCCTCCAGATTTTGCCTTCTCCAGATTTAGTAAATTAACCCCATTGTCTTCTTTCACTTCATAACACTGGGGAAAAAAATGTAGCTGTATTTGAATTCATCTTGCACCACAACAAACAATTGTTTACTAATCAAATTGGCCAGTTAACACAACCAATTTCTGGAAGATACAGTGCATCCGGAAAGTATTCACAGCGCTTCACTTTTCCCACATCGTTATGTCAGAATTTATTAGATTCATTCATTTTCCTCAAATTCTACAAATATCCTATAATGGCAACATGAAAGAATTTTTAAATCTTTTTTTTATTTTTTAAATTTGCAAAATGAGAAATGTGATAAAAAAAAGTTTTTTTTTTTGATAGCTGCGAGAAGAGAACGGCTCTGCATGCCGGATTAAGATTGTGAAGGGGGTTGAATCAAGATAGCAAATTTTCTGGTCTGTTGAAACAAAGATTGAGCCCTCTGGCCTGAATGGAAGCGTCATGTCTGGAGGAAACCAAGCATCGCTCATCACCTGGCTATTACCATCCCTACAGTGAAGCATGGTGGTGGCAGCATCATGCTGTGGGGATGTTTTTCAACACCAGGAACTGGGAGACTAGTCAGGATCGAGAGAAAGATGAAGAGCCACCCTTGATGAAAACCTGCTCCAGAGCGTTCTGGACCTCAGACTGGGGCGAAGGTTACAACAGGAAAACAACCCTAAGCACACAGCCAAAATAACAAAGGAGTGGCTACAGGACAACTCTGAGTGTCCTTGAGTGGTCCAGACAGAGCCCAGACTTGAACCTGATCTTACATTTCTGGAGAGATCTGAAAATGGCCGTGCACCAACACTCCCCATCCAACCGATGGAGCTCGAGAGGTCCTGCAAAGAATGGGAGAAACTGCCCAAAAATAGGTGTGCCAAGCTTGTAGCATCATACTCCAAAAAAAAAGACTCGGAGGCTGTGATTGGTGCCAAAGATGCTTCAACAAAGTATTAAGCAAAGGCCGTGAATACTTATGTACATGGGATTTTTTTTTATTTTTAATAAATTTGCAAAGATTTCAAACTTCTTTCACATTGCCATTATGGGGTATAGTTTATAGAATGATGGGGAAAAGAATGAATTGAATCAATTTTGGAATAAGGCTGTAACATAAAATGTGGAAAAAGTGAAGCGCTGTGAATACTTTCTGAATGCACTGTACAAGTCATCTAAACAATTGCTATATTGAACATTGTGACGTGTACAGACACCTGTATTAGGCCCCATGTGCACTGCTCCTGGTAAACGGATGCTCAGAGGCAGTTGGATGCTTTTTTCAGCTGCCCCTGAATTCATCCAATGTGTACATGTGCACAGGTTTGTTTAATGCAGTTTTTTGGCAGTTGAGTTTAGAGCCCTTTTTTTGGAAAGCAAAAAAATTAGTTCAGACGCTGAGGTTAGAAGCATTTGAAACTCCTCTAAACACAAATGTGGCTAAACGAACATTTAAAACGTGGGTCACTATCTATCAAATTAAATCATTCAGGAAAGGTTGTAAAAACGCCCATGTACACACATATGGAAAGACGTGTGCGGCTAACTTTCAGCATGCGTGTACTCTTCGCTGTTTAACAAAAGCTGGTTTAATGACCAGCTTTTGTCGCATGGTCATGTCTTGAAAACCCAACAGCCCAATGGTTAAACAAACAAACAAAAAAAAAAAAAAAAAAAAAAAAAAAAAGAAGAAGAGGGGGGAGGGGGGGGGGGGTTGGGGAAGAGATATGTACTTCAGCTTAACCACTTAAGCCCCGGACCAATTTTCCAGCTAAAGGACCAGGCCCCTTTTTGTGATTCGGCACTGCGTCGCTTTGACAATTGCGCGGTCGTGCGTCGTGGCTCCCAAACAAAATTGGCGTTCTTTTTTTCCCCACAAATAGAGCTTTCTTTTTGTGGTATTTGATCACCTCTGCGGGTTTTATTTTTTGCACCATAAACAAAAATAGAGCGACAATTTTGAAAAAAAATTCTATATTTTTTACTTTTTGCTATAATAAATATCCCCCCAAAATATATTTAAAAAAAAAAAATTCTTCAGTTTAGGCCGATACGTATTCTTCTACTTTTTTCCCCAAATAAATAAAATCGCAATAAGCGTTTATTGCTTGGTTTGCGCAAAAGTTATAGAGTCTACAAAATAGGGGATGGTTTTATGGCATTTTTATTAATTTTTTTTTTTTTTTTTTTTTTTACTAGTAATGGCGGCAATCAGCGATTTTTATTGTTGACTGCGACATTACGGTGGACACGTCAGACAATTTTGACACATTTTTGGGACCACTGGCATAAATACAGCAATCAGTCCGATTAAAAATACACGGATTACTGTAAAAATGTCACTGGCAGTGAAAGGGTTAACCACTAGGGGGCAGTGTAGGGGTTAAGTGTGTTTTTTTTTTATTGTAGGGGGTGTGGCTTGGCGTCTGACATCACTGATTGTCTTTCCCTATAACAGGGAACAGACGATCAGTGACAGCCTCGCTAGGAAGCACGTTCTTCAGCTCTGTGATCCGATCGCGGGACACCGGTGGCGATCAGGTCTGTGGGTCCTACAGTCACGGAGCTCAGGTCGTGAGTGCAACCCACGGCTGGGCACTTAAAGGCAATGTACAGGTACGCGATTGTGCCCAGCCGTGCCATTCTGCCGACGTATATCGGCATGAGGCGGGTCCTTAAGCAGTTAAAGGGGTTGTAAAGGTAAAAGTTTTCACCTTAATGCATTAAGGTGAAACACATCGGACAATACTGCCCCCCCCCCCCCATTATACTTATCTGACCCCTCGAAAGTCCCGTGCTCGTCCCCGACATCCTCTTTGCCGATCAGCCTGGTTGCTGATCGGTTACGGTGGATGGATTGAAAGCAGCGCAGCCATTGGCTGTATCACGGGAGCGCACCCGCAAGCACTCCACACCATGCGAGGGAGTTGCCTGAAGTTGTGGAGTCCTTGCGGAGGGAGCCGAGACAGCCGCCGAGGGACCCCAGAAGACCGGGTTCGAGGCCACTCTGTGCAAAACGAGCTGCACAATGGAGGCAAGTATAACATGTTTGTTACTTAAAAAAATAAAAATAAAAAATTATCTATATTTATCTTTAGTGATCCTTTAAGTACATTCATGAGTGGAGTAGCTGAACAGATCGAGCTGCCAAGGTCAGAAGACCACATGGCATCCAATGAACCCGTCACTGTGACACCATATATTAAAAAACAAAAAAGGGGAAGGAGGACGGACTGCATGGGACAAGGTGCTCATTGCATTACAAATCTAATGTTGTGGAGTGTCAGTGTGAGAGTACTGCTGAAACTGTTGCTTGTGTAACACACACACACACACACACACACACGTCTGCCCTAGATTCACAGCTCCCTCTGTCAGACTTATCCCCAGGCTCTGCCAACAGTGACTAACCCAGGGCCAAGTGCCAAATTTATAAAGAAAAAAAATAAAATCCCAGAAGACTAAGTGATTTGTTCAAGTTACCCAGCCACACAGAACAATGTAATCTACACTGTCTTTTTTTATGTGCTGCTTCAACTGTATCGGTGTTGAAGCAATGATAAAGTTGCAGGAATGTCAGCCTGGGCATGTCATCTCCTTCTGGTCACATCTCTCCGTCAAAACAGGTTTAAACTCTGCAGAGAAGAAAATAAAGCAGCCAGCATGTTTCTGTACACAAAGCACACCACACCCCTCCAGATGGTATGGACAGATCTGCGAGGACCCATCATACATTGCACAGTACATGGAAGGGTCACACCGCATTGCCACTCCGCTGTCCTGCAAGTCCTCATTTTTCAAAAATGACTGAGCTGTACTATTTATCATCTTGAATTATGAATAAACTGCTCCAACTTATTTGTTAAAACATTCTAAACAATATGAATAAATCTTTCCTAAGATCTGGAGCATCTTTTCAGGGGTTCTATGTAGTAGAGATTTATTGACCTGTAAAGGGCCCCTTTCAGACGGGTGAACTCCATCAAGCAGATCTGCCTGCTCAGCAGGGGGGGGGGGGGGGGGTTGCGGGGGGTTTTCTACTCCGATCCCTACTGAGTAGGTGGGTGACAGGTTTGTGCCTGTTCCGCTATGCAGAGCAAATACAGCCCACTGTTCTCTATGGGGCGGTCAGGTGGAAACGGACCCCCTGCCCGTTTCCATCTGATCTGCCTGATGGATAATGAATATATCCCCATCCATCCGTTAGCGGACTGGATGCCAGAGGACATGTCCGCCAACATCCTCCACTCCATAGAGAACAATGGGTGGTCCGATTGGGTCCACCTGAGAAATGGAAAGGTAGACCCAATCGGTCCACTGTGCGAGGATCGGAAGGGCTGTAATCTCTATCAGTTTCATGTAACCTGTCTTCAGTCTATGACCATCTCCAACATCTCCTCAATCACGCGCCGAGTCCTCTGTAGTACGTCAGTCTCCGGCCATATACAGAAGCAGGCCTGCCGTCCCAAATCGTTTTTTGTAACATTACATGGAACTGAATTATTATGCGCAGCCCTGTGGCGGGGTCGGGGGATGGACTTGAGATCTCCTATAACAAATAATCTGACCACCACCGCTATAGGAGAAGGTGACAACCTGGGTACTGTTAGGGCTGGTTCACGCCACAAAAATAAAAAACCTCTCTCCAGATCCATTCCAGACACGTTTTGGCATGCACATTTTTGATGCGTTTCCGGATGCATTCCATTTCTTTTCACAGTGCTGGGGTCTGTTGCGTTTTTTAAGCGTTCTAGTGAATCCTTTCATTTTTTCTGGAACTGGAAAGCCCTTGAACTGACTTTACTGGTGTAAACTTTGCCATTGGAAATCATATAACCTACTTTCCATGCATTTTTGATGCAGGTAAAAAAAAAAAAAAAAAAAAAAAAAACGTACTGGACTTGCATGTGGTGTGAACGGGCCCTTAGTCAAATGAATTTACAAAAAGTTCCCAAAAAAAAAACTGTACAAAAATCTCCAAATCTCAACACTGGGAATGTGAGAAGGCCCTTTCACAATGGTGCGCTTAAAAAGCATAATATGGATTATTATACAACACATTTTTTTTTTTTTAATTCCTGACTCCCAGCATGCACCTGTGAAACTTGGACATGTCACTCAAAAAAACGCACCATGGGTGCTTTTTGAGGCGTTTCCTATAAAAGTCACCAACAATGCAGCATGCGGGACTTTTTAGCCCACTGATGGGAAGAGATCCATAGGAAGTATTTTTATTGCGTTTTTGGTGCACTTTAATGTAGCAAAAGAACATCAGCGTGGAGAGGGTCTTAACTATCTTCACTATCCGCAGCTTAAAATCTTCTAATACCAAATTAATCCTCCTGATCTCTCTCTCCACCCCCCCCCCCCCCCCACGCCACAAAGTCCAGCAAGTAGAATGGACCCCCCCCCCCCCATATAATTACACGTAAATTCGTACACTGACAGACTGCAATCAGCACAACCTCAGGGATTGCAGCACCAGACAAACTACAATAGAGAGATACACCACCATTCGCTGCCTCTGGAAAATACTAGCTGCCTGGCTGTCTTCATTACTTCTGAGTCAGACCTGGAACAATCACAACAAATGGGAGTCAGAGAAAACCTGAGATCCTCGATCCCTATGCTGGTTCCAGGTCAGCAGCTTCAAGTGGGAAGACAGAGAACCTGTACAGCAGCCAAGGAGCCGCCATTAAATAAATGGGGGACACATAGAAGGATTCCTTCCAGGCAGGTTTCCTTTAAGAGGATTATACATGCAGAAATCTGCAGACAATGCACATAAACCCAATCTGATTGTACAATCTCCTTTACAACTTTTTACCCTGGCAAACCCCAGACTAACCGATTGGACGGTTTTGTCTAGTCCCTGTATTACATAGCTTTGTTCAATCTAAAGCGGACCATACAATTTACAATCTGATTGTACAAGCTCCTAATGCCCCATACACACATTCCGATTATCGTAACACAGATCATTCACATTTTGTTACATCCAACTAAGATCGAATAGAACAGTGCAAAAGGTGTGTAAGATTTTTGGCGTACGATTCTGGAAAAATCTTCCGCTGTACGTAGCTATGTATTTTAAATGATGTCAAATACGTGTGGCCCGTGTCCTGGTTTATTTTCGTGTTTCCGAGCATGTGTGGTCTGTGTCGAACGACTTTTATCGGACACATACTGTACTGATTACACGATTTTTTTAAACCCAGCAGCCACAAATACTGCAGCTGCTGACTTTTAAAATAATGACACTTACCCTCCCAGCACGTCCGCGATGTCGGCACCCGAAGCCGATCTCTCGGGTGCTGCCGCCGCCATGTTGGGTATGGGAATCAGGAAGTGGAGCCTTGCGGCTTCATTTCCCGGTTCCCTACTGCTCATGCGCGAGTCGCGCTGCACAATAAGGATGGTCCCCGCTGTCTCTGGGATCCGTGTGTTTCCCAGCAG
The DNA here is from genome assembly GCF_037356315.1 of Lithobates pipiens. Classification (NCBI taxonomy): domain Eukaryota; kingdom Metazoa; phylum Chordata; class Amphibia; order Anura; family Ranidae; genus Lithobates; species Lithobates pipiens. Next base: position 83,945,347 of record NW_027507758.1, on the reverse strand, counting down.
ACATCGGGGGACTTTCGGAAAGGGGCGTGGATTCTGCGGAAAGGGGTGTACCTTCTGCAGATATCTATGCCGGAAGTGGGTGCAGATACCTGTACTGTACAGGTATCTGCACCCACCTCCCCCCTGAAAGGTGCCAATTTAGGGTGGACCTCCGCTTTAAACTTGTATGAAGCCATCAGGTGTAAAGGAGGTCTTACAATCAGGTTGTAAGGTGTATGGCGATGATTGGACTTCCTCCGCCATCTGTGTGCAGTTTCCCCCTTGGAGGTCCTTCAGGACAGAATCTGTCAGGACACGGGGGGGCTTGGGATGACCGATCTGTGGCCTCTGAATGACAAGTGGGGTCAGAAACAGCCCAGACCGCCCATCTATCAGACGTGGGCATTGCCATGGGTTACCCAACTCCCCAGCAGCAGTTATTACACACAGGCCATCTACTCATGTATGACCAGATCACTGCAGACTGACCCCTCCCCCCAATGTAAATCTGCTGTGCGGGGTCTCAGATGTCTCCTTCTGTGGGCTGCAAGAAAAAAAAAACTCTCACAGGGATAAAAGTACAACAAATTACATACGGTCTATATACACACTTCATATCTATAATAGAAGGAATTAAAGGAGACGTCCACTCCCCCTACCCGCGTCTGGTGTGCGGATCCCCTGTGCTGTGCAGCCTCCTTCTCTCTTCTCTGTCACACGAGGCGCTCAGTGTTTACCAGCAGCGCGCACACGTCCTCCTACAGTCCCGCCCCCTTCTCCTCTGTACAACTCGCCTATTGGCTTTCCCGGACGCTAGGTCCCGCGTGCGAAGGCGATTGGCCGTCGTAGGTGACAGTCTCCGGAGCGTGGCCGGAGCGTGTGCTCGCCGCACGGCCAATCCGCTACTCTGGGCTGGTTCGATGGGCGGGCCGGGCAGTGGAAGATCAACAACAACTCTGGCCAGCCAATGGGGAGGCGGGGAGATGGTCCCAGGTGTTCGCGATCAGCCCAGGGAGGGGGCCAGTTTCTGGGAGTTCTGGCTGGAGCCCAGGATCTCGGCCTAGGATGTGGGGAAAGGGCGGAGTGCAAAACTGTTAGTTGCCCATAGCAACCAGACAGGGGCCTTTTATTATTCAACTGTACCTACAGTAGAGAAAAGGAGCAGGCTAGATGACTTATGGTTGCCCGTAGCAACCAGCCAGGGACCTTTTAGTATTCAACTGTGCATACAGTAGAGGAAGGAGCAGGCTATGCGGCTTATGGTTACCCATAGCAGTTTCATTTTCAACTGCACTGCAATGGGAGACTGGGGTGTGTACAGGATGCTGCACATCTGGTTTCCCATAGCAACCAAGCACAGCCATGTAATTATTTAACTGTGCACTGCAATGGAGGAAGGAGCTGACTAGAGGACTCATGGCTGTCCATAGCAACGATCCAGACCCCATAGCAACCAGCCAGGGGCATTTTATATACCACTGTGCACTGTAATGTGAGGCTGGTGTGGGTAGAGGATGCTGAATAAAGAGCATCTGTTTGCCCATAGCAACAAAACTCCATAGCAAACAGCCAGAGGCCTTTTATGTTCAACGTGACACTGCTATGGGAGGCTGGTGTGTGTAGAGGATGCTGAACATCTGGTTGTCCATAGCAATCAGCCAGAGGCCTTTCATTATTTAACTGTGCACTGAAATGGGGGGCTGGTGTGCGTAGAAGATGCTGACTAAAGAGCATCTGGTTGCCCATAGCAACCAGCCAGAGGCCTTTTATTTTTTTCAACTGTGCAGTAGAGGAAGAAGCTGCCTAGAGGGCTTCTGGTTGTCAATAGCAACCAGCCAGACCCTGTAGCAATCAGCCAGAGGCCTTTTATTATTCAACTGTGCACTGAAATGGTGTGTGTAGAAGATGCTGAATATAGAACAACTGGTTGCCCATAGCAACCAACCTGGTTGCTTTCATTTTTTTTAACTGGACTGGTGTGTGAAACGGATGCTGCCAACAAGTATGCTGGTTGCCCATATCAACTAGCCAGGCTCCATAGCAACTAGCCAGAACCCTTTCATTTTTAACTGTAAACTGCAGTGTGGAACTGGTGTGTGCTGAAGGTGCCAAATAGGAATATGTGGGTTGCCTATGACAACCAGCCAGACTCCTTTCACCTTTGCAGCACAGGCATGGTTGTTCTGAGATAAAATACTTTTTTGGTGCATTGTTTGCATCATCTCCAACGTTCATCCATACACATAATGATCCAAATGATGAAAGATCATCTTGATATTCCGATCAGCAATTATTGTTTTCCCCCATCACTATTGGCTTATTCTGTAGGATCAAATTGAAAATGGAAAAGTCTGAACAGGATTGAGCCGGAGTGCTGTATGGAGTCCTCCATTATTCTTCATACAATGACTTTCAATTTATCATTCATTAAAGTTTTGGCCTTGAAAGTGAGTTGACTGATGCAGATAAAAGTATGTTTGTGAGAGAACATTTCAGACAACCCAGTGACTATAATGGCTCTTTTATACTATGACTCTCTGAAAAGCAATCTCCAATGGATTGCTATTCAGAGGAGTAGAGCTGTGGCTGCCAGGCATTCCATAAGCAATGCTGCCACCTCCTGAGTCCTGAATGCTTTTTCTTTTTCGCAGCAGAACAGGGATAATGAATGGGAATACTGAAGTGCAAGCTAAGAGTTTGGCTCATGTTTGCAGCTTGGTGCTGGTAATTTCAATGGGTTGCATTTGGCGACCGCTCACACCACATGCTGAGCACTGCTTTTTTTTTTCCTGAATCAAAGAAGCGCGGAAAGTAGGTTATATGGCAGGTATATGCAATTAGTGGACATCCAGCTGTTGCAGAACTACAAATCCCATGAGGCATAGCAAGACTCTGACAGCCACAGGCATGACACCCAGAGGCATGATGGGACTTGTAGTTTTTCAACAGCTGGAGGTCCACTAATTGCATATCCCTGTTATATGGGTTCCATGGCTTCATTCACACCAGCACGGTACATTCCAGTGCTTTTCAATTCCCCCAAAAAAAAGTGCAACCTGCTGCTTTTTTCCTGCACAGAACTGTACTGGAATGTGGTAAAAAGCATCCAGAACGGATCTGGAGGATGATTTTGTGGGGAGAACTGGCACTTGGTGTATACTAACATGGGCACTGGCCATGTTAAAGCGGGAGTCCCGCCGTTTTTTTTTTTTAAAAGCCAGCAGCTACAAATACTGCAGCTGCTGACTTTTAAAATAAGGACACTTACCCGCCCAGCGCGCCCGCGATGTCGGCACCCAAAGCCAATCTCTCGATCGTCTCTCGGGTGCTGCCGCCGCCATCTTGGGTATGGGAATCAGGAAGTGGAGCCTTTCGGCTTCATTTCCCGGTTCCCTACTGCGCATGCGCGAGTCGCGCTGTGCAATAAGGATGGTCCCGCTGCCTCTGGGATCCGTGTGTTTCCCAGCAGGCAGCGGGGGACTTTCGGAAAGGGGCGTAATCTACGCCCCTTTCCGCAGATAGCTATGCCGGAAGTGAGATACAGTACAGGTATCTGCACCCCCCTCCCCCCTGAAAGGTGCCAATTGTGGCGCCAGAGGGGGGGAGGATTCCAATGAGCGGAAGGTCCACTTTAGGGTGGACCTTCGCTTTAATTCGCAGCTGGTTGGTCTGCGGGCAGAGAAAGTCAACCACCTATTTTTAACAGCACCCCTGCAAAGAAGGCCTATGACAGATTGATTTAAAATTGTTGCAAGTTAAAAGGCTTGCAGCAGGGGCTGATCTGTGTCAGACATTTGTGAATGCAGCCAAGAATTGCGCACACACACTAAGATTGACAGGATTGTGTAATCTTTGAGCAAGCATCTCAGTCCAGGAAGTAGATCGTGAACCTGAATAAAGATGGTTCTGTGCTTCTGGAGAGAAAAGCAGAGGAAGACTTGTCAGCGGGAGCCCTGTGACCTCTGTGAGAAGTAATACATACCTGGAATTGTTACACGTTACTTAGCATGCACCTAACATACAAAATAAACCCAATGTTAGCCGCTCTTTTATTTACCAAAAACTCCCTGTGATTGCCCTTTGAAAAGGCAGCCTTCTGCAGTCCTGCCCCTGGAAGCATTGACTTGGCTTTGACTTTGTTTTTCCTTTGCTGCTACAAGGAGAACTGACCGCTGTTTGTCATCTCCGGCGAGATAACCAATCAAGCGTGGAGACCGAAGTGGCCATATCTTCCTTCCTCAAAGTAAAAACACAGAATAAGGCAGAACCCCGCCCTAAACCAATATTATGAAAGGGCTTGGGACGCAGAGAAAGTTCCATCAATACACAGGGGGGGGTGGAGTCTACTCAAGAGCAAAATATGTTTCTGCAGCTTAAGGAACTAGTTGAACGAGTTTAGAGAGATCCGGATGTTTTTACTTTGGAAAAATAAATCCATTGATACTGTATCTGTGTACAGGCCGCAGATCCGGCCTCCCAGAATATTTCTATGCAAAGTTGAAATTCATCTCAGGTTTGCAAAACATTGCTGGCAGGCAGGTTTTCATTGCAGAAGAGAATGTTTGGTGGAGATTTACTACAACTGAAGCACACAGAATTTGGTGCAGCTTTGCATAATAACCAATCAGCTTCTAACATTGGCTTGTTTAATTAAGTTTTGACAATAAAAGCTGGAAGCTGATTGGTTTCTATGCAGAGCTGCTCCAGATTCTGTGTGGACCCGTTTTAGTAAATAACCCCCTGTGTGTCACTTCTTCCAAGGAAAGTCTTACCTGCCAGCAATGTTTTCTGTGCATGTACACTGAGCTGTGCATGCGTGGGAATTACGGCACTCTGGCCCGGCCAATCCAAAGATGCCATCTATCCCGGATTTGCCTGAACACTCCTGCATCTAAGTGTTCTGTCCTGGTGATGCTGCATCTTGAGATCACAGCATCGCCCTTACATGAGTTACCAAGCATGCGCTGAGGGGATCATGGTAGAAAGTGGGGCTGTCGCGGTGTTCTGACAATATAGCCAATTAATCAAGATTTCCAATGACATCACTTCCGGGTACTGTAAACTATCAGTAATTGGAGACTAATGCTGCGTACACACCAGTGTAAATTTCAGACGGAAAAAGTCTGATCGGATTATATTGTCGGAAAATCTAATCATGTGCGGGCTCAAGCGACTTTTTCCGTCGGAAATTCAGACGGAGAAAATTTGAGAGCAGGATCTAAAATTTTCCGACAAAAAAAATCCGATCAGACTTTTTCCAATTGTTTGTAGAGAATTCCAATCGGACAAAGTGCCACGCATGCGCAGATCAAATTAGGAGACCAAAGCTATTGGCTACTAGCCTCAACATAGTCCCATCGTAACGAACAAACGTCATCACGTTCCGAACGATCGGATTTTCCGACAGCTTTGTCCGACCGTGTGTGTGCAACACCAGTTTAGGACAAAATCCGTCAGATAAAATCTGATGGATTTTGTTGTCGGAATGTCCAACCGTGTGTACAAGTCATAATGTCGCGTATACACGTGCGGAATGTCCGACAGAAAAAGTCTGACGGAAGCTATTCATCGTATATTACGATCGTGTGTATACCTCATCTGACTTTTTTTTGCAAAAATTCTGACAGACCTAGAAATAGAAATGTTCTAAATATTTCCGACGGAACCAATTCCTATCGGGATAACCGCTCGTCTGTATGCTGTTCCAACGGACCATAAACAACGCATGCTCTGAAGTACGAGAAGGAAGCTATTGGCTACTGGCTATTGAACTTCCTTTTTCTTGTCCCGTCGTATGTGTTGTACATCACTGCGTTCTGGACGATCGGACTTTGATGAGATTGTGTGTATGCAAGACAGTTTGAGCGGAATTCCATCTAAAAAAAACCTTCAAAGTTTATTCCGATGGGAAAACCGGTAATGTGTACAGGGCATTAGATGAATTGCTGTTTTTACACAACACCGGGAAGCGTATAGACTCGACAACACAAACAGATTTCTGTTTTAACAGAACAGCGGCAAAGGAGGTCGGCCATGTTGCTGGTTAGTATTGGGCGGAATAACAATAGCCGCTCATAATATCATGTAGCAGAGTGTACACGCTTGCCGGTCTTGTGCAAAAGCAGTAACTCATCTAAATCTCCAATTACTGATGGTTTACAGTAACCGGAAGTGACGTAATTGGAGATCTTGATGTATTATCTGATTTGACAGAACACAGGTGTTCTGTCAAAATATCCAACTCGTTAGAAAATCCACCTACTCAACTTCCATTTTCTTTAAAGTGGTTGTAAACCCTTACAGACCACTTTGACCTACAGGTAAGCCTAAATTAAGGATTACCTGTAGATCCATGAAATATCTCCTAACCCTACATGGTTTAGGAGATATTTGCAAAAAGACAGGCACCAGACTGTATTCGGTTGCCAGTGTTGTGTTCAAACAACAATTCGTCAAAATCCCCAATTATTGATGGTTTAAATAAACTGGAAGTGACGTTGTTGGAGTTTTTAACGTGTTGGAAAATTTGACAAAACACCGGCATAAGTGTAATCTAAGGAAGGAGCATCCAGAAAGTGGGTGTAATCAGGATAGGACTGTCCAGAAAGTGGACGTGATCAGGGTAGGACTGCCCAGAAAGTGGGTGTGATCAAGGTAGGGTTTTATCACGTTTACTTGATAGTTTGTTTTTGGGGTTGTATTTGAGATGTGCAAAGAGAGATCATACAAATACATATACAAATATATTAAAGTATAACATTTAGCCCCCGTTCAAACTGAATCCGACTTTGAAATCGTGCGACCTAACTTCAAGTTGCATGGTTTCAAAGCCGCTGGTCAGTGCAACTTGGCTGACATCTGTGCGACTTCATGCACAGATGTCTATGCAAGTCGCACCTGAAATCATAAAAATAGTGCAGGAACCTTTTTTTTCAAATCAGTGTAGCCCCCCGAAAAGTCCAAGTCGCACAGTTCCATTGCTGACAATAGGGTACAACTTGTCATGCGATTTTAACCTGACAAATCGCACGATGAGTCGCATTGCTGTGATCGGGGGCTTAATTAAGTAATGACAGATACAGATAACAAATGTAATAATATTAGAAAATATACAAGAATACTTAAACTAAAGATGCCGTTTTGCAATGGAGTTCCGACTGCTTTCATATGGCTTGGCACAGATGATTGGACTCAGGCACATGCTTGCCCTGGTAGAGACTGAATATTCCAAGTTATAACAGTAGTATATAGGACTCGTGTGTAAGGAAATGGTCAACCCCCCACTGCAAGCAACATGACCTTTTAAGGGCTTGGTCAGTTTGTAATGACATTCCTTTGGTATGAAGTCAGCTACGGTAAGTAGACTTCAAATCCATTGTTAGATATCGTGAGCCAACTTTAATAAGGAAATTTGACATTTCTGTATTAAAACGCCCAGAAAGTGGGTATGTTCTCAGTAGGACTGCCCAAAAGGTGGGGTGCATTAAAGTGGAACTAAACCCTTCTATCCTTTTCAGCCAAGAAGGTGCCCTAAATGCATCCACCTTATCTGAGCAATTGTTAGTCATGGAAGCTGAATGAAGCAGAATCAAATACAGAACAACCTCTAGTGTTTAATATACATTGTAAATCTCTGTATTTACTCCGCCAAAAAACATGGAATGCAAGTTTGTAAAATGGTGAACGTTACTGGAAGAGAGGTAAGTGAACTTGATCGCTACCTTGCAGAGCACCAGATGCCGTGGCTATGAGAAACAAGCTACCTTGCAGCTCTAAATAATTCCCCCCGCTGACTGGTGTCCCCTGTAGTGACATCATGTGGTGGGGACACACTATCCAACACACCTGAAAGTGTCACATAGAGGCAGTGCCAAGAGCTTTGCAAGAGAATGAAAAATTCACTGTCGACCTGATGGATAGGTAAGTATAGAACGTCTTCTCTTACAGCTTGGCTCATCTCAGCATAACGACAGGGTCGCTTTAAATCACTTAATGACATATGCAGCAAACATTACTAAATATGTGCTTGTTGAAATTACACTGTGAATGTTAATGGAGAATTCTGGAAAACCACAAAATGCAGTAATAAACATGAAAGGCAAAAGCTATTTCTGAGTGTGCTCTTTGCTTATAAATGCACAGTCTGGAATTTTGAAAATCCTTTTTTTAGCCCCATAGCCTGCAATGATGCCTAATGGGTCATTTTAACCCCTTTTCCGGCGGTAGCAGGGGTTAAAAGCGCCCCCGCTAGCAGCCGAATACTTCTGAAAAAAACTATGGTTAAGCGGTGCTTTACTGTCGATGGCGCCAACGCTCCAGTGTGAAAGGGGCCTAAAGCCGCATACACATGATCGAATTGTCCGGTGGACTTAGTCCGCCAGACCACAGTACGCCGGATAATTCCGTTGTGTGTGGGCTCCAGTGGACTTTTTTATCCTAAAAGTCCGGTGGACTTAGAAAGTAGTTTTGACTCAAAAATTTGTCCGCCGGACTTGGCTTTCAGCGGACAATCCATTCGTCAGTGTGCTAGTCCGGCGCACTAAGAATGACACATGCTCTGAAGCAAGTACGAGAGGGAAGCTATTGGCTACTGGCTATTGAACTTCCTTTTTCTAGTCCCGTCGTACGTGCTGTACGTCATCGTGTTAGAAATCGCCGGACTTTCGGAGTGTCCGTGTGTGGCCAAGTCCGTTCGTTATAAAGTCCAGCGGATTGTTTGCCGGATTGTTTGCCGAACCAAGTCCACCGGACAATTTGATTGTGTGTACGCGGCATAACAGATTTTTTCATATTCTGTATATCTCCCTGTTTATTTTGCATATTCTCTAATAGATTGCAAGTTCTTCCAGCTGCTGTATCCTCTCTAATACCCAAATAGATGGTAACCCATTTTCACTCTAACATATAATAATTTTCACTTTTTGAGTTTGGTTCCACTTTAAAACAGCAGACACACTGGAGGTGGATTTATACGCGTAGACTTCTTAATACTGCATAAAACTGTGGTTATCGTCTTGCTGATAATTTGTTTCCTTCTTTCCGCTTTTCTGCAGAAATGAATTCTGTTGTAACTTTGTTGCTTTCCATCTCAATCAGTTCTTTATATAATAAGGAAGGGAATGTCCAGGAGTACCAGAGACATAAAGCAGTCCCATGCAATAACACAATATACTTTCTCTGCTAGTGAACTGCAGAAAGGGAAGAAGATTTCAGTTAGAGAGGATCATGGTGTAAGGTTTCCTGCTTGCACAACATTTTCTCTTTTCTCAGAATAAAAACAAAGGTGTCCTGTGATTAAAAAGAAGTGAGAGCATACTCCCTACAATAAACCTGAATGAAGGATACAATAGTAGGAATAAGTAATCAAATGCTACAGGAACAGGATGACGCTTTTGGATCTTAATCTATATAAAGGCTATGGGTGGAGTTGTTTCTGTATACCATGTTTTGTTAAGTATTTTGTATGTACTAGATTACCTGCGGTAATGTCTATGGAAACATTTACTGTATTGTACAAAACTTTAATAAAATCGTTATGGAAAAAAAAAAAAAGAGAAATGAGAGAAGTACAGACCACGGTAATCTGCTGACCACAGAAAGTGACATGTCAAAATGCAGGCCAAATCGGCGGCTATTGCTGGCAATGGCAGCATCCGAATCGGTGCACCACTGCATTTGCGTCGCCGCACCGATTCCCAAAAGGAGTTTCTGTACTACTTTCAGCGATTTCCATTGACATCTGTGCAGATACCGCAAAGATGTCTCTAAAATTGCCCCCGAAGTCGGGAATGACATGCAGGAATGAAATTGTGCTAATTCAGCTGAGCTCACGCGATTTCATTCCCGCAATCAGTGTGAACCTAGGCATAATGGCACATTGAGTAAGCCTGCACATGTAATTGGTAATGAATGAATCTCAACAAATCCGCTCCTTCAGAAATCTGCCATAGCTGTTCAAGAGACTGAAAAATGGGTCTACTAGGACACCTTCTTAGTTCATTCGGGGGTGAGCCCTGTAAACATTGCACATTGGCATAGTTTACCTTTAACCCCCCCCCCCACCCCCACAAAAATAAAAAACTGCTAATGCAGGTAATGGGTGCCTGTAGATAACTACAAACTGTGCAGTTTTGACCAAAGTTGAGTAATGCCCTTATTATAGGTGTAGATCAGCTACATATCTCCCGAAGCCTGACTAAAAAACTGACTAAAAAACTCCCAGAGATCACATCATCCCATCCTGCCTTGTTGCTAGGATGTTAAGAGACTCCTAGCTCTTAATATTCACCTCCACCATCACAGAATCAAGCTCTCAAACCCTGAGCTCAGAGCTACTGCCTCAGGAGTGAGAAAGCGCATGTGATGGTGTTTTACACAGCTGATCACAGATTGGGGTAAAGAGCCAATCACGATGACTCTTTACCACGTGATCAGCTGCGTCCAATCACAGCTGATCACAATGTAAACACACTTGCAGGTTATCGCCATTCCTTTCCTCACACTGTCACAGCGTGAGGAGAGGAGGGAACTGGTAACTGGCTAGTGGGAAAGGGGACATCTGCACTGATAAGCAGGGCACTGATCATCAGTGCAGCCCCAATAGTGCTCACCAGTTCTGCCAATCAGTGCTGTCAATTAGTGCCCATCAGTGCTGCCAATCAGTGTTGCCTATCAGCGCCCTTCAGGGCTGCCTATTATTGCCCATCAGTGCAGCATATCAGTGCCCACCAGTATCCATTAGTGCGGCCTATCAGAGCAGCCTCATCAGCGCACATCAGTGAAGGATAAAAAATCATTTGCAATATTTTATAACAGAAATTAAGAAAAAATGTATTTTTTTTTGGCCTTTCTTAATTTGTTTAGCAAAAAAATAAAAAACCCAGTGGCGATTAAATATCACCAAAAGAGATTTCTATTTGTGTGAAAAAAAATTATAAAAATGTAATATGGGTACAGTGCTGCATGACCGCTCAATTGCCATTAAAAGTGTGACAGCGCTAAAAGCTGAAAATTGGCCTGGGCAGGAAGTAAAAGTAAAAGTGCCCATTAGGCAAGTGGTTAAAGACCATCTGAAGCCTTTATTCATCAAATTTGTGTTAATGCATTTTTATATATTAGTGCTACAACAAGGTAATAAAAACCCCGGAGCCAGAGCACACTGAAAAGTGGACTGCTGCTTTCACACTCAATACAGCAGCCCAATTCTGCAGCAGTCCTACACTCCCCCTGCACTCTGCTCCAATCTACAGCATTCATGTTCCCCGAGCAGCACTGTGTTCCCTGATCACATCACTGTACAGGGGGTACAATGTAGAAAATCCTCACTTTCATGGTTTGTAGAATCACAGTTTTACTCTTTTAAAAAGTATCTGATGAAAGCATTTTTTAAAATTCTGGATTCTAAATTTTTTAAACACAACAACTCATCCGATTCCTAGCATCATGCCATACTGCAAACTCACAACTGATTGGTTGGCATGGGGTGACATAGACCATAATAGACAATGATTCTCTTAGGAAGAGACCTAAGTAGTATTTTATCCACCCAAATCTACTTTGTACAACACTGTAAATATGCCATTTGTAATTTAGTGTTTTTGGGCCCCTGCTGTAGAAAATTATATTTTTGTACATTACAGTTGAGGTTTAGGATTGAGAATGGAGCTATGATTGCTCAGTGCAGAGTTGTGCTCAATGTTTTTTTAATTTATTTTTGTATAAAATGGGGAAAGAATAGAATTTGCTATCTAGCACTCCATTAGAGAGATTTTTCCCAATTTCTGTTTTGAGGACATCCTTTTACAAGACAGGAAGTGAGGGAAAATCTGCACCAGGGAAACAACAATAAAAAGCTGACAGAAGACATTTTTTGGACGATGGTCCAAACATCAGCCCAGAAATGTACAGATCACATGATCCCTAATGACCCAGCTTTCCTTTGGCTCCACGCTACCACGATCCCAGCAAGATGTTACAAACAATCAATAATAATAGGAGGATCCGACAGAGAAAACTATAAATGGGTGTGCCACATCCCGTAAATAGTAGGAAAAAAGGAGGGATACTCCTAGATTTGAGACTTTATAGGCACTACCACAATGAGAAAAAGATTTATATATAAATGGAATTTTATTATAGAAAAAACTCAAAATTTAAAATATATATGAAAAATACATACCGTATATACTCGAGTATAGGCCGACCCGAATATAAGCCGAGGCCCCCAATTTACCCCCAAAAAACTGGAAAACTTATTGACTCGTGTATAAGCCGAGGGTGAGACATGGCTGTCCATCCCTGTGTGTGTGTCCGTCCATCCCTGTGTGTCCATCCATCCCTGTGTGTGTGTCCGTCCATCCATCCCTGTGTGTGTATCCATCCATCCATCCATCCATCCCTGTGTGTGTGTGTGTGTGTGTGTGTATTCATCCATCCATCCATCCCTGTGTGTGTGTGTGTGTGTGTGTGTGTGTGTATCCATCCATCCATCCATCCCTGTGTGTGTGTGTGTGTATCCATCCATCCATCCATCCCTGTGTGTGTGTGTGTGTGTGTGTGTGTGTGTGTGTGTGTGTGTGTGTGTGTGTGTGTGTCCAGCCTACCTGTGTCCCAAGCCTCCGTCCCGAGCCGCCGTCGTCCCGAGCCTCCTCCGACCCGTGCCGTGCCTCCTCCGTCCCGTGCCTCCTCCGTCCCGTGCCGTGCCTCCTCCTTCCCGTGCCTCCTCCGTCCCGTGCCGTGCCTCCTCCGTCCCGTGCCTCCTCCGTCCCGTGCCGTGCCGATGGATCGCCGCTCTTCTCGGCGGCCATTCTACAATTCAAAATTCCGCCTCCGCCTGTGATAGGCGGAACACTCAATTTCCCAGCAGCCTGTGTTCCGCCTATCACGGACATCCTCTCATACTCGTCCGTAGTATGAGAATGAGCGGATGTCCGTGATAGGTGGAACACTGACTGCTGGGAAATTCAGTGTTCCGCCTATCACAGGCGGAGGCGGAGAAGGAGGCGCGGCTTTTAAATTTTAATGTCCGCCGTCTGTCTGCTCGATACGCTGATCGAGCAGTCAGACAGCGGTGACTCGAGTATAAGCCGAGGGGGCACTTTCAGCCTCAAAAAAGAGGCTGAAAATCTCAGCTTATACTCGAGTATATACGGTAAATACATTTAAATGTGGATACAAAATAAAAAACAGCCAATGACAAATGAACATATCTCCCTAACCAGACGCGTTTCGGATAAATCTTGTCCTTCATCAGGGTTCTTTATGGAGAGATTAGTATCTGGGGGATTGTAGAATACAAGTAGTTAATAATAACAGTTAATAATAGTAGTAGTTAATAATCAGTGCAACTGCAAACAGATTCTATCCCGGATTGTTCACAAATGTGGTTCACTTAGATTTTATTCATTGACAATACACACAAGCATCCATATGGTTAAAAATAAGGGATGTGCAACCTCCACGCAGCACTCCAATAGTCAACTCAAGATCTCCATGAATGACTTAGAGACATATCGAAAAGGAATTAAGCATCCCCAATAGTATCGAAAGACAATGCAGGACTTAATGAACGCCGCTAAATCCTGTATTCCCCTAGTGTGGAAAAAAAGCACACCTTTATCTGCTGGGATGTGGTTGCGTAGAGTGGAGGAAATCAAAAAACTAGAAGATTTAGTCCTTACAACCCAAAAAAAACAAGAAAAACATTCTAATGCATGGAGGCTCTGGAATATGTTCATTCTCACGGATGAAGGATTATCCCTGCTTGGGTCATGATGAAGGAATCACTACAGACCCAACTGATACACACAGAGGTGATGGGTCCATCTCCTCCAGGCCTATACTCCTAACCTTTCTTTACCTACCCCCTCTCCCCCTCCCCCCCACCTCCCAACTATACTACTTCTATATTTCTTCTCTCGACCCTCTTTGGAACCATCAAGCTATGTTGGTTCTTTTTCCATATATATATATATATATATATATATATATATATATATATATATATATATACATATTACTTTGTTTGTTTTTCCCTCTCCCGACCTAACAATGGCCAAGGTTTGGGCAGTTCACTGGAGTTCCTGTTAGTGGGACTGCAGAGACGTTACCCATTTTGGGACGTCAGGGGCAGGTGCCTCACAATATAATAGACAATGATATCATAGACTATGTTGCCATTACTGATGGATGTTCATTAAGCCAGACATAAAAATGGTTGTTAGCAAGGCAATTACCCATGTATGTTTTCTGTTGTAACTGTCATTGAACTGTACCACCCCTGACCTGTTTCTAAAAACAATAAAAAAAACTACATTTGAAAAAAAAAAGCTGACAGAAGTACAGCGGCTGCTACAATGATTCTCCACTAACACAGGGATCAGCCAGATAAGGCATATGCATGCTTACATTGGTCCAAACTGGATCAAGTTAAAGTGATTGTAAACAATCACCTTGTAAAACAACTCATTCAGTTGAAAATAGAAATACAAGGCAAAATGTGTGTAAAAAAATATATAAATACCTTTTCTACCTTTTTTTATAAGTGATCACATTCCCTCTGTTCTCAGCTGCATAAGAACTGGGGGAGGAGAAGCAGCATCACATTGAACTTCCCAGTGAAAGACTGTACGGGGGAGGGGGGTATCAGGACAAGTCTAATCATTGGATGAGAGCAGGCTGAGGTAAAATTTTAATAGGAAAGCAGAGGGACTGGCAGGAACACCAGGGATTTTACATAAAGGAAGCAATTCAAAGAGAACAGTATACTCATACAAGTACATGGTACAGCAGGCACATACCAGGAATATGAAATGTTGGGTTTACAAACACCTTAACCACTTCCTCCCCGGCCTATAGCACAATGACTACCGGGCGGTGGTTCAGTTATCCTGACTGGGTGTCATATAATGTCCAGCAGGAGCTCGGCCATGGGAGCACGCAGCGTGGCGATCAGTGGTGCTCTATGTCACTCTGACACACCGTATCTCTGATAAATAGAGAAAACCACTGCTCCAGGATAGCCCTCCAAGGTGGATGTCCTTCTTCCTAAAGAGGAGCCCCAGGTGCTGGCTAATACATGTGCAATAGACAGCCAATGGCAAAAAACTCCTGTGTATTTATTAAAAATCGGGGGTCACATCACATCAAATGATCCACAGCAAGGAGAAGGGTACAAAACTGACGCGTTTTGCACTGGAATCAGTGCTTACTCATAGAATTCCAGTGCGAAACACGTCAGTTTTTGTACCCTTTTCCTTGCTGTGGATCATTTGATGTGATGTGACCCCCGATTTTTAATAAATACACAGGATTTTAAGCCTTTTTCAGGTGTGCTGCTATCCAGAGTTTTTTGCCATTGCCTGTCTATTGCACATCACATCTCTGATCGTAGTAAGGAGCCTCTGATGGAGGCTCCTTGCCACGTGATCAGCTGGGACCAATCACAGCTGATCACAACATGAAACCAGTAAGTGCCGGTAAATGGCTTTCGTCGTTTCGCACTGACAGGAAGAATCAATTGGCTGCTCTCCTTGTCAGGGGGTCTATTATCAGCACATTGATTATGAGCACAGCCCCATTAGATGTGCCACCAACAATACCAATCAGTGCCCATCAGCTGCCTGTCAGTGCCCCATCAGAAACTCCTCTCAGTGCCCATCAAAGTGCCAATTAGTGCCCATAACAGTGACAGTCAGTGCCCACCACAGTGCCAATCAGTGCCCATCAGTAACACTGTCAGTACCTCATCATCAGTGCTATCCACCATCAATGCTATCTACTAGTGTACATCAGTACCGCCAATCAGTGCCACCTATCAGTGCCTTCTTACCATTGCAGCTTTGAAATTGCGCTACTTCAGCGATTTGCACTGCTGATTTCATTGCGGCTTGTGACCTTATTTAACAGAAGTCTATGCAAGTCACAATGAAATCAGTAAAAAATTGTGCAGGAACCTCTTTCATAATATCTGCGACATGAGTCACGGCGATATAAATTTGTTCCATTGCCGGAAGTGAGGTTCAACTTGTCGTGCGCTTTGGAACTGCCAAATCACATGACAAGTCACAGCAGTGTGCACGGGGGCTTAAGGCTAGAAGACAGTGTCAGACTTGGGTCTTAAAAAATGTTGCACTATTTAATTTAGCTCTGCTGTAGTCCAGATAATCAGTAGAAAGAGGTTAGGGATTATTACATTAAGTGTCACTTTGACCTCTTATTGTGGATGCAGTGCCTAATTCCACTAAATCAGAGTAAACTACTGGAATCTGCATTTTTTTCTTTCCCCCTGAATAAAAGTTCATTATCCTCTCAGCTACCCTTTATTGGTTTATTTTGTTATCACACTGCAAATAAATTGTCCAAGGTTCCAAAATGACATCTTGGTGCCAACTTCAAGTCTAGGGTGACTCATTGCTTGGTTAACCATGTCCCATATTCTACTTTGTCCGCTACTGTGGGTAAAAGTTTAGCATCCCCTCCCCTAATAGTACTGTATATAGTTCTTCATTTTAATGGTTTAAAAAGCAACTCTGCTAATCTAGTAAAATAGAGAAGTATTAACAGGCATTTATTTATTAAACAAGAAGACGACGGGACTCCCCCAGTTCACCCATAATATGTGTGCTCATTTATATCATGGGTTTAAATTACCCACAAGTGTGTCAACAACATATATTATAATTTAAATGTTCAAATATAGATTTTTTGGCATATATTTTTGTGTTTATGTATTTGTATACTAATATATTGCTCTCTTGTAGTGAACTGTTATGCAATACTCTAACAAAATCTCCTGAAGAAGCCATAGTCTGATGAAACATGTAGAGATGAATAAATTGCAAGAGGAATGTATGAATAAATTATTTTTCAATGTTTTTATCTGAAAAAAATATTTTAATGACTATAATAAAAATAGTTTTTTAAAATTACATTTTGTGTGTGGCACCTTTAAAATATCGTCTCTACATCCTCAGTAACTAGAAAAATAGAGGGTGAGTATAGTATATTTCACCGAGTGTGTATTTTTGAAGTTATTATTGAAGTGTAAAGAGGAAAACTTTAGTGGGTGAGACATGGAGATTGCCATTGCTGTTTATAATTTTGAAACTGTTAGTTTTCTGGCTGTTATGCTTACCATGTTGCTTCAATATTTTGTGTCATTTACCTGGAAAAAGTATGAAATAAAGATGTCTGACTTTATAGCTTTGCATACTTGTTACAGTCAGTACCTCGAGCCTTTATTGAACTCAGTTGGCCAATTATACTAGACAGACAGCCAGCATCTTCAGAACCCCAACACCACCACCGAATCAAAAGGCAGCTTATCACCTGTGCAGGTTGTGGAAGCAATGACTGGGACCAGATCCTGAGAGACCATTCTTTGACTACGATTGAATGGGGAAGCCTCTTGATTGGGAACTCCATTCACCTTTGGACACATGATATTTTTCCAACCAATAAATCTGGGAGCTCATTTTTTTCATCTTTTTGAAGCAAGGACATGCATCAGTGGGCTCCTCTTAAAGCTGTATTGACCCTAATGGGGTGTCTCTCTTTGTGGGACTGAATCTGAGCACTTCTTCTCCTCCTTCCCTACCTCAGAATGTATACTTCAAGGCTAGAATCCTCCCTCTTTTTATATATATATATATATATATGTATATATCACCAATAGGATCCCCTGAAGAAGCCTTTTGGTGCAACGTGTAGAGATAATGTAAGGTGATGTTATATGGACTTGTTCTTGGCCCTGCATCTGAAGGGCTTCCATTTCATATACCTGCTCATACAACATAAACAGACTGGGCTATTTTGAGACAGGTCACAAAACATTTAGAGGGCTAATATTTAGCCAAAACTGGGGAATGCTTTGTATATTGAGCTGAATTTATCTTAAATATGTAATTTTTTAAATATATTTGGAGTACTCTTTTCCTTAATTGGGGTTACAGACGGCAACGAATTAAAATTATTGTTATTTATATTTTTCTTGTTTTAGAATGTTGTTTATGAGTGTGGTTATACATTAATCGGGTTGTGTCACATTTTTCATATTACCAAAAAACAGAGAGAAAAACAAAAGAAGGGGCAGCCCCTGTCTGTCTCTAAGGAAGAGTTTGTGTTAAAACCATTTTTTGGATATGACTTTAATGTCTTTACATACTTAGTCTTTTTATTTATTTTTTGTTATGTTATTAAATGTAGAGATGCCATTACTATCTGCCCACAGCCTACTTGTTGACTGTCTCTCTCTAATTGAAAACCCAAACAGGTCCTTATAAGCAGGGGGAGAATGGCAGTGTGTTCCTCCTTTGATTATTCAGCTGTGTGTTGTTACTAGAGCTGAACAATGGGCTATTCATAGCACAGCACTACAATTATTCAACAGAACTATCTTGAGTGTGCCACCTGCTTGCTGAAAGTGGAAAAATATTGATATGCAATATTTCATAATAAAATGATTAATAAATGACTAATAATAATAATTTAAGTCCTGAACATATTGAAAAAGTTAAGAAACTTTTTGCAAAACATACATTTGCAAGCAGTACATTCATATTTGTCTTCTGAGTACGGGCTTTAATGTTTTTGTTATTGGAAATTTAAAATAAATAAATGTTAGCACCTATTCCTAAATTATCAACACATATTACTTTTACTACATGTGTAATGTACTGATCGCATCCTATAAAAAATTGCGGTATGTGAAGATTCTCATGTATGTACTATTAAGTCCTTGCTGGAATGTATATTTTGATGAAATTCTAAATATGAATTTATGATTATGTGTAATAATATGTGCAATATATGACTATTCGAACTTATTAAAACCTGTTTTTTATCTAATTGGATTTTCTTGCTTCCGTGTGCCTCATTTAAAGTCCCGCCCGTTGCTCCCTTTTTTTTCTATAATTGAACCCGGGATGGAGGAGGGGTTTTGAACGGCTCCTACATATACCTTAAAATCCCAAACACTGTTGCTCCCCATTTTTAACTATGTAATTAGGGATGGAGGCACACGGACGCAGGAACTATTAATTATTTTCTCTTTCTAATTTTCATTCATTTCATTTTTATTTTTCATTGCTTTCTAACATACCAACAATCAATTGGATACTACATTCCCCCTGTTTATTTTTGCTGCGTGCGCATCGGTGGTGTGGGACGCTGCTTGTCTTATGGCTGTGCTGTTCTTTGTTACGTCCCGGGGTTGCGATGCGCACTGGATTTCCCCTCCTCCCGGTTCTGACGTAGGGCTGGCGGGGTCCACTGCGCATCGACGTCATGTTCCCAGCGCCGGAAGTTCGGCGTCCTCGTGGCGTACTTATACCGGCTGCTTGGTTGTACATCTCCGACGATTGGAGGGCTCGGTCTGACGCTCGCGGCTGCCGAGCCGGGCTGGCATGGCAGGCAGCTGTGGACGCTTCCCTTGCCCTTCTCAGTATCGGCTACTTGGCGTTGGGGGTAGGTCTATGACGGCACCCTGTGCATGGGTTCTCTTCCCTGAGCAGGTTCCCATACCCAGGTCTAATCTCTCTTCTGCAGTCTTTTGTTACACTCCCCTTAAATACACACATTATGTGTTTGTTTTTTTTACCCCCACTCACGTATTCTCATGCACTCATACATTTGTATTTCTTTAATTCAAGAACCATTCTCCCCTTTTGCAGTTTTTCTATTTTCACCCACTTGATCCCATTTTTGTAATTTTCATCACCCAAGTCTTTCCATTTCATACCCTTCATCATTCCTCTTTCATCCAACCTTTTCTTGCACTTTTCATTTTTATTTTCATTTTTATTTTTATTCTTTTCCCCCTTTTCTTTTCTCAACATCACATATTCTCCTCACATTCACTTGTCATACTTTAGACTCTTTGATTGTTTTACTTTTAGATGTCCCTTTAGTATTCATCACTCCATCTTCAACACTGAACTTGTGTCTCATCCTACACTTGGACCTGCTTGGGTTGCCATTTGTACGTTTGGGTGTCCCTTTGACCCTGCCCCCTCAACCCTGGTCTGTGGCATCCTTGGCTGGCCTGACTACCGGTGTCCCACACCACCTCTGCGCAGGTATATATGCAAGTTTATGGATCAAGAGTACATGTGGGTTTCTCCACATTGTATATTTGTCCAGCTCTTTCCCTAGACATTTCCAAATATGGCTGTTCTCTCTATTCATAGGTTACTTTCATGGTTTTGCTCCTGATGAGTGATAAAAAGGTCACGAAACGCGTAGAGCTGACTTCCGTGTTGTGTACACATCTTTTAACAAAGAATGAACGTTCCATTTTTGATTCATCCCTACTTTTGTTTTCATTTATTCTTAGGTGACATTTTAGAGTGCCACATATCCATAGATAACTGGTATTCATTTTATGTGAAGATTCTCATGTATGTACTATTAATTCCTTGCTGGAATGTATATTTTGATGACATTTTAAATATGAATTTATGATTATGTGTAATAATATGTGCAATATATGACTATTCGAACTTATTAAAACCTGTTTTTTATCTAATTGGATTTTCTTGCTTCCGTGTGCCTCATTTAAAGTCCCGCCCGTTGCTCCCTTTTTTTTCTATAATTGAACCCGGGATGGAGGAGGGGTTTTGAACGGCTCCTACATATACCTTAAAGTCCCAAACACTGTTGCTCCCCATTTTTAACTATGTAATTAGGGATGGAGGCACACGGACGCAGTAACTATTAATTATTTTCTCTTTCTAATTTTCATTCATTTCATTTTTATTTTTCATTGCTTTCTAACATACCAACAATCAATTGGATACTACATTCCCCTGTTTATTTTTGCTGCGTGCGCATCGGTGGTGTGGGACGCTGCTTGTCTTATGGCTGTGCTGTTCTTTGTTACGTCCCGGGGTTGCGATGCGCACTGGATTTCCCCTCTGCCCGGTTCTGACGTAGGGCTGGCGGGGTCCACTGCACATTGACGTCATGTTCCCAGCGCCGGAAGTTTGGCGTCCTCGTGGCGTACTTATACCGGCTGCTTGGTTGTACATCTCCGATGATTGGAGGGCTCGGTCTGACGCTCGCGACTATTGGATGAAGAAATGCTGATTTGGTGTTTTTTTTGGGGGATAGAATAATATGTGATTGGCCCAGAGGTCCTCAGGGTTCTGGGGGGAGCGGCGTTAGCATCATCACTGGTGGGGGAGCACTTTTTATATTACATTTTAAGGATCACTTCTATAAAAGAACAGGGGATGGGATGACGTTTGATAAATACAATAACACAGAATTTTGTGTATGAACATTTTCAAGGACTGTTTTTTGTTTTAGTTTTTTTGTTTTTTTTTCACGTTTATAACAAATCTGGATATTGATTTCATGATGTAATGCATGGTGTTACCAGCTAAAAGGTAGACACGACTGTTGTCATAGCAACCAGTTTGTTCACTTGTTTACACATCTGGGCTGTAAAACAGACAACAGGAGGATGTGTTTTTTTTTTTGTTTTTTTTTTACAGCTCAGGTTTGTAAACAAGTAAACAAACTGGTTGCTGTGTTGTTTACTTTTCTAGCTGATCTCTCATGTAGTGGGCCCTTCTGTTTTTTTTTTCTATATCTAAACAACCTTGTTGCCACAGCATGCTGTTTGTTTACACATCTAAGCTGTAAAATAGACAGCAGGAGGCATGAGCGTCCGCAGCAGGGGGCAAGGGGGGTCAAGTGCCCCCCCCCCGGAATCCCCAAGGTGTTGCAGCCGCCGCCATGCTGCATTTATTATCTGAGTCCGCTTGGCGGCTGCATCCTCCGCTCTCTCCTGTGGATCACAGCGCTGGCTGGCTCTGTGTTTGGTGGCCGCTCTGTAACACAGTCCCGCCCCCCCCCAGACCGGCTCATGTGATAGTAGAGAGAATCAACGTTCCCCCTATCACATGAGCCCGTCTGGGGGGGCGGGACTGCGTTACAGAGCGGCCGCCGAACACAGAGCCAGCCAGCGCTGTGATCCAGAGGAGTAGATGCCCATCTATACAGCCCGCCCTGTGTGCCACAGTGCCTGGATAGGAGGATCGGGGGGGGGGGTGCTGTCCCCCACCACCACACTCTCCTGCCCCCCCCCCCAGTGCTCTCCTCCACTACCACACTCTCCTGCTCCCCCCAGTGCTCTCCTCCACCACCACACTCTCCTGCCCCCCCCAGTGCTCTCTTCCACCACTACTCTCTCCTGCTCCCCCCCCCCCAGTGGTCTCCTCCACCACCACCCTGTCCTGCCCCCCCCCAGTGCTCTCCTCCACCACCACCACACTCTCCTGCCCCCCCAGTGGTCTCCTCCACCACCACACTCTCCTGCCCCCCCCAGTGCTCTCCTCCACCACCACACTCTCCTGCCCCCCCAGTGCTCTCCTCCACCACCACACTCTCCTGCCCCCCCCAGTGCTCTTCTCCACCACCACACCCTCCTGCCCCCCCAGTGCTCTCCTCCATCACCACGCTCTCCTGCATCCCCCCCAGTGCTCTCCTCCACCACCGCACTCTCCTGCCCCCCCAGTGCTCTCCTCCACCACCACACTTTCCTGCCCCCCCAGTGGTCTTCTCCACCACCACACTCTCCTGCCCCCCAGTTATCTCCTCCACCACAACACTCTCCTGCCCCCCCACAGTGCTCTCCTCCACCACCACATTCTCCTGCCCCCCCATGCTCTCCTCCACCACCACACTCTCCTGCCCCCCCAGTGGTCTCCTCCACCACACACTCTCCTGCCACCCCTCCAGTGCTCTCCTCCACCACCACACTCTCCTGCCCCCCCCACAGTGCTCTCCTCCACCACCACACTCTCCTGCCCCCCCCCCCCCAGTGCTCTCCTCCACCACCACACTCTCCTGCTCCCCCCCCCAGTGCTCTCCCCCGCCACCACACTCTCCTGCCCCCCCAGTGGTCTCCTCCACCACCACACTCTCCTGCCCCCCCCCCACAGTGCTCTCCTCCACCACCACACTTTCCTACCCCCCCCCACAGTGCTCTCCTCCACCACCACACTCTCCTTCCCCCCCACAGTGCTCTCCTCCACCACCACACTCTCCTGCCCCCCCACAGTGCTCTCCTCCACCACCACACTCTCCTGCCCCCCCCCCCCCCCCACAGTGCTCTCCTCCACCACCACACTCTCCTGCCCCCCCAGTGCTCTCCTCCACCACCACACTCTCCTGCCCCCCCCCCCCCCCCCGTGCTCTTCTCCACCACCACACCCTCCTGCCCTCCCCAGTGCTCTCCTCCACCACCACACCCTCCTGCCCCCCCAGTGCTCTCCTCCACCACCACACTCTCCTGCCCCCCAATGCTCTCTTCCACCACCGCACTCTCCTGCCCCCCAGTGCTCTCCTCCACCACCACACTTTCCTGCCCCCCCAGTGCTCTCCTCCACCACCACACTCTCCTGCCCCCCCCCCCAGTGCTCTCCTCCACCACCACACTCTCCTGCCCCCCCCAGTGCTCTCCTCCACCACCACACTCTCCTGCCCCCCCAGTGGTCTCCTCCACCACAACACTCTCCTGCCCCCCACAGTGCTCTCCTCCACCACCACACTCTCCTGCCCCCCATGCTCTCCTCCACCACCACACTCTCCTGCCCCCCCCAGTGGTCTCCTCCACCACCACACTCTCCTGCCACCCCCTCCAGTGCTCTCCTCCACCACCACACTCTCCTGCCCCCCCCAGTGCTCTCCTCCACCACCACACTCTCCTGCCCCCCCAGTGCTCTCCTCCACCACCACACTCTCCTTCCCACCCCCAGTGCTCTCCTCCACCACCACACTCTCCTGCCCCCTCCAGTGGTCTCCTCCACCACCACACTCTCCTGCCCCCCCCCCCCCCCCCAGTGGTCTCCTCCACCACCACCTTCCTGGCCGTGGCAGGGAAAGGAATACCCCTGCGCCTTAGTTCTGCCGTCAGCTTGGGGATCGTCCAACCCCTGAGGGACTGTATGCTGCCGCTCAGTGATGGCGGGTGAGGAGACAGAGGGACGGTGAGACTTGGCTCTAGATAGTCTGTGCCCCAGGCGTGACATCCTATCTCCTTGGGGTCGCAAGATGGACGACCGGAACCTATAGAGGGTGACATAAGTCAAGACTGTTTCTCTATCCTACCAAAGCATACGTACCCGCTGCTATGCTCTAAAGGCGGGTGCGAACATGTATACACACACATATATATATATATATATATATATATATATATATATATATATATATATATATATATATATCGTCATATGCCCTCATATATATATATATATATATATATATATATATATATATATACCTGCATGGTTGCTGTCATGTTACCTCCCCCCCCTTTTTTTTTTACCTGGGAAAATATCATCCAACCTGGTGCAGGGTGGACCTACTGAACTTGACTGACCTGGAGAGAAAAACGACAGATGACAACTGATGAGGAGTATGATAAACTAACTAAAAGGTGACGTAAATGACTGATTGATGTAACCAAGGTGCACCGTTGAGTAGACAGTTTTGAAGTATTTCTCTTTTTTTTTTTTCCTTGTATTCTCCTGTCCCAATTCGACGTGTCATTGCACAATGGACGAAATTAGTGGAATGTTCCGTGCTAACGTTGGGGCACAAATTAGTGCTACAACTGCGAACGTCAAATGAAAAATTATGAAATGTGGCCAATCCATCTGGGGCACGCCAAGACGAATCGATGCATCACGGATGCTACTGGATTCGAATCTGAGCGCGGTAGGTGACAGTGAAATGAAGCAGAAATTTGCCATGACAGAGGCACGAAACGGTCGTGTCACCAGTGCGACTGACAGCGAACCGGACTCTGGAGCATGTACTGAAATGTGGGTAAACAAACCTGGGGCGCACCGGAACGAATTGGTGCATGTTTAGATGCATCTGGATTCGAACCAGAGCGCGGAGCGTGGCAGTGAAATGACATGAACAACATATGTCATGACAGAGGCCTAGATTGGCCGGCCGCAACCTGCGACTGGATGACGAACTGGTCTCTTGAGCATGCACTGAAATGAGGGCGAAATTAAAAATACTTGGGGTACGTCCGAACAAATCGACGCTTAGGGATGCGATCGGATTCTAAATGGAACGCGCTATGTGACAGTGAAATGATTCCCATGATAGAGACACAAATCGGAGAGGCCGCAAAACTGCGACTAACAACGAACAGGCTCTAGCGCATGTACTGAAATGAAGCCAACGCAACTGGGGCACGCCGAACGAATCAGTGCATTACGGATGCGACTGGGTTCGAATCAGAACGTAATAGGTGACAGTGAAATGATTCCCATGACAGAGGCCCGGATCGATAAGCTGAAAACTACGACTAACAACGAGCGGGCTCTGGAGCATGTACTGAAATGAGGCCGAGCAACTGGGGCACACTGGGACGAATCGGCGCATTGCGGATGCGACTGGATTAGAATCGGAGGGCGGTATGTGACAGAAATTAGTGAAATGATTGAAATGATTGAAATGAGCTAGCCGTGGTGAAGGCATGAATCGTTGTGCCGCGTGTTGCGACTGGCAACGACCTGTCTGTGGAACACGGTACAGAGGCAGAAACACAACAAGCTACGAAATGGTGTGACATTAAGCATAACCAACTCGAAACGAAGCGAGGCCCGTGAAATGAAGTCAGTTACGACAATGGTGCGTTTGAGTAGCTAACAACCCGGTCGTGAGCAGGATTTATAACGAATGACTCAAGGGTTTTAGTGTCGAGATTCGTGGCAAGATACTCAACAGAAATGCATGAAAAAAGGAAGGTCAATCAAGACCCCTACCTGCGGCAGTCGAGCCAGAGACGTTGTACAAAAACACGATCGGGAACGAAAACCACGAGACTTCTGGAGAGGGAAGTTTTACGAATGGCAACGAATCACGAATAGTCGGCCTAGTGACCTAGTATCGCGCACAGGAAACTGACAAAGACCACAGGCGAGTGGGCTGGTTAAATACCTTCCGGGCTCCTCCCATAAATTCAGGCCACCATACTGGTGTTTTTACATATGTATTACCAGTGGAAAGATTTTCATGAGATTGTCGAAAAGGGGCGGAGCATGAGTGGCCTTAAAATGATGCCCCCCCCTTGGAAAAAGTTCTGCGGACTCCAATGGCAGGAGGATGGGTTTTTTTTACAGCTCAGGATTGTAAACAAAATGGTTGCTATGACAACATGGTTGTTTACCTTTTTAGCTGACATCTCATGTATAGGGCCCTATGTTCTCTAGAACAAGTAAACATACAAGTAACCAATAGCCACCAATCAGAGATTGAGTGAAGAAATTAGAGTATTTGCTATGAAGATAGTGGGGGGCGTCTTGTAAAGCCCCTGGATTGTTTATTATGGGAGAATACAGAGACGGAATCTACTGGCTGTCAGTCTGATCCATTGCTTTCTGTCCGTTCTCCATCACTGATTGGGAAGAAGTCCCAAATGAACATGCGGTGATGCAGAAAGCATGGAAGCCAGAGCCAGCCAGGAGTATAGCATTTTCAGAAGGCGATCTGCAATGGCAGCCTACATATTTCTCTCAGTATGGGTTCCCTTGTAACCATTTGGGGGAATCCTAGTGCTACCCAAAAAACATTTATTCCTGGAAAGAAACTCTGCAATCCAAGATGGCCGATGTGTGCAGAGTAGGTACTCCTTTTCCCCTTATGTATTGCTATGGGAGAGATTCTGCTCACTCTCTGCCTTTCTGACCCCAGAGGTAGTGAGGGCTAAATCTCCATTATGGGGACCCCAGACAGTGATAAAGACTTGTCAGAGGGATCTAAATCACTCCCACTCTACTATTGTAATCAATCAGATTATGGGATTATCTCAGAATCTCTGCGCGTGGCCAGCACACAAGCCGAATGGACGCTCTGTGAGAGAGCTCCGTGACACAAACGGGCATATTAGCGACAATTCACAGCGAATATCAGTAAAAAAGATACAAACAGACGACGGAAGAGTTCCTGAATCCAAAGGTGATGTCGAAAAAGCGGAAAGACGAACGGAAAATGAAAAAACTAACGACATTCTCCTCTCAGTCAGCGGGAGGGAGAAAAAAAGATGGCGCAGATCCTCTCACAGCTGCTGTACCAGCAACGGCCTCCTCAGGGAGAGCGCACTACACTGACATGCCTGATGCTGCTCTAGAAGAATCAACTCACAAAACACATCTGGAATCTCCTCATGAGGAAGATTGCCTCAGCCCTACATGTCACAGCCCGGCTAAAACTCGTATCAAACTGGATTTCACAGGCCAGGAGGTAAGCCATAAAATATCTCATATTAGTCAAGATAACACAGTCATTACTCCTATAGCTTCGCCTATAGCTGCATTCCCCACTAATAACCAGCCTATTCTGGACACCCAATTAAAAGAAATGCTATTAACTTTACATACTTCGCTTCATACAGATATTTTACAACTCACAAATCAATTCTCCAAAGCAGTGAACTCCTTAGGTGAAAGAGTACACACTATTGAGAACTCTATGGGAGACATGACCAATACTATTAATGACTTAATAGATGCTCATGAAGAAAATAAAGCTGAAAAAGAGTGGCTGAAATTTAAAATCGCAGATTTAGAAGACCGCTCAAGGAAGAACAATCTCAAAATCAGGGGTATCCCTGAAAATATACAGCAGTCTGATCTTAAAAAATATGCCACTGACTTATTCTCCAACTTGCTGCCAGCTATATCAGCCTTAGAGCTCACAATTGATCGTATCCATCGGATTCCGAAACCGTCATTTCTCCCTCCACAGATACCACGTAATGTACTACTTAGAGTACACTTCTACCATGTTAAAGAACAAATCCTATATAAAGTGCGACATCTAGGACAACTTCCACAACCATATAATACAATCCAGATTTATGCTGACTTGTCTAAACATACTCTAGATATGAGAAGACAACTTTCCACGATTACAAAAGCTCTGCGTAATCATAAAATTGAATACCGTTGGAAACAACCATCTAAACTACTGATACAGAAGAACGACACCTACCATACAATCACTTCTGTGGAACAAGGCATTAAGTTACTTCACGCATGGGGTATTATCCCCGAACCAACTCCACCTATGGGAGCTAAGAAGAATCCGGAGAAACTTACGCCACAATGGCATTAGCTTTCATTGACTAGATCCGGTCAAAATACAATCCTATCTATAGGAAAACGATCTATCAGCTTGCCCGCCGTGCCGTGCGATACTAAATCTTTGGAACAGCTGACCTTTGAACTAATTCCCCATTCTAATGTTGCAGTATGCATTGAAATGTTTACCACTGCAAGTTAAGTTTAATGTTTGGTTATATTTTTGTTTGTGTTTTTACTTTTATTTTTTTCTTCACAGTATCCTATACACAACTCATAGCGTTCAAAGGGACAGGTATGTTGTGAACCTACAAAATTTGAATAAAAACTTTTCAGTCACTAAATTTTTGGACATTCATAGTCATTTCAGACTACAGATTGTTCACATGGAAATGGCTAACACCCAGCGATGTCAAATATTGTGTATACAAGAAACCCATTTCAAAACAGGCGCTATTCCCACTTGCACCCATAAGAACTTTCCTCACATATTTACAGCCTCAGGCCAACAGAAAAAAAGAGGAGTACTTATTGCCATACATCATTCAGTTAATTTTCAATTACATGAATCTATTGTAGATACCAATGGACGATACCTCATATTAATATGTACCATTGATAATACACGTACTACATTGGTAAATGTGTATGCGCCTAATAAAAGGCAATCCCATTTTCTGAATGGCCTGATGAGAAAAATAGGTAAATGCCGAAAAGGTGCCTTAATAATTTGTGGAGACTTCAACACAAGACATGAACAAGAACTAGACACTTCTAATCCCGAAACCAGAACCAACTGTGCACTTAAAATTTTTTTGAATAAAAGCGAGCTCTATGATGTATGGAGATGCCATCATCCTGGAGATCGTGAATACACATATCATTCCCTGGTACATAATACCTATACTCGTATCGATTATATTTTTACGGATAAGTGGTTATTGCAGCGGGTGAGGGAGTCTGACATTGCACCCATCACTTGGACTGATCATGCCCCAATTAGTATGACTATTCTACCTAAACACTCTCAAACGACCCATTTTCTATGGAGAACAAATGCATATCTTATCAAAATGCCTACCTATGCTACAGCTATACAAAACCAGATAACTGAATTCTTTAAATATAATGTGGGATCGGTGTCAGACTCCGCCACCCTATGGGGTGCTCATAAAGCATTTAGTAGGGGAATCCTAATGCAACTGAATGCTCAATTCAGGAAAAATAAAACGAAACTCATTGAGAAACTTACTGCTGACTTTAAAACATTAGATTCCCAAAACCAATCTCACCCATCACAACAACTGAAAACTAACCTACAAATATTCCGACAGGAACTCAGAACGACTTTATTGGATACATTTGAAAAACATACTAGAAAACTTAAAGCTAAATATTACCATACTAGCAACAAAGCAGGAAAAAACATGGCACTTCGGATCAAAGGCAGATATTCCAAATCAAAGATTCCATATCTATACCACCCTATTACTAGAGAAAAATTGCAAGACCCCCAAGACATAGCAAATGCTGTTATTATAGCTCCTTACAATCTTAAAGATGATTCTCAAACTCCCACACCTACCCCAAAGATAATAAGTGATTTCTTAGATACTATTAGTCTCCCATCATTAACTACTGATCAAATCTCTGATCTTAATGTCCCATTTTCAGTGGAAGAAATTGCTAGAACTATAGACTCCCTGCCCAACAATAAATCTCCAGGCCCAGATGGAATGATAGGAGAATACTATAAATTACTTCGAGATATACTGGCTCCCCACTTATGCTCACTTTTTAACGAAGCGGCATCCAAATTAGAATTTCCGGCTGAGATGCTTCAGGCCTTGATCACAACACTGCCGAAACCAGGCAAAGATCCCAAAGCTCCCCAAAATTTCAGACCGATTTCATTATTGAACATTGACATCAAAATATACGCCAAAGCAATAGCGAATCGACTGATGAACTACATACCAGACCTCATTCACAAAGATCAATCTGGCTTTACTAAAGGTCGACAATCTTCAGATGCAACAAGACGTCTGATTGATATTATACACTTCACTGAGAGACATCAAACGCCTTCTCTGCTCCTTTCTTTGGATGCAGAGAAGGCATTTGATAGGGTCCATTGGGGCTATTTACAGTCAGTGCTTTTAAAATTCGGCTTTCATGGAAATATTTTATCGGCAATTTTTGCACTGTATAAGGGCCCCTCAGCGAGAGTATACACAAATGATATGATGTCTAGGCCCTTTGGCATCTCGAATGGAACACGACAAGGTTGCCCCTTATCTCCTTTAATATTTAATTTAGCCATCGAACCTCTAGCAGAACGTATACGATCTGACAAAAAACTATCTGGTATAAAAATTGGGCAAATAGATAATAAAATAAGTCTGTTCGCAGATGACATAGTGCTTATAGTGTCTGATCCTATTTCATCTCTCCCGAATCTCCAAAATATACTAACGACATTTGGAGCAGCATCATATTATAAAATCAATGAAACCAAGTCCCATATTTTAGACCTAGGATTAGATAACACAACCAGGCAGTTATTGTCTAATAAATACCCCTACCACTGGAAAGACGAGGGGATTTCTTACTTAGGAATCACTCTCACTAACAAAACAAAACAGTTATTTAAAACAAACTTTTTACCATTTAAGAAACCTTTTGAAACAGATCTGACAACACTTAGTAAGTTCGAATTTACATGGGCTGGTCGCCTGGCAGCTTTCAAAATGATGACCTTACCAAAATTATTATATCAACTCAGGTCCCTTCCAATATGTATCCCTAAATACTACTTTAAATCCTTACAAAGCAGTTTGGGAAAATATCTATGGAATGGCAAAAAATCCCGTTGCGCATACCATATACTAATTAAACATAGAAATATAGGTGGTGCGACCGTACCTGATCTACAGGATTATTATGATGCAACTCTTTTGCCCCAATTGCAAGAATGGTTCTTGCCTACTCCTAAAACTTTATGGGGACAAATTGAGAAAGACATCACGCGACAGCCTAATATGCAATTCTGGTTACTTAGTAGGAAAATTAAGTCCACAATTACAGCTCAATACCCACCAACGGTGAAAGCGACGCTACACTCTTGGCAGAGAATCATCACATACAAATGGGA
Organism: Lithobates pipiens; assembly: GCF_037356315.1. Lineage (NCBI taxonomy): Eukaryota > Metazoa > Chordata > Amphibia > Anura > Ranidae > Lithobates > Lithobates pipiens. Next base: position 83,914,105 of record NW_027507758.1, on the reverse strand, counting down.
TAAAACTCCAATCACGGTGTTAAACCCTCCTCTAACAATCATACCAACATTAATTCCTGGCGTACAAATACACGACTGGAATTTGGGTCGGGATATCAAACTTGGTTCCTTCTTCCAACAGGGCTCATTAAAGTCTTTTTCTCAGTTAAGTAATGAATTACAGCTTCCGAAATCTGAACGATCTACATATATTCGAATAGAAAAGTGTCTGCTACACAATCCACAACTCAGAGCTTCAATCCCGGTTAAAATATGGTCTTTCCTCAATAACCATGCCACCTCACAGAAAGGAGTAGCTACAATATACCACAATTCTAGGGGAAAAAAACATACCCAGCAAACTACCTTCCTTCCTTAAATGGGAACAAGATTTGGGGCAAGACATTTCAATTAAACAATGGATGGCTTCCCTACGAAGCATATATAGGGCCACTGCATGTGTTACACTATGGGAATTGGCACAAAAAATTGTTCAAAGACAATACTTGACTCCACATATCCTAGCAAAATTCAAGGGGAACTCGTCACCTAATTGCTGGAGAAATTGTACCCAATTGGGGACCCTATTTCATATTATGTGGGACTGCCCAAGCTTACATAACTACTGGCAGGCAATCTCCCATTTACTCACTTCCGTAACAGGTATTGTCCTTCAACTTTCACCAGAACTAGCCATTCTGAATATGAATTTACATACGATTCCCAAACAATATCGTAAAGTAGTAACACATATACTTTTAGCTGCGAGACTATCCATAACTAGAAAATGGAAAACTGACTCTCTTCCTACTATGACAGAAGTTATAGAATTAACCCAACTTCACCACTCTTAGGAATTGTTATTTCCTAATGACAAATCCCTATATATTAAGGAACAACAACTATGGGAACCTTGGAGTACATGGTACAAAAATTAAACTTCCACAATTTAGATAATGCTGATTCTTTAATCATATAGAAGAAAGAACTCCTGTGCGTTTTAATATTTTTTGGATGGCTTTAAAAATAATTTCATAGCAAAGTGACAAATATATCACATGTCTGTTTATCTGAATTGAGCTGCGGAGTAAGAATAGATCTTTATTTTCCTTCATAAAAGATAACTACTGTGTTTGAATTTCCTTTAGGATGTTGGCCTAGGTACTCCAGGACATAGATAGATCCCTGTGAGGGGCGTCTTAGGGTCCAGAAGTGGCCTTTATCCATATCGCTATTTATAAATCTTACAATAATTATATTACGGACTTTATTATACAAGTTCTAAGAGACTTACTCTTGTTTGAGTCCCTTTATGACTATGAATATTAGATACTTGGGAATACTACTTTATTCTTTATTGTGGACTATTTGTTACTATGCTATATTGTGCTGAGAAAACCCTGTCACTACATTATACTGTGTTATGTTACTTTTGTTACTATATATTTTTTTTTTTGTAACCCTTGTTGTAACTAACTCTGCTAAAAATCTCAATAAAAACATTTGAAAAGATTATGGGATTACACCATGGAAACAGAAATGCATTTATTATCGACAGGGCCGTCTTTAATATTGATTGGACCCTGGGCAAAGATTTTAATTGCCCCCCCCCCCAGCTAGACTCAAAATTAGTTTACTGCAGCAGATCAGGCAGTGATTGTGATTGGCTGCCAGAGATTACAACACATCATTACAGCTCACAGATTAGTTGCTAGAGGTTACAGAACATCATTACTGCTCACTAATTGGATTCTAGAGGTTACTGCATATCATTATTGCTCACTGATTCGTTTCTAGAGGTTACTACACATCAGTGCAAATTGCGGGTGTGGCCAAACTGCGCTAGCATTGAGGGGTGCACTATGTGCAGAGTGCAGGGGTGAGGTGGGTGCAGAGTGCAAGAGTGAGGGGTGGGTGCAGAGTGCAAGAGTGAGGGGTGGGTGCAGAGTGCAGAACTGAGGTGGGTGCAGATTGCAAGAGTGGGGTGGGTGCAGAGTGCAGGACTGAGGTGGGTGCATATTGCAAGAGTGGGGTGGGTGCAGAGTGCAGGACTGAGGTGGGTGCAGAGTGAGGTGGGTGCAGAGTGCAGGACTGAGGTGGGTGAAGAGTGGGGTGGGGGCAGAGTGAGTTGGATGCACAGTGAGGTTGGTGCAGAGCGGGGTGGGTGCAGAGGGAGCTGGGTGCAGAGTGGGGTGGGAGCAGAGTGAGGAGGGTGCAGAGGGAGTTGGGTGCAGAGTGAGTTGGGTGCAGAGTGGGGTGGGTGCAGAGTGGGGTGGGTGCAGAGCGAGGTGGGGTCAGAGGGAGGTGGGTGCAGAGAGAGGTGGGTGCAGAGTGAGGTGGGTGCAGAGTGAGGTGGGTGCAGAGTGAGGAGGGTGCAGAGGGAGGTGGGTTCAGAGGGAGGTGGGTGCAGAGTGAGGACGGTGCAGAGTGAGGTGGGTGCAGAGTGAGGAGGGTGCAGAGTGAGGAGGGTGCAGAGTGAGGAGGGTGCAGAGGGAGGTGGGTGCAGACTGAGGAGGGTGCAGAGTGAGGTGGGTGCAGAGTGAGGAGGGTGCAGAGTGGGGTGGGTGCAGAGTGAGGTGGGTGCAGAGTAAGGAGGGTGCAGAGTGAGGTGGGTGCAGAGTGAGGAGGGTGCAGAGTGAGGTGGGTGCAGACTGAGGAGGGTGCAGAGTGGGGTGGGTGCAGAGTGAGGTGGGTGCAGAGTAAGGAGGGTGCAGAGTGAGGTGGGTGCAGAGTGAGGAGGGTGCAGAGTGAGGAGGGTGCAGAGTGAGGTGGGTGCAGACTGAGGAGGGTGCAGAGTGAGGTGGGTGCAGAGTGAGGAGGGTGCAGAGTGAGGAGGGTGCAGAGTGAGGTGGGTGCAGACTGAGCAGGGTGCAGAGTGAGGTGGGTGCCGAGTGAGGAGGGTGCAGAGTGAGGAGGGTGCAGAGTGAGGTGGGTGCAGAGTGAGGTGGGTGCAGAGTGAGGAGGGTGCAGAGTGAGGAGGGTGCAGAGGGAGGTCGGTGCAGAGTGGGGTGGGTGCAGAGTGAGGTGGGTGCAGAGTGAGGAGGGTGCAGAGGGAGGTGGGTTCACAGCTCTCCTCCCACCCAGATTCCAGGACAGAGCTCCTCTCCAAGGCTGTCCTCCCACAAAGCCCCCTCCCCCCCCACGATTCCAGTACAGAGTTTTCCTCTGTGCTACTCACAGGCACAGCATGTTGTCATCTGATGCCGTGCCCGTGCAGCATGCCAGAGTGCCAGTCTCAGAAGCAGCTTCCTCTGTGTGGAGTCCCCGCCCCCTTCCTCCTCTTCTCTCATAGAGCAATGTGTATACCCGAGGGATGAGAGAGAGGAGCGCGTGTGTATTTCAAAGTGACAGTACTGAGGAGCAACAAGCACCAGAGGTGGACGAACTCCGGCGGGCAGCGCAGGGCCCCCCAACAATGACAGGGCCCAGGGCAGATGCCCCTTTTGCCCCGCGGTAAAGACGGCCCTGATTATCGATTATGATTGTATCCTTTCAATTGAAATCCACTTCTCCAGATGTATCATGTTGATTGAATGGGTTGTCATCTATAGATGGATTATTTCTTTTGAAGCAGATCAATCAGATTTTGTGATTATTACCACCATTAGGGTTTAACCTCTTCAGCTCTGGAAGGTTTTACCCCCTTCATGACCAGACCATTGTTTGTGATACGGCACTGCGTTAATTTAACTGACAATTGTGCGGTCGTGCGACGTTGTACCCAAATAAAATTATGTCCTTTTTTCCCCACAAATAGAACTTTCTTTTGGTGGTATTTGATCACCTATAAATAAAAAAAATTTAGAAAAAAAAACTTTTTGCTATAAAATATCCAATAAATCAGTTTAGGTTAATATGTATTCTGCTACATATTTTTGGTTAAAAAAATCCCAATAAGTGTATTGATTTTGGTTCACAAAAGTTATAGCATCTACAAATATGGGATATTTAAATAAAAAAAAAAAAGTATTACTAGTAATGGCGCTAATCTGCGACATTGCAACATTGCAGTAGACAAATCAGACACTAATGCCCTGTTCACACAAGCGGATTTTCCGTCGGAAAAATCTTGGATGTTTTTTCTGACGGAATTCCACTCAAGCTTGGCTTGCATACACACGGTCACACAAAAGTTTGCTGAACGCCAAGAACGCGGTGACGTACAACACTACGACGAGCCGAGAAATTGAAGATCAATGTTTCCGAGCATGCGTCAAATTGTTTCCGAGCATGCGTAGGAATTTAGCATGTCGGAATTGCTACAGACGATCGGAATTTCCGATCGCCACTTTTTCCGACCGAAAAATTGTTGGTTTATTGTTTTATGTATAGAAACAAATAAAAATATTTTTGATATTAATCAAATGTCCTATGTGTTCACCAAAACCTAAGGTAGCTAGTTTTCTTTTTTCCGTCATGTAACGGTATAAATAGTGCAGATGGAGCATACACACAGTCGCATTTTCCAACCAAAAGTTCTAATCGGTCTTTTGCTAGCCAAATTTCCGATCGTGTGTACGGGGCATAAGTGACACTTTTGACACTTTTTGGGGACCAGTGACACCAATACAGTGATCACTGCTAAATTATATGCCCTGTCACTGTACTACTGACACTGGCAAGCAGGCCCGGACTAGCCATAGGGCAGACCGGGCGTTTGCCCGGTGGGCCGTGGGTCACCGGGCCGCATGTCTGTCTGTGACATGCAGGGCCGGCTGCGACCGTGGGTTCCAAAAGGCAGGGCCGGCCGCTAATGTTCTGCGCTGCATGCAGGGACATGCAGGGCCGGCCGCAGGTGGTGGGAGAAGCAGAGGCATTCTCCGCCTACTAAGCCCATCCATGACAACCCAGGCCGCCGCTTCACGAATGCGCCCGGCAGCCGACGGGCACCTGGCAACCGGAGCAGCCGCTCTGCATCTCTCGGTGTCTATATGTGACAAGGGGGAGGCGAGCTGTGTGATGTCAGCGTATCCCCCCTGCTTGCCCCCCCCCCCCCCCCCTTCTCCTCTCAGCAGAGCACAGCTCTAATCTCATTTGGCTGCTCGGCTTGTTGCCGATTTGTTTCTGGACCCATTGGCCACAGTGGAGGGCCAATCAGCAGAGGTTAGCCATGCATCATGGGACATGTAGTACTGAAGGAGATAAGCCTCATTGTTATCCACAGGCAGCAGACTTCAGCCCCCAGCATGCACTCTGCTGGGGGAAAGAGAGCCTGGAACCCAGGAAGAAGCTGAGTGGACTACTAAAGGAAAAAGAGAGGACTGTGTCGGGGAAGCCAGAGAGAGAGCCATGCTGTATCCACACCACCAGAGAGAAAGCGCCACCACCATGCTGTACCCACACTTCCAGAGACAGAGAGCCATGCTGTACCCGCACCACCAGAGAGAGCCACACTGTACCCACACCACCAGAGAGAGCCACACTGTACCCGCACCACCAGAGAGAGCCACGCTGTACCCGCACCACCAGAGAGAGCCACACTGTACCCGCACCACCATAGAGAGCCACACTGTACCCGCACCACCATAGAGAGCCACACTGTACCCGCACCACCAAAGAGAGCCACGCTGTACCCGCACCACCAGAGAGAGCCACGCTGTACCCGCACCACCAGAAAGAGAGCCACACTGTACCTGCACCACCAGAGAGAGCCACACTGTACCCGCACCACCAGAGAGAGCCACGCTTTACCCGCACACCACCAGAGAGAGAGCTACGCTGTACTTGCACCACCAGAGAGAGCCACGCTGTACCCACACCACCAGAGAGAGAGCCACACTGTACCTGCACCATCAGAGAGAGCCACGCAGTACCTGCACCACCAGAAAGAAAGCCACGCTGTACCTGCACCACCAGAGAGAGCCACACTGTACCCGCACCACCAGAGAGAGAGCCACACTTTACCTGCACCATCAGAGAGAGCCACGCTGTACCTGCACCACCAGAAAGAGAGCCACGCTGTACCTGCACCACCAGAGAGAGCCACACTGTACCCGCACCACCAGAGAGAGCCATGCTGTACCTGCACCACCAGAGAGAGAGCCACACTATACCCACACCACCAGAGAGAGCCACACTGTACCTGCACCATCAGAAAGAGCCACGCTGTACCTGCACCACCAGAGAGAGAGACACGCTGTATCCGCACCACCAGAGAGAGCCACGATGTACCGGCACCACCAGTGAGAGCCACGCTGTACTTGCACCACCAGTGAGAGCCACGCTGTACTAGCACCACCAGTGAGAGCCACGCTGTACCGACACCACCAGTGAGAGCCACGTTGTACCAGCACCACCAGTAAGAGCCACGATGTACCGGCAGCACCAGTAAGAGCCACGCTGTACCGGCACCACCAGTGAGAGCCACGCTGTACCCACACCACCAGAGAGAGCCACACTCTACCCGCACCACCAGAGAGAGCCACACTGTACCTGCACCATCAGAGAGAGCCACGCTGTACCTGCACCACCAGAGAGAGAGACACGCTGTATCCGCACCACCAGAGAGAGCCATGCTGTACCGGCACCACCAGTGAGAGCCACGCTGTACTTGCACCACCAGTGAGAGCCACACTGTACCGGCACCACCAGTGAGAGCCACGCTGTACCGGCACCACCAGTGAGAGCCACGTTGTACCGGCACCACCAGTAAGAGCCACGCTGTACCGGCACCACCAGTAAGAGCCACACTGTACCGGCACCACCAGTGAGAGCCACGCTGTACCCACACCACCAGAGAGAGAGCCACGCTGTACCCGCACCACCAGAGAGAGTGATGCTCTCCAGCACCACCAGAGAGAGAGTGCCATGCTGTCCAGCACCACCGGAGAGAAAGAAGGTCAGTGTCACTGGTCAGTGTGGGCACAATAGGAGACAGACAGTACAAGCATTGTATGGCCATAATAGGATTGGGACATCGTAATATAAAAGGGGACTGCACTGTAATCATTGCAGTGCCCCTTTACAGTGCAGTCCCCTTTATATCACAGTGTTCCTGCACATTACAGGTGGAGGAACGATACCAGCCACCCCGCGAATGTCTACTGAGGACCAACCCCCCCCCCCCCCCCCCAGTGTTCCCTCGACGATCTCTCCGGCCGGAATGCCAGGGACGCACTGCGCGGCCACTTATATAGGGCCAAGGGGTGGTGTCACATGGCTTTATGTCACATGGGTTGGTCACATGGGTTGATGTCACATGGGGACTATGACATCGTAAGGGGGCGGGGTCACCATGTGACACCAACCCATGTGACATAAAGCCATGTGACACCGCCCCTTGTCCCTATATAAGTGGCCGTGCATTCCGGCCGGAGAGATCGTCGAGGCAACATCTCCTAGAGAAGAAGAAGAAGAAGAAGAAGAACGGAAGGCGGCGGCGACAGAAGACCGGGCCACCGCCTGTAAAAGAGCTATAAGAAGGCGCGGTGGCCCGGCAGAAGAACCGAAGAGGGGGACAAGACCCCCGAAGTCGGGAGAAGAGGCCGGCGGCGAGGAAGAAAGCCGGACTCCTCCGCTAGCAAAAGAGCTACAAGAAGATAGCGGAGGAGTCCGGCGAGAAGAACCCCGAAGACGGAAGACCCCCGGAGCTGTGCAATAAAGTATTTTATCTCGTGTGTTGTGTTTTTTTTGTACTTTTATTTTACAGGTGAATGGGTAGGGGTACATTGTACCCCATACTCATTCACATAGGGTGGGGGGCCGGTATCCGGGGGCCCCCTTATTAAAGGGGGCTCCCGGATTCCGATAAGCCCCCCACCCGCAGACCCTGACAACCAACGGCCAGGGTTGTCGGGAAGAGGCCCTTGTCCTCATCAACATGGGGACAAGGTGCTTTGGGGTGGGGGGGCCGCGCGGCCCCCCCTTCCCCGAGGCACCCCCCCATGTTGAGGGCACGCGGCCTGGTACGGATCAGGAGGGGGGGGGGGCGCTCGCTCGCCCCCCTTTCCTGGCCGGCCGGGTAGCGTGCTCGGACAAGGGTCTGTTGTGGACTTGGGGGTGACCCCCTCGCCAATTTTTTTCGGCGTTGGGGTTCCCCTTTAAGTCCATACCAGGCGGCGGGGCCAGCGACGTCTCCTTCGCGGGCCCCGCCTACCTGGATACCCGCTCGAAATGAGCGGACTTTTCTCCGGGCGGGAAAAGTCCGCTCATTTCAAAAGTACGGCGGACTGGCACACACACGGGCAGATTGTCCGCCGAAATGCGAGTCCGACGGACAGTATTACGGAAATTCCGAAATACTTAGTCCGCCAGACTGCACGCTGAAAAAGTCCGCTGAAGCCCACACACGAGCGGACTGTCCGCTGAAATGTGTTTCGGCGGACTAAGTAGGCCAGACAGTCCGCCCGTGTGTACGCGGCTTTAAGCGCCTGGAAGTCCTTCCAACAGGATAAGGCAAGATACAGCATCTCAAAACTTTAAGCTGAAGAATAAACTATATTTGGTAGAAATATTGGTGAGGTGCACACTAGGTATTGACACTGCATTACTTTAAAGAGGAGGTCCACCTAAAAAAAAAAATATTGCAGCTGCTGACTTTTAATAAATGGACACTCGCCTGTCCCATGGTCCATCGATGTCAGCAGTTGAAGCCGATCAATCGCTCTGCTCTCCACAGCTGCCGCCGCCATCCTTGGTGAGGAAATTAGGAAGTGAAGCATTGCGACTTCATTTCCCAGTTCCCTACTGCGCATGCGTGAGTCACGCTACGTGTCCTAACTGGTCCCCGCTATCTCCTGGGACCCTTGTGTTTCCCAGGAGACAGCGGGGGGGGGGGGGGGGATGACTTTTTTTCCTTTTTTTCCCACAAATAGAGATTTCTTTTGGTGGTATTTGATCACCTCTGCAGTTTTTATTTTTTGCAATATAAAGAAACAAAAAAAATCAATCTATTGATCAATCTATCAATTCTACTTCATGTCTTTGGTAAAAAATAAAAATAAAAAATAAATCCCAATAAATGTACACTGATTGGTTTGCGCAAAAGTTATAGATTATACAAGCTATGGGATATATTTATTTATTTCTTTATTTTTACAAGTAATGACAGCAATCAGCGACTTGACTATGATATTGTGGCAGACAAATCAGACACTAACTGACACTTTTAACACTTTTTGGGGACCAGTGACACTAATACAGTCATCAGTACTAAAAATATGCACTGTCACTGTACTAATGACACTGGAAGGAAGGGGTTTACATCATGGGCGCTCAAATGGTTAAATGTGTTCCTAGCCTGTGCTGTCTCACTGTGGGGGGTGCTTTGACCCTTCTAACAGAACAGCGATCGGCTTTGTTTACATAGGGAGATCGAAGTTCTGCCTGTGTATTGTATAATCTGCAGGTGCCGGCAGACATCGTGTCTGTGGTACCTGCCGGGTCGCCAGCGGCACGTGCAATCCCCAGACCCGGAAGGGTCAAATTATGTACTAGGTATGAAATCTGGCACAGAGCGGCCGCCCTGCCGCACTTTATGTATGGTGGGCGGTCCGCAAGCGGTTAAATAGTCATCTCGGACCGGCGGTTGCAAAATGACCCCATTCACTTAAATGAAAGCGACAGGGGGTATAATTCCTGCAAAGCAACATTGCAGTGACATGTGTATACCCATGGCCGTTGCCCCTGCAGACAAAGAGGGTAGCAATAGGGGTGGATGTTTTACTGCACTCCATCCACTAGTGTAAATGAGCCCTAACAGATGCAGTGTGCTACCAGTATCTCACAAAATGAATACACCCCTCACATTTTTGTAAATATTTTATTCTCTTTTCATGTGACAACACTGAAGAAATGACACTTTGCTACAATGTAAAGTAATAGCGTACAGCTTGTATTCAAAAGTGAGTACGCCCCTAAGTGAAAATGTCCAAATTGGGCCCAATTAGCAATTTTCCCTCCCCCAATGTCATATGACTAGTTAGTGTTAGGTCTCAGGTGTGAATGGGGAGCAGGTGTGTTAAATTTGCCAATCAGCTCTGTCCTAATAGGATACCAGAGATGAGATTGTGGTGTCTCCCAGCACTGAGAAGAGCAGAGGAACCAACACTGGAGATACCCCCCCCCCCCCCCGAGGGGGCAGAGGCCAGGTGTGCTGTACAGGGATTGTCAGCATAGGAGCGGGTATAATAGAAAGCCTCCTTCCCCCATAGTGTGACTTTTTTTGATGACCCCCAGACATGAACAAGTCTGACCTTCTCCTATGGATGGGGTGATGGGGAAACATGTGAGAGGAGAACGTGACACCGTTCAATTCAGCAAACCGTGGGCCACCCTCATCCCAGCCAAGCGTGGTTCCCACTGTCCCGATCCACAGCATCCCAAGGGCCCATCCCACTCATCCCAAACACTCCGAGGGCCCACCCCCTCACCCCGAGAGCCCATCTCCCTCACCCCAAACACCTTGAGGGCCCATCCCCCTCGCCCCGAGAGTCCATCCCCCACACCCCGAGAGCCCATCCCCCTCACCCCGAACACCTTGAGGGCCCATCCCCCTCACCCCGAACACCTTGAGGGCCCAGCCCCCTCACCCCGAACACCTTGAGATCCCACCCCCTCACCCCAAACACCTTGAGATCCCACCCCCCTCACCCCAAACACCTCGAGGGCCCATCCCCCGTCTCCCTCACCCCAAACACCTCGAGGACCCCATCCCCTCTCACTGCCTGTAAAAGCAATCATACAGATAAACAGATGCTATGATGGCTTTTACATTGCAGGGAATCACTGGCTGAAACAAAGATACAGTATGTGGATGATGCCTGCAGCTGCACCCGTCACCCCGTTATCTCCACTGAAAGTCTAGGCCGTCATATGACAGCGACCCAGGGAAGTGATTAATAATAATAATAATATTATTTATTTTCTTTTTTTTTTTAATTATTATTATTTTTTAATTTTTTTATTTACAGGAGACAATCAGATGAGTTGTGTGCCAATATGATGACAGGAAAGAGCAGAGTGATGCTGGCTATGAAATGTTCCCAGATACCTGCAGCAGGATTCCTGTTATCAGCACACAATAGGTCGGTATACTCTGAGAGTGACCGATATACCAGTGAGAATCCTGTGTGCCCAGATGGTGACATTGGGAGATGCCAACTCCAAGCAGCAAAGTGCCTTACAGACGAGGGAAACAATCCTGAAGGGCCTATGTGATGGAACACTGCGGGATGCCAGGACCTGGTATCGTACCCTCAGTAGAGATCCCCATCAGTGTCAGGATGGCGGGGTGTCGGTGCAATATTCCTGCTGGGGGGAGTATAGGAGTAATATTCCTGCTGGGAGGGGGGGGGGAGTATCGGTGTAATATTCCTGCTGGGGAAGTATGGGTGTAATATTCCTGCTGGGGGCGTATGGGTGTAATATTCCTGCTGGGGGAAGTATGGGTGTAATATTCCTGCTGGGGGGAGTATCGATGTAATATTCCTGATGGGGGAGTATGGGTGTAATATTCTTGCTGGGGGACGTCTGTGCAGGAAAATCTTGTCATACGATGGACACGGCGAAGCTCTGTTCACACCTAGGTGTTCCGAACTCCTGCAAATCGCGGGACATGCTTGCGATTCGTTTACTTTTACCCAGGGCTGTTACTGATTAAAAATGTCGTGTTCGATTAATCAGTTTTTTTTTTCTCAATTAATCAACTAATTTCGATTAATTATAACGCACATACAGTTTTTAAAATTTTTTTTTATTAAACTTTAAGAAAATATCCACATCTGCCCCCATACTGTAATATCCACATCTGACCCCAAACTGTAATGTCCACATCTGCTCCATACTGTAATATCCATATCTGACCCCAAACTGTAATGTCCACATCTGCCCCCATACTGTAATGTCCACATCTGCCCCCATACTGTAATGTCCACATCTGCTCTCATCTCCCCCCATACCGTAATGTCCACATCTCAGATTGTCTGCTCTTTTAGGAATAGACAGCAGGCAGACCTGTCCGCAGAGTAGACGGCACAAGCAGGCGGGTGATGATAACGTCAGCGTGCCACTACTAGGCCGCCGCTGGGTGGACCAAGATGGCCGCCGCTCCGGAGCTAGGTCGAAGGGCGAGACCGCGGAGCTCAATCCGCGGATTGTCCTCAATCAAAATTATTTTGATCGATCAAAGAAATTAACTATTAATCGAGCAATTAATCGTTCACTTCCGCAGCCCTACTTGCAACATCACCCCAATCGAGGCGTGATTTTGCAGAGATTTTCACCTGACAAATCGCAACAAAATTGAAGGACTGGTTTTGGGAAACAGGCATCCCACGACTTTGTTTGCCTGATGTGTCAGGTGACAATATTGTCCTTTGATTAGGTTGCCATTGAAAGTAACGGTATCACAAGCGTGTCCCATGTTTTTCCGGCAATTCCAGTAATTCCGCCCGCGATCCGGAAGGCCTAGGTGTGAGCACAGCCTAAGCGTCTTCCATCAGTTGCTGGGTTCACTTTCTATAGATTTTGGGGGAACATTTTCTTCCACAAACATATCACACATTTGCTTCATCCTAATATATACTCAGCAATGACCTTGTATAGCGCTTTTCTCTCTGAGGACTCCAAGATGACATTGGCCGGGAATCAAACCCGGGTCAGCTGCTGGGAAGGCAGCTATGCTCACCAACGCAAGGTAGCATGGCTTTGTAGTGTGGGAGGAAACCGGAGTACCCGGAGGAAACCCACGCAAGCACAGGGAGAACATGCAAACTCCATGCAGATAGTGTCTTGATCAGAATCTGAAACAAGGACCCCAATGCTGCAAGGCTAACCCCTAAGGGCCGGTTCACACTGCGGCGCGAGGCGAGGCGACACGGCTCGCCTCGCCTCGCTCCCGCAAGTTGTCCCCATTGAGTACAATGGAACCGTTCTGAGAGGAGCGACTCGAGTCGCTCCGACTCAGAAAAAAGGTTCCTGTACTACTTCGGGGCGACTTCGGGGGCGACTTGCATTGACTTCTATGCAGAAGTCCTCTGCAAGTCGCCGCTGACCCCCCTGCAAGTCGCGGCGAGGAAGTCGGAGACGCCTCGCCGCGGCTCGCAGTGTGAACCGGCCCTTAGCCTCTGTTCTCTAAGGCCCACCCCGATGAGTGGAGTAAATCAGTTCTATCCACTTAAAGCGCCTCCAGAAGAAATCCAAACTTATCCTAAACTACAATCTATACATTTATACATATATATATATATATATATATATATATATATATGTAGCACTGACCCCTGAAGGAGTGGCTGAATTTTAGCTCGTCACTCGTTATTCTTGTCTAGGGTTCCCAGAGTTGATGACCCAGTAACTGTAGAGACCGACACTTGAATTCCCTTTTAGGATTTTTATTTGCATAAAATGGTTGAACAAACTCAGTTTGTTGGGAATAGAGGGTATAAGGGTAAAGTTTAGCTCAGGTGCTTGGAACTGGTAACTTCAATAAAAGTCTCTCTGTATATAATCCAGGGAATAGCCACTCGCAACTGGATTATTTAACTGTTGGATAAATCCTTGACCTTGGATCTAGCAGCCATCAAGTGATTCTAGCTTTGCAAAGTCTCTCTCTCAGACTTGGTTGAAAAACTTAGTTGCAAACGGAAGGATAGAGATAGGAACTTTTCTTACTGTACAAGTACATATGTTGCAGCCGGTCCGGCAATACCGTAATAAATATGGATTCAATCAATGTCCATGGCAGCTCAGCTTCCAGGCTCTTACCAAGCCGCCAGCCTCGTGCGTTGCCCTCTTACTGAAGACTCCTCCCCTGGTTGCATGTAGAGTTGCTGGGCCTCTCCAAACCTGAGACGGCACTGGAACACCTTAGAATCCTCCTTCCAGTTACTGCGCCTCGAACTAGCCAGTTCCGAGGCTCGGAAATGGATGGATCCGCACCCCAGGCAATGAGGGCCTCTGAGGGCTGGTCACGAGGACCAGGACCACAGAGTTAGCAACAACTTCTGGACCGGAACCCAGAAACACGGGACTTCAGCACCTTAAGTACCCCCTCCCGGAATACACAGCGAGACAACGCACCCACTGATTGGCTCAGAGAAAGAGATTGGTACCCAATGCGTCCAACCAGACTGCGTTCTAATGTCTCTCACAAGTGCCAAACCCCACTTATGACCAAGCAGAACCTCAATACAGCCCAGCCAAACTGATGCCAAAGCACAATTTAGAACAATTAACCCCAAAACTCAACTATAGTTTTAGCCAAAAACTAAATTTACAGAAATAGCGGGTACTCATCAGGAGTACCGGCGCTACATATATATAAACCATTCCAAAACACACCCAAAGAATAACGCACACACAACATATACAAACGTATCCTAATCTACAATATATAACACTCCTATAATAAAACACACCCGAATAACAATAAAGAGGGGTACAGTGGTCCCCAAATTAGCAACACAATGGAGCTAAATATTCCATTCACCTTTAGGCCTCATTCACACGGGAGTATGAATCCGTACCCCATGGAAGGGCCGTGTTTACCAGAATGGGGATGCACTGCTGTTCCCAGCATCCTGTGTAGGCAGTCCCAATGCTGTCAACTGGGTTGCAGCGGCTGTACCCGAATGGTGCACCCGCACAACTGCACCCACATAAATTTCCTTTTTGGGATTAACTCCCAACCCCCACACAGGGTACAGATTCATACACCCCGTGTGAGCAAGGCCTTGGACTTCTCCATGAAGGACCTCACTGGTGGGAAGAGTTCTCATTTCTCCATCAGAGAAAGCCTAAAGAAAGCTGGAAAGATTCCTCCCGCCTCTGAAGACAAAAAGAGTTCCAACCTCCCCTCATAGCCGGTCCAACACACGCCACAAAAACATACCGGCCTTCAACCTCCCCATATAGCTGGTCCAACACACGACTCAAAAACATACCGGCCTTCAACCTCCCCATATAGCTGGTTCAACACACGCCTCAAAAACATACCGGCCTTCACCCTCCCCATGTAGCTGGTCCAACACACGCCTCAAAAACATACCGGCCTTCAACCTCCCCTCATAGCCGGTCCAACACATGCCTCAAAAACATACCAGCCTCCAAAAGTGCCCCTGTGCTTCATGCAAAGTGGGGGCACTCTAATAGAGGAGGTGTGTTACAGGCCAGATCATCAAGTTAAAAACAGTGAAAAAATCCTAAGAAAAAGAAAACTAATGCAGCCACCACATCTAATGATTGGTAAACTGCAATATATTGCTTTTTTCGGTTTTGGGTTTAATACCCCTTCAACTTGTTAATGCCTATGTGTGTTTTTTTTTTCTGTGATTGTAAAGTCTTGTTTTTTTTTCTATTAAAATAACAAACATGTTATACTTACCTCTTCTGTGAAATGGTGTTGTGGTTAGGCCCCACCCCTTCCTTCTGATTGGCTAACTGAGTTTGATTGACAGCAGTGGGAGCCAATGGCGCAGCTGCTGTGTCTCAGCCAGTCAGCAGTGGGAGCCAATGGCGTCGCTGCTGTGTCTCGGCCAATCAGGAGGTCTCGGATGGCTGAGGCACTCGTAGATGGGGCTCAGGTAAGTGTTAGCAGGGCTGCTGCACAAAGGTTTTTTATCTTAAAGGCGTTGTAAACACTCGTTTTTTTTTTTTTTTTTTTAAATAACAAACATATCATACTTACCTTCACTGTGTAGTTAATTTTGCATAGTGTGGCCCCGATCATCTTCTTCTGGGGTCCCCCAATGCGCCTCCTCGAATCGGTAAACCCCCTAGGAGAAGCGCTCTCCCTGGGGGTTACCTTGTGGGCGTGTTCCCGAGTTCAGCATTCGGCGTCAATAGACACAGAATGCCGGACTCTGCTCCGCCCCCCAGCGCCCACGTCATTGGATTTGATTGACAGCAGCGGGAGCCAATGGGTGCTCTGCTATCATTCTATCCAATCAAGAGCCAAGAATCCCGGGCAGAGAGGTACAGTGCAAAGGTCTGACAAACCAATGGTCTATACAGTATGTGTGGGAGGCAAAGCCAAAGGAAATTGCGAGAGGTGACGCTAGGTGTGTATGATGAATAAGGATTGTTGTGTAAGATTGTACAGCGGGAGGTGCAGGATAGTTAGGTCAGTGCGGTGGGAGTATATTGTGATGGATATGGTACCTGAGACACTTGGTATGTATGCTGCCACTGAGATTAGTCCTTCTGCTGTTCCCTGTTAGCCGCCCACATCAGTCTGCCTCTGCCTGCTGCACTGATGTTATTGATAGCTGAAAGCCTGCTCTGAGCCTGATTCTTATTCCCTCAGTCTGTCCTGTCCTCAGCACTTACTTGCTGAAGGAGGCAGGCAGCAAGAAAGTAGAGTATATCACTCTGCCAGCAGCAGGAACTGTGAGCCAGGACTTTATGCAAGTGTGGCACTGGTTGTTGTGTAAGTTCGCCTGTACCGTAAAGGAAAAAAAAGTCCCTCTATCCTGCAGTCTCCCATGCCCCTCTGGATGAACTGAATGCCCCCCCCCCTTTCACCCAGGGAATATGATTTACCACCAGGGGGCCATGGGGGAACATTATTTGTTCACAGTATATATGCCCTTGTATACTACATTATGAAGTTTGAAGCTACCGTCTGGCTGGGCCCCCCTGTAAAAGTGGCAGCCCAGCCAGGCCTCTTACAAGAGCCTGGTGGTACCCCCCTATCAGCAGCCCCAGCTGCGGAGACACCCCCCCTCCCTGGTTATTAGATCATCTCAGGGTGGGCATATCAGCTACTATATCTATATTCAGTGGTGGATGGGCGCAAACAAACAAACAAAACTATTCCGAAAAATACTGGAAAAAAACATCAAATGCAGCCACTGTGCCCATCAATTGCAGCCAATGTGCCCCATCAATTGCAGCCACTGTGCCCCATCAATTGCAGCCACTGTGCCCCATCAAATGCAGCCACTTGTACCCCATTAAACGCAGTCACTTGTGCCCCATCAAATGCAGCCGCTTGTTCCCCATCAAATGCAGCCACTTGTGCCCCATCAAATGCAGCCACTGTGCCCCATCAAATGCAGCAACTGTGCCCCATCAAGTGCAGCCACTGTGCCCGTCAAATGCAGCCACTTGTGTCCCTCAAATGCAGCCACTGTGCCCTTCAAATGCAGCCACTTGTGCCCTTCAAATGCAGCCACTTGTGCCCCATCAAATGCAGCCTCTGTGCCTGTCAAATGCCGCCACTGTGCCTGTCAAATGCCACCACAGTGCCCGTCATATGCAGCCACTTGGGCCCCATCAAATGCCGGCACTGTGCCCTATCAAATGGCCCCTGTTCACATCTGAGCGTTTTGTCGCCTAAAGCAAAATGCTTGTCACTCAAAAAAGTACATCAGCTTGTTTTTGGCAGATTAAAAACAATTTTGGCCATATAGACTTCAATAGAAATGCCCGACTTGAGCATTTTCTGCTCAAATAGCAAGTCTTCACCCCCAATTCCTCTCCCTCTCCTCCCCCTAGTGCTTTCTATTGGCTAAACAAAAACACCTGAAGCTATAAAATGCTTGTAATACACTTCACAAAAAAAGCTTGTAAAAAGCTGCAAAACGCTTTAAAAATGCCTGTAAAAAGCTGCAAAATGTTCTTTAAAAAATGGGCAAAAACACCAGGAAATCACAACGCTCAAGTGTGAATGGAGGCTTATGCAGCTGAGATCAGAGGGAATGTGATCACTTATATAAGAAGGCAAAAAGGGTATTTATAATGATTTTATTTTTTTATATCTATGCACAAATGTTTTCCCTTTCATTTCAGTTTGAGACTGAGTTCACATTTATGCAATGCCAGACATCGCATGTGATTCGCTACCCATAGCTGTGCACATTACATGTGATGTCTGTGCGATGCAAATTCAGCCATACAGTTTGTATGGCTGAAATCGCATTCGCACCAAGATGGTGCAGGATCCATTTTTTTGTCCGCACTGGAATCTGATCGCATGGGTGCTCATACCAGTTTCCATCCGATTTCACAGTTTGCACTGCATTCTGCGAACCGATTTGGGGCTGTTCTTAACTTTATATTGACACCCGCAGCGGTTTGCAGAGAGCAGTGTGAACTGCCTGCGAGTCAGATGCGATGCAGGACTCGGCACAGGAATCGCTGTGGTTCCCACATCGCACCACTGTGAACCCAACCTTAAACCGAATGGATTGTTTTACAAGGTGATCGTTTACAATCACTTTAATTTTATTGCCATTCATATTTGTATCACTGATATAAGTCATATAATAAGAGTAATAATCCAGCTTTTCAAAAACAGTATTTGTTTAATAAGGAATTCAATTGCTTGTTTATAAATGAAACCAGTGGTGGGTATGTAATGGAACAGTACGAATGAGGAAACCAGGCAGCAGAATGTGGACACACCTTGGCTGTGTGATAAACATATTTAAGGTTATGCCAGGCGGGTGTTTTCCTGTATAAATGTGTGTGTTCTGGATCAGTGCCATGTATTCACTATCACTGCAACATTTTTCCATAGCACTTCCCACAGGATAATTACATGAAGGGATTTAAAAGCAAATAAACAATGCTCACCAATAGAGCTATATATATATTTTACAAAGCAAACTTTATTTCATATCATGTACCTTCTTCTGTTCTGTAGATCTTGACATAGGCAATAACAATGTATATGCTCAATTTTTTATGTACTTAGTTCTAAAAGAGTACTAGATGAAAGGGTCTCCTGAACGTAGGAAGACTTAAAAGAGAAGTATGGGGTTGGGATTTTTTCCAGATCAAAACTTATCTAGGTGAATGCAGCATCGGTCCCCCCGGTGCCTCTACACTGAGAACTGAGCGATCGAACACCACCGATCGCTCGGTTCTCACAGCTCTACGACTGTCAGTCATAGCTCTCTGCTCTGCCACCTCCTCGCTCATTGGAGCGCTGGGCTGTGGAGGGGGCGGCCAGCTCAGGCTCTCATTGGCTCGCTAAGGCCCCTTTCACACTGGGGCAGGAGGTGCGTCGGCTACTCTTAGCGGCGATTTATCGTTGTATTTGCGTTGCTATCCGGCCGATAGCGGTGCGGTTTTACACCCACTAGCGGCCATGAAAGGGTTAAAAACTACCACAAAGTGCCTCTGCAGAGGCGCTTTGCTGGCGGTATAGCCGCAGTGTCCCATTGATTTCAATGGGCAGGAGTGGTGGAGGAGCGGTATACACACCGCTCCTTCACCGCTCCAAAGATGCTGCTAGCAGGACCGCTAGGCACCGCTCCAGTGTGAAAGCCCCTGGGGCTTTCACATTGGAGACACAGCAGCGGCTGTTTCAAGTCAGTTTGCAGGCGATATTTTTAGCGCAATAGCGCCTGCAAAACGACCCGGTGTGAAAGGGGTCTTAGGGGCAGAGCCGGGTGTCAGTCCAGGCATCTGGCGGATCCTGACTTCCATTGTCACGATGGTGTGGAGCCTGGACCAACTTCTGTGACATCAGCAGAGAGCGAACTTCAGTCTGATGAAAAATGGGTCACAGGAGTGCAAAATGAACTGCACTCCTGTGATCAATAGAAGAAGTACAGCCAAACAAGCTTTGGCTGTACTTCTCCTTTAAAGCGATTGTAAAGGTTAAAATTAAAAAAAGAAAATCAAACATTTCTATATTTACTTCCTCTTCTTGGGTTCACCGCCGGCGCTCCTGGCCCCTCCTCTCTGTCCAGTGCCCACATGGCAAAAAAGGAATGCATTAATGTAAGAAATGTTTAGCCTTTAGAGCCACTTTAAAGCTGAAGTTTAACCACTTCAGCCCCGGAAGAATTTACCCACTTCCTGACCAGAGCACTTTTTGCGATTCGGCACTGCGTCGCTTTAACTGACAATTGTGCGGTCCTGCAAGCTTTCTTTTGGTGGTATTTGATCACCTCTTTATTTTTTATTTTTTGCGCTATAAACAAAAAAGAGCGACAATTTTGAAAAAAACACATTATTTTTTACTTTTTGCTATAACAAATATCCCCCAAAATATATATAAAAAAAATTTTTTCCTCAGTTTAGGCCGATATGTATTCTTCTACATATTTCTGATAAAAAAATCGCAATAAGCATATATTGATTGGGTAAAAGTTATAGCGTCCACAAAATAGGGGATAGATTTATTGCATTTTTATTATTATTATTTTTTACTAGTAATAGCGGCGATCTGCAATTTTTATCGTGACTGTGACATTATGGTGGACACATTGGACAATTTTGACACATTTTTGGAACTATTGGCATTAATACAGTGATCAGTAAAATTAAAAATGCATTGATTACTGTAAAAATGTCACTGGCAGTGAAGGGTTTAACACTAGGGGCGGTGAAGGAGTTAACTGTGTAACCTGGGAGGTGATTCTAACTGAAGGGGGAGGGACTAACTACAGGCAGTGACAGATCGTGGTTCCTAGCTAATAGGAACACACGATCTGTCACTTCTGTCAGAAAAGGACAGAGAAGTGTGTGTTTACACACACTCGTCCCTGTTCTGTCTCCTCGTGGTCAGCGCTCATAGCGACCGTTGACCCCCGAGCATCGGCACCCCCGATGTTCAGCGGGCGCGCGCGTCTGCTATCCGGGCCCCGCGAGATCACATACAGTAATGTGATTTTGCACAGGGGAGCCAACCCGCTGCAGTAAAACTGCGACGGCTGGTCCGAAAGTGGTTAATCTATCTATATTTTGCCTTCCTTGGTTCCTTCTTTCCCCCTTCAATAACATGCTACTGATATATTTAACCACTTAAAGCGTTTGTTAACCCAAAAACATTGGGGACCCCCAGGTCATCAGAACTACTGTCCCCATGGGAAGATGTCATCTATATTACTTTTCTTGGGATAACCCAAAAATGTGGGATTTTTCTTTTACTTCCACTTTCAATGATAATGGTAAACAGGACAAATAGGGAGGATGAATCTCCTTAACGGGGGGGGGGGCACAGACAGCAATAAAAATTGTCAGGAGTTCTAATCCATCTCTACTCTATCCAAAACTAAAAAAAAAATTTGCCTTTAGTTATATTGTAACTAAACCTATGATTAGATACATGATGAGCAGCATATCAGAGATTTTGTATTGTTACATATAGCCTTGGAAGCTAAAAGTAAATAAATAAGAAATAAACAATCTACAAGATCTAAATACTCCACTGCTGGTCAACACTCCCAACTATATACAGAATCAGCATCCCAGCATGCCTGTTAAATCCCAGCAAGGATAAATAAATATGTACATAAGCCAATGAACCCTGGACTCCCAACTTGAAGTAGAACTATAGACAAGACTTATTTTTTTAATTTTGATAGAGTTAGGGTTATAACCCCTGTCCATTTTTTTTGCCAGCTGTGTCCCATTGGGGAGATTGACCTTCACTTCCTGTCCCATAGCCAAAACAGGAAGTGAGAGAAAATCCCTGCAAATGAAGGGAATCCATTTGGCACCCCAGATGACCAGAATTAGTGGCCCCATTGGAAGATTTCCCTTCTATCGCTGTTTTGAGGACAACCCAAAAGTTTTCTTTTACTTTCACTTTTAATAATAATGGTAACCGGGATAAATATGGGCAGAGTAAGCAATAAAAAAACGGTGTTCTAATCCATTGCCCACTCTTTCCAAAACTAAAAAAAAAAGTTTTCCCTTTAATTATACTTTAAATACCATAAAGGTTTTTACTGAACAGTTATTGTGGGTACTAACAATCAGGGAACAGTAAGGCAAAGGCATAATGAGCTAGTATGCACTGCATAGTTCGTTCACCCCAAACTCGCTCATCCATGTCTTTATGGACCTTGCTTTGTGCACTGGTCCAAATCCTTTGGCAGAGGGGGGATTATGGTGTGGGGATGTTTTTCAGGGGTGGGGCTTGGCCCCTTAGTTTCAGTGAAGGGAACTCTTAAGGTGGCAGGCTGGCAGCATACCAAGACATTTTTGACAATTTCATGCTTCTAACTTTAGTTCGGGCATGGCCCCTTCCTGTCCAATATGACTGCGGACTAGTACACAAAGAAAGAATGAGTGAGTTTGGGGTGGAGGAACTTGACTGGCCTGCACCTCAACCCAATAGAACACCTTTGGGATGAATTAAAGCGGAGACTGTGAGCCAGGCTTTCTCGTTCCAACATCATTGCCTGACCTCACAAATGCGCTTCTGGAAGAATGGTCAAACATTCCCAAAGACACACACCTAAACCTTGTAGACAGCCTTCCCAAAAGAGTTAAAGCTGTTGTAGGGGTGGGCCAACTCAATATTGAACTCTACATACTAAGGCCATTAAAATTCATGTGCGTGTAAAGGCAGGTGTCCCAATATTTTTGACAATATAGTGTATATTTTATTGTGTAATTTGTTCAATTTAGGACAATACAATTATGATTCTGGTACAAAGCATGGTGAAGTTATTGTTTTGTTACAAATGTAGCAAGGTCCCAGGCCCCAGAGGCCTAATGGTGACCTCAAGGGTTAAGGAGAGCTGACATCCTTTCTTGTAGAGTGGATTACCAGGCATGGTGGGGATATGCAAGAAGAAATGATGGGTGCCAGTCACTTTTGAATGTGAGCACAAGATTTATTCCCACTACTTCCCCATCCGGCTGAACCTTCTCAACTCGGTTGGATTCCAATCCTGGAGTCCCAACCCTACACTGCTTCTCCTGCTCCTGGATAGGCCTCAGGCAGCCTGGTAGCCAGGTGTCCCTGGGATAGGCCTCAGGCTTCCAGCCTAGAAACCCGGGGGGACAAAATCCACATCGACCCAGACAACCGTCCAGGTGGCACAGAACCCCGATCATCTGACTCCACCCAAATAAATAGGCTCTCCCAACAGGCCAAGGGACTAAAAGAAACCTCCGACCAACTGGCTGAGACACCCCATCCATTTTTACCCCATCCATTCATGATCTGACCTTGCTAAGCCTCTGTCAATCTAATGTCACCAGCACAGTGCCACCTAGTGACAGAAGAAAAAAGGTGCAGCAATTCCAGAATTTAGGGAGGAATCAGTGCATCTTCTATCAATCAACCAGGACAATTACTACCTGGCAAACTAAATTTGTTAGCAACCCTGTCTAAACACCAGGGTACTACACAAATAACATAAATGCCTTTTTTTTTTAGTTCAGTGCACTTTTCTAATACAACACTGAAACATTTACAAAACTAATGAAAATAAAAGGTTGAGGATTAATTGTAAAAAAAAAAAAAAAAAACTGAAAATAGGGGAGTGGGTATTGAAGGATGAAGAGGGTGGTGCACACAGACCAGGAGCGGGCTGGGCCGGGGGGCAGGGTGGAAATTTTCCCCCAGGCCGGCGCCTACAATATGTTTAAAATATGGCTGTCTGTTCATTTCTTTTTTTTTTTTTTTCACGCTGTGACGGGCAGCCTGGGTCACACAGTGCTCTTAATGCCAGCCGCAGCCGCTGCTGATTGGCTGGCTCGATGCTGCTGTCCAGCCTGCGCTGCATTGTGGGAGTTGTAGTCCGGCTGCGTTAAAGCTCCTGGAGGTGTGAGCGCAGCAGACTACAACTCCCACCTCCCAGGAGTCTCAGAGGCAGGCCAGGTGTGTGGCACGTCAGGGGAGGGGACGCTACTGGTGCTTATGGGGAGGAGTGGCTAGCTGCAGTCTGCAGAGCAGAGAAGACTAGACCTGCTTCAGGATCATCACTCCCCCCCCCCCCCCCCCCGAAGAGTGGCAAGGACCTGGCTCAGTATCTCCAGTCCTCACTGAATCAACGCCCCCCTGCCTAAAGTAAGGCATCTGTGATAACCTTCACAAAATGGAATAGAATGGGAAAATCCACTTCAGTTGTAAATTTAATTAATAATGCATAGTCATCATGACAATTTAAAATTTTGGCAGTGGCAGCGTGTGTTTTTTTTCTAGCACCCCCCCCCCCCCACCAGCGGACTTAACACGCTCCCCCCCACCAGCGGACTTAACACCCCCCCCCACCAGCAGACTTAACACCCTCCCCCCCACCAGAGGACTTAACACCCTCCCCCCCACCAGAGGACTTAACACCCTCCCCCCCACCAGAGGACTTAACACCCCCCCACCAGAGGACTTAACACCCTCCCCCCCACCAGAGGACTTAACACCCTCCCCCCCACCAGCAGACTTATCTAACACCCCCCCAACCAGCAGACTTATCTAACACCCCCCCCCCCCCCCCACAGCGGACTTATCTAACACCCTCCCCCCCACCAGAGGACTTAACACCCTCCCCCACCAGCAGACTTATCTAACACCCCCCCAACCAGCAGACTTATCTAACAGCCCCCCCCCCACAGCGGACTTATCTAACACCCCCCCAACCAGCGGACTTATCTAACACCCCCCAACCAGCGTACTTATCTATCAGCCCCCCCCACAACGGACTTATCTAACACCCTCCTCCCCCAACCAGCGGACTTATCTAGCACCCCCCCAACCAGCGGACTTATCTAACACCCCCCAACCAGCGGACTTATCTAACACCCTCCCCCCCAACCAGCGGACTTATCTAACACCCCCCAACCAGCGGACTTATCTAACAGCCCCCCCCCACAGCGGACTTATCTAACACCCTCCTCCCCCAACCAGCGGACTTATCTAACACCCCCCCAACCAGCGGACTTATCTAACACCCTCCCCCCCAACCAGTGGATTTATCTAACACCCTCCCCCCCAACCAGCAGACTTATCTAACACCCTCCCCACCCACCAGCGGACTTATCTAATACCCTCCCCCCCAACCAGCGGACTTATCTAACAACCCCCAACCAGCGGACTTATCTAACATCCTTCCCCCCCAACCAGAGGACTTATCTAATACCCTCCCCCCCAACCAGCGGACTTATCTAACACCCTTCCCCCCCAACCAGAGGACTTATCTAACACCCTCCCCCCACAGTGGACTTATCTAACATGCTCCCCCACCCACCAGCGGACTTATCTAACACCCTCCCAGCACCCACCAGCGGACTTATCTAACACCCCCCCACCAGCGGACTTATCTAACACCCCCCCACCAGCGGACTTATTTAAGCCCCTGTACACACGGTCGGAGATTTCCACAACCAAATCCGTCGGATTCTGCCCGTCGAATTTTGTCCGTCGGATCTTGTCCGAAACTGTTGCATACACACGGTCAGACAAAGTTGGCGAAAGATCCGATCTTTCAGAACGTGATGACGTAATTTCGTTACGATGGGACTACATTCAGGCTAGTAGCCAATAGCTTTTATGTAGGAATTTGATCTGAGCATGCATGGCACTTGGTCCGATCAAAATGCTCTACATATGATCGGATTAGGTCCGACCGGCCCAGTTGGTTGGGAAATATTTCCAACATGTTGGAAAATTGGGTCTGACGGAGATTCAGACGGAATCAGTCCGATGCATACCACACACAGTCGGATTATCCAACGACACGGTCCGATAGGACACATTCCGACGGATTCTCCGACCGTGTGTACAAGGCTTAACACCCCCCCCCCCCCACCAGTGGACTTCTCTAACACCCTTCCCCCCCACCAGTGGACTTATCTAACACCCTCCCCCCCAACCAGCGGACTTATCTAATGCCCTCCCCACCCACCAGCGGACTTATGTAACACCCTTCCCCCCACCAGTGGACTTATCTAACACCCTCCCCCCCCAACCAGAGGACTTATCTAACACCCTCCCCCCACCAGCGGACTTATCTAACATCCTCCCCCCACCCACCAGCGGACTTATCTAACACCCTCCCTCCCCATCAGCGGACTTATCTAACACCCTCCCCACCCACCAGCGGACTTATCTAACACCCCCCCCAACCAGCGGACTTATCTAACACCCTCCCCCCACCAGTGGACTTATCTAACATGCTCCCCTTACCCACCAGCGGACTTATCTAACACCCTCCCCCCACCCACCAGCGGACTTATCTAACACCCTCCCCCCACCCACCAGCGGACTTGTCTAACACCCTCCCCACCCACCAGCGGACTTATCTAACACCCTCCCCACCCACCAGCGGACTTATCTAACACCCTCCCCCCCACTAGCGGACTTATCTAACATCCCCCAACCAGCGGACTTATCTAACACCCCCCCCCACCAGTGGACTCACCTAGCTGATTAAGTGGTTCAATGGGCCACTTGACTGGACTTGCCCCCCAGGCCTAAGGCTGCCAGCCCTCCCCTGACACAGGCCAATAAAGAAGGTCCCATGAGCCGCCAGTTGGACATTCCTACTCTAGGTGAGGCCAGGCCTCTCCTACTTGTACCTTGTTATTGCTACATATGCTTGGATATACATATACATGGGAGGGGGGTATTCACAGAATAGGAGAAACCAGAATCTGTAGAAGTTGTGCACAGTGATAGTAACCAATCAGCTTCTAGCTTCGGTTTGTTCAGTTTGGCTTTGAAAATTAAAGCTATAAGCTGATTGGTTGCTATGCACCTCTGCTCCAGATTCATTCTGCTCCAGTATTAGAAATGTTTTATATATAGCACAATATTTATTGCTCAGCTATGTTTGTATTGCTCATATTGCACAGCTCCAGGGAAACATGATGGTGATATACCAATCATTGCTATTATTAATAATAATAAGTTGGGTCAGGAGCAGCTCTTGCACGCTCTGAAACAGTTGTAGTGCTCTGGAAAGCAATCTTGGCTGAAGTCCCAGCAAGTGGGGTAAACAGCGCCTGTTGTTTGGACAAGAACCATCAAATGTGACTTGACCTTGTGGGTGAGAGGAAAAGCTTGTCCGGATACAGATTACTGGAAGATGGAACTGAATCTAAAAGTGAAGAAGCTATAGAGAAAAGATTTCATTTTTTAATTCTGCGCTATGGTGTTCAGTGCTCTTTCCTATAGATTCGGCTTGTGTACCTAATGGCATGTTTGCCAGAACTCCGAGATTAACTAAAAGTGGACCCACCATCAGATATATTTATCATGTTCAGTAGAGCTTGCTAAGTAATGTGGAAGTGTTAAAGTGGTTGGAACCCCACTTAGAAAAAAAAAAAATAATAACACCTGAAAGACAAAGGCATAATGAGTGATCTAGAATGCATAGCATACTAACTCATTATGCAATACTCACCTGAGATCTAAGCCCTCAGTGCGGTGCCCTTACACAGTACCGGCCGGTGACATCACTCCTGGGGGCTACTTCCGGGTATCACGGCTCTGGCGCTGTGATTGGCCATTGGCTAGTAACGGCACACTCGCTGAAGCAAACGACACATACATGCCATTGCTTCAGTGCACAAGTGCACATGTGCAGATGAAGTCGGCACATGCAAATACAGGGATATCTCCTAAACTGTGCAGGTTTAGGAGATATCCATGGAAGCTACAGGTAAGCCTTATTATAGGCTTACCTATAGCAAAAAGTGGTCTGTAAGGGTTTACAACCACTTTAAACTTCCAGGTATTTATTACCTCTTAGCCCCCATACA
Source organism: Lithobates pipiens (assembly GCF_037356315.1). NCBI lineage: Eukaryota > Metazoa > Chordata > Amphibia > Anura > Ranidae > Lithobates > Lithobates pipiens. Next base: position 83,886,736 of record NW_027507758.1, on the reverse strand, counting down.
CACGGTCGGACATTCTGCCAACCAAATCCGTCGGATTTTGTCCGTCGGATTGTGTCCGACGGATTGTGTCTGAAACTGTTGCATACACACGGTCGGACCAAGTTGTCTGATTTAGCGGTTGCCAAGAACGCGGTGACGTAAGCCGTGTACGGCGGGACTAGAAAAGGTGATCTCGTGTCTATCGCGTGTTTTAGTAGAAGTTTGGTGAGAGACGATTTGCGCTTTTCAGATTAGTGATTCAGATCGCTACCGCTCTTCAGTTTGTGCTTGTCTTTGCGTATCTGATAATCAGTGCGTGCAGTCATTAAGTATTTGCTTCTCATTGTGGACAATATCTTGGTATAGTACGCTTTGAAAGGCATTTTTTATTGTCTGCTTGCTTCTGCTATTTAGGTCGTTCAGGCCTTGCTGTTTATCGGTGCTTTCTGGTGTCCGTTCTGACCAGCTGACCGTTTTCAAACCATGTTTTGTCTACGTACTCGTCGTACAGTTTGTGCTGTGCAGGGGCTTCGTGTTGGGGTTCTTACTTTGACACAAGCCCTGTTCATGAACAGGGAGGGGAGGCGTTTGTGGACCAAGAATTGGTTGCGCCAGCGTCAACAGTTCTCGCACATGCCTTTGCTCCGTGAGATCCGCGAGAATAATCCTGATCATTTCTGGATTTTTCTCAGGATGACGGACCCCGTTTTTCACCGTCTGCTGGCTTTGCTGACCCCTTATATCAGTAGGCAGGATACCTGCATGTGGCAAGCCATCACTCCGGAGCAGAGGCTCATTGCCACATTGCGCTACTTGGCGACAGGGAGAAGTCTTCAGGACCTCAAGTTCTCTACAGGCATCTCCCCCCAGGCTCTGGGGATCATTATTCCAGAGACCTGTTCTGCCATTATTCAGGTCCTGCAGAAGGACTATATTAAGTTTTATCCTTAAACATCACATTCTATGTATTTCATGATTGCTAATGTCTTGCATTTCTTTCCTCATTCCCTAATTACCATCATTGCAATATGCTCTAATTCATATACTCTGCCCCTTTGTCCTCATGCAGATTTGCCTTACTAACTTCCCCACCATGCTCTTCTTGGACCATAAAACTATAGTCTAGTCACTTACCAATGTCTTTTGGCAGCTCCATAGTATTGCTTTCACCTAAACACCCCCTAAAATGTCTACAAATGTGATGTGTGTGCTTCAATTCATGCAGAGTGACATTTTTTTTATTTTTGGAGTTGTGCCAAACTCATTAGTAACCCCCCTCCCCCCAACTGCTACCTCAGCTGATAGCAATCTTCTATCTGATGACTTGACCCAACCCAATACACACTCTAAATACCTTTTTCATGATCACATTTATGGACGAATTCACCAAAGCATGTAGTGTAAGGGCCTGCCTCAATACTTTCAAATGCTAGTTTTATTTTTTTAACACATTAATTTTCTTGCTATGTACTAGCAGAATGTCAAAATGTCCTTCCATTTAGTTATTATGACACCTCTTACCTGTCCGGTGGGCTGCCAATAGTGTAAGGAGGGGCTTCCCAAAGTATCACACATTATTTAGGCATTCAGCTCTCAATCAAGTGGAGAGGGTTACCTGTCCTAAACATCCCCCCTCATTTTTTAGCAAGGGCCCATCAGATGGGGGGGGGGGGGGGTTATGACTCTCATAAGGGGACCTTATACTTTAGGCTTTAAATACTCAGTTCACAAAATGTTATAAGAATTTTGACCAAAAATGTGGGTGTCTAATCTGCTTGCAATGTTGATTTGTCAAATTACTAGTTTTTGTTCTTGTTTCACTACACAGTGTCCTTCAACGCCACAGGAATGGCAGACTGTGGCCTCCCACTTTGCCAGTTTTTTTGAAGTTGTGCCTTTTTCACCAACAGTGCAAACCCAAGTTCAGAGCGAGATGAGGGGACAGTCTCTTCTTCAAATAATCTTATTATGTTGTGGGTCTGCTACACACACACCTTCTTTTTGTTAACGAATGTATGTAGTGCATTACTGACCCAAATCGTGCTCATTTTCAGCACCATGGCAGGAAAATGGCATCATTGTCCAAATTTACACCTCACTGTGGGTGTCTTTTACTAAAGGCACATCCACTATGCACTACAAGTGCACTGCAAAAGTACACCTGAAACTGCACTTGGAGTGCAAAGTGGAGTTGCCTTTAGTAAAGTACACTCCTTCTCAGCACAAACTCAAATTTGACTACAAATACATTTTATGTGCAATGAAAAAGGAAGCCACACATTGTTGAGAATTCAACTTTTTAATACAAGCACATTCACATGTGCGTTTAGAAAAGGTTTTTACAACAAACCAAGAGATTTTGTGTATCCAAAACAAAGTTTAATCAGATTTTTTTTCCTTGTTGTTTTTGTGTAAACAGGCATGTATCAAACCGTAAAATACAGAACACAGGAACTTACAAAGTTCAACTTGGAAAAGTGAAGACAATATCAGACATGAGTATGTACAAACTGGGCTTATATTGCCTTCATCACATGGGGTGTCACCCCTGAAAAAAACAAATTTGGAAGATGCACACAGTGTGTCAACATGTGCTAATTCCCATCATGGGGGATCAATGTACATGCTTTGGGGCTGCAACCCCTTCATCTCAGACACTTTCCACAAAACATGTACATTGATCCCCCATGATGGAAGATAGCGCATGTGTACACACTCTTTGCATCTTCCAAATTTTTAATTTCGCAAAATACAACATTAAAAAAAAAAAAAAGCAAAAATAAAACCCTATCTAGTTTTTGTTGTTTCACACTCTCCCCAAAACATCAATGATGTTCTTCATTTTATTTTTAACATCATTGATGTTTTGTTGGACAATTTCCAAATCCCGATTGCACCTCATTATCTCCCCGATCAAGATCTGGGCACTTTCACTGGTAAAACAGGAATCTTCTTCCACATCACCTACAAAACAAAGCAAGCAAACACACCATGTAATCCAAATATGGTGATATACATTGATGAGTTTACCGGAAGCTGTGTTCTCCGACACTCACCTGTTGTGGTGACAATTTGTCCAACCTCCACGATCTCTCCTTCCTCCTCCTGCTCCTGCTCCTCTGTTTCTGCTTTTGGAAGTTGCCCTTCTTTGGGAGGGGTGTGGTCCCTGGTGTCCTCATACTTGCCGAGTCTTCTCTCCCCTATGAGAATGTAAACAAAGATTAATTAGCACACAGAGGGCAGAAATAGGAATCAGAAACATTGCTTGGAAGTGTTGTACAATTGTGTTTTTGGGCCGAGTTACAAGGTGAGAACATTATTGGGGCCACTTTGTTAAGCTGGAATACTTCCCTGCAGAACGATGTTTAATACGAACGAACGAAACCATGACCTTGAAAGTGCCCATTTTAAAATGCACAACAAGAAATCAAAGCACATGGAGCAGTATGCAAGCAAGAATAATCATATGAACACACAACTACTTACTTTTTTTAAGAACACGCTTGATCCTTAGGTACTGCTCGTGCTCCCTCAGTTTCAGGTCTGACCAGCGTTTTCTCAGTTGATCCTTGGATCGGTGTACCCCAAAATTCTTCAGAAGACTCTTCACAACTTTATTCATGATCTTGGCCTTTCTGATATTTGGGTTTGGGTAAGGTCCATACTTCCCATCATAGTCGGTCCTGTTCAATATGTCGACCATCTCCAACATCTCTCCAAAAGACATATTTGAGGCCTTAAATCTTGTCTTCCTGGATCGGGACGTTTCAGGCTCCGGGCTTTCCTCACCCTCCTCCTCGTTAGTGGAACTATTATTAGTGCGCACCTGCGTTCTCTCCGCCATGTGCTCTCCCCACTGCATGGGAAACGAAGGGGTGGGGAATAGTCTGCAAAGAACGTCAGGGGCGGGCGGAGTTTCACGCATTCGCACTGTATATAAAACACGCGTGTATCGTCCATACGATCTGGGAGGAGAGTGAGGCGCGGACGCGACGAACGTGGAAACGAAGGTAACATTTTTTACTTGTTGCTTCACTAGACTAGACTGCTTCTATCTAGGCCGATGTTGGGACAAGATTAGGAGGGTTTTTAATTGCATTATTAGTATTTGAAGGTTTGTCTTGTGTTGTGTCTTGCAGACAATATAGATCCTTTCACAAATGCAAACTTTATGGGGCTATTCATAGAACTGTACATGGAGATGCCCTGCCTGTGGCAGTTCCACAACATGTTTTATACTGACAGAACAAAGAGGAACGCAGCACTGGAGAAACTGCTTGCTTTGTTGCGGATCATGGTCCCCACGGCAGACATGGACTATCTGAATGGGAAAATTGGGGACATGAAGCTAACATATCTCAGGGAGAGAAAGAAGCACCTGGAGTCCTTGAGAGCAGGAGATCCAGATGCTGTTTATTACCCCAGGATGGTTCACTTTGACAGGCTGCATTTTCTGGAAGTCCAAGGAGTACCCAGGACACCACTCAGGCCACCACTCTCCAGGCTTCCTTCAAGGCATCCTTCACCCCCAGCTGAGGCTTCTGATGTCCAACCTGGGCCTTCCAGGCAGCAACATGTGGTGGGGCCCAGCTTGAGACAGGTATTGCATTGTTGAACATATTTCTTGTGTTACATTTAATGATGTTAAATAGATGTTCTTATTGATCAGTAAGTTGTGATTTCTCAAAGTAGTTTACTTCTCAATAGACAGTAGTGACCAAAAATGATTGGGACGGGAAAGAAAAATGCTGGGCTCAGAATGATAGTCTGTTCTATTTGGTAACATTCAATTTGCAAAAGCCAGGAGCACAAAATGGTGTGATTGATGATCAAAAAAACTAAAACTATGTCCCCTTTTCATACACAGGATGACCTCAGTCGGGGGGAGGCTGTGGCAAGTGGCAGCCAGGAGGTTGACCAATGCCCTCCTCCTCCTGCCCCAGCTACAGGAGCCCAGCCACAGCCTCGAAGGATGCCTGGTGGGAAGTGCCGAAGGAAGACGAGAGAGTGATGGCCTGGGTTGAGTCTGGTCTGCCAGAAGATGCAGCCTCTTGAAGATCTACATCCTGGGGACAGAAATGGCATCTGAATTTCCTGCTCTCTAGGACTTCGGGACCAGACTTCTCTCCCTGAGATATCTACTCCTCAGGTCACCAATTTTTTCAATTAGAATTTATTCATGTCTGCCCTGGGGGCCAAAGGCTGCACCAAAGTTAAGAAGTTTCTCCAGTGCTGCGTTCCCATTTTTAGTTTCTAGCGACCAAAATAAAGGTTTTTTTTGTTTGATGAAATACTTGTGTAATGTATTTTCCTTCCAAAAGTACAGTTTATTTGTGAGCAGGCAGGTACATTTCAAAAATACAAAGTGAAATAAATAACAAGGGGTACCAACACTAAACAACCTCCTGTTGATTAAAAAAGAAAAACAAAATATCAAAAATAGAATAATGTTGTTGTTGTAAGTTTACACACAAAAAAAACCCACAAAAAAAGGAGAAATGAGCAAAGTGTCTTTAAAGGAGATTTTTAGGGAATCTCCCAAAAAAAACATCCAAAAAAGAAATCAAAAATTGTGTAGATGTGACGCAAACTAAAATTGTATTGCTGAAATGGTTAAAAAAGAGTAATGAAATCCGTTCGGGAGAAGTGTGTGTGACTATGAGCATCAAAAGAAGTTCGTTCTTGCAGCATTGTAAAGAACAAGAGAATGCGCTTGATGAAAGAATTTTTAACATTGTAGCGTGACGAATGTGCTATATCGCTTGCGAGCAGTATTTTTACCTGAACGAGCGCTTCCGTGTCGGAATTTGAATGTGAGCATGCGTGGCACCTTCTCCGTCGGAGTAGGCTACACATGATCGGAGTATGTCCGACCGGCCCAGTTGGTCAGGAAATATTTCCAACATGTTGGAAAATTGGGTCCGACGGATATTCGGACGGAATCAGTCCGATGCATACCACACACAGTCGGATTATCCGACGACGCGGTCCGATAGGACACATTCCGACGGATTCTCCGACCGTGTGTACAGGGGCTCACAGCTATTGCAGTATTCTTCCTGGCAATGCCTTCATCTGCCTTCCTCTCCAGGATGGAGCCATCTTTGTTCAGGGATTATCCAGCATCACCACCTACTTCCTGGATTTGCTCACATATGACACAGTCATGTAAATCCAAGTGCCCGTGTAGTTTTTGGCTGTGTTTATTTTTATTTTTTTATTACAGGTACTTCTATAGCGCCATTAATTTATGCAGCTCTTTAGATAGTCATTATATATTCACATCAGTCCCTGCTTTAAAGGAGCTAACAATCAAAAGGATTCACAAACTTCTGACACAGATCAGCCCCTGCAACAGCCTCTTACCTTGTGGGTTGCTATAAAGTAAAAATGTTGCAGTCTGACCACTAGTGGAGAGGAGGCTGGGGAAATGCATCCTCTTGCCTGCAGCAGACTGAAGGAATCATCTTAGCCTAGGCAAAGTTAGTGAAGCAAAAGTCAAGGGTGGCTTTTTATTGATAACATTTGAGCTTTTCTAAAAAATGTTTTTTTTTTACCCTAGCTTCACGTGCATTTTTTTTTCTCTTTAACAAACTGTGTATAGCTGGTTGTTAAAGTGGTGTTGCACATAAAAAAAAAAAAAATCATCAAAATTCCTAAAAAAAAAGAAAAAAAAAAATATTTGGAATTTTTTTTTTCTTTAACTCACCTCTAAATGCCTGTTGCTAGGGGGTCCCTCGTAGTCTGCCTCCTTCAGTGCCTGGGCTGGTGACATCACTTCCCCTCAGCGCAGGAAGGGCTCAGCTCTGCCCCCTCCCTCCTGCCAGTCATCTGGGACCAATGACAGGTCCCAGATGACTGCACGGCCAATCACGGGGTGCAGCACCGCTCGGGCATGCACAGTGGGTGCCCGGCTGTGAAGCCACAGCTGGGTGCCCACAGTTAGAATGCCGGCGCCGGCGAGTGGAGGGTGGAACAAGCAGGGCTTCATTCCCCCGCATCGCTGGACCCTGGGACAGATAAGTGTCCGATTATTAAAAGTCAGCAGCTGCAGTATTTGTAGCTGCTGATTTTTAATATATTTTTTTTAAGGGGAACTCCTCTTTACGGAGGAGGCTGGGAAGCCAGCTGCTGCGTCCTTAAAGCGGGAGTCCGCCGGGACTCCGCGTTTTTTTTTTTTTTTAAAAGCCAGCAGCTACAAATACTGCAGCTGCTGACTTTTAAAATAGTGACGCTTACCTGTCCAGCGCGCTCGCGATGTCGGCACCCGAAGCCGATCTCTAGATCGTCTCTCGGGTCCTGCCGCCGCCATCTTGGGTATGGGAATCAGGAAATGGAGCCTTTTGGCTTCATTTCCCGGTTCCCTAATGCGCATGCGCGAGTTGCGCTGCGCAATAAGGACGGTCCCCGCTGCCTCTGGGATCTGTGTGTTTCCCAGCAGGCAGCGGGGCACTTGCGGAAAGGGGCGGGCACTTGCGGAAAGGGGCGTAATCTACGCCCCTTTCCGCAGAGAGCTATCCCGGAAGTGGGTGCAGATACCTGTACTGTACAGGTATCTGCACCCCCCTCCCCCCCTGAAAGGTGCCAATTGTGGCGCCGGAGGGGGGAGGGTTCCGATGAGCGGAAGGTCCACTTTAGGGTGGACCTCCGCTTTAAGAACCGATGAGTCATTAAATGTCAACAGACTTCCCTGCTGATAACTAAAAGTAAAAACAAGAATGGCCGGCAAAAAAAACAACAAAAAAACAGCAAGAAACGGCGTGAGGTCCCCCCCATCTAAACCAGGCCCTTTGGGTCTGGAATGGATTTTGAGGGGAACCCCATACCAAAATAAAAAAATGCAGTGGAGTGCCCCCCAAGCAACCATCCCAGACCCTTATCCAAGCATGCAGTCCAGCAGGTCAGGAAAAGGAGGGAATGAACCAGTGTCCCTCCCCCTCCTGAACCATATCAGGCTACATGCCCTCAACATAGGGGGGTGCTTTGGGGCAGGTTGAGCTCTGCCCCCCAAAGCACCTTGTCCCAATGTTGATGGGGACAAGGGCCACTTCCCCACAATCCTAGCCGGGGGTCTGCGGGTGGGGGGGCTTTAACAAGGGGGCCCCCAGATCCCTGCCCCTCCAAGAATATAAGTATGGTGTACAGTGCATAGTGCCCTACTAGTTCACCAAAAAAGTGTACAAAGTAAGTAAAGACACTGCATGAATTTTGAACAAGTCCTTTGTTGAAAAAACAAAAAAAACAATGTCTCCCGATGTAGATCCATGGTCAATCACAATGCCCACCGCACCGCTGGACCATAAAAAAGAAAAAAGCTCCACTTGTACCGAAGACTCCTTTGCCTGCTTCACCGTCTGACAGTTCTGAAATATCTATGGGACAGTTCTGAAATATCTATGATGTTGGCGGTCCAGCAAATGTTGTGTTTTTGATGCGGGTCTGCTGCAGGAAAAAAATTCCCCGACCCTTTCCAAAAACGCACCGGCTGAAATCGATTAGATGCGAACGTGTACCATAGGAAGCCATGTTGCACTGTAGTGCTTTTCTGAAAACTGGAAAATGCACTAAAAAAATGCATAAGTGTGAACCTTGTATATTTGGACATGTCAGGAATTTATTCAGAAGAGCATATCACAAAACCTATTTTTATAAAAAAAAAAACTCATTTAAAATTAAGCATTGTGCAATTACTAGCAGTCTTCTTGTATGTCACTTTCTTAGCAGCCTATGAAAATAAGCACAAATTTAAAATTAGGCTGTAAGTAAATGTGTCTACCCAGAATTAAAAAAATAAGGAGGGATTAATTGTCACAAAATCATGTCATCAAACTTTCCTGTCTCCCTATAAAACAGCGTCATATTTAAAGTGGAAGGAGCAAAAAAAACACACACCATTATTACACAAGTATTATTATTTTTATATATACTATCAATGAATGTAATAAAAGATGTCAGAAAAACATTTAAAAAATAATTTTCAATATATTTTTGTTTTTACAAGAGGTAGTTTCTCAGGCTTTCTGTTGTAAAGAAATGAATGTATTTTCCCCAATATCCCTGACCTCTCATCTATTTCTAATTCTTAACCATACACTTAAAGTGATTGTAAAGGTTTGTTTAAAAAAAAAAAAAAAAAGAAACAAAATGAAAAGTGCGAAATGGAAAGCGCAAAACGAAAAGTGCAAAATGAAAAGCGTGAATTGAAAAGTGTGAAATGAAAAGCACGAATCAACACTCACTAAACTTCTACTAACACAAAATTAGCAGAAGGAGCCCAAAGGGTGGCGCTAGAGAGCTGAAAAACAACGTAGTACGCCACTATGTTCATGTGTGTTGACTGACAATTCCTTGCCGTTTAAAGACAAGTTTGGGCCAACGCCCTTTGGACAAAAGTCTACGGTTTTGTTGGCCAACAATTCGATCGTGTGTACAAGGCTTAAGTCAGCCTACTCATAGTCTAGCATTTTCAGCAGCAAAACAAACATTTTAAGTACTGCAGAGCGGGAAGAAGAACAGCATTTAATGAACCAATATGGTTGCCAAATTTCTGTTTACACCGGTTCACTTTCAAATAACAGAAAAAGCAATAAACACCATGTCATAACTACCATCCCATAACATAGACAGCAGACAGCTTCTTGCCAGAAGACTGACAATGTTGAAAAAAAACAAAAACATTTTCATAGTTTGTTATAACATTTTGCAAATAGGTACTTTTTCTCCTTTATTGATGTGCACTGATGAGCCTGCACTGATGGGCACTAATAGGCTGCACTGATAGGGTGGCACTGATAGGTGGCACTGATGAGGCAGCACTGGTGAGCACTGATCGGGAGGCACTGATGAGGCTGCACAGAAGGGCACTGATAAGTGGCACTGATGGGCAAAGGCGGCACTGATGACGAGGCACTGATAGCTGGCACTAGTGGGTACTGGCATGTGGCACTGATTAGCAGTACTGATGGGCACTGGTAGTTGGCACTGGCGGTCACTGCTTAGCAGCAGTGGCTGTTACTATGTGGGACCGATGTTCTGTTTACGCAAGCCGGTAATTGGCTTATTTTTTCTCCTCAGGCTGACAGCATGAGGAAAACAAAAAACGAATTACCAGCTTCTGTTTACATCATGTGATTGGCTGACAGCTGATTACGTGGTAAAGGGCTGGGATTGGCCCTTTACTCCGATCTGTGATCAGCCAAGTCCCAAGGAGGACGTACATGGATGCCCTCCCAGCAATTTAAGCCTGCGTTGTAGCCGTCTTTTGGCTATAGCACGGGCATCAAGTGGTTAACAGGTTACATTTTATAAAACATTTAAAAACAATTTGACTCCTGGATGAGACTTGTGAATCCATAATTAAATTCTGCCCTTTTTGATGATTCTTTGGAACCTAGGCATGTTTAGTTTGCCTTCTCTGGTTGGGCATGTTTGAAATATGTGAATTGATGTACCGTTACCTTTGTACTATTGTCTTGTTGACATGAAACTGCCTTTTTTCCAACCAAAATAAAATATTTGAAAAAAATAAAAGATTTGACCAAACTCCTGCATTTAAAAAAAAAGTTAATACTAGATTGCCTAAGTGCTAAAAATATATTCTTTTTAGAAACTCTGCTCCATCCTACAACCAGGTCCCTCATCCAGGTTGAATGATGCCCAGTGTCATTTAACCCACTTACTGTGTGCCATGTACCCAACCCCCTGGGGGTATGCTATCATGCTGGCCTGCACTCACAGGGGAACGCTGCAGGGAACAGTGTTGAGGTCATAATATCAGCACTGTTCTCCGCAGCATTCAGGACCCCCCACCACCAAGGAGAGAATATGAAGAGGACAAGGTGTGTAACTAGACCGATGACATTAGAAAAAAAGGTATGTATACTAAATATAAAAAAAAAAAAAAACACTGCAGCTGTGGGCGAGAGAGAGGACTGGGGAAGGGGGAGGATTGGACTGGGGGGGGGGGGGGGGCAACCTGCAGTTGGTCTTTAACACAAATTTTTCCCTTAACACTAATGCCTTGTACACACGGTCGGATATTCCGACCACAAAATCCGTCAGATTTTTTCAGATGGATTTTGTCCTAAACTGGTGTTTCATACACACGGTCGGACAAAGTTGTCAGAAAATCTGATCGTTCGGAATGTGATGTCGTTTGTTTGTTAGGACTGAACTACGTTGAGGCTAGTAGCTAATGGCTTTGGTCTCGTGATTTGATCTGAGCATGCGTGGCACTTTGTCCGATTGGAATTCTCTACAAACGATTGAAAAAAGTCCGATCTGATTTTTTTGTCGGAAAATTTGAGATCCTGCTCTCAAATTTTTTCCGTCAGAATTTTCGATGGAAAAAGTCTGATAGAGCCCACACACGATTGGATTTTCCGTCAATATAATCCGATCGGACCTTTTCCGTCAGAATTTCCGACCATGTGTACAAGTCATAAGCCTTTAGACACAGCAGGGACTATGAGAAAATTTCTGGAATAGGTGGTTGCATCAGGTTGGGTTCACACTATTGTGAATTGGATGCGCATCCAATTCTCGTAGCATTAGATTGTGACAGATTCTCTATGGAGCCGGTTCACACATCTCCGGAGTGGCTCTGGTGCGAATTGCACAAGAGCCCTGTGCGTCTTTTGGTCCATTTCAGACAAAATTCAGGCTGAAATCGAACCTGAACCGGTGGATGGAGATGCGCCGGGCCCCTACTGTGAGCCACACCATGCTCTAGTGTGAACCCAGCCTTAGACAATTTCCCCTCTTCTCCCATTCCTATGTATATGGTTGCTTTTCCCATCACTTTCTGTCTCAATGACTATGGCCACCAGGACAAATAGAGAAAATCTCCACAGTGGAGATACAAACAGCAGTAAAAGTGCGGCAGGATTTTTTTTTTTAAATTCTTACTCGTGAGAACACTTCTTACTTTGAAACATCAAATAAAATAAATCAATCAGGGCAAAAAAGTTTGTTTAACCACTTCCCGACCGCCGCACGACGATGTACGTCGACAGAATGACACGGGCAGGCATATTGGCGTACATGTACGTCCCTGCCTTCCCGCGGGTCGGGGGCCCGATCGGGCCCCCGCCCGGTGCCCGCGGCGGTCGGTATTCGTTCGGGAGCGATCCCGGACGAGGGGACGGCCATTCATTCATGGCCACCCCCTCGCGATCGCTCCCGACGAATGAAAATGCTCCGTGACATCACTTCCTCTCCTGTAATGTAAACACAGGAGAGGAAGTGATGTAATCTCTCCTCCGTGTCACCCCCCCAATTACCCCTGCCCCCCAGTCACAGTGACACCAATGTAATTTTTTTTTTTTTTTTTTTGCATTGGTGTCATTTGTGACTGTAATAACTGTTAGGGCAGTTAGGGTTAGCCCCCTTTAGTTCTAATGTACCCCCCTAACCCCCCCAATAAAGGTTTAACCCCGTGATCACCCCCCGTCGCCAGTGTCACTAAGGCTGGGTTCACATTGCAGCGGTTTATGAGAACGAATGTGATTCGCACCGCACTGCAGTGCAAATCACATCCGATCTCTGTGCGATTCGAGTTCAGCCATTCGCCGCACCCGCCACACCCGCCGCACCCGCCGCACCCGCCGCAAATTCCCACGGGACCCTTTTTTTGGTCCGCAGCAGAATCGGATCGCATGGGTGTTCACACCATGCGATCCGAGTTTGCAGATCGCACTGCGATATGCGAACTGATCTGGGGGTGTCATTAACATTTCACTGACACTCCCAGCAGTTCGCATAGGGCAGTGTGAACTGCCGCCGGGAGGCATGTGATGCGGGAACCCGCCGCGGATTCGTGGCGTTCCCGCATCACTCCAGTGTGAACCCAGCCTAATAAGCGATCGTTTTTCTGATCGCTGTATTAGTGTCACAGGTGACGCTAGTTAGGCAGGTAGGTATTTAGGTTCGCCGCAGCTTTTTATAGCGCCAGGGACCCCCATATACTACCGCATAAAGCCCCCTGATTGCCCCCTAGTTAACCCTTTCACCAGTGATCACCATATAACTGTTACAGGTGACGCTGGTTGGTTAGTTATTTTTTTATAGTTTCAGGGCACCCGCCATTTATTACCTAATAAAGGTTTAACCCCCTGATCACCCAGCGGGTGTCATTTGTGACTGTAATAACTGTTAGGGCAGTTAGGGTTAGCCCCCTTTAGTTCTAAGGTACCCCCCTAACCCCCCCAATAAAGGTTTAACCCCGTGATCACCCCCCGTCGCCAGTGTCACTAAGGCTGGGTTCACATTGCAGCGGTTTATGAGAACGGATGTGATTCGCACCGCACTGCAGTGCAAATCACATCCGATCTCTGTGCGATTCGAGTTCAGCCATACAGATAGTATGGCTGAATTCGTGTCGCACCCGCCGCAAACTCGCACGGGACCCTTTTTTTGGTCCGCAGCAGAATCGGATCGCATGGGTGTTCACACCATGCGATCTGAGTTTGCAGATCGCACTGCGATATGCGAACTGATCTGGGGGTGTCATTAACATTTCACTGACACTCCCAGCAGTTCGCATAGGGCAGTGTGAACTGCCGCCGGGAGGCATGCGATGCGGGAACCCGCCGCGCATTCGTGGCGTTCCCACATCGCTCCAGTGTGAACCCAGCCTAATAAGCGATCATTTTTCTGATCGCTGTATTAGTGTCACAGGTGACGCTAGTTAGGCAGGTAGGTATTTAGGTTCGCCGCAGCTTTTTATAGCGCCAGGGACCCCCATATACTACCGCATAAAGCCCCCTGATTGCCCCCTAGTTAACCCTTTCACCAGTGATCACCATATAACTGTTACAGGTGACGCTGGTTGGTTAGTTATTTTTTTATAGTTTCAGGGCACCCGCCATTTATTACCTAGTCTCACTAGTGTACCCCTAAATTTAGGGGTGTCTACTTTCCAAAATGGGGTCATTTGGGGGGGGTTTGTGCCATCTTGGCATTTTATGGCCTTCAAAACTGTAACGCCCTTAGAAAGCCTGAAGGCGGTGCTTGGTTTTCGGGGCCCCGTACGCGGCTAGGCTCCCAAAAAGTCCCACATATGTGGTATCCCCGTACTCAGGAGAAGCAGCAGAATTTATTTTGGGGTGTCATTTCACATATGCCCATGGCATGCGTGAGCAATATATCATTTAGTGACAACTTTGTGAAAAAAAAAAAAAAAAGTTTGTAATTTTCCCGCAACTTGTCGCAAAATATAAAATATTCCATGGACTCAACATGCCTCTCAGCAAATAGCTTGGGGTGTCTACTTTCTAAAATGGGGTCATTTGTGGGGGTTTTGTGCCATCTTGGCATTTTATGGCCTTCAAAACTGTAATAGGTAGTGAGGAGTGAAGTCAAATATTTACGCCCTTAGAAAACCTGAAGGCGGTTCTTGGTTTTCGGGGCCCCGTACGCGGCTAGGCTCCCAAAAAATCCCACACATGTGGTATCCCCATACTCAGGAGAAGCAGCAGAATTTATTTTGGGGTGTCATTTCACATATGCCCATAGCATGTGTGAGCAATATATCATTTAGTGACAACTTTGTGAAAAAAAAATAAAAAAAATTAAAGTTTGTAATTTTTCCGCAACTTGTGGCAAAATATAAAATATTCCATGGACTCAACATGCCTCTCAGCAAATAGCTTGGGGTGTCTACTTTCTAAAATGGGGTCATTTGTGGGGGTTTTGTGCCATCTTGGCATTTTATGGCCTTCAAAACTGTAATAGGTAGTGAGGAGTGAAGTCAAATATTTACGCCCTTAGAAAACCTGAAGGCGGTTCTTGGTTTTCGGGGCCCCGTACGCGGCTAGGCTCCCAAAAAGTCCCACATATGTGGTATCCCCGTACTCACGAGAAGCAGCAGAATTTATTTTGGGGTGTCATTTCACATATGCCCATAGCATGCGTGAGCAATATATCATTTAGTGACAACTTTGTGTAAAAAAAAAAAAAAAAAAATTTTTTTTTTGTCATTATTCAATCGCTTGAGGCAAAAAAATAAAATATTCAATGGGCTCAACATGCCACTTATCAATTTCCTTAGGGGGTCTACTTTCCAAAATGGGGTCATTTGGGGGGGTTTTGTACTGCCCTGCCATTTTAGCACCTCAAGAAATGAGATAGGCAGTCGTAAACTAAAAGCTGCGTAAATTCCAGAAAACGTACCTTAGTTTGTAGATGTGACAACTTTTGCGCAAACCAATAAATATACAATTATTGACTTTTTTTTTACCAAAGACATGTGGCTGAATACATTTTGGCCTAAATGTATGACTAAAATTGAGTTTATTGGATTTTTCTAATAACAAAAAGTAGAAAATATCATTTTTTTTCAAAATTTGCGGTCTTTTTACGTTTATATCGCAAAAAATAAAAATCGCAGAGGCAATCAAATACCATCAAAAGAAAGCTCTATTTGTGGGAAGAAAAGGACGCAAATTTTGTTTGGGTACAACATTGCATGACCGCGCAATTACCAGTTAAAGCAGCGCAGTGCCAAATTGTAAAAAGACCTCTGGTCATTTACCAGCAAAATGGTCCGGTCTGAAAGTGGTTAACCTCTAAAGCTAATGCAGCTAGAACAAAAGATCATCACATAATCCAAACAGAATAATTTACAGAAAACGTGCAGCGCATGAATTAATTATATACTAGTTAAAACAGTTCAATATGGTCCAGCATAAAGAGAGGAGGGCTACAGATCCCAGCAATCACCAAAGAAGATTCCGTGTGTCGGAGCACACTTCGGGTAAAAAAATGGTGACAAACCCTTCACCCCCAAAGCACTCGCTTTGCTCACCTCAAATGACTGACCACTGAGCTAACAGATGGTCAGTAAAGCAGGTCCCATTAGGGAAAAATCCTCCACAAACAGGCAGGAACTCCAGTCGAATCCCCCAGGGTGTAAAGAGGTGAGAACAAAGATATATCGAAAGCCTCGACACACGATCGGATTTTCCGCAGACAAAACCTCAGACTTTTGTCCGAAGGCGTGTGCCTGCATTTTGTCTTGTATACAAACGGAAAGGAATTGTTGGCCAACAAACATGAATAGTGACGTACTACGTGGTTTTCCAGCTCTTTAGCGCCACCCTTTGGGCTCCTTCTGCTTATTTTGTGTTAGTAGAAGTTTGGTGAGTGTTAATTCGTGCTTTCCATTTCACGTTTTTCAGTTCATTTATGAACGGTCATTTGTCAACCAGCCATGTTGCGGAATCGGAGGAGATAACGTGTTATTTATTATTGGCCTTGGAGTTATTGCTTTGACCCAAGTTCAGTCTAGGAACAGGAGGAGGAGGATTTCTTGGACCAAAAATTGGTTGCTTTATTAATCGTGATTAATGTCAAATTATGTCATATGCCTTTGCTGCGGGAGCTCCAGGAGAATGATCCAGATGTTTTTCGGAATTATCTCCGGATGACGGACCCCTGCTTTCACCAACTCTTAGCATTGGTGACCCCCTATATTAAGAAGCAGGACACATGCACAAGGCTTTTATTTTATTTTTTGGTTGAATAATAATGATTTGATTTGTTATACGGTATTTTCTATATTTTTGGATGCATAGAATGCAGTTTTTGGTTAAGTTCTATTGGCATCTAGCATGTGTAATTTTATTTGTTCTCTTTTTTTTAATGCACAATACAAAAAATAGTGGAGAATAAAACTTGGCTATGTGTTTTACTTCAAATGACAGTTTGGGAGTAGGCAGTTACATTTAAAAAAAGACAATGTAAAATTGACAAGGGACACCAACATAGTTGTATCTTTGATCTTAAAAACTATGGGATAATGGTGTTATGGTAATTTGCCCCCAAAAAATAAAATAAAAAATAAAAAAGCATAATAATATTATTCTTGATATCACTAGAAATAAAAAGCCTTTGAAAATGAATTTTCAATAACTCCATCAATATCACCAGCAAAGCAGCTTCATTATTATCCCATTAAAGAAAAAGAGAATTGTGCGCTGCATTTCGAGATTTCATAATTTGCCACGTCACGAATGTTAATCCTCCATTACGAACGCTAGTTTACAAGACCGACCGCTTCTGACTCCTCTATGATGCTTCTTCATGCGTGTTTGTACGTTGGACTTTTGTCCGACAGACTTGTGTACACACGCTTGGAAAATCCGACAACAGAAAGTCTGATGGAGCATACAAACGGTCGGATTTTCTGCCAATAGCCTTCATCGCACATTTCCCGTCTGAAAATCCAATCGTGTGTACGAGGCTTAAGTGCACACTGTTGGCCAGCTTAAAACAACTTTTTATTAAAAATTTAAAAATCTGCTTCCATCTGTTAGCTCAGTGGTCTGTCATTTGAGGTGAGTGAAGCGAGCGCTTTAGAGGTGAAGGGTTTGTCACCATTTTTTTACCTGAAGTGTGCTCCGACACATGGAATCTTCTTTGGATGGGATCTGTAGTCTTCCTCTCTTTCTGCTGGACAATATTTGACAGTTTTAACTAGTATATAATCAATTAACGCGCTGCATCCTTTTGTGTAAATTTCTATGAAACATCGACTTGAAACTTGAAAGCAAAGAATCAATAACTGCATTGTGTTTATATTTCTCAACACATATATGGAATTATACAAAGAAATTGTATTACATAGAGCCGAAAGACAGACATAATTGAGTCAGATAATCAGAATCATGTAAGAAGAGAAATATTTAATGTAATATTCAACTTAGAGCTCAATGTATATTTAGCTGCCTGAGCTGGCTGTCTTGGTAGGCATTTAACACTTCCATACTCTATCCAAAAAAAAAAAAAAAAGGTTTGCAATCTAAAAAAAAGAGAAGTGGTTTAACCTTAAACTGTGTAGAGGGTTCTTTACTGTAAGAGCGGTAAAAATGTGGAATTCTCTTGTGGTTTCAGCAGAGAGCATAGATAATTAATGTAGCACTGATCCCCAAAGGATTGCTGGTTTTGCTGGGCTTACCGTTTGCCTTCTCCACCTTGAAGTTCTTGTCTAGGGGTTCTGGAGGTTGATGGCCCAATAACTGCAGAGACCGACACTTGAATCCCTTTTGAGGAATTTTTATTTGCATAAAACGTTGAACAAAACACAGCCTTTCAGTTGGGAATAGAGGGTATGGGTAGGAAAGCTCAGGTACTTGTTTGGAAAACTGCTGACACTTGAAAGGTCTCTCTCTAGATGATCCAGAGAATAGCCACTCGCAACTGGATACTTCAACTGTCGGATAAAACCTGGTTCATGGATTTAGCAGCCGACAAGTGATTCAAACTTAGCAAAGTCTCTTCCACAGACTTGGTTGTAAAACTTTAGATGAACACAGAAAGTCTCTCACAGGAACTTAGTTGTAACAGAAGGATGAAATTAGGAACTTACTTACAGTACCAGAATCTTGCAGCCAGTCCGGCGATACCATAAGAATGTGGATTTACTTGGTGTCCTTACAGCTCAGCTTCCAGACTCTTACCGAGCAGCCAGCCTCGTGCGTGGCCCTCTTCCGAAGAGTGATAACCCAGTTTAATTTTGAGTTGCTGTGCCTCCCCAAACCCAAGACGGCACCGGACCACCTTGAAATCCTCCTTCCAGTTACTGCGCCTCGGACTAGCCAGTCTCGAGACTCGGAAACGATGGATCTGCACCCCAGGCCATGAGGGCCTCTGGGGGCTGGTCAGGAAGACCAAGACCATGCAGTCAGAACATACTTGACCAGAAGCCAGAACCACGTGACCTCAGCGCCTTAAGTACCCTCTCCCGGAATACACAGCGAGACAACGCACCCACTGATTGGCTCAGAGAGAGAGATTGGTACCCAATGCATTCAACCAGACTGCATTCCAATGCCTGTCAGAGGTGAGACATGCACTTATGACCAGGTAGAACATAGTACAGTCCAGCCAAACTGATGCCAGAATCACAGTTTGGTGAAATTAACCCAAAGACCAAGCTACAGTCTTAGGAAAAAACTAAATTTACAAACATAGCGTGTACTCTTCTGGAGTACCGGCGCTACATTAAAAAAAATGTTTAGAGCACTCAAACAACCATAACATACAGGGGTATACAATGTAATATTACCATAAAAGCGCACACACACACAGGTTGGACTTGAGGGACTCTTTTTTTCAACCTCACCAACTATGTAACTAATTTTAACTTTCTACTCTTTAACTCCAATCTGAATCTCTGAAAGACCACAGACCACTGAAGGAAAACACTCCCGTATCTCACAGCACCAAAATTTCAACACCAAAAACCACTGATCCGAAATTTCCACAAGTCATTGATTCTGTGATAGTACAGCCTTAATGAGTTATTTGGTTAAGTCACGGCTGCTTCCTCCTTTTCTCTCCAGGAGTTTGTCACTAATGTGCAAACAGTGTTAGATAATCTGTGTATTTATGATTTTGAACTAGGTGACACTAACAACCAGTTATTGAAATATGTTTAAATGGATATTTGTAGATGGGAAATTTTATTTTTGACATTATAAAGTATTTCAGTAGTTGACCATCGGAGGACCATCGCCCAATTGATCATTCAGGTGTTTTGCTCCTGATGTAAATTTCCTGTGCGTCCAGGCCATCATAGACCCAGCCTTAGGGGCATGTTGCCATGCTGGCCTGGGCTCACAGTACTCCTGGACAAACGTAAGGACCACAGAGGAGAAGAGGAGGGACCTGTGATGTCAACTGATTGCAGAATTTAAAGTGGTTGTAAAGGCACAAGGTCTTTTTCCTTCATGCATTCTGTGCATGAAAAAACCATCCCCTCAAATACCTGAGTCCCCTTTTTCGATACAGCCTTGGCTCTACGAGGACTCAAACTCCTGATTGGTTTTTGTCAGCAGGGGGCAGGGACGAGCCACAGCTACATGTGTGAATGCAACACACTCTTCCCAACACACACATTCCTGTAAAAGTGTTTGTATGTCTAAGTAAGGTGACCACCGGCTGGAATCGTGAGCAATCAGAATGATGAATGCCACCAGTACAACATGGGTTTCCAAAAAAAATGGGTCTAAATCTTTATTCAGCGATCACATCATTACAGCAACATTTTGGAGCCTCGCAGGATCCCTTCATCGGGCATGTGGGTCACATGCCTGATAAAGGGGTCTTGCGAGGCTCTGAAACATTGCTATTTGCTGTATGCGATCAATAAGAAAAAAACAAAAAACAAGACTTTAACTGCTTTAGCACTTGCTGACTGCCGCACGCCAATATACGTTGGCACAATGACAGCGGTGGGCAAATAAGCATACCTGTACGTCCCCTTTAATTGGCGGGGCTAGTGGGCACATGCCCGCCGCGTACAGCATGACCATGCTCGCGGGACCGGTGGACTAGATGCCCGCCGGTCTCCCGGCGATCGGGTCACAGAGCCGCAGAACGGGGAAGTGCCTATGTAAACAAGGCATTTTCCCGTTCTGCCTTGTGACACGACAGAGATCACTGCTCCCTGTCATCGGGAGCAGTGATAGATGTCATGTGAGTTGAAGCCCACCCCCCTCCCACGGTTAGAATCACTCCCTAGGACACACTTAACCCCTTCACCGCTCCCTAGTGGTTAACCCCTTCCCTGTCAGTGTCATTTACACAGTAATCAATGCATTTTTATCTCACTGATCACTATATAAATGACAACGGTCCCAAAATAATGTCAAAAGTGTCCGATGTGTCTGACATAATGTTGCAGTAACGATAAAATTCGCAGATCGTCGCCCTTACTAATATATAAAAAAAACATTTATAATAAAAAATGCTATAAAACTACCCCCTATCCTGTAAACGCTATAACTTTTGCACAAACCATCAAAGTACGCTTATTGCGATTTTTTTTTACCAAAAATATGTAGAAGAATACATATCAGTCTAAACTGAGGAAAAAATTTTTTGTTTTTTATACATTTTTGGGGGGGATATTAATTATGGCAAAATTTAAAAATATTGCTTTTTTTTCAAAATTGACGCTTTTCTTCTTTATAGCACAAAAAAATTAAAATCGCAGAGGTGATCAAATACCACCAAAAGAAAGTTCTATTTGTGGGACAAAAAGGACGTCAATTTTGTTTGGGTGCAACGTCGAATGACTGCGCAATTGTCAGTTAAAGCAACGCAGTACCAAATCGCAAAAAGTGCTCTGGTCGGGAAGAGAGTAAAATCTTCCGGGGCTGAAGCGGATAAGGACCGCCCCATGTACATATATTGTGGAAGGGTGGCCCTTAAGCTCAAAATCAGGTACCTGTACGGGATTTTTTCCTTCGTCTTTGGGGCCTGCACGTGCGCCACCGAAGCCCCGCTCCCACTGTTATTGGGCCCATCGGGAGACAATCAGCCAATTGTTCTGAAGAGAGGCAGAATGGCAGCTCTGCCAGAGGGGAAAATGGAGATCTTGTATTTCTGCTAAGCAAAAACATGGATCTCTGTTTTCCTTCAATGAAAGCACATTCGCTCCACAGTTAGAAAGCGCCCCCTAGGGACATACTTAGCCCTTTGAGCACCCCTGATGTTAACCCCTTTGATGCCAGTGTCATCAGTACAGTAACAGTGCATATTTTTTAGCACTGTTCACTGTAATAAGACAATGGTCCCCAAAAAGTGTCAAAAGTGTCAGTTAGGTGTCCGATTTGTCCGCCACAATGACGCAGTCCCGCTAAAAATTGCTGATTGCCGCCATTACTAGTAAAATAAATAAATATAACATAAAAATATCCTATAGTTTGTAGGTGCGATAACTTTTGGACCAACCAATCAATATATGCTTATTGGGATTTTTTTTACCAAAAAATATGTAGCAGACTACATATTGGCCTAAATTGATGAAGAAATGTGATTGTTTACATTTTTTTATTGGATATGTTTTATAACAGAAAGTAAAAAATATTGTTGTTTTTTTTCAAAATTGTCGGTCTTTTTTTGTTTATTGCGAAAAAAATGAAAAAGGCAGAGGTGATCAAATACCACCAAAAGAAAGCTCTTTTTGCGGGAAAAAAAGGACATACATTTTGCATAGGTACACAACAGCGCAATCGTCAGTTAAAACAATGCAGTGCCGTATCGCAAAAAATAGCTTGGTCAGGATGGGGGTAAACCCTTCTGGAGCTGAAGTGGTTAATATCGCTTTAAGGTATGTATAAATTCATTTTTGGCAGAAAACAAGAAGGGGGAGAGGGGTTGAGGAAGCTTGGGGGGGGGGGGGAATAGAAGATGGAGTTGGCCTTCAATATATGCTTTTGCTTTGTTTCTGAATGTTTTGGGGTCACCAGGAGTTGACAAGACAGAAAGGGATAATGAAGTTAGAAAATTGCACAGGGCGGCTGTCTATTGTCCTCTGAATCCATGAAAAGCTTTCTCAAACCCTTCATTATTAATGGCTTTGTGTGAAATGTAGATCTTATTTCAATGTCGAGACAAATAGTTGGCAGATAGTGACAGGTTAGTTGGTGCACAGCAAGACCTGTTTTCCATTTTTTAAATGACAATCTTTTTTATACTTGTCTAAATCTGGTCACATGCATCACAATCTGCTTTAAATTTACCAACAACTACTGTATATGGCTCAAGGGTCCAGTGTAAAACTGTAATATCATTGTAAAGACCCATCACATCCTGGAAATATAGCTGGGAGAACTAAACAAAAGCACCCCAAAGCTACTACAAGTAGGCATCACCAAGTGTATGCCTGGCATCAAATAATAGGACGAATGTATATAACTGTTTCCCGTGACTTTAAACTTATCGGTAATGCATTGGCCAACATACAAAAAGTAAACAATAGACATGAAGCATGCTAAAAAAATAAAGTAATCTGGTGGGAGCAACTGACTGTGGAACCAGGCCCCAGGTAGGGCAGCCACTCACAAAAAATAGCAATAATAGATATGCCTAACGTGGAGGTAGTCATCCATCAAATAGGAGTATCAATAAAATTACACAATATGCAGCATTGTTGGTAAGAGAGTCAGAAGAAAAAGGGGAAAAAGGAAAAAAAGAAAAGAGGGGAGGGAGGGGAAAAGAGAAAGGCAGAGGAAGAAAGAAAAGTAAAAGTGAAAAGGAAAGAATCTTATCCATCCAGAAGCCCCCCCTCACCATGTCCAGCCACAATTAAACATCTGGTACCTGTAAATAAGAAAACTAAGGCTTATAAATCAAAAGTGCTTGTTTATAAAGCTGTAGTAAACCGCCAAAATGCAAAAAAACACTCCCTGCAAAATATTAACATGTGCATTGCATGTACCCACCTCCTCTCTTCACTTAAAGTGTTTCATAACCCAAAAAATAAAGAACCCTGCTCATTTAAACCATTTTATACACACAGTACTTGTACTGTGTGATTTGCCCCCCCTGTAACACCAGAAATGCCTGGCTGATCCTGCCAGTTTCTGCCCGACCCTTTGTAAACTGACCACGGTGTATGATGGCTGCTGAGCCCTGACACCGTAGTTAGTTTACGTGCCTCTGTCATCCGCAGCCCTCCCGTCCTCCTATGTGCTCCTGTGTCCTCTTCCCCCCTCCCCTGCCTGCCCCTGTGTCAATGCCAGCCTCCTCCGCTCCTGCCACGCTCATAACTTTTTAAAATGCATAAAATCCTGCTGGTTCTCTAATGCCAGCTGCTCCTGTCTCTGTGTTTAATGTGGTTCTGCACCTTTAAAAAATATATTAAAAGCCAGCAGCTACAAATATTGCAGCTGCTGACTTTTAATAAATTCACACTTACCTGTCCCAGGGTCCAACAAAGTCGGCAGGCAGATGACGAGCAATCACTTGACTCTCTGCTGCCCCCGCCGCCATCCTCTGCAGGGAATCGGGAAATGAAGCATTGCGGCTTCACTGCCCGGTGTGTCCTGGGAACTGTGTGTTTCCCAGAACACAACTGGGGGCAGGGCATCTGCGGTGGTCTGCAGGGGTCTTGTCCCGGAAGTGGGTGCAGATACCTGGATTATCCAGGTAACTGCACCCCCCTCCCCCCTGAAAGGTGCCGATTGTGGCACCGGAGAAGGGGAGGGATCAGATGAGCGGAACTTCCACTTCAGGGTGGAGGACCGCTTTAATAAAAAAAAAGCCTAATTTACTGTAATTCAGAACGGCTCCTCATGGTCACGTGACCGGTCGGCTCTCTCTCCTGTCCTCCTCATGTCCAGGCTGACGTCAGCCCCACCCACTACATCAGCCAGGCAGAGAGGAGACATGGCCTGTGACGTGATTGTGGAGAACCGCTGTGAAATTAGGTAAAGGAGGCATTTTTTTTTAGAAAACAAAGAGACAGAAGCTCCTGTCATTAGGGAAGCAGCAGGATTATGTACATTTGTAAGTTAACAAACACTTTAACCTTCGATAGAAATGTAACAAAGTCTTCTCTGTTATGGATGGTTCAGATATATGTATAGGGAAAACAAGCAGATTGCCAAATAATGTAAAACCAAACTTCAAGTGTTTATTTAAAAATGATTGGATACTCTTGCATTGTTGTGTGTCATGCCCAACACAAGGAGAAAAACAGCATATGTAAAACAAATTGAGCACCACTGACTTCAGCTCCATCCAAAGGTTGTAAGCCGCCAGGGGCTGATACGAGATGAGGTCACTCAGAGGATCCGCCTTACATGTTTCGATGTATTGTCGTCATCTAGAGTAAACCTTAAACTTAAAAGTTGAGTCACTCAACTTTTGTTGAGAAAAAACATTCCCCCCTGGGTGATCTATGTAATTGCAGGGATTTTAACAAACTTTGTTGCAGATTGCTACCTTTTGTTATTTTGAGGAAATCCCTGTGTGTTTGTCTGTGCCCATGTGGGAAGGTCAATCTAATGGGAGTGGTTTCATAATTATCAATCAGCTGAAGCAGCTGCAGGGCACTAATGAGGGAAGCTGCTGGGTCTGCATTCCTTTAGATGTGATTTCCTATTGGGAGTATCTCACCAAAAATGACATTTGGAAAAATCTGTGAGCCAATCACACAAGCAGGAAATTATGTTTCTGGAGGCGTTCTGTACACATTCTGTGTACAGAACACCTCCAGTTAGCCATATTGCATTGCATTTTCAGAAAATTACAGAGGCTGGAGATTGAAAAGAAAAGGTAATTTTTAATAACAATTCAATTACAATATGACTTTGTGTTGCAATTGTATACGCTATATTATTTTTTCTATATTTGCTATCTTTTTTCCCGGCGAAAGTGGAGTTACCCTTTAAGGCCCGCAACAGGAATAATGAGGATATCTTTTAATAGGGACACCAGTTCTGGTGAGGCCCTGGGATTCCCTCACTTTAGAGGGATTTCCTCTCACTTCGAAAAGCCTACAGGACAGGAAGTGAGGGGAAATCTCCGTAATGGGATACAGATGGCAAAAATAAACCTTACAGGGGTTATAACCCTTTCTTACTTTATCCAAAAGGAAAAAAGTTTCGCCTTTAGTTTTGTTGAAAATGTAAATAAAGGCTAAAAAAATTTCTTTTGGATAGAGTGGAGAGAGATTAGAACACCTACCAAGTTTTTTTTGTTGTCTTTGTCCTTGTTTGAGAGATTAACCCTCTCTATTTGTCCTGTTTACTGTTTTTAATGAGAGTGAAAGAAAATACAGGACATGGTCAGAGACTGCAGTTCCTATGAACGTTAGTAGATAATGCACGATCGGCCCTCTCACCTGACCCAGCGATACAGCAACAACGGTTCCTCTGATCAGGAGTCAGCTCATTCTAAATTGCCCGTGGCAACTCCACTGGGTAGCGCCCAGATCTGTATTCTGGCAATGACTCCGTTCCTTTCTCCACTAGGGATGGCGCTAGGCTGTGTGACTTTCCCTCTGGTGGCACAGGGGAGCATGGTTCTCTCTCTGATGGTGTACCCTCAGCACTGTGCTCTCCCTCTGGAGTCCTGGGTGCACTTCCCTGAAAGCTTTTCCAGGCTTCTGGCTCTCTCTCTCTCTCCCATTCAGCTGGGCATGCTGTATGGGCTGCAGGTTCCGTGTTACAGTGGGGCTGCCAGTCCTCAGGACTACATGTCCCACAATCAATTTATTCCAAGAATCAACGACTTTTTCAGTAAAATAATACTTTTTAAGATTAGTTTGAACTTTCCTCCAGTTAATTTGATATCATGGGGTCAACTCACTAAGAGTTAAATAGTTGTGCGCGGCGCGCAGCCAAAGACCAATATAAGGAAGCAGCACAGAAGCTCCTCTATGGCGGTAAATCATACAAGGATGCCCTGGCGGGCCAGCCCTCTCCTCAAGCTACCCCTGGAGGCTCTCCTGAGGCGGATGACACAGTTCCCTTGGAGGATGAGGATGGATTGTCTGCAGCATGGCAAACAGTGAGTACACCCAGGGACAGTGTTAGGCCTGAAACACAGACCATCCCCTCCCCAGCGCTGGAAAATGAGCCTACACTAAGGGACATATTCACCGCTGTCACCTCCTGTAATCACTCTATTGCAGCCCTCTCTGAGGACATTAAAGGGGTTAAAGCTGAAATAACGTTTGTCCGCCATGACATGCAAAAGCTCAGGGAGAGAACAGCTGCATTGGAAGGCAGACTGAGCACAGTAGAGGATGACCTGGCCCCCATGCAAAGGGATCTAAAATATAATTGCCATCTTACTGAACAGCACGCTATGCGACTTGATGAGATGGAAAATCGCATGAGACGCAATAATATTCGCGCTGTGGGGATTCCGGAACGTGTTGAGGGTAAAAACCCGGTAGACTTTATTGAAAATTGGTTGCTTGCCACCTTTGGTAAAGAAGCCTTATCACCGCTTTTTGCAGTGGAACGTGCCCACCGGGTGCCATCTCGCCCCCTACCTCCGGGCAATCGTCCCAGGCCCTTCTTGTTTAAACTCCTCAACTATAAAGACAGAGACACCATTCTTTCTAAAGCGCGGGGGTTGTCGGACAAGATGGAGATTGAGAATTCCAGGATTTCACTATTTCCGGATTTTTCAGCAGAGCTCCAGAAAAAGCGTGCAACATTTCTTGAAGTTAAGAGACGCCTTCGGGACCTTAACGTTCAATATGGAATGCTATATCCAGCCAGACTCAGAGTTACGGCACTGGGTTCAACGCATTTTTTTGATCGCCCTGCGGCGGCAGCACAGTGGCTTGACCAGGAGTACAACGCACTCAAAGCCGCCAAACTTCAAAGATCTCCCCCACGCTAACGGCACATTTAAACAGGCTGACTGGACTTCCACTTTTACAAGACCGGCAGAAGGCTGAGGTTTGTGGTTCCACTGTAACCCTACTAGAACTACAACATGTCTGCATATGTGAAACCCCGCTTGTCATCTGGGAGAGTCCTCTCTGGGTGTTTCCATGGCCTTCCCCCAGCCCCCAAGTTTCGGATGGGGCCTATTATTCTGCTATCTTCCCCATGTGTGAGCCCCATGGGCTTTAATACAGAAGACGCTACGGTTCTTTGCTGTTTAAATGTTTTTCCTTTTTTTTTCTTTTTGATTCATTTTTTCTCTCTCAGGATCGCAACGGACAAGGACTATTTTCCGGCCTGTCTGCACCCATCTGGGCGCCTCCTCCTAGCTGCGACAGCTCCTGTCGGACTTTTTTCTCTCCAGTCTTGGGACATCTCAGGTGATGCGACTTCCCAGTCGCTAGTCGCTGATAAATGTGTGTTAATTGCCTTCTTCCCCCCTGGTGGTCTACGACTGTTATTATGGTTACTCCTACTTGCACTTATGTTTTGTATTTCTGATGGCTAAGATTAGATTTCTTTCTTGGAATGTTAGGGGACTGGGCAGCCCGGTGAAGAGGCTGGCGGTGCTTAGGCACCTTAAAGATATGAAGGCTGATATTGTGTGTCTGCAGGAGACACATTTTGCTCCTGCTGGTACTCCTAGCCTGGGTTCTAGACAGTATATCCACCAATACCATTCCACATACTCTGCCTATGCAAGAGGAGTGAGTATCCTAATTAAACAGCATGCACGTTTCTCCTGCTCCCAACAGGTTATTGATCCGGGGGGGAGGTATATTTTTTTGCTGTGTAAGCTTGCTACTATACAATGCATTATTGCCAATGTTTATATCCCGCCGCCGTATTCGGCAGAGATTCTTAGGCGCCTAGCTGGGTTTATGGCACAGTTCCCTGGCATACCCCTAGTGGCGATGGGTGATTTTAACAACTATGTCAACGGTCTGTGGGATAAGATTCCAACTCCTCCGGTAGTCCCCTCACGCCCTAATGGCGATACTCCTTTTGCAGCTCTATTAGCTGAACTCGGGCTGGTGGATATCTGGCGGAAAGCCCACCCCCACTCCCGTTTATATTCCTGTTGCTCTCCAGCGTTTGGGAGCTTGTCCAGAATAGACCTGGGACTGGGAAACTCCGCCCTCCTCCCCCTAATTAGAGACTCTGGTTATGGGGTTAGACATATATCCGACCACTCTTCTTTGTGGATTGAGATGTCCCTATCTACTGACCACGCACCTAGGAGTTGGAAGCTTAACCCCTTTTGGCTTGCATTATTCCCGCAGCCTGACCCCATTACAAGTGCTCTTAAACTTTTCCTGCAGGACAATTTAGGCTCGGCAGCTATAGATGTAGTCTGGGATGCAACTAAGGCCTACCTTAGGGGACAATTTATCACTACTATAACTGATATAAAACGGAACACTAAAGCTTGGGAAATGGAGGTCGGTAGAGCACTTAGAGAGTCGGAGCAGGCCTATGTTGACAACCCCTCGGAGGACACTAAAAGGGCTTGGTTGGGAGCGCAATCTATGTCTAGACAAGTAACTTTACAACTGGCAGAAAATAAAAGGTTTTTCCTCCAACAAACACACTTTGAGGAGGGGGAATCAACGGGCCATGTGCTGGCTCTGCTGGCGAGGACCCAGGGATCCGCGCCTATGACTCACTCACTGTGCGACTCGCAGGGAGTGACCCATTCGGACACCCCTGGGATCTTGCGGGTATTCCGATCCTTCTATGCAGACTTGTACTCCTCTAAGGTGCAGCCCGGTGATGGGGAGATTGGGGACTTTTTAAATGGGTGTGATATTCCATGCTTGTCTGCGTCGGACGGAGAGCTGTTGAACGCCCCCTTAACGGAGGAGGAATTGGCTTCTGCACTGGAACATTCTCATAATAACAAAGCTCCGGGGGCGGATGGTCTCCCATCCGAGGTATACAAGCGTTATGCCGAGGTTCTTTTGCCAACCCTTTTAAAAGTGTTTAACAACGCCTTAGAGACGGGGGTCCTACCTGCCTCTATGAATGAAGCAATCATAATTGTACTTCTGAAACCGGGTAAGGTAGCAACATCACCGGACGCATATAGGCCAATCTCCTTGCTCACGACAGACGTTAAACTATTAGCTCGGGTCTTGGCAACGAGATTGTCTCTGGTAATACACAAACTGATCCATAGGGATCAATCAGGATTCATTCCCTCACGTTCCACTGCCCTAAATATTCGCCGGTTATTCTTGAACCTGCAGGTTCCGGTGGATAACCCCGGTAATCAGGCCATCCTCTCGCTGGACGCGGCTAAGGCCTTTGATAGTGTTGAGTGGCCTTATCTGTGGAAAGTGATGGAGCGGATGGGGCTGGGCAGCACATTTATTAGTTGGGTCCGACTGTTATATGCCAAGCCCACGGCTAGAATCAGAGCTAATGCGGAGCTCTCTGACCCATTCGTGCTGCACAGAGGCACGAGACAGGGGTGCCCTCTGTCGCCCCTGCTCTTTGCCATGGCGCTTGAACCACTTGCAGCCAGAATGAGATCGGCTCGGGATATTGTGGGTTTCTGCAGGCCCACTGGAATGGATGTGGTATCGCTCTACGCTGATGACACGCTTATATACCTGGGAGACACCCAGGGCTCCCTTACGGCCACCATGAACCTGATCACCCTATTCGGTACATTGTCAGGTTTTAAGATTAACTGGGACAAATCTGTACTGATGCCCTTGTCTCCTCTAAAGGCTCCCTTACCCTCTTGTGCAAACATGATCCAGACGGTTACATCCTTTAAGTATCTGGGGGTGCAGATATCCCCCGAGGTGACGGAATATGCCAAACTGAATCTTATGCCATTGTTACTTAAGTTCAGAGATAAATGTAAGATCTGGTGTAAACTACCGTTATCGGTGGTGGGCAGGGTAAACCTCATTAAAATGGTATGGGCCCCGCAGCTGCTCTATATTTGTCATAACTCCCCGACCTGGATCCCGAAACGTTGGTTCGATAAAATTGACTCTCAGTTTAGGGAATTAATATGGTGTAGAAAGACGGCCAGACTTAGTTTACTTACCTTGCAATATAATAAGGACGAAGGGGGGTTGGCACTTCCACACGCTAGGATGTATTTTTTTGCTTCGCAGCTCCAGCACCTGGGTGGGTGGGGGCTGGATGACACATTGGACCCGATCCGAAGGATACTGGCTGACACGGTCGCCTCGGACACAGCATTGTCTAGATTGGAGGCAGGTTTCCCACATATGGACAGGGGTTCCCCGACTGTTATACTACTGAATACGCTGTGGTCTCATGTTAAAAAACTGCTACGAATACGTGGCTTCCTTGCCCTCACCCCTATTTGGCGGAACGCTAATTATGGTGAACTCTTTAAGCTCAAGGGATTTGGTAACTGGAGTGGGAGTGGTCTTCAGTATCTCTCGCAACTGTATAGTGGACGGGTACTGAAGTCCTTTATGGAAATACAAGCGGAATTTGACATCCCTCGTAGGGATTTCTTTAAATATTTACAGTTACGTCATGCGTTGCAGACACAGGCACGGAGTATGCAGCTCTCCCTAACAGACCATCCTGTGGTGAAGGAGATATTTATGCAGATTGACCGTAAAGGCATGATCTCTAGGGGGTATGCTATGCTTCTTGACGCGGTGCAGGACCCGGCACGTCTTCCATGTCGGCAGAGGTGGGAGGCGGACCTGGGGCCCATGGACGCGGAGACCTGGAACCTCTGCTTGTCCTCCGCTCCGTTGGTGTCGGTATCGGCCTCCCATAGGCTATCCCACCTATATTTACTACATAGGACCTATAGAACTCCAGTTAAACTGCACAGTTGGGGTGTTAGAGGGTCTCCCCTTTGCCCTAAATGTATGCGGGACCATGGGGATCTTATGCACATGTTCTGGAGGTGCCCGAAACTAAAACGATATTGGGCGGGAATTTTTGACACTATATCCTCAGTGTTCTCGGTTGGTATCCCGCGGTGTCCGTTGGTCTGCCTGCTGGGGGCCCTGGATGAGGAATTATTGACACCCTCGGCCCATAC
Source organism: Lithobates pipiens (assembly GCF_037356315.1). NCBI lineage: Eukaryota > Metazoa > Chordata > Amphibia > Anura > Ranidae > Lithobates > Lithobates pipiens. The sequence continues at coordinate 83,855,509 of NW_027507758.1, read as the reverse complement.
AGCGATTATCAGGTTACTATATGTAGCTAGAAAATTGATAGCGAGACTATGGATGACCCACAGGGTTCCCACCAGGCAGCAATGGATAGAACGGGTGAACCAGATGCTGATCAGAGAAAAGATAACATACCAACACAGAAATGCACCGCACAAATTTAATGCCATGTGGGGGGGGTGGCTTGAGGTCCCGGGACTAGCTCCCCACCAACTTATACAGGACAGACTTTTACAGGGTTAACTGAAGGTCCTAGGACCGGTATATGGAGATACATAAATGGTCATGTTTCCAGGATGGGTCTAACTCTATGCATCTCCCTTGTCCGGTAATTGGACAGGGGGTAGGGAGACACCAATGGGACTGTGTGCTGGGCTGTGGGCCGTAGTATATATGTAAGGTACCTATGCGGCTGTTTCCTGATATGGAGTGGTCTATGAGAGAACGATACTTTTGTTTGTACTTTTGGTTCCTTTTTCCTTTTGCTTTACCTCCTTTCTTCTTTATATACTTTTTTTTTTTCTTCTCTTTCCTTTGATTTTATTGATATTTTCCATGTCTCAACAATTTTCAAACCGAACCTATTTGTACTTATATATTCTCTGTATACTTTTGGATGTAAAAACCAATGCTACTGTAAGACTGTACTTCACTCCTACGTTTGGTTTGTACCATAAATGTTTTACAATAAAAACTTATTTGATTTAAAAAAAAGAGTTAAATAGTTGCGATAAAATACTGCATGTGGTAACGATTGTGCATATGTTCAATTAATTGAGAATTTTGCGTTAAATACCAAATGTTGTATTTGTTCAATTTAGCGGTAACTACCACATTATTTAATGCAGTAATTACTGTATTCAGCAGGTTGCTAAGGAGCGGGCAGGGAAACCGGCTGCCGGGTCCTTAGCAACAAATGACTCATCAGCTGTTAGCAGGTTCGCCACTGACAGTTGAATGTAAAAAAAGCTGACAATTAAAAATCATGACAAAATAAAAACAGCCCCCCCAACTCATGCATTCCAGGCCCTCTGGGTCTGGTATGTATTTTAGGGAGAACCCCACGCCAAAATGAATTAAAAAATGGTGTGGGGTTCAAAATCCATACCAGATGCTTATCCGAGCTAGGGTTGCCACCTGTCCAGGATTCACCCGGACAGTTCGGGTTTGGAATCATTTGTCCAGGATTTGGACTGTCTGAAACCCGGACACATTATTTAGACTGGTCTATGGCTAGGGTTACTGACTGCAGTTGTCTCAGCTGAGAGTGTCTGTTACATTTTTTCACACTGCCCAAAGCCAACACTAACAAACCTCCCCCCAAACACATACAGAGGGCAGAGGAGAGAGGGCTCGAACTGCACCTCTTCCCCCCACCTCTCTTTGTCTGCCCACACTCCAATCCCTGGTGCTGTGCCTCAGAAAAGGAAAGTGGGGGCCGGAAATTTGAAGTCCAGCAGCCTCAGATCCATCTGGATGAGAGGTGTTGACTGCCAAGGGATGAGTGAGCTCACCATCCATCCCTGTCTGTGACTGAAGTCTTCCCCTTCTCCCTCTTGCCTCTGAGTAAGTACACCAAGGTAAATCAGGGTTCTCAGAGCACCCCTTACATCAGAGTTCCCCTTTACACCAGAGGCCACAGTGTTTCCCCTTACATCAGAATCTTCTCCGTACATCAGAGTTCTCAGTGTAAACCCTCAGTATTCCCAGAGCATCCCTTATGCTAGAGTCCCCAGAGTTCTCCCTTACATCAGAGTCTGCACAGAGTCCCCCGTTACAGTAAAAGGGAACTCTGAGTTCAGATGTAAAAGGGAACTCTGTGGATTCTGATGTAAAGGGAGACTCTTGTTATTAACTTCATATGATTAGAAATGTTATTTAGTAGCAAAATATATGTATAGTTTATACTATAAAAAAAATTGCTGTGCGGCGCAAAAGTGTTCGGGTTTGACTTGAAGAAAAGGTGGCAACCCTAATCCGAGCATGCCCTGGAAGGGAAGTCTGGAAAGGGCAGTCTGGGTTGGGGGGGTGTTGCACTCAAATCCATGCATGCTCCAACCTTAATAAAGTGAATCTATCCTTCTTATATTGTGCAGCAATTTTTTTTATACTCGGCGAAAAAAAAAAAAAAAAAACATATCTGCAATTCCACACCCCAATGAATAGGTATAAACAGCCTAATGTGGGTCTAAAATTTTATTTTATTTAAAGCTGTATTATACTAATTCACTACACTATGAAGTGTGTTACAGGCATACCCCACTTTTACGTACACAATGGGGTTTATTTACTAAAGCTGGTAAGTGCAAAATCAGGCTCACTTCTAAACCAATGAGCTTCTAACCCCAGCTTGTTCAATTAAGCGTTGGTAATAAAACCATTCCATCTTTAGTAAATAAACCCCACTGTGTACTTAAAAATGGGGAATGCCTGTATAATCTTTTCCATGTGGGCTGCTTGATTTTTCTGGAGATCCAAAAGAATTGAGAGTATTAAACTGCAGTGGAGAAGGGTGACATCTGATGGCCTCTTTTATTATTACATCCTGCCTTTTATGATCAGCTTAAAGTGGAGTTCCACCCAAAAGTGGAACTTCCGCTCTTCGGAATCCTCCCCTCCCCCCGTTGCACCTTTCAGGGGGAGGGGGAGCAGATACCTCTCTAATCCAGGTATTTGCTCCCACCGCCGAGCATAGATAGCTGCAGTATCCGCAAATATCTACGCCATGTCCAGCGACCCCCCCTCCCCCGCTGTTTTATGGGAGATGTTTTAGCACTAAAAATAGCGACTGTAAAGCATTTGAAAAATGCCTCAGTGCTTCCTGAGTGCTTTCACACTGGGGGGCTGCACTGGCAGGATGGTAAAAAAAAGTCCTGCAAGCGGCATCTTTGGGGCACTTTAGGAGCGGTGTAGGGGTATACACCACTCCTAAAGCGCTCCTGCCCATTGAAATCAATGGGCAGTGCTGTCGAAGCACCTGCAAAGCGCCACGGCAGTGGTGCTTTGTGGGCGCCTTTAACCCCTTATTCGGCTGCTAGCAGGGGATAAAAGCGCCCTGCTAATGCCTGAAAAATGCCTCTAAGACGTCAGTAAAGCGCCGCTAGTTTTATTGTAGCTTTAGAGGCACTTTTCGGTGTGAAAGGGCTAACAGTGTGAAAGGGCTCTTAAGATATGAGGCCACTACTTTGCTTATGTATTCTCCTCCATTATCGGTGTGTATCAGTGTGTATTATTCTTGGATTGCATTGGAATTTGTTGCTAGACATGGCAAGGAACTCTTGACGTTTCTCTGTTTCATTCTTGTGTTTCATCAGAAAAAGTGGTTGTGTACCTGGAATAGTCATCAATAAAAGTCAGTAGATATCACTGTCCCCTGTGATTGGTTACCATGTAATGACCCTGGACCTGGACAGCACCACATTTCACAGCTTACATGTATGAGACCTGCAGCAGGACATATTAACCATTTGTAGTCTGTCTGACTGAGGGGATGACTTAACCAGCTCCCACCCAGGCCAATTCTCACACTTCTCTCACAATTTTGTTGCTAGATAATTATTAAAACCCCCCAAACATTATATACAAACCTAAAGAATAAAATGGCGATCATTGTAATTTGTTATGTCACACGGTATTGGCGCAGCAATTTTTCAAATGCATTTTTTTTGGGGAAAAAACACATTTGAATTTATTTTAATGCAATAAAAACAATATATAACCAATTTAAAAAAAAATGTAAAATGCAATGTCACACCAAGTAAATAGATAGATACCTAACATGTCCCGCTTTAAAATTGCGCACACTTGTGGAATGGCACCAAACTACAGTACTTAAAAATCTCCATAGGCAATGCTTTAAAAATGTTTATGGATTACCAGTTTAGCGTTACATTCAGAGAAGAATCTACAGCTAGAATTATTGCTCTGGCTCTGACGTTCATAGCGATACCTCACATGTGTGGCGCAAACACCGTTTACATGTGTGGGTGTGACCTACGAATGCGTTCGCTTCTGAGTGCAAACGCGAGGGGACGGGGCACTTCAAACATTTCTTTTTATTATTATTGTTATTATTATTAATATAATAAAGGTTTTATATAGCGCCAACAGTGTGTGCAGCGCTTAACAAAATGAAGGCTGACATTACAGTTACATTACAATTTGGTGCAAGATGAATTATTATTTATTTTATTTTTACACTGTCTCTTTATTTTATTTATTTTTTGATCACTTTTATTCCTATCACAATTAAAGTAAACATCCCTTGTGATAGAAATAAGACACCAGATATCTTCACTACCCTGGAAAGCATGAGATCAAAAAACATTGATCTCTGCTCTCTAAGGGGAAAGAATAGGGTCACAGAGATGGCCAGGGACTATCCAGTCCTAGGCCAGCCCTGTGGTAACCTGACACCACCGTTGGATCAGATCTTCAGCTTCCTGATTGTATGGGAGAGCCCAGGGAGGCACCGATGGGCGGTGGGAGGGGGCACATCAATCCAGAGGCTAATAAGCCTCTAGGATGGCTTTTACACTGCAGGGAATCGCCGGCTAACAAAAAAAAAAAGATATGGATGATGCCTGTAGCTGCAGCTATCATCCAGATATCTCCACTCAGAGTCCACATCATGTGGGTGGGTAGTGGTTAATCAAAAATAAAACGTGTTTGGGCCTATATGAGTGGCCACATGTTCTGGTAAGAAGCCTGTGTGCTCAATGGATTGGATGGGGTCCACTGAAGTGGTTGCAAATAGTCGGTGTGAGATCAGCACTGGTTTAGATAACTCAGATGACTGGTAATTGTTTGCACAAGTCACTTTACAGTGGATGAGTGGTGAAGTAGCGTTCACTAGGGAGTAGGAGATGGGCTTCTGTTCACAACACACGTATGAATTTGTTTGATGTTTTAAAGGGGAAGTCCACCCTAAAACTAAAATCCCTTCATCTACAGACACCCACTATCTATCACTAACCTCTCTAGCCCAGTAAAGAAGAAATCAGTATACATACCTTTTCTGAAGTTGATTCGACCCGATCTCCAGCAATGAAAGCTCTGCAGAGGAGACAGACGACAATGGCTGTGAAATGAATGGGGAGTGACATCATTTATAGAGTTACTATGGAGCTTCCGTTGTTGGCCGTGTCCTCTGCATCCGCCTCCACAGCGAAGCCGCAGCTCAGCATGGGTTCTGGTCGGATCACCTGCAGAAAAGGTATGTATACACATTTTTTCTTCACAGGGCTAGAGAGGTTAGTGTTAGATCGTGGATGTCTGTAGATGAAGGGACTTTAGTTTTAGGGTGGACATCTACTTTAATTATACTTATGTTATTTATTATTGCACATATCAATTTTTGGGGGACTTTGCACAGTATTTATGAATTTTGTATGTATAAATATTTTCTTATGGTAACACTGTACTGATCGGAGGATGTATCCTATCCATTTAGTATTGGATTGTTTGTGTATTGACACGTATTAAAGTTTGCTGCTTTCTCAATACTTTATAAAAACATTTATTTTTTTCAATATTTGGGAAATTTGCAAGGTTCCCATTTCTTCATGTGGCTGCGGGAATCATAGAGATTCCTGCGCCGGCAGTGAAAACGCACTGCTCTGCACAAACGTGCAGGCTGCCATTCACTCTGAATGGCACCCCCACATTTGTAAAATTGCAGTGTGGATGCAGGAACTGCAGAGTAATAGCATGGTCAAAAAGACCATGCCATTTTCCAGAGGCCGTGTTTTTGAAAAGGGACATGCACTTTTTTTTTGTGGAAACTCAGCCCATTCACTTAAATGGGCTGCTCTGCCCCCGCAAAAGCACATAGGTGTGAAACTAGTGTGAGTGAAGAAGTTTACACACACAAAAGTTTATGTACACTTTATTACAGGTACATATAACGCTGTCAATTTACATGTATTATACATTCACATCATTCCCTGCCCTCAAAGAGCTTATAATCAAAGGTCCCTAACTCACATTCATATAAACACATACTACGGATAATTTATACAGGAGTCAATTAACCTACCAGCATGTCTTTGGATTGTAGGAGGAAACTGGAGTACCCCGGAGGAAACCCATGCAGGCACAGGGAGAGCATGCAAACTTTAAGCAGTTAGTGCCGTGGTTGGGATTTGAACCCAACCTGAACAACCCCAGTGCTGCTAGGCGAACGTGGTAACCACTTAGCCACTGTGTGTGTTTTCATATCTGTTTGTGTGTGATTTTGTATGTGTGTGTATACAGTGGTGGAACTTCCAGGGCCACAAAGGTCGCACTTGTGACTTGGCTCTAGGCTACCATTACTGTGGGGGGTCCCAAGAAAGCAAGAACATATGAAAGGGTTCTGCTGTGGATCAGAGGGAAGGGCCCCGAGCTCCAAGGAAAGGGCCCTGGGACTGGTGGAGGGGGGGGATTGCCTTCATGTTTTTTTTGCACTGGGGCCCTGAAAGTTCTAGGTACGCCTCTAGTTTGTAAACTCTATAACTTTCACACAGACTAAATGATATACACTGATTTGGGTTATTATTTTACCTAAGAAATGTAGCAGAATACATTTTGGCCTCAAACACCAAAAAATAAAAAATCCAGTGGTGATTAATGAGTTCCCGTCTGAACTATAGCCGAAATACGGGTACAGCACAGGCTTACTTTGTGGGTAGGGCATCTATGGACATTCTCCCCTAATCTTGCTGCCCGTGCGCCCCCTGTGGTGCAAGGGCAGCTCGCTCTGTGATCACTGCATCCTTAGGACACAGCTGATCAGAAAAAAGGGCCAATCACAGCGGCCCTTTACCAAATGATAAGCTGTGTCCGAAGACAGCTGATTACAATGTAAATACAAGCCGGTTATCAGCATTCCTTTCCTTATGCTGATAGCGTGAGGAGAGGAGAACCGATAACCGGCTTGTGTTAACTACTTCCTGACCGGCGCACGGGGGGATTACCATAGCTGAACTCATTCTAGAAATGCTATCCTGGTGTAGCTTCAGTATCTTGAATTGCTGAACCTAAGTAAATATGAAGAACTTTTGACTTTCTTGGTCAGAATGTCAGCTGGGATTTGCTGTGTAAACACAGCAGCTGGCTGTAGCCACCACTGTCAAAAACTGACCTTCTAATCAGTGTTTATAAACATTGTTCAGTGACATGCTACAAAAGTACAAAGTAACATTATCATTACCCTCCTCATCCACTGCCCCCTTACTGCCATAGAGATGGAGGTTCACCTCTCTTTTATCCACCATTTGGTCACTCAGTAGTCCATCTAGGTGTCCATGGGACATAATCTGGGGACTGATGAGAAAGATGTCCTTACATATGTCTGGAATACCTAATGAGATGCCTGTTGTATTGTAATTCCAAAGCCAAATAAAGATCAGCCGAGGTGCTCTAACTACAGGCCACTTTCCTTGCTGAATTTAGATGTGAAGCTGCTGGAAAAAATATTGGCCTCTTGATTAAAGTGGGAGTCCCCCGGGACTCCGCGTTTTTTTTTTTTTTAAAAGCCAGCAGCTACAAATACTGCAGCTGCTGACTTTTAAAATAGTGACACTTACCTGTCCAGCGCGCCCGCGATGTCGGCACCCGAAGCCGATCTCTCGATCGTCTCTCGAGTGTTGCCGCCGCCATCTTGGTTATGGGAATCAGGAAGTGGAGCCTTTCGGCTTCATTTCCCGGTTCCCTACTGCGCAAGCGCGAGTCGCGCTGCACAATAAGGATGGACCCGCTGCCTCTGGGATCTGTGTGTTTCCCAGCAGGCAGCGGGGGACTTTCGGAAAGGGGCGTAATCTACGCCCCTTTCCGCAGAGAGCTATCCCGGAAGTGGGCGCAGATACCTGTACTGTACAGGTACCTGCACCCCCCTCCCCCCTGAAAGGTGCCAATTGTGGCGCCTTAGGGGGGGAGGGTTCCGATGAGCGGTGGACCTCCGCTTTAAGACCTTTGCTCTATATATGATGGCTTAGATTTCTGCTCTATACAGAAACCTGATGGCCAAACTGAAGATCAATGGCTCTTTGTCTGAGAAGGTAATAATTAGAAATGGCACCGGGTAGGGATGTCCAGTCTCACCTCTTTTGTTTATTCTCTCTCTCAAGCCATTTATCAGGAGAGTGTCTATTAAGGGCTTCCAGGTGGATGGCAGAGAATTCAAAATTTCAGCTTATGCCGATGACCTATTATTTTATTTGTTTTTTTACAAACCCACTTTACAATCCTTAACTTATTGCAGGTCTTTTCTTCTTATGGCTATATTTCCAACTTAAATATAAATTATACTAAATCGGAAGCAATGAACATGACTCCACGATCATTGCGACAGTACATGATAACTGCCCCTTTAAGTGAGAAGCCTCAGCACTTAAAAAGGAGTTCCAGTCTGTAAAAAAAAATAAAAGTCAGCAGCTACAAATACTGATGTAGCTGCTGACTTTTAAAATAAGGACACTTACCTGTCCAGGGATCTCACAATGTCAGCACCCTGAGCCGATTCGTCAGTCGGCTTCAGGTGCAGGCGCCAGCATCTGTAGTAAGGGAAACAGGAAATGAAGCCTTGCGGTTTCACAGCCTGTTTCCTACTGTGTATGTGAGAGTTGCGCTACACTTTCTGAATATGTGCCCCAGAAGACAGCGGGGGGAAGGAGATGAGGCCGGAAATGGCATAGATCACCGTGCGTCGATCTTACCCGAAAGTGGGAGCGGGTACCCAGGGCCGCTGATAGGGCAGTACAACCAGCCCTGTTGTACCGGGCCTGGCTAAAAAAAAAAAAGCTAAATAACTACATTAACCCACTTGATTACTAAGGTATATAAGGAATATATATTCATTTCCTGGGCCTCATCAGGTTACCAGAGGGGCCCAGGAGGTGAAAGCAGAAGAGGGACTTTTTTTCCATTTTCGGGTGCAGGGATACAATTGCATGCTGTTCTCAGTATACCTGCAGAAAACGAAAGTTCTTCCTGCTCACTGTGTGCCTCCCCGGTGGATGGATATTACTGTTATACGGCTCCCTTTATTCAGTAAGTGCTGCAGCCTGAGGGACTTATCACTGAGGGGGCTGAGACAGACAGCAGCAGGAGTAATCTGGACAACGGCAGTGGTGCACAGGCAAGCAGTCCCCTGCACTTACACACAGACTGACAGGTCACACGATTGTATAATGTGCAGTCCCCAGACTCTGTGTGCTCATGGTTATTATCATTATGATGATCAGGGCATAGCAGGTGCTGTATGGCTCTGTCAGTGTAACATGGCTGTTGGGCACTGACTTTCCTGATATATGGCTGTACTGTGTGTTACAGACTATAACTCAGCACAGCCATAACAAAGTCAGTCATGTTACACTGACAGAGCCATACATCATGAGCACATAGTGAGATGCTACTTTTGCACATGTAATGGGGGAAGGGACAGTAAAAACACACAGCCAAGCTGCATTTTTACCACCCCCAAACCACACCCCTTTGATAACCTTTCACCTATGCTTTGCAATTAGGTCCTTTTTCATGCAGACCTGATTGAAAGCTCCATGTAGGTTTACAGGTATGAACTGACTTGTGTGCATTTAGATCCACCTTCCTCCGTGTCCATTCAGGTAGGAAAAAAAAAAAATTGGAAAAGAATATCCTTTTCTATTTTTCCAGACCTAAATGTGACAGATCAGAGGTAGCCTGATGTAAATGGACACAAGTCGGTGGTGTATGAAGACACAAACTGAAATTGCACAGATGTCAAAACACTGACATCTCTCCCATTCAGATGCAGTTATGAATGGTGGGGCGCTATAAATGTTACATGTTCCAGCTCCTGCCTCCAGACACCCCCCCCACCCTGACAGCGTGGAGGCAGGGGCGGAACGAGGGGTGGGGCTGTGGGCGGGGTCAAGGGGGCCCTGTCAGGTAGGCTGTATGGGGCCCCATGATTTCTAACAGCGGCCCTGCAGGTACCTGTCAAGAGCAGGTACCCGCTCCTCCCCAAAAAGTGCCAAATGTGGCAGTGGAGGGGGGTGGGTTGTATGAACAAGCAAAGCTTCCCCTTTTGGGTGGAGCTCCACTTTAAGTATCTTGGAATATGGCTGACAGCCGGCCTATTGATGATCTTTGAACGCAATTTTTCACCGCTCATTAAAGCTATGGAGCGTAATCTTTAGTTATGGCATCTTGAATATTTTTCATGGTTTGGACGCACTGCTATTGTCAAAATGATGATGTTATCAAAATTATTATACCTCCTGCGCACGTTACCTATCAAAGTACCTCATCTTTTTTTTTAGGAATCCCCAATCCATCCAACTCAAATTTATCTTTTTTGTTGCATGACATACATAAATTCTATTCTGTGCCGCCTTCTGAATACAGCGAGATCCTGTATTCCTCTTGGATGGAAAAAGACACAACCACTTTCAGTGGGCATGTGGCTCAGGAAGGCGGAGGAGCTGAATCGATTGAAAAACTTGGTTTAGACAAAAAGACAAAAACAAGAGAAATATAATATCAACTCAGAGGAGGGAAAGACTCTCACTGATGGGAATCCAAATGGTTGAAGGAATGAGGGAATTATATTATTCTTCAACCAGTCAGATTTCGGGATGGAGTATGGCATACATTTACAGTTGTTACCCCTTGGAGATGGGGGGGGAGGGGGGAGGAGAGGAGGAAAACTATTATTATGTGTTGTGTGGGTGTTTTTTTTTTGTTTCCCTGTGGGGGGGTGGGGTGAGGGTTAATATTTATTCCATGGGATTTTCCATACATACCTATGCACATGAGGGAATTTGGGGTCAGGGTTTTCTAAATACATAACCAGGGTGAGGAAATTACTTTGACTAACAAGATGATATGTTTTATTATTTATACTATAGATGACTGTGCTATCATGGATTTTCTCTTAGTTTTTTGAAACAAATAAAGTCCTTTGAAGGGATTTTGAAAGCTGTGCCACAACCCCTATTTAACCAACCAAATCAATGTAAAATACATGAATACTTAATATGCACACAGATAAATGAATAAGTGTATGATACATAAATAAATAAATAACATTGGTCTCACACAAATTGATTAAGCAAAAAAAGCATAAATAATAAAAAAACAGCTTGAAAAAAGCCAAAGCTGAGAAATAGAGTCCTCTATATATGTTCTTATAAGGACACCACGGTGAATCCACACAAAACAAACCAGTGCCCGTCACCGAGAAGTGGATGCGCTTACCAGATAGAGATCAAATTGCAGCCTTAATAGTAAATCATCTGTGTCTTTCTCCATGCATCAGACGCTAACAGATCAGCTATCCCCAGTGTGTGGCGACACCGCACAAATAACTTCCACGGTCAGTAATCGGAAGTACCACTAAAAATGGCTCAAAAAAGAAGAGGATGCCCCCATAGTGTAAAACCTCTCAGGTAATTTATTATACTATAGACAATTGCACTTACTTAGAACATCCATTAAAAACAGCACAAGAAATTGTTTTCAAAAAGCCGGCCGGCATTCAGAAGCCCGTCCTCCCCTCGTATAGCGTGGTGGCATCACTGCGTGCCTTCCCATTGGGAAGGATACAGAAAGGCCCAATAAACCGAGGTGCAAAGTTCAGTGAGGGAACAGGAAGCTGGAGGTTGCGAGATGACAGCCAGACCCTGTCCCCAACCTGGTAGGAAGGCGCAGGCAGGCGTCTGCGGTCAGCATGGAGTCTGTACCTATCATTAGCATGACCCAAAGCCTCCTGGACTTGTACTCAAGTGGAACGAAGACCACGGAGATGCTCCTCTAACGCAGGAATACTCTGCAGAACAAACGAGTCAGGCAACATGGAAGGTTGGAAACCATAATTCGACATAAATGGAGACAATCGGGAGGCAGAATTCAAGGCACTGTTGTGAGCAAACTCTGCCCATGGTAATAGGTCTGACCAGTTGTTATGGTGGTCAGAAATATAGCAACGTAGGAATTGCTCCAAGGATTGATTGGCTCACTCTGCAGCCCTATTAGACTGAGGGTGATACGCAGAAGAGAACACAACCTGGATTCCCAACTGTGCACAAAAGGCTCGCCAGAACTGGGAGATGAACTGACTGCCCCTGTCTGAGACAATCACCTTGGGAAGCCCATGTAAGCGAAAGATCTCCCGAGCAAAAATGAAAGCCAGTTCCTTAGAGGTAGGCAACTTCTTAAGTGGAATACCATGACACATCTTTGAGAACCGGTCAACCACTATAAGGATAACAGTGTTGCCTTGGGAGCTGGGCAACTCCACAATGAAATCCATTGACAGGTGAGTCCAGGGCCTCTCTCCACTGGGTATGGATTGTAGGACACCCACTGGAAGGTGTCGTGGAGTCTTACTCTGAGCACACATGGGACAGGCAGCTACGAAGGCAGTCACATCAGCCCGTAGACTAGGCCACCAGAATTTTTGGGAAATGGCCCAAATGAGTTGATTCTTCCCAGGATGGCCAGCTGCCTTGGGAGAATGGTAAGTCTGGAGCACAGCAGTACAGAGACTCTCTGGAACAAAGCAGCAGTCAAAAGGTTTCTCAGGAGGAGCATGGACTTGAGCAGCAAGAATTTTGTCACCCAAAGGAGAAGTAAGACTAGTGCGAACCTTAGCCAAGATACGATCAGGAGGAATCATAGGAACCGGAACCGACTCTGACTTGCAAGTGGAGGAAAATTGTCGTGACAAGGCATCAGCTCTTACATTCTTAGTACTGGGTAAGAATGAGACAAATAAAGGCAGCCTTGAGAGTCTCAAAGGCCTTAATGGACTCCGGAGACCAACTCTGTGGGTTACCGTCCTTTCTGGTCATATCAGTCAGGGGCTTGACGAGAGACGAGACATTACGAATAAACTTCCGATAGTATTTGGCAAAACCCAGGAAACGCTGCAGAGGACGTAAACCCACGGGTCGAGGCCACTGTAGGACTGCCGAAAGTTTCTCTGGGTCAATCGAAAAACCAGCAGTGGAAATGACATAGCCCAGGAATGTAACCTGTTCACGATGGAACTCGCACTTCTCCAGTTTACAATAGAGATTGTTCTCTCTTAGTTTCTGAAGCACACGACAGACATCTGTGTGGTGGCTCTCCAGGGACTTGGAAAATATGAGGATATCATTGAGATAAACCACCACACATAACTGCAACAAATCTCGGAGGACATCGTTAATAAATTCTTGGAAAACTGCTGGGGCGTTACAAAGGCCATTAGGCATTACCAGGTATTCATAATGGCCTGTTCTGGTAATAAACGCAGTTTTCCACTCGTCGCACTCCTTAATGCACATGAGATTGTATGCCCCTCTCAAGTCAAGCTTCGTGAAAACCATTGCTCCCTTGAGGCGGTCAAATAACTCTAATCAATGGAATCGTGTAGGCATTCTTAATCGTGACACGATTAAGATCCCTATAATCTATACAAGGTCTCAGTTCACCACTCTTCTTCTTCACAAAGAAGAAACCAGAACCAGCAGGAGACAAGGATTTGAGGATGAAACCTCGAGAAAGTGCATCAGCAACATACTCCTCCATGGCTTTATCCTCCAAGACCGACAAAGGGTAAAACCGGCCACGAGGAGGTATGGCACCAGGTTGAAGGTCAATTGCGCAATCATAAGACCGGTGTGGAGGCAAACTACCGGCTTGACCTTTATCAAAGACATCGCTAAAATCGCGGTACTCCTCTGGCAGGGAGGGGAGGGAAGAGGTGCACAGGACCTTGGATACCTTCAGGAAGCATGTCCCACTGCATTGTGGTGACCAGGAGAGAACCTCAGTATGGAGACAATCAAAAAAGGGGTTGTGCCTCTGTAACCAAGGATAACCAATAACCAGCGGAAACCTGGGTGAGGAAATAAATTGGAATTGGATTATCTCATGGTGAAGAGCCCCTACGACCATGGACAATGGAACCATCTCATGAGTCACATGGGCAGGCTGTAAAGGTCTCCCGTCAAGAGCCTCAATGGCAAGTGGAGTATCACGCAGCTGCAGTGGAATCGAGTGCTGCGAAACAAATGCAGCATCAATGAACCGGCCTGCAGCCCCAGAGTCAATTAGAGCCTGTATCTCGATGGATGACTCAGCCCAAGAACGGGTGACTGAAACCAAGGGCTTATCCTTCTGGATAACTGAGGATGAAACGTCACCTAAGGTCTGTCCATGACAGGACCTCAAGGTTCGGGCATTCCCTGGACAGGTGGGACAAGACTTCAAAAAGTGACCTGCCTGGCCACAATAAAGGCACAATCTCTCCCTCCTCCTAAAGGCTCTCTTATCCGCAGAGAGACGCGTGAAGCCCAGGTGCATGGGTTCATCTTCACTGACCGACTCGGTACCAGGAGGCATGGGAGGTGAGGGAGGCATGGGTGGGACTACAAAGCTCAGAGGCAAACATACAGGAGGCTTCCGCAAGCGTTCCTTAAGAGAAAGTCTTTCTCTGAGTCTGGAGTCAATGAGGATGGCAAACGAGATCAAGCTCTCCAGCTCAGTGGGTATATCTCGGGCTGCTATTTCATCCTTGATGGTATCAGAGAGACCATGAGAAAAAACAGCCACGAGGGCCTCATTGTTCCAAGCAACCTCTGCTGCCAGAGTACGGAATTCAATGGCGTGGTCGGCAACAGTTCTCGTACTCTGTTTGATGGACACGAGGCACTTGGCAGCAGAAGCGCAGTGTGCGGGAACGTCAAATACCCTTTTAAAGGAGGCCACAAAACTGAGGGTAACTCAAGACAACAGGTTTTTGCGTCTCCCATAGAGGGTTAGCCCAAGCCAAGGCTCTCTCAGAAAGCAAAGATATCATAAAACCTACTTTGCTTCTGTCTGTGGGAAACACCTGGGGCAGCATCTCGAAGTATATCTCAACCTGATTGAGAAACCCTCTGCATTGAACTGGATCGCCCCCAAATCGCTGGGGAAGCAGAGCAGAACCAGACATACCTCTTATAGAGGTAATACTCGAGGCGCTTGTCTGCACAGAGACTGGCGCAGCAGCAGGGACGGCCTGCGACTCAGGTTGTACCGGAGCAGCCACCGTGGGGGGTTCCCAGGAGCATTTGTAACGCCATGGCAAACTGATCCATGCGGTGATCTTGCTCATCCAATCTGGAAAAAATATTACCAACAAGTGGATTGACTGTATCTTCTGAATTCATGGCCTTCGCCTACTGTCAGAAACCAGGAATCAGACCGAGACAGAAGTACAATTAAATCACACTTGTTTATTAAATAAAAAGGTAAAATAGAAAAAGCGTAGTCAAAGCATAGCCAGAGCCCAGTAACCGGATAGAGTAGTGAGCCAGGCCAGAGTTCAATAACCAGATCGGGTAATCAGCCAGGCCAGAAGTCAGGGATCCAAGTAGAGGAACAGCAAGCAGGATAAGGAGCCAGAAGGGATGTCAGCAAGCCAGTCTCTAAACAACCGCAGGAGATGGTTTCTTGTGATGTGACCAAGACGAAGGCAGAGGAGGAGTGCGATGGACAGCTTTAAGTAGGCAGGTCAGATGAGCATGATCAGGAACAGCTGGTAACTGTGGAGAGAGATGAGAGCTGGCAATTAGCTGACAGCTGAGCAGCCAGCCCAGAGAAGGAAGGGCTAAGCCAGCCCTGACACATAGAAAAAAATAATCATTTTTGCATGACAATATTACCATAAGAAAGCATGGTTTAGGGTGAGATCCCTACTTTTGGTAAGTGCTTCCCTTTTATGGTTCTGACTAAGTTCAAATGGGATTATACTGTGTATGGTAAAATATTTAAGCTTCTAGTCCTTTGTTTTTTGTTGCCAGGAAGATTCTGAGATTTTTTAGAATTTAATTTTGAGGTATTGCATCAAATATAAAGCTGCATCTACTTCACGCATGGCGCACCATTACTCTATCTGATCCTGAAGGCATGTAAGTGGTTTTCTTTCCCTTTCTTCACTTACTGAGAACATAATACATATTCTGTGCTGCTTACCTTGCATGTTTAGGTTTAATTAATTATGTTGTATTTTCTTGGATAGGATTAGGCCTACTGTTTGTCAAGATGGTCCTGAGGAAGCAGATTGCGAAACGTGTCAGCCTCTTGTCATAACAGTACAAGCTACTACAGTTTGGCCAACTGCTTATATTTATATATGAGCCCCACTCTTAATGTGTTTTATATATGTCATTTTTAGCCTTTGTAATAAAACCTTTTGATATCATTTTGGTTGCTGCATCTCCTTCTGATACCGTTAAAGTCCGTACAGTTGTTAGTACTTCCAGCGAGAGCAGCACTAGGGTTTTTGGTTTGAATCCCAAACAGGGCACTACCTCCACAGAGTTTGCATGTTCTCCCTGTGCCCGTTTCCTCTTGGTACTCCTGTCTAAATTGGCCCTAGTATGTATATGTATGAATGTAAACTAGGGGCCTTAAATTGTCAGCTCCTTGAGAGCAGGGACTGATGTGAATGTGCAATATACTGTATATGTAAAGTGCTGCGTAAATTGATGGCCCTATATACAGTAAGCACCTGTAATAAACAAATATAAATATTACTTTATTATCCCTGATATAATAAGCCCTTAGCAGAAATGTAAATATTTCTCTGGTCTGTAAGGAGTATTGAGTTATGAGTGCAAAATTGGTTAACAGTGAAAGAAGTATAACTGGAAATGTCTACTACTGTAAATGTTATTTTTTTTAAATAATGAATTTATTTACTTATAGTACCTGCCCATTTTAGTTATTCCCAGAGCAGGGAAGATGATTTTGCTTTAATCTAATATAAAAGAACATAAAGTATACAAATAATATTAAATTACATTGATAAAACACAAATATTATCCCCTTCCCCAAAAATTTATTTCCTATTTCTTCCACAAGGTGGCACCTTCCTGCCATAATATCAAGCATGGTAAAGCAGATCTCCAGCTACCCAAAACATCAATAGAGAATTGAGCATGTATATTCAAGATCAAGTATATAGTTAGCAGCAAAAGGTGTCTTGTTTAACCACCTTTAACTCTGATACCAGCCTGAAGCCTTTCCTCTCGCTAGTCATGCGTCCTCCCCCTCACTGCCATCTTCATATATAATGCAGGACCATAAGTCCTGGATTACATATGAGGACTTTGAAGTCCTACCCACCTTTCAAGGCTAAAGTGAGAAGAGAAGAGCACTGGCTTTTTAATCCCCCTAGACTAAACAAACATTCGGTCCTTACTATAATTAAAAAGTCTTTAATAGGAGATTTTTTTCACCTGATGTAGGGTTTGAAATCATGCGAGTTCAGCTGAACATGCACAATTTCAACCCGCCATTACAGTCCGACTTCTGGGTCAATTTAACAGACATCTGTTCGGATTCCTGCATAGATGTCTGTCCCCATCTGGGGGGGGGGGGGGGGGTGCAAGGCCTAGCGGAGAAGCCTGGGAGAGCTGGGAAGGAGCTTCATCTTTACACCGTCATGGATGAAGTATTCTGGAACAGAGGGGCTGGAGAAGCTGTCAGAACGTATGTCCAGTTAAAGTTCTCCATCATGGACTCGGGGCAGGAGAAGGTAGTGAGTGAGCCACAATGGATTTCTGGATGAGGCATGCCAGGGTAGCTGGGTTCAAGGCCAGAGGAGAGACTGTGGGGAGAATGTCAGATCGCTGTGGCCTGAGGGCACAGGATTTGAAGGCCGGACTATCTGGGAGCAGTAGTCCACCAATCAACACATACTACTAAATTACTAGGCCGCCAGGGAGAGGTACTGCAGACCTCAGGCCTAGTAACAGTGCAACTAATTCTAGCCAGCCACTGGGATTGTTCAGAGTGGTCGCTTTTGTCAAAAGAGGATGATGTCACAGGAAAAGTAATGATCTACAGTGGAAGGTGGAAGTCCTGGGAGCAACAGACTCCAGGAGATACGCAGAGGGGGAGTAATAGTCTGCATGGTGTTATGCAGGGGAAGTATCTGTAGATATTATTTGTACATCAGTACTTCACGGCTCAAACTTTTGTTCTAATTCTTAATTATTATGGCAAAGCAATTGTTCTATGGGGATCCCATATTTCCTTTCCCCCAACCAAGTTATATCCCCCAATAAACAAAACAAAACAATGCAAATGACTGTTCAATGTCTCAGAAGTGATAGATGGAGGTCTGGCAACAGGGTGACATGGTGGATGTTAGTTACTAGTAGCAACCATGTGCTGCATTCAATTGCCTCCCTGTCCCTGCTGAAGAAAAGAATCCAACCACAACATGATGCTGCCTCCACCATGTTTCACAGTGGGGATGGCAAAGAAAGCAGGGGAGGCACCTCAGAACTAAAGCACAGGTGGTCACACCCACTGCTGCACTAACCACTCCCTGCCCCCCAGATCAAATGAAACAGGCCTAGCCTAAAGCATAGGCCTGCCCAAATTTACCTGTACTGACAGTTTCATTTACAAAA
This sequence comes from Lithobates pipiens, assembly GCF_037356315.1. Lineage (NCBI taxonomy): Eukaryota > Metazoa > Chordata > Amphibia > Anura > Ranidae > Lithobates > Lithobates pipiens. The sequence continues at coordinate 83,837,098 of NW_027507758.1, read as the reverse complement.
TCCTCACCCTAGTACCTACCTATGGTAGAGGGTGCTAAATGAACATAGAGAGGGAGATGGGACTTTGTATGAGGCAGGTAGCAGCCAAATAGGGTAATACATGTATAGATGACTTAGCAATTTGTTTATTTGTCATAAAGAGGGTATAAAATCACACTAAGTATGAAATATATAGCAAAGCCATTGAAGATATACACACAATTGGATAAAGTACAGTTCATGAATACATATAAATAAGGATATAATTACATCTTCCAAACAGTTCATATACATATACACACACTATAAAAGCGAAATAGCAGCACATTCCAGTAACCCATGTATGGTGTAATACTCCGTACAGGGATTAGGAAGTAGCAGAGATTATAGAGTACAAGTAGCAATGATCATTGAATTGAATCAAAAACATGGTGCATGTTGGTGCATAGCTGAAACTCCAACTACAAAGGAAGGAGAAAGAAGATATTGAGGCTAAATAGCTTACATGGAGCTGGGATTGAGAGGTATGTACTGCTGGAAATAGAAAGGAGCCGTTAAAATAGACTGTCTGTCCCGGGAGCTGAGGAAGCTACACTGCACGTGGGGTGAACATCCAAGCAGGAGATCCCCAGGGAATGGATTCTCCATGGTGTTGAATTGGTAACATATGGTGAGGCTCCAAAGGAGTCTATGAAAAAATGTAATTGCTAAGAATATATATACAAGGAGTTCGCCCTGGGACTTTGAGTGAAGTGAATATGGTTAGTCAAAAAACATGTCATGGAAGTAAAATAATGTAGATTTATTACAATTGTTGCGCATCTGAAACACAACAGCAATAACTACAGGTATATATATATATATATATATATATATATATATATATTGGTATATATTGTTTTACCATGTATGTGGATTATCTCATGTTCACATTATATGCATATTTTATCGGCCTGTATTGAAGGAAACATAACTGAGGTGAGACCATGGCCAACAGAAGTGGAGCTTTGAGTGCGAAGTAAGTATAACAAGCATGTGTATAGAACCAAAGGTGAGTGATGAAACATTAAGAAGTAGCCAGAATAAGTGCAACCAAGGAAGGATCCGTCTGTGCAAATATAATTACCTCGTGTGCATATAAGGAAACAAGTTATGCTGTGATGTGCAGCTTGACCAGTGGTACAGGTGGAAAAGAGTAGGTAAAGGTGCTTGGTAGAAATCCAGCCCACCCGCAGGTAACTCCCAACGTCATGGAAGACAAGATAGAGGAGGAGAGGCATGCCCCTCCTGGAGTTAACGCTGTCCATGGAGAGGCGCCAGATGCCTCCCCCTATATATCAGCCGAAGTATTGGATGGCATGATGCCCTACGGCGAGCAGAACCACCGCCCCCCAACTAGTGGGCGGGGGGGATGCCAAGCGCACATCGCATCTCCCAGGCATCAGGCAGTCAGACGGCCCCCACAAAGGCAGAGCACATACACCTGAATGCAAGGGCTTCTAAATCAAGATGGAAGAAGTTGAGTGAAGCTATATTGTAAAATCTGTATGTCCCGTGTGTGCAGAACAGGTCCGTCAACCACACAGGGCATAAGAATACACTGAGATAATGGGGGAGAAATGTACATAAACTGGCCTTGTGCCTCCATCCCTAATGACTAATATAAGGGGGGGGGGGGAGAGAAAGAGGCTTGGAACTTTACGTGAATCATCATACTGTGTACTATGTGCCTCCATTCAACTCCATGCCTCCAGTAATTCAATTGAACATACAGAGGGAGCTGGGACTTTGTGTGAGGCAGGTGGCAACCAAATAGGATAATACATGTACAGATGGCTTAGCAATTTGTTTATTTGTCATAAAGAGGGCATAAAATATATACACACAAATGGATAAAGTACAGTTAATGAATACATATAAATAAGGATATAATTACATATTCCAAACAGTTAATATACATATACACACATTATAAAAGGGAAATAGCAGCACATTCCAGTAACCCATTGACAGGAGGCTATTAACCTACCAGTATGTCTTTGGAATGTAGGAGGAAACCCGCGTACAGGAAGAACATGAAAATACCGTGCAGGTAGTGCTGTGGTTGGGATCCGAACCAATGAACCTAGTTCTGCCAGGTGGAAGTGCTAACCACTTAGCCACTGTGCTGCCCAATAAATAAGAGTGTTCTTTTAATAATGCAATGCAAAGCTGAAGAAGCGTGTACAACAGTAGCGGCTGGTGTTATAACTTTATATTTTTTGGGGATCGGCAAACAATGCACCCACAACCAGCCCTGCACTTACCCCATCTAGGTCGCGGGCAGCAGGGAGCGGCTTCCCCTGCATCCCCTCCTCCTTGCCATCACGGTGGCTTCTGCTGTGCATTTCCTCCCTCCTCCTCCTAGGTGGCCAATAGGGTGACAGGTCTCAAACTTCTTGATTGGCTGGGAGGAGAATCATGAAGACAATAGCGAATATTAATTCCCTATTGTCATACAACTGGATGGGCTCGGGCGCACCCTTTTTTGGAGCCAATTAGAGGCTCAGGCTCTTATCATGTGCTTCTAAAAACGAAACAAAAAAAAAAAGCCCCATTGGAATCCATGCGTCTGACACCCTGCATGTAGATTAGGGGCCGGGCATATTGATTAGAGGGGCGGGCCGCCACTGATGTACAAATTGCGGTAGCAGCCTCTAACAACCAGATTTCCATTTACTGAAGTCATCCAAATAAAATATAATTTTTGGGTAGTTGCTGTAGGTACCTGATCTGTGCATGCAGCCAGTTAACTGGCACAAGACCGATTTTCTACTAAGTTAGATCTGCCAGCAGTGCCATATGTATTTTGGACTAAAGTAAACTACAATGACATTAGAGCTGACCTAAACTGTAGGAAGGGGGGGAGGAAGTTGTGATGACATCTCTCTACACAAGTGCCGGTTGGTTGATGACATTTCACTACACAAACATGTTCTTTTTTGTTTGATGTTTGAATTTAGCTTCAGTTTCCTTCTCCTTTTTAAACATATCTCTTCAAAGGGCAAATCCTTTACGTCAGCTTCCCCTGCCGCTGTCACTTCTGCTGCTTATAAAATGGTATTTACAGAACATTCTTGTTCTTCTCAAAGATGTCCATCAGAGATCTGAGCTACTTGCAAAAAATCTGAAATATAAAAAAAATGCCTTCTGCCTGAAAATACACTCATACAAGAAAACAGTATGAAATCAGGCATGCAGAGGGAGCCTGAAGATAACCTGTACTGGAGACAAGTTTTTTAAAGCTCGATTTTAGTTTGAATTTACCCCACAAATTACTGATTAGGGGGCACTCACAGTACATCATTGTCATCATGTCATTGATGCTTCCTGAATCATTGCATCCAAGAGAACAAACATAGCTACCTTCCAACAGTCAGATCACAGCAGCAAAAAAAAACAAATTTGGAGATTTGGAGGCAGAAGGCATGGTCCTGTTCTAAATTAAAGCGAAGTTCCAGCTGGATTTTTTATTTTATTTTTTTAACTCCCCAGTAATGTTTTTATCTAATTTAATATCAATTGCATAAATAGTTATATTGTTATTTTTTTTTTAAACAAACCTTGCTGTCCCCTCCAAGCATGCTCCCATCTTCAGTGTGGGCATGTGAAGCCCACTGGTATCTCCTTCCCGGGTACGGCGCTTATCTCCACCTTGCATTGCGTCATTTCCTATTTGGAAATAACGCAATGCTACCAGTGGAGGATGCCCATTCATGACCATCTACATCACCAACCTCATTTGCAGATATCGCCCAAATCGTCCCCTCTGCTCCTCCCAGGACCTCCTGCTTTCTAGCTCCCTTGTTACCTCCTCCCATGCTTGCCTTCAAGACTTCTCCAGAGCCTCTACCATCCTCTGGAACTCCCTGCCCCAGTCTGTCCGATCAGCCCCTACCCTGTCCACCTTTATCCCTGAAAACTCATTTAGCCTATCCCACACCCACCTAACAACTGTCCCCAAGCCACCCCCATCAAATTATTCTCTGCAGCTATTACCTTTGATACCACCACCCCCTCCCTTTAGAATGTCAGCTCTATGAGCAGGGCCCTCCTGTACCTTTTGTATTGAACTGTACTGTAATTGTGTTGTCCCCCTCCCCCCCCCCCCCCCCCCATACATTGTAAAGAGCTGCGTAAACAGTTGGCGCTATATAAATCATGTATAATAATAATAATATCCCAGGAGCCAATGCGCCCCCCGGAAATTACGCACCTCGCCGCGGAGAGGTACACCAGAAGAGGAGCAATTACCCTTTCCAAATAAGGTAATTCTACTACAGAAAAAAATAAAAAACATCCAATGCAGAATTATAAGGCAATAACGAATGGACAGGTGCAAATTTCAAAATGTATGTGGAAATCCGTTTTAAGAATACATACTTGAATTGAATTTGTTTTTAAAAATGGTATCTGTGGAGTATGTACAGTGCCTTGCGAAAGTATTCGGCCCCCTTGAACTTTTCAACCTTTTGCCACATTTCAGGCTTCAAACATAAAGATATAAAATTAAATTTTTTTTGTGAAGAATCACCAACAAGTGGGACACAATTGTGAAGTGGAACGAAATCTATTGGATTTTTGAAACTTTTTTAACTAATAAAAAAATGAAAAGTGGGTCGTGCAAAATTATTCGTCCCCCTTGCGTTAATACTTTGTAGAGCCACCTTTTGCTGCGATTACAGCTGCAAGTCGCTTGGGGTATGTCTCTATCAGTTTTGCACATCGAGAGACTGAAATTCTTGCCCATTCTTCCTTGCAAAACAGCTCGAGCTCAGTGAGGTTGGATGGAGAGCGTTTGTGAACAGCAGTTTTCAGCTCTTTCCACAGATTCTCGATTGGATTCAGGTCTGGACTTTGACTTGGCCATTCTAACACCTGGATACGTTTATTTGTGAACCATTCTTTTGTAGATTTTGCTGTATGTTTGGGATCATTGTCTTGTTGGAAGATAAATCTCCGTCCCAGTTTCAGGTCTTTTGCAGACTCCAACAGGTTTTCATCCAGAATGGTTCTGTATTTGGCTGCATCCATCTTCCCCTCAATTTTAACCATCTTCCCTGTCCCTGCTGAAGAAAAGCAGGCCCAAACCATGATGCTGCCACCACCATGTTTGACAGTGGGGATGGTGTGTTGAGGGGGATGAGCTGTGTTGCTTTTACGCCAAACATATCGTTTTGCATTGTGGGCAAAAAGTTCGATTTTGGTTTCATATGACCAGAGCACCTTCTTCCACGTTTGGTGTGTCTCCCAGGTGGCTTGTGGCAAACTTTAGACAAGACTTTTTATGGATATCTTTGAGAAATGGCTTTCTTCTTGCCACTCTTCCATAAAGGCCAGATTTGTGCAGTGTACGACTGATTGTTGTCCTATGGACAGACTCTCCCACCTTAGCTGTAGTTCTCTGCAGTTCATCCACAGTGATCATGGGCCTCTTGGCTTCATCTCTGATCAGTCTTCTCCTTGTCTGAGCTGAAAGTTTAGAGGGACGGCCAGGTCTTGGTAGATTTGCAGTGGTCTGATACTCCTTCCATTTCAAAATGATCGCTTACACAGTGCTCCTTGGGATGTTTAAAGCTTGGGAAATCTTGTATCCAAATCCGGCTTTAAACTTCTCCACAACAGTATTACGGACCTACCTGGTGTGTTCCTTGGTCTTCATGATGCTCTCTGCGCTTTCAACAGAATTGTGCCCAATAGGCAAGTGGTTAAAAAGGTGCTAAAGGCTTTTTACCTTAAGGCTGGGTTCACACTGAAGCGATGCGGGAACGCCGCAAATCCGCGGCGGGTTCCCACATCGCATGCCTCCCGCCAGCAGTTCACACTGCCCTATGCGGACTGCTGGGAGTGTCAGTGAAACCTTAATGACACCCCCAGATCAGTTCGCATATCGCAGTGCGATCTGCAAACTCGGACAGGAATCGGATCACATGGTGTGAACACCCATGCGATCCGATTCTGCTGCGGACCAAAAAAAGGGTCCTGTGCGAGTTTGGAGCGGGTGCGATGCAAATTCAGCCATACTATCTGTATGGCTGAACTCGCATCGCACAGAGATCGGATGTGATTTGCACTGCAGTGCGGTGCGAATCACATCCGGGTCTCCCAGCCGCAGCGGTGTGAACCCAGCCTAAAGGAGAAGTCCAGCCTGAGTTTTTTAGGCTGGGCTTCTCCTATGGGTCACAGGAGTGCAATTCGTTTTGCATTCCGTTGACCCATTTGCAGCAGAGATTGTTCTGAAATCCGCTCTCTGCTGATGTCAGTCAAGACACCTTTTCATCCCGACTTCCCACGCCTGGATCCGCCAAGTGCCTGGACTGATGGCAGTCTCCGCGAGCCGCTGAGCCTCTGAGAGAGCCACAGCTCAGTGCTCCAATGAGGGTGGAGGAGCAGAGAGGAGAGATGCTGACTTACAGTCAGCAGCTCTCCTCTCGGGGATCTGTGAAAACCGAGGTATCGGTGATGTTCGGTGGCTCGGTTCTCAGTGAAGAGATGGCGGGGGGACAGCTGAAGTATCGGTCTGATGCTGCAACCACATAGATAAGTATGAATCTTTAATAAAAAAAAAACATACTTCTCTTTTTTTTTTTTTTTTTTCAAAATAGTTTATTGTGGTTTTGAAATATAACAAACAGAGCATACATAAGCAAAAAGATAAACAGCAAGGTATCAGCTCAGAGACAAACAATGCAAATACATAGTCAATGTAATACCTAAGCGTAAAGATTTGGTGATGAAGCATACCTGGAACAATTATTGTTTATAAAAGGGGAGAGAACAAATAATTGAGCAATATAAGCGGGGTAATGAATTACATGGGGTCCACTACTGTCTATCATGTTGCTTAGAAGACTGGGACATAAGAGTAGTGGGCGTAAGAGTGACGGATATGAATACCCCAATCATCAGTAGGTACGAAAACCCATTACAGGCCAAAAAGGATAAAATGCAAACCTATAAACGTGCATCAAGTCTCTGGTAACGGCATCCACCCCATATGGGAGCTAACTGTGGATGAGAGTAACACACCCGGTGGAACAACCGAGGAGTTTGTGTGGAGACTTGATGGAAAACAGTGTAACTGAAAAAAACATTTTTGTTTTGAAAGAAAGATTTAGAGGATAACAAAAGTTAGAGCCCAACCGAATATAGAACGTAGAGGGGGGGGGGGGGTGAGGAGGAATGAATGGGGAGGAAAAGTAAAGGAGTGTTGACTAGAGCAAAAAATACCAAGATCATGTAAGCATCCCAATGTTTATTTAGGACGATGAAGAGGGTGGTAGGTGAGTATCGGTATAAGTAGGGGAGAGCTTGAAATGTATCCAACATGCCCAGGTGTGAGTGAATCGGGAGTGTGTGTCATGAGCTTGATGTATAAGTCTTTCCATTTCTTCAGTATGATTGATTTGTCTAAACCAATCAGTCAAGGTAGGAATCTTGGCGGTTTTCCAATGTCTGGGGATGCACATCGTGGCGGCATTTATCATGTGTAAGGCAAGAGACTTCTTATAGCTGCTCTGCGGGATCTGCGTGTGATGAAGGAGATATTGGGCTGGTGAGTAGTTCGGAGTGTATGTCGTGATCTTCACTACATTGTCATGGACTGCTCTCCAGAACGGTTGAAGTACTGGGCAGTCCCACCAAATATGTAAAAAGGAACCAATATCAGAGTCACATCTCCAACAAGTCGGGGGGATGTCTGGAAATAATCTATGTATTTTTTCAGGAGTGCGATACCATCTAGAGTATATCTTATATCGGTTCTCTTGTGCCGATACGTTTAAAGTACCCTTATGTGTATGTTCATACGTTCGCAGCCAATCTTCAGTGGTCAAGGGAGTTAACAGGTCATTATCCCATTGCAGTTTAACAGTATCCTGTGCTTTGGTGTCCGAGTGAAGTAAAGCAGTGATGGTAGAAATCAAGTGCTTTTGGGGTTCGGAGCTGTTGCATAAAGTTTCAAAGGGGGTAAGCTCCCTATTCCAGAGTGTCAGTGGTTGTGAAGTAAGGAAGTGCCTGATTTGGAGATATTTAAAAAATGGTAAATGAAGTTCTGGAAATTTAGAAACCATATGGGGAAATGAGAGGATCTCCCCGCGTTCAATGAACTGGTACGTTCTGTAAGTCCCTGTCTGGTGAGGAGGTCTATGTTCTGAGATACCGGGGGGAAAATCCGGGTTAGAGGATAAAGGAGTCATAGGCCCTAGTAGTCCGTCAACGCAGAGAGTGGCACTCGTACGGTGTAGAGCCTGTATAGTTGGGCCTATAAAGGGGTGAGTCCGGATCGGCATGGGGAGTGCTGATTTAGCTATCCATGGGAGATTGGTCAGAGGAAGTGGAATCATGTCTTGTTCTAGGTGAATCCAAGCTTTATTGTGGTGATGAACATGCCAATCCACAATTCTAGTGAGCAGACAAGCGTGATAATAGTTGTGTATATCTGGTATACCCAGGCCACCATCATGTTTGGGGAGAATTAGTTTGGCCCAGCTTAGCCTCGGGGCACGTTATCCCCAGATAAATTGTCTGCACATATGTTTATATGCACGGAAAAAAAGTTTGGGAAGAAGTATAGGGATTGTTTGTAGGAGGTATAGTAGTCTAGGAAGGATATTCATTTTGAGGATTGCAATCCTTCCAAACCATGAAAATGGGCCTTTGTGCCAGGTAACAAGGTCTTCTTGAATTTTAAGTAGCGTCGGGCCAAAATTCAGATCATATAATTTGGATAAATCAGAGGGGATGTTTATACCTAGATATGTTAAGGCCTGACGCTCCCAACTAAAGGGGAAGTTACGCTTGCAGTGGGCCAATTCAGAATCCGATAAAGTGATATTCAACGTTTTCGATTTTTCGAAGTTTATTTTTAAATTAGAGAGGGTTTGGAAGGATCGCAGGTTCCTCAACAAGTTTGGAATCGAGATTATCGGGTCTGTAAGAAAAAGCAGTATATCGTCTGCGTACGCAGCTATTTTATACGATTTACCCTTTATGTCTATCCCTCGTACAGCAGGATTGTCTCTCAACATTCGAAGAAGGGGTTCAAGGGTCAGTACATAAATGAGTGGGGATAGCGGGCACCCCTGACGGGTACCATTGGCGACGGAGAAGGCATTCGACAGACGACCATTAACTCTTATTTTAGCCGTGGGAGTAGAGTAGAGGACCGCAATCATGGACAGAAGTCACGGAGGGAGGCCAAGATGCTGGAGCACAAGATGCATGTAGTCCCACGCCACTCTGTCGAATGCCTTCTCCGCATCCAACGAAAGAAAAAAGCCTTTTTTTTTTGTGGTAGTCAGCCAATGGTGAATGTTCAGAGCTTTTGTTGTGTTATCTCTGGCTTCCCTACCAGGGATAAAGCCCACTTGGTCAGTTGAAATGATATCAGAAAGTAGGGGGGAAATCCTATTAGCTAAAATCTTAGCATACAATTTAATGTCCACATTAAGCAAGGAAATCGGGCGATAGTTGAGGATCAGTGTTGCGTCTTTACCTGGCTTGGGGATCAGTGTGATGTGCGCTTCGAGTAAATCTGTAAGTGGTCTAGTGGATGTTGAGAGGTCATTAAACGATGCAAGAAAGCGGGGAATCAATACCTCAGACAAGGACTTATAATAAGCTGCAGACAGGCCATCTGGGCCTGGGCTTTTGCCCGCTTTCAGTTGTTTGAGGGCAAGGGTGGCTTCGGACAAGGAAAGGGGGGCATCTAATGTTGTCGTATTTATGGGGTCTAGAGAGGGAGGCGCGTATTTAGAAAGAAAATCAGATATAATGTCTGTTCTAGAGCGTGTCATATCTGTATGTGGTTGGTGCGGTAGATTATACAGTGAATGAAAGTAAGTCACCAAATTTTTTGCTATAGCGTCAGAGTCAACAATTGAGTCTCCAGTTGGGGTAACAATCTTATGGATAGTATAGGACGCTTTCCGCTTCTGCAGGGCTCTGGCTAACAATTTACCAGCTTTATTGCCCGATTCGTAGAACAATTTGTGGGTAAGAGCAAATTTGCGCTTCAAGGTTTTTTGCAGTTCTTCTAGTAGCTCAGCTCTAACTGTCGTAAGCTCAGCCAGATGTGATTCAGCCAGTGTGCGCTTATGAGCCCTTTCCAACAAGTGAATGCGTTTGTATAGTTCATCTATATGTGCTTTCTTTAGTTTACGTCTCTGTGCAGTCATAGATATAAGCAAGCCGCGGACAACACATTTATGCGCCGCCCAAATGGCTGCACGGGGCACATCGTCTGTCGCATTTTCTGTAAAATAGTTAGATAGGCAATCTTTAACCACTTGCCGACCGCCGCACGCCGATGTACGTCGGCAGAATGGCACGGGCAGGCATAAGCACATACATGTACGTGATTTGCCTCCCGCGGGTCGGGGGCCCGATCGGGCCCCCGCCCGGTGCCTGCGGCGGTCGGTTTTCGTTCGGGAGCGATCCCGGACGAGGGGACGGCCATTCATTCATGGCCACCCCCTCGCGATCGCTCCCGACGAATGGAAATCCCCGGTGACATCACTTCCTCTCCTGTAATGTAAACACAGGAGAGGAAGTGATGTATTCTCTCCTCCGTGTCGGTATTTTTCGTTCCGACACGGAGGAGAGCGGATCAGTGAGTTGCACCAACACATCCCACACACAGTAGAACATGCCAGGCACACTCACACCCCCCCTTTACCCCCCGATCACCCCCCCAATTACCCCTGCCCCCCAGTCACAGTGACACCAATGTCATTTTTTTTTTTTTTTTTTTTTTTTTTTGCATTGGTGTCATTTGTGACTGTAATAACTGTTAGGGCAGTTAGGGTTAGCCCCCTTTAGTTCTAATGTACCCCCCTAACCCCCCCAATAAAGGTTTAACCCCGTGATCACCCCCCGTCGCCAGTGTCACTAAGGCTGGGTTCACATTGCAGCGGTTTATGAGAACGAATGTGATTCGCACCGCACTGCAGTGCAAATCACATCCGATCTCTGTGCGATTCGAGTTCAGCCATTCGCCGCACCCGCCGCACCCGCCACACCCGCCGCACCCGCCGCAAATTCGCACGGGACCCTTTTTTTGGCCCGCAGCAGAATCGGATCGCATGGGTGTTCACACCATGCGATCCGAGTTTGCAGATCGCACTGCGATATGCGAACTGATCTGGGGGTGTCAGTAACATTTCACTGACACTCCCAGCAGTTCGCATAGGGCAGTGTGAACTGCCGCCGGGAGGCATGCGATGCGGGAACCCGCCGCGGATTCGCGGCGTTTCCGCATCGCTCCAGTGTGAACCCAGCCTAATAAGCGATCATTTTTCTGATCGCCGTATTAGTGTCACAGGTGACGCTAGTTAGGCAGGTAGGTATTTAGGTTCGCCGCAGCTTTTTATAGCGCTAGGGACCCCCATATACTACCGCATAAAGCCCCCTGATTGCCCCCTAGTTAACCCTTTCACCAGTGATCACCATATAACTGTTACAGGTGACGCTGGTTGGTTAGTTATTTTTTTATAGTTTCAGGGCACCCGCCATTTATTACCTAATAAAGGTTTAACCCCCTGATCACCCGGCAGGTGTCATTTGTGACTAATAACTGTTAGGGCAGTTAGGGTTAGCCCCCTTTAGTTCTAAGGTACCCCCCTAACCCCCCCAATAAAGGTTTAACCCCGTGATCACCCCCCGTCGCCAGTGTCACTAAGGCTGGGTTCACATTGCAGCGGTTTATGAGAACGGATGTGATTCGCACCGCACTGCAGTGCAAATCACATCCGATCTCTGTGCGATTCGAGTTCAGCTATACAGATAGTATGGCTGAATTCGTGTCGCACCCGCCGCACCCGCCGCAAACTCGCACGGGACCCTTTTTTTGGTCCGCAGCAGAATCGGATCGCATGGGTGTTCACACCATGCGATCCAAGTTTGCAGATCGCACTGCGATATGCGAACTGATCTGGGGGTGTCATTAACATTTCACTGACACTCCCAGCAGTTCGCATAGGGCAGTGTGAACTGCCGCCGGGAGGCATGCGATGCGGGAACCCGCCGCGCATTCGTGGCGTTCCCGCATCGCTCCAGTGTGAACCCAGCCTAATAAGCGATCGTTTTTCTGATCGCTGTATTAGTGTCACAGGTGACGCTAGTTAGGCAGGTAGGTATTTAGGTTCGCCGCAGCTTTTTATAGCGCCAGGGACCCCCATATACTACCGCATAAAGCCCCCTGATGGCCCCCTAGTTAACCCTTTCACCAGTGATCACCATATAACTGTTACAGGTGACGCTGGTTGGTTAGTTATTTTTTTATAGTTTCAGGGCACCCGCCATTTATTACCTAGTCTCACTAGTGTACCCCTAAATTTAGGGGTGTCTACTTTCTAAAATGGGGTCATTTGGGGGGGGGGGGTTTGTGCCATCTTGGCATTTTATGGCCTTCAAAACTGTAACGCCCTTAGAAAGCCTGAAGGCGGTGCTTGGTTTTTGGGGCCCCGTACGCGGCTAGGCTCCCAAAAAGTCCCACATATGTGGTATCCCCGTACTCAGGAGAAGCAGCAGAATTTATTTTGGGGTGTCATTTCACATATGCCCATGGCATGCGTGAGCAATATATCATTTAGTGACAACTTTGTGAAAAAAAAAAAAAGTTTGTAATTTTCCCGCAACTTGTGGCAAAATATAAAATATTCCATGGACTCAACATGCCTCTCAGCAAATAGCTTGGGGTGTCTACTTTCTAAAATGGGGTCATTTGTGGGGGTTTTGTGCCATCTTGGCATTTTATGGCCTTCAAAACTGTAATAGGTAGTGAGAAGTGAACTCAAAAAATTACGCCCTTAGAAAGCCTGAAGGCGGTGCTTGGTTTTCGGGGCCCCGTACGCGGCTAGGCTCCCAAAAAGTCCCACATATGTGGTATCCCCGTACTCAGGAGAAGCAGCAGAATTTATTTTGGGGTGTCATTTCACATATGCCCATGGCATGCATGAGCAATATATCATTTAGTGACAACTTTGTGAAAAAAAAAAAAAAAAAAAAAAGTTTGTAATTTTCCCGCAACTTGTGGCAAAATATAAAATATTCCATGGACTCAACATGCCTCTCAGCAAATAGCTTGGGGTGTCTACTTTCTAAAATGGGGTCATTTGTGGGGGTTTTGTGCCATCTTGGCATTTTATGGCCTTCAAAACTGTAATAGGTAGTGAGGCGTGAAATCAAAAATTTACGCCCTTAGAAAGCCTGAAGGCGGTGCTTGGTTTTCGGGGCCCTGTACGCGGCTAGGCTCCCAAAAAGTCCCACATATGTGGTATCCCCGTACTCAGGAGAAGCAGCAGAATTTATTTTGGGGTGTCATTTCACATACGCCCATAGCATGTGTGAGCAATATATCATTTAGTGACAACTTTGTGTAAAAAAAAAAAAAAAATTTTTTTTTTGTCATTATTCAATCGCTTGAGGCAAAAAAATAAAATATTCAATGGGCTCAACATGCCTCTTATCAATTTCCTTAGGGGGTCTACTTTCCAAAATGGGGTCATTTGGGGGGGTTTTGTACTGCCCTGTCATTTTAGCACCTCAAGAAATGAGATAGGCAGTCGTAAACTAAAAGCTGCGTAAATTCCAGAAAACGTACCTTAGTTTGTAGATGTGACAACTTTTGCGCAAACCAATAAATATACAATTATTGACTTTTTTTTTACCAAAGACATGTGGCTGAATACATTTTGGCCTAAATGTATGACTAAAATTGAGTTTATTGGATTTTTCTAATAACAAAAAGTAGAAAATATCATTTTTTTTCAAAATTTGCGGTCTTTTTACGTTTATATCGCAAAAAATAAAAATCGCAGAGGCAATCAAATACCATCAAAAGAAAGCTCTATTTGTGGGAAGAAAAGGACGCAAATTTTGTTTGGGTACAACATTGCATGACCGCGCAATTACCAGTTAAAGCAGCGCAGTGCCAAAGTGTAAAAAGACCTCTGGTCATTTACCAGCAAAATGGTCCGGTCTGAAAGTGGTTAAGTGAGGCAATATTGGCTGTGTCCAGTAATAGAGAATCGTCAAGTCTCCATATGGTGGATCGAGGAGGACTTTGTGACAATAAAAGGGAGATTGTTATTGGGTTGTGGTCAGAGAGGAGTAACGGTTCAATCGTGGCCTTTTCTAAACTGGCAATGTCTGCTTGTGATAGAAAAAAATGATCTATCCGGGAATATTTGTCATGCGGAGGCGAGTAGAAAGTGAAGTCTTTAACCGTCGGGTGAAGTGTGCGCCAGGTATCATGCAGGGATAGTAATTGGAGTTGTGATTTGATATCTCTTAATGCCCGGAAAGTAATACAAGAGGAGCCATTAGAGGTATCAAGGGAGGGATTTAGGGGAACATTAAAATCTCCACCTACAATAAGGAGTCCAGTCTGGAATGTCGTAAGCAGGGAGAGAGTTTCTCTGAAAAAGGATACTTGGTGAGAGTTTGGGGCATAAATGTTGGCTATAGTCACCTGTCTGTTGTAGATGCTGCCTTTGAGGAAGAGGTATCGTCCTTTTTTATCACATAGCACGTCAGACACGATTAAAGGACAGGATTTTGAAATGAGTATAGACACCCCTTTCGATTTAGCGTCATCATTGGTTGCGTGATATACTAAGGGATAATTGGTGTTTTGGAGTTTGGGGATTGCGTCAGTGCGAAAATGTGTCTCTTGGATAAGGGCAATATGTGCTTTGGCTTTGTGCAGTGTATATAACAATTGGGATCTTTTTTCGGGGGTATTTAAACCTTTAATGTTTAAGGAATAACAGATAGTAGGGGAGGCAATCTGTGATAGATCCCTAGGTGCATTTGTGGGGGGATCTGGGACCTCCATAGTGCAAGGGTATCTGGTGAAATTGGGGTTGTGGAAAGGAAAGATATGGGGGGGAGAGACAAAAAAAAAAAAAAAAAAAAAAAATTTCAAAATACCACTGTTTCAGGTGGTAAAATATAGGTGACGGTGTAAGGAGAATCAGGGGACCCCACACCGGAGAGATGTGTGACCCCTTATCCACCCCACAGCGGGGTTAACCAGGACAAAGCCCAACGGAGGACTGGCAGAAAAAATTGCGAATGAACAATTAGGTAGTATACAGTATATAATATATAATATACAGAGAAACGGTGGTACGGCCCTCGGGACTAAGGAGACGGGCACAATGTTCATGAGATATAATGGGTAACATGGAGATTTGATAAGTAAACAGCGGCTAGCACACTGGTGTATCTATGGAGATAGCAAAGATATGATAGATAATACAAGTAATCGGAAAGGTAAACAGTTAAGTTACAATCTGCATATTGGGTAATGGACAGGTGGATAACTGGAAGAGTGGAGGTTGATCTGAGCTAGCTCAATAGAGGAGGAGAAGCATAACATCCAATTATGGAGGTTTACAGCTAAGGTCTGTGCAACATGCAATGCTTCAGCTTGTCGATAGGGGCGTACAATCAAGAAAGAAAATTAGGTGATATCAGAGCAGTTAAGGCCTAGAAGACATTTTGAGTCATAGGGAAACAAAAATTAAAGCATATCAAATATAGGGGACACTAAATTAGGATTAGGCTCATGGGAATACCTAAAGAGTGGAATAAAATCAAAAAGCAACAAATATTATTAGCCAGTGTTAACAAACTGAGTAAATGGAAACCTGCAGGCTGTAGATACAATGCAGAAACAGAGTAGGCAGGGTATTGGCACGCTTACTTCCTGAGATGCATAAAGGTTTCTTGGTGGTCACACGTTCGTACCTGCGCCTAAACATGGCTATAGTAAACGAACCTCAATAGATATTGAGCTGCAGAAAAGTTTAAATAGTGAGCCACATGTCACTACGGTTGATATAACCTACCAGGTAAGCGTCACATATATTACTGCAGCCCGTATATACTTAGCCCGCCAGGAGAAGAAACCTAGCAGAAGAGTAAACTTAGTGAGCAAGTCAGATAACTGTAGCTGAAACAGAATATAATCGTACCAAAAGATCCTTCAGTACGGTACGAACGACAAACTTATTTTCGTATGGCCGAAGCAACAGTCCGAACGAGGATCCGTGTAGATAAGTTGTGGAAGACTTCTCTTTTAAAAACCTTCCAATATCAGTTCCCTTCAGCCCCCTCCCTAAATACTTACCTAACTCCTCTTTCAATCAGCGCTCTACCCCTTTGCAGCAGCTTTGTTCTCTTGCTCTCTCCCCACAGAACACAAAGGCAGCAGATGGAGCCATCGGCTCCTGTTGCTGTCAAGCAAATCCTCTGAGGAGGGGGTGGGTCAAGACGTGCTGTGAATGTCAATGGACACACACAGCCTGGCTCAAGAGCAAGCCGCATGTGTGCAAGCGGATTACTAGACGGGCACACACATAGAACAAAAATAAATAAACCAAAGCGCCAAAGATAAAAAAAATAAGGATGCAATTAGACTTAAATATACAGCTGCAGTGAAAAAATTTGGTATGAAAATAAACAATATCTGAATTACTACACTGCCCTATATGCTAAATAAGTATATCAATATACAGATGACGTAGCAATTGATGCTACATTTCCATTTACATTAGTAACAGTCCCAATCCTGTGATATTTAGTGCTCGTGCTGAAAAATAATTTCCATGCTCCTTAGTGCTCAAACAAGGTGTCCCCACATGGATGTGCACTCACCCCTCGGTATGGACCAACTATCTCTAGTTTGGTCAAATAAGCATGTGGAGAGACCCCTGAAGATTCTTTTGCTGGCGGTTCCTGGGATGGATGTGCCTCATACAGATAGATATGAAAAAAAGGGCTTCATTGCGCAATACCATTTAAAAGATTTATTTTAAAACCATAAAACAATAAAATAGTCAAACTCACATGTAAGGGTGCCTGTAGCCTGGCACGAGCTGTGAATAGCAGGTGATTTATTAGGGAAATCAACCCATAGGCAATAGTAGACCACTGCCGCGGTTCTAACGCAAATTCCGTTTGAAAATGGTGTGGGGAAGTGGGTCGCGATGGCGCGATCAAGCCTCAACCCGTTTCAGCCAATATCTGTATGAGGCACATCCATCCCAGGAAGGTGTCAGAAAAAGAATCTTCAGGGGTCTCACCACATGCTTATTTGACCAAATTAGAGATAGTTGGTCTGTACACACACACAGAATGCCAGCTGACAAGAGCTCCAGCAGAGGACCCCTGAAGAGAAGTTTCAGGGTTGCTCTCTGCAATATCATTGCACAGAACAGGTAACTACGAAGGGGTTCTGATAAGTGCACTGCTGAGCCTTACCCAGAAAAAATTGAGTGAGGAAGCTGTAAATTGTAGATAACGTGTATTATTTTAAAGGGAAAAAAAAAGTGTGTTTTTATAATCACCATAAACTATAGTAAAGATCTCGGGACACCCCAGTAGTTGTCTTAAGCTTGAGAAAAATAAAATGACTTTCACTCAAATATTTTTATTTTTTTTCTGTACGCAGAGCAGAAGCCAATTTGGATAAATCCTTTAACTAGGAATGGAAAAAAGCAGCTACGTAGTGGAAACTAATTTGAATCGGTCCGGCCGCTTCACATGCCGCATGTAAATCTACACTTCTGGATTTTGAATATGACATCCAGAGCTGCCGCAATGTCAATCTGCGTGCTTCCTGTGCTAAAAGAAACACTGTGTCCTGATATGGAAACATTTTGGAAACGCACACAATTTTCTACAGGTGATTCTAAAGGCAATGGAATGAGTTTCAGTAATAGCCAATTAAATTTTAGTTTGTTATTTTTCTAGAACAAGTAATATATTACACTAGGCAATATACTGCCATTTTCAACCAGCTTTCAATCATAATAATGACTGAAAAGTTTAAAGCCCAACTCCTAGTTGAATAATAAAAAGTTAAAAAAAACATTGAAGCTGCCCCCCTCCCATGGAAGGGTTAAATACTCATTTAAGTATAGCTAAAGGCAACATTTTTTCTTTTAGTTTTGGATAGAGGGGAGAGGGATTCGATTTTTATTGCTGTCTGTGGCCCCTTTATGGAGATTCACCCTCTCGATTTGTTCTGTTTACAGTTATCACCGAGAGTGAAAGAAAATTGGGGTTTTTTGTTGTCACCAGAACTGGTATAGAGAGGAAATCTTCCTAATGGGAGACTAGTTCTAGGCTCCTGCACACTGACACTCTGTGTGCAGCATGCTTCTGAACCCCTCCACACTGTGCGTAATGCACTACTGAATCCTGCACCCTGTTCATAGCACACTCCTGAGCCCTGCACTCTGTGCGTAATGCACTCTAGAACCCTGCACCATTTGTGTATACCACTCCTAAACCCTGAACCCTGTGTGTATAGCACTCCTGAAACCTGCACCCTGTGTGTAATGCACTCCTGAACCCTGCACTTTGTACATAGCACACTCCTGAGCCTTGCACTCTGTGTGTAATGCACTCTAGAACCCTGCACTATGTGTGTATACCACTCCTGAAACCTGCACCCTGTGTGTAATGCACTCCTGAAACCTGCACTTTGTGCATAGCACACTACTGAATCCTGCACCCTGTGCATAGCACACTCCTGAGCCCTGCACTATGTGCAGAATGCACTCCAGGACCATGAACCATGTGTGTATACCACTCCTAAACCCTGGACCCTGTGTGTATACCAATCCTAAAACCTGGACCCTGTGTGTATACCAGCCGTCACTAAATGGCGGCCCGCGGTCCGAGTCCGGACCGAGCAGCGCTTCTGCCCGGACCGCCATGCCTCCAGTGTAGCAAGCGACAGCAATCACTGGTTTGCTGGGACCGCGGGTTTCCCCAGCAACCAGTGACGCTGCGCGCATGCGCCCGCCCCCTGCTCCTGGCCGCGTCTCTCGGAGCTGAAGAGACACGGGCAGTAGGGGTGTGACGTCACGTGCGCGCCCCGCCCCCCTGCTGCCCGCGGTTCCCGGGTCCTGGATCTCAGCGCGAGGCAGCTTCAGTTGTGCCCACACTCCTGCAGTTGAGGTATGTGGGCACATTAGTTATCTATTAGTGATCAGTGTTGTGCACACTGTTGGGCATATTTAAGGGGCTTTTTTTTGTAAAGGGCACGCTGATGGGAAAATTTTATGTTAAAGGACACTCTGATGGGCACATTTTATTTTAAGGGGCACGCTGATGGATATATTTTTTATGTGCACACTGATAGGCATGTTTTGTTAAGGTGCCCCTTAACAAAATATGCCCATTGATGTGCACATTAAAAATATACCCATCAGCGTGCCCCTTAAAATAAAATGTGCCCATCAGAGTGCCATTTAACATAAAATTTTCCCATCAATGTGCCCCTTAACATAAAATAAGGGTCACGCTGATGGGCACCTTTTATGTTAAGGGGTAATCCGATGGACAAATTTTATTTTACGGGGCACGCTGATGGGTATATTTTTAATGTGCACATCGATGGGCATATTTTGTTAAGGGGCACGCTGATGGGTACAACAAAATGTGCCCTACAAAATATGCCCATCGATGTGCACATTAAAAATATACTCATCAGCATGCCCCTTAAAATAAAAATTGTCCATCAGAATGCCTCCTAACATAATAGGTGCCCATCAGTGTGACCCTTATTTCATGTTAAGGGGCACGCTGATGGGCAGATTTTATTTTAAGAGCAACACTGATAGGTACATTTTATATTAAAAGGGGCACTTTGATGGGCAAATTTTAAGTTAAGGGGCATGTTTTGTTGTGTCCATCAGAGTGCCCCTTAATATAAAATGTGCCCATCAGCATGACACTTATTTTATGTTAAGGGAAATCCTGATGTGCACATTTTATGTTAAGGGGCACTGTGATGGGGACACCTGATGTAAAGGGGCACTGTGATGGGGACACCTGATGTAAAGGGGCACTGTGATGGGGACACCTAATGTAAAGGGGCACTGTGATGGGGACACCAGATTTAAAGGGGCACTGTGATGGGGACACCTGATGTAAAGGGGCACTGTGATGGGGACACCTGATGTAAAGGGGCACTGTGATGGGGACACCTGATGTAAAGGGGCACTGTGATGGGGACACCAGATTTAAAGGGGCACTGTGATGGGGACACCTGATTTAAAGGGGCACTGTGATGGGGACACCTGATTTAAAGGGGCACTGTGATGGGGACACCTGATTTAAAGGGGCACTGTGATGGGGACACCTGATTTAAAGGGGCACTGTGATGGGGACACCTGATTTAAAGGGGCACTGTGATGGGGACACCTGATGTAAAGGGGCACTGTGATGGGGACACCTGATTTAAAGGGGCACTGTGATGGGGACACCTGATTTAAAGGGACACTATGATGGGGACACCTGATGTAAAGGGGCACTGTGATGGGGACACCTGATGTAAAGGGGCACTGTGATGGGGACACCTGATGTAAAGGGGCACCTGATGTAAAGGGGCACTGTGATGGGGACACCTGATTTAAAGAAGCACTGTGATGGGGACACCTGATGTAAAGGGGCACTGTGATGGGGACACCTGATTTAAAGGGGCACTGTGATGGGGACACCTGATTTAAAGAAGCACTGTGATGGGGACACCTAATGTAAAGGGGCACTGATGGGGACACCTGATTTAAAGAAGCACTGCGATGGGGACACCTGATGTAAAGGGGCACTGTGATGGGGACACCTGATGTAAAGGGGCACTGTGATGGGGACACCTGATGTAAAGGGGCACTGTGATGGGGACACCTGATTTAACTTGATCTGGGATCACCAGATGTAACTTGACAATAAATATTGTTGAAATGCTAAGGAAATTGTACATTTCTCATGTTTTTGATAGATATACAGTTACTACAATATTTCTGAGTCGTAGCACAGACTTGAGATTCGGACCTTGGCCCAAAGAAAATTTTGGCGAGCGGACCTCCTTTAATTTTAATTCATTACCCCTGGTGTATACCAATCCTAAAACCTGGACCCTGTGTGTATAGCACTCCTGAAACCTGCACCCTGTGTATAATGCACTCCTGAAACTTGCACTCTGTGCATAGTACACTCCTAA
Organism: Lithobates pipiens; assembly: GCF_037356315.1. Classification (NCBI taxonomy): domain Eukaryota; kingdom Metazoa; phylum Chordata; class Amphibia; order Anura; family Ranidae; genus Lithobates; species Lithobates pipiens. Next base: position 83,816,058 of record NW_027507758.1, on the reverse strand, counting down.
ACGCTTGCCTCTGTACATAGCCCACTCATGAACCATGTAGTTTGGTGTGTTACCCACTCCTGAACCATGCACTCTGTACATAGCGTACTACTGAATCCTGCACTCTGCGCATAGCACACGCCTGAACCCCACGCTAGCTACATAGCCCACTCATGAACCCTGTACTTTGTGTGTCACCTACTTCTGAACCCTGCATTCTGTACAATGCCCACCCTTTAACCCTGTACTTTGTGTGTTACCCACTCCTGAACCCTGTACTTTGAGTGTTACCCATTTATGAACTCTGTACATAGCCCACTCCTAAACCCTGTACTTTGTGTGCTACCCATTCCTGAACCCTACACCCTGTACATAGCCCACCTCTGAGCCATGTACTTTGTGTGTTGCCCACTCCTGAACCCTGCACTCTGTTAATAGTCCACTTCTGAGCCCTGTAATTTGTGTGTTACCCACACCTGACTCATGCACTCTGTACATAGCCCACTCTTGAACCCTGTACTTTGTGTGTTACCCACTCCAGAATCCTGCACTCTATGCACCACATTTAACCACACCCACCCTTTCACATAGTCATGAAACTTTTACATCCCGGAAGGATGGCGGGGGGGGGGGGGGGGGGGTTGATGGTAGGGTGGTGGGTTCCAGCACTTGTTCTTTGAGAAAAAAATCCCTGCATCCCCTGTAATTTTACTGTACAGCAAATTGTCCTGCATTGGCAGCCATGTTAGGCTAAGGGAGGTGATTGTCAAAATATTCCTCAATATTGGAAAGACATCTGTTCACATGAGGGTATTTATATACCTGAGGATGTTAGACTGATGATATCCTTGCAATATAACAAATCCAATCTATGAGATATTAGAGTGTTAAAACCACACATGACGTGGCTGCACTTAGGGCCTAAATGTAATACAGATCTAACTGCTGTGTTGTTATTTGCTGTGAGGTAGAGAATTTTATCTTTATGATGCTCGCGGTGTGTTTTGGGTGTGATAGACGCACTCTCCCCCGCAGTTCAGGAAGTTTAGATGAGGTCTCATCGACTTTATTTGCATGCACTAAGAAATCAAAGGTGCATCACAGGTCACACACCCAGTTTAATTAAAGTGATCTAAACCCCCACAATGAGTTTCTTCATATTTTGGTATGTTAAATCTACAATCAACAAGGTTATGCTTTATCTGTTCGAGAAGTGCAAAATATACCTGTTGATCTGCCAGAAATCTTGTGAACGGATAACTTCTTGTGCTGCATTCTTATCAGTTACATTGCTCTTAGCTATCTAACGGACTACGAAACACCTCCCTCCCTATGTTATGGAGATGAGTAGAGAAGGAAGCGTTCTGTAGTCTTGTCTACCACATCTAAGGACTGCTAAGCTGCACTTTATTACATTTTTGTTCTTGGGTTTAGGTATGTTTTAAAATGAAATCTGATGTCTCTATATTAAAAATAGCAACTCAGAAAGGCAACACCAAAAAGCTACAGAATATTGTCCTGTGACAAAGCAACACTGGCTCCAAGTGTGGAAAAAAATGTATGAATGCCATTCCGTTTACAGCAGCTTTATCTTTTTATTGTATTTACAGTAAATGTATTTGCATAGCTCCAGCTAAAGGTTCATATGAAGAGGGGGGGTTTGGGACAGACGCCATAATGCAGCCATGATGATTGTTGTAGGATAGTTGCAGTCAGGCTATAAAAGAAAATATGGGTAATAATAATTAATGTAGCAGCCACAAGGTCTGGGAAGCTATAGCCCCTAGAAAAGATTTCTAGTATGTTTTTAAAGGGAATGTAAATTGGTTCTACATTTATCTTCTTTCTTTTTTATTACGGTCAATACTTAAAAAAGATAAGAGATTTATTTTTTTAGTCAGCTAAATAAAAAAATGCTTATGTACATTATGTAATCTTCTATTCAGCCATCAGATGGCGCTGTAGTCTCCTTTTAGCTTGCTTTTCTCTGTCTTCCTACCATGATGTTGTAAAAAGCCTGTTCACAGAAATCAATAGATCAAACCCGAAATGTACATACAAGTGGCCACGCATCTGTGAGCAATGATTTCGCTGGTGATGGTGAATGTGCCTTATAATTTTTCCTAATTTTCTAAAGGGACTTAGCAATAAAAAGCAGAAAATAATTTGTGAGCCTAAAGTTTTAGGCCAGCCATACACAGTGTGAATTTCTTTCCTGCAACCTGTGGTTGCAGGAAAGAAATTCGTATGATTCTCTCATCAACACAGACAGTATTGACAGGGAAATCAGCAAATGACTGCTCCTGGCAGGGGCGAGTGGGGAAAGCTGTCTCCGCCGGGAGAAGACAATGATTATCGCTAGCAGCTATAGCTCAATTAACTTGGTACATTCAGCGTGGCCATTAACGGTTCTGTCTCATGCACACTGGACGTCATAATAACGTTATAAAAACGGCAGTAGCTTTGCAGTGAGTTTCTCAATGTTTTTCAGCGTTTTTGCAGTAGCGTTTCTTAGCATTTTTTAAAATTTTTAAATCAATGGGATCAAAAAAACATTAATTGTCGGTGAGTCCCGTTTTTGAGCGTTTTTTCTGCGTTTTTTGACATTAGAGCATTTTTTACAGCTGAAAAAACGCCTCTCACAACCCACTAGTTTTGGAGTTTTTTTTACAGGCAAAAACAGTCGATAACAGCCTATGTGTGCATGGGCACATAGGATAACATGCTGGAGGGTTTATTGACTGTAGAAAAAAAAGTCTGAAGCCAAAAACAGCAGCTGTAAAAACGTCCAAACACGTGCAGTGTGCATGAGGCCTTCAAATCTCTTCAGCAGGAACCGGCCAAGATTCGAACTGTTGTATGGTCGGTGCTTTGACAAAATGAGCAACCCGGCAGAATGTACAACCCGCGTCACATCATGTGACGTGAGATCAGCTGGAGCTCCAAACCGCATGTACTGCGCAGGGGCAACGCGTCATACATCCCTTCAGTGGCTGACGTCAGTGCACGGAGGAATTTGCCTAACAAAATGCTCGACCGACTACTGTGCACGCGCATGGCGGAAGTCAACTAACACTTACGAAATTTACGTTCTTAAGGCCATCTTAGTACACCTTACACTCAACCTCATCACACCTACAGTAAGCAGGTTGGGCAGCGGACATCTTACTACACCAAAACACATTTTGAATTAGCAAACTAATTTCAGCAATCGAGTGAGCTTATTATGTAGATAAGCTCACTTGATTGCTGAACTAAGTTTGCTATTTCAAAACGGGGTTTGAATTACATTCTGTCAGGTTACTTATTTTGTCAGAACACAGGGTCTTTAAGACACTGGATGTCTCATTAAAGAGAACCTGTCAACAAAAAAAAATCATCGCATAGGGCAGTGGTCCCCAACCTTTTTGGCACTGGGGACCGGCTGCGTGGAAGAAAATTGTGCCAAGGCCCAGCGAGGGACTGGGGGTGATGTACGCACACACGTGGGGGGGGGGGGTAAGCTAATTTTGCTGGCAATTTATCGGACAATAGCTGGTAATCGGCTGTTGGTACTTCCATCATCATGGCACCATGGTTGGTATGGTGTCAGAATGATTGAAGCGCATTATTTCTTATATTACATTGTAATATGTATGAAATAGTTCAACTCACCATAATGCAGAATCAGTGGGAGCCCTGAGTGTGTCACTTTCCATGTCGCCTGCCACCAGATGAGAAATGCCACTTGTCAGACTGCCTGTCACCAGTTGAGGAATGCCACTTGCCACATCACCTGCCAGTGCCACCAGATGAGGATTGCCACTGCATTGGTGACACTGGTTCAGTGGTCTTTCTTAAATGAGGGCAGGAGAGCAGAGATGCGGGGTGGGCAGTGAGAGATGATGTCATCTCTCTGCTCCCCGCCGCACCTCCGACATTCTGTATGCTGCGAGGGCAAGAGCGGTGATGCTAGGCGGGCAGGGAGAGATGATGTAATCTCTCTGCTCCCCGCCGACATTCCGCACGTTGTGAGGGCGGAAGAGCGGGGATGCTAGGCGGGCGGAGAGAGATGTCATCTCTGCTCACCAGCCCGCTTCTCTTATTCGCCCGCCCGCTTTCCTCTCTGATCCACCGGTGCCTCACAGCCTGCCGCGGCCCGGCTGCAAAGACGCTACGGCCCGGTAGTGGGCCGCGGACCGGGGGTTGATGACCCCTGGCATAGGGGACTTTTTGTCCCTTATGTGATGGGAAAAAAATGTTAAGTTAAATTATTATTTTTTTAATTGTAAAAAATGTTAATACACCCAAGCACATATAATACCCCCTCCCCAAAAAAATTTTTTTGAGACCCCTCACCCCCATGTATACACATGAAAGTGCACACGTCGGGGGCGCCTATGCTGATAGCAATACAAATGTTACATATTGCTGCACACACATCTCTAAACTGATAACCTATAGGGGTCTTATAAACTGTTGCACATGGAAAATAGGGTACTGAAGCGTGTGCCAATTTGACGGGCACACGTGGTTTGATATGTTGGATATCTATTTACTTGGTGCAACTTCATCTTTTAAATTTTACTAGAAATTGGGTAATTTATTACTTTTGTTTGCCCTAAAATGAACTTACGACATAAAAAATTTGGAACTACCACTATTTTCTTCTCTAGGGTGTCTGCATTCAAAAAATGTATAATGTTTTGGGGGTGGCAATGTAATCTTCAGGCCTAAAATTATTTTTTTAAGTTAAAAAAAAAAAAAAAAATTGCAAAATTGTCTCTGGCAGCAAAGGGGTTCATATATCATAAATATATAAAGATCTGCTTATATCAGGCCGGCGGACTCTTGATAAGAGTACTGATGCTGGGTGCTGTGATGGTTGCAGAAAGCTATGTATAACACCCTTCTGGCCCCTCCCACCAGCCACGATCAGCCTACATTGCATAGAGGAACACTGAGACCCAGTGATTAAATCACTCTGAGTAAAATAAAGCACATAAGGAAAAAAGAAAGATTTATTTAAAAATGTAATTAGCATGTTGATGAGGGAGAGGAAGGAACCAGGGAAGGCATAATAAAGGTGCTTTACCTTTAAGCACAATTCGGCCAAAATGTCTCTGTTCATTTCTAGCAGAACAGCAATGAAACTCCGACAGGAGTTCTAACCTTCCACTCCGTACAGAACTATGGAATATCCTGGTTAGAAATCTTTTTATATATATATATATCTATATATATCTATATATATCTATATATATATATATATATATATATATATATATATATATATATATATATATATATATATATATAGTGTGTCTGGATAGAAATCTTTGATTTAGCCTATTATATGGAGAGGTCAGGATACAGGGTCATCTTCCCCTTGTACTCTCTATGTTTATGTGGATGGATGCAGTCAGTCCAAACACAAACATTGCATGTCGTGAACAGGTTAACTTCTCTCCCTTGGTCCTGGATCCTAACCACCGTCTTCTTAAATGTAATTGTGCTCCAAGTAATTAATGCACTGAAAATATTATAGCTTTGCTTAGCAACCATGATCTAATTCCAGACTGTATTTAGGGCTTGTAACTTTATCTCGTTACATGTATTAATCATAAAAAAATCATTAAACCATAGCAACCAGCTTATGAAAAGATGCCGGCCCTGTAATCCAGGGATGCAACTGTGGATCCTAAAATAAATTTCTGTCCTCTTATCGGGTCAATTCATTTCTGGCTGCAACAGACAAAAAGATGAGTTTATATGGTTATTGCAGAAGAAGTTTTCCCCATGTGTGAACTATATTAAAACATCATGTTACAGGTAAGGACATTCTTTCCACCTATTTTTGATAAGATTGGATGATGACATCATATGTGGGATTTTAGACAATCCTACTCAATGCGATTGGACAAGTAATAAACGTAATCTGATTGCTATCGTTTACCGTAACGCTGGCAATAGATGGTTCATTTTTTTTCCTGATCTGCCAATGGGCTTATCGAAAAAATGAACGGATTCCACCATCCGCATGTGCAAGGTAGATGGAGGAATCCTCCCTGCTGTGTATTGATGGGACAAGATCATCTAGAGATCAGGGTGAACATGCCAAACTGTGCCACCCCCTCCCCCCCAGGAAGCATGAGCATTAAGTGTCAGCAAAAATCCCCCCCCCCGCGCCAAAAAAAAACTGAACACTGAGCATAAATTTCCTTTTCATCCCAGTACAAATCAGACCCTCTGCTGAAATCCCCCCCCTCCCCCCGAACAAATTTTTGTCCTCCATAACCCAAATCCGCCCAGCACAAGTGCCCCTTGTCCCCGAAAAAAAAGAAATCACCCCTCCTAGCACAAATCCTCTACCTCTAAAATTACAAATCGTCTATCTCCACTGTAAATCCCCCCCAACCCCCCTTCCTAGCACAAATACCCTCCAATCATCCCTATTAGTAAAAATCCCACCCACCATATCACCTCTTCTAGCACAAAAAGCCCCCCAATCCCCCTTCCTTGCACAAATCCTCTTCCGCCTCCCAACACATATCCCCCTAAATCACCACTCCTAGCACACACACACAAATTTCCCCTCCTAGAGCAATTCTTACCCCCTGCCGCGCCCCAAATTCCTCCTTCCAACACAAATACCCCCCCATCTCCTCATGGCCCACCACACATGATACCACAGTGCCCATGGCAGCTGCCCCCTGCCCACCCCTTGCTGCTGTGCTGGAACAAAGTAAACTAGAGCCCAGGGTAAACATGCAAAACTGTGCTATCCCCCCCCCCCCCAAGATGCATAAGCATTATATGTCAGCAAACCCACCCCCCCCCCCCAAAAAAAAAACTGAGCACCAATCTGCATGATTACCCCCTAAGCATAAATTCCTCCACCTCCCAGTACAAATCCACCCCCCTGCTGATATCTCCCCTCCCAGAACAAATCTTTGTCCCCGCATCCCCCAGCACAAGTGCCTTCCGTCCTACAAAAAACCCAAAACAATCACCCCTTCTAGCACAAATCCTCTACCCCTAAAATTAAAATGTTCCCATCCTCTACCCACACTCTAAATCCACCCACCCAGCACAAATCCCCCCCAATCCCCCCTCCTAGCACCCCCCCCCCCCCCCCCCAGGATATCACCTATTCTAGCACAAAAAACCCAATCCCTCTTTCTAGCACAAATCCTATTCCCCCATCCCCCCTCCCAATACAGATCTCCCTAAATCACCACTTCTAGCACACAAACCCAAATTTCCCCTCCGATAACATTTCTTACAATCTCCTCAAGGTGCCTTTCTGCCTTGCATGATACCACAGTGTGCAGGGCAGCCACCCCTCCTGCCCACCCCTTGTCCCAGCTCCATATATGCTACACAGTGTGGATGAATAAATATCCCCTGCCAGCCATTGCAATTTGCAAGGCTCCCAAACTGTCCCTGATTTCAAGGGACTGTCCCTGATATGGAACAAAGTCTCTCTGTCCCTCATTTGTCCCTCATTTTGGTCTGATCTATATAGTTCTTTATAGGGCTTTTTTTTCTCAGAGAACTCCTCCTTTTCTCCACCCCTACCCACCTCCAAGCACCATTTCTTGGTTCCACCCCCTACCCACGTCCCATACTGCCCTTTTAGAGAATACAGAACCAAGTATTTTGTGCTGATCAGTAATTTGTATGGAATGGTGTTAATGATAACAGAAAAAGCAGTAAAATAGGTCCACGGTAGCCAGTAACAATAGAGCCCCCTCCAGCAACAAAAGACCCCCCAAAAAACATTGGACCACCCAAAACAGAATTCTCCCAGCAGCAACAACAGATTTCCCCACAGCCAGCATCCATAGACTCTCTAGCAGTCAGCAACAATAAACCCACCCTTCAACAGTAGATCTCTCCCAGCAATAACTGACCAATATAAGATCCAGCCCCAGCAACAATAGATCCCCACCAGCAACAATAGACCCCCCTGCAAAAACAGATCCTCTCCATCTAGAATAGATCCCCCAGCAACCAGCATCAATAGACAATGCAGCACACCCCAGCACCCCTTACCATTACATACAGTCAGTGCTGGAGGTTCCGGAACTGCGTTCCCCCACGTTCCTGATGAAAAAAAGCCCTTATAAACAATGCACTATTTATCTTTCAAAAAGTGTTTCCCAGTGCTAAACCTTTCATCCAATGTTTAAATTGCTGCCTTTGTAAAAGCCAATTTCAAGGAATATTAGTGGTAAAAAAAGCGCTTAACGAATCTTTTTTTTTTTTAATGTATAATTCACCTTTAAGGGGGTGTAGCAGGAGGCGTGTCTTATGCCTACATACTTTTGCTAATAGGTATCCCTTATTAGTATTTCAAAAAGTTTGGAGGTATTCCATTGTATTGTATTGACATTGCCGTCATCCGCGACTGTCAGAATACCTGAACATTGACTGCATCTGATTAGATGCAGTCACTGTTTGTACAAGAAACCGGCCACTTGCGATCCTTCCCCGAAGTGACAGAAGGGGGATCTGCCTGTGTAAACAAGGCAAATCTCTATTCTGACAGGGGAGATCACACAGATCCTGTCTTTCTGCTATGCAGCAAGACGGATCTGTGTGTTTCCCCAGGCCCCCCATACAGTGAGGGAACACTTTTAATCCCTTGATCGCCCCTGATGTTAACCCCTTCCCTGCCAGTGTCATTAGTACAATGACAGTGCATACTTTTAGCACTGATTACTGTAATAATGTAACTTGTTCCCACAAAAGTGTCAAAAATGACAGTTTTTGGTGCCTGATCTGTCCGCCACAATGTCGCAGTCCCGCTAAAAATAGCAGATCACTGCCTTTGCTATTAAAACAAAATAAAATAATAATAATAAAAATGCCATAAATCTATCCCCATTTTGTAGAAGCTATAACGTTTGCGCAAACCAATCAATATATGCTTATTGTGGTTTTTTTTTTTACCAGAAATATGTAGATGAATATATATTGGCCTAAACTGAGGAAGAATTTTTTTTTTATATTTATTATAGCAAAAAGTCAAAAATATAGCTTTTTTATTTTCAAAATTGTTGCTCTTGATTTGTTTATAGCGCAAAAAATAAAAACCACAGAGGTAATCAAATACCACCAAAAGGAAGCTCTAGTTGTGTGAAAAATTGATATAAATCCACAGCGTTGCACGACCTCGCAATTGTCAGTTAAAGCAACGCAGTGCCGTATCGCAAAAATTGGCCTGGTCTTTAACCACTTCAGCCTCGGACCAATAAATACCTTAAGGACCAGAGGTCTTTTTCCAATTTTGCACTGCGCTGCCTTAACTGGTAATTGCGCGGTCATGCAATATTGCACCCAAACGAAATTTGCGTCCTTTTCTTCCCACAAATAGAGCTTTCTTTTGATGGTATTTGATTGCCTCTGCGATTTTTATTTTTTGCGATATAAATGGAAAAAGAGCGAAAATTTTGAAAAAAAATTATATTTTCTTCTTTTTGTTATAAGAAAAATCGAATAAACTAAATTTTAGTCATACATTGAGGGCAAAATGTATTCAGCCACATGTCTTTAGTAAAACAAATGTCAATAAGCGTATATTTTTTGGTTTGCGCAAAAGTTATAACTAGAGTACATTTTCTGGAATTTACACAGCTTTTAATTTATGACTGCCTATCTCATTTCTTGAGGTGCTAAAATGGCAGGGCAGTACAAACCCCCCCCAAATGACCCCATTTTGGAAAGTAGACACCCCAAGGAAACTGCTGATGGGTATGTTGAGCCCATTGAATATTTATTTTTTTTGTCCTAAGGGATTGAATAATGACAAAAAAAAACAAAAGTACAAAAAGTTGTCACTAAATGATATATTGCTCACACATGCCATGGTTATATGTGGAATTGCACCCCAAAATATATTCCGCTACTTCTCCCGAGTACGGGGATACCACATGTGTGGGACTTTTTGGGAGTCTAGTCGCGCACGGCATCCCGAAAACCAATCACCACCTTCAGGATTTCTAAGGGTGCAAATTTTTGATTTCACCCCTCACTACCTATCACAGTTTCGAAGGCCATAAAAAGCCAAAATAGCACAAAACCCCCCAAAATGACCCCATTTTGGAAAGTAGACACCCCAAGCTATTTACTGAGAGGCATGTTGAGTCCATGGAATATTTTATATTTTGCCACAAGTTGCGGGAATATTACAAACTTTTTTTTTTTTGCACAAAGTTGTCACTAAATGATATATTGCTCACACATGCTATGGGCATATGTGAAATGACACCCCAAAATACATTCTGCTGCTTCTCCTGAGTACAGGGATACCACATGTGTGGGACTTTTTGGGAGCCTAGCCGCGTACGGGACCCCGAAATCCAAGCACCGCCTTCAGGATTTCTAAGGGCATAATTTTTTTATTTTACTCCTCACTACCTATCACTACCTATCACAGTTTTGACGGCCATAAAATGCCAAGATGGCACAAAACCCCCCCAAATGACCCCATTTTGGAAAGTAGACACCCCAAGGAAACTGCTGATGGGTATGTTGAGCCCATTGAATATTTATTTTTTTTGTCCTAAGGGATTGAATAATGACTAAAAAAAAAAATGTACAAAAAGTTGTCACTAAATGATATATTGCTCACACATGCCATGGTTATATGTGGAATTGCACCCCAAAATATATTCAGCTACTTCTCCCGAGTATGGGGATACCACATGTGTGGGACTTTTTGGGAGTCTAGTCGCGTACGGCACCCCGAAAACCAATCACCACCTTCAGGATTTCTAAGGGTGCAAAGGCCATAAAATGCCAAAATAGCACAAAACCCCCCCAAATTACCCCATTTTGGAAAGTAGACACCCCAAGCTATTTACTGAGAGTCATGTTGTCTGAACGAAAAAAAAGAGATTGATCGGTGGGTATGCCCACCATTAGATACCTCCCTTCATCCACCCACTTCTAATGATGGACATACATGCACCATTTATATATGCTGAAGCATGGGGGCATCCTCCTGCAAAAAAGTTATGCCGCGTACATACGTTCAAACTTTTCCATGGGCAAGCCCCCTGTCGGAATTTTGACCGTATGTACGCGGCATTAGGAGCAAAATCACTCCTCCACCCCTTATGCCCCCATGCTTCGGCATATATGCTCTTTTTTAACTGTGGTGGTGAAATCACCGCCTACAGCACTGGAGTCACGGCTTTATGTATCGTGGGAGCAAACGCTGTTGCTGTCAAGATAAATAAATCCGCGTTGCAGCTGAATGGCGTACCTGCTAAGCAAATTATGGTTAACGTTAAAACAAAGTAACATCCCAGTAAAACCTTACCATACCATACCTGCAAAGCAATTGCCAAAAAAAACAGTAAAAAATAAAACATTTTTTAACACAACCTGTGCCTAAAATATATATATGCCGAAGCATGGGGGCATCCTCCCGCAAAAAAGTTATGCTGCGTACATACGTTCAAACTTTTCCACGGGCAAGCCCTCCGTCGGAATTTTGACCGTATGTACGCGGCATTAGGAGCAAAATCGCTCCTCCACCCCTTATGCCCCCATGCTTCGGCATATATGCTCTTTTTTAACTGTGGTGGTGAAATCACCTCCTACAGCACTGGAGTCGCGGCTTTATGTATCGTGGGAGCAAACGCTGTTGCTGTCAAGATAAATAAATCCACGCTGCAGCTGAATGGCGTACCTGAAAACATGAAAAATGGTTAACAATAACACAGTAAACAGTAAAGTATAAAAAATTTGAGAGAAGAGAGAGAGAGAGAGAGAGAGAGAACAATAAAACGACAACTATTTTTGGTTTTTATATTTTATATTTTTTTTGGTTTTTTTATTTTACTTTATTTTTTTTATTTTTTTTTATACACTTTTTTTTGAACTGTAAACTGTAACTGTAACGGTTCGGGTCTCTCAAAATGCGATGGCATCTTGGGAGACCCTGTGTAAGTGTGCCTAGCCTGTGAAATGCTGTACCCTACGCTAATACTTCACTAGTTCATGGTAGCGTTCAAAACACTCACCCTGACAAAGACCAGGATTGCCAGGACAGCGTGGACAATAAGAACGGGTGTCACGCCTATATCCGCGCTTGCTACAGACACGACATCTTTTTTGGGGGGCTCGTTGGGTAGGGGTACTCGGGAGGACATAAGAATAATGCCTCTCATGCAGCCGGCTTACTGCATTTGGTTGGGAATGGTGAGGTACAGAACCGTCTGGAAACAGAAGCTCTGTGACAACCTCTCTTTGGAAGAAAAGAAAGGTTAATGTTCCGCCTGAAGTTTTGTATAGCACAAAAGCATTCAGCAAAGCCAATTGAAATAAGTAAGCAGACACTTTTTTGTACCAGCGTCTGGTCTTACGGGAAGTTAGATACGGCGCTAACATCTGGTCATTGAGGTCCACCCCTCCCATATTTTTGTTATATTCGTGGACACAGAGGGGTTTCTCCACAATACCAGTCGCCGTAGAAATTTGGACCGTCGTGTCTGCATGAAGGGAGGTAAGAACGAAAACATTCTTATTATGCCTCCACTTCATAGCGAGCAAATTATTACACCGATAGCAGGCTCTCTCCCCCAGCCTAAGACGGGAATCTACAAGCCGCTGGGGAAAGCCCCGGCGATTAGGTCGCACGGTGCCACATGCTCCAATCTGATTATCAAATAAATGACTAAACAGTGGCACGCTGGTGTAATAGTTGTCCACGTACAAGTGGTACCCCTTTCCGAATAAGGGTGACACCAATTTCCACACTATCTTGCCAGCGCTTCCTATGTAATCAGGGCAGTTCTCCGGCTCTACGTAACTATCTTCACCCTCATAAACCATAAAGCTCCATGCATAGCCTGTGGCCCTGTCACAGCACTTATAGAGCTTGACCCCGTATCTGGTACGCTTGTTGGGAATGTACTGTTTGAATGACAAGCGACCAGTAAACTTAACCAGGGACTCATCAACGCAGACAACTTTTTGGGGAGTAAACAAGTCTGCAAAACGTTGGTTGAAGTGGTTTATGAGGGGCCGAATTTTGTAGAGCCGATCGTATTCAGGGTCTCCACGTGGACGACAAAGTTCATTGTCACTGAAGTGCAAGAACCGCAAGATCTGCTCGTATTGTTTCCTGGACATGGAGTTAGAGAACACGGGCATGTGGTCAGCCGGATGCGTGGACCAATAAGCCCGCATCCGCATAAATTTGTGTGTGCCCATGTTGAGGGAAAGGCCCAAAAACGTCTTAAATTCGGAAACCGTAACTGGTTTCCAATCTCTGGCAAGAGACGGCAACTGGGGATTAGCGGCGATGCGTTGACCAGCATATAAATTGGTTTGGTCCACAATAGATCTATAGAGATCTTCTGTGAGATACAGAGAATAAAAATCGAGTGGCGTAAAATCATCTGTATCCACCTGAATACCGGGTTGGGCAGTGAATGGGGGAAGTACGGGTTCTGCAGAAGTGGTGGGCACCCAATCAGGATTGGCGAATTCTGCAGGAAGGGCACTATGGGTACGACGGGCCTGTCTTTGTCTTCTTCTTGGTGGCAGCGGGACACTACTTGTGCTTGCCACCTCGCCAGCTTGAACTGCACTTATGGGACTCGCCACGTCACCACGTGATACTGCAGTGCTGGATGTACGTCCAGGGTGTACTAGGCCGCTGGTGCTTGCCAGTTCACCAAAAGGATGAGCGGCGCTAGTACTGGCTCTATACTCCATACGAGGGACTTGCGGTTCCTGCACCTCAACAACATCAGAAAATCGGGGTCGGGTACGCCTGACAATAGCAGGGACCTCTTCTTCGTCGTCAGAGCTATCTGACATGGAGGCGCTGTCCTCTACAGGTTCGTATTCTGAGCCTGAATCTGACAGATCAGTGTCTTCCTCTTCACTATCTGTCATGCTCAGAAACGTGTAGGCCTCTTCACTAGTGTACCTTCGCTTTGCCATTTTGGGCTCTAAATTTAGGGGTACAGTAGTGAGACTCACAGGTAAAAAAGCACCTAGCCTGTCAGCGACTGTATAAAACGCTACCAAAAAAAACTGTTAGCGATCGCAGGGATCAGGCCTGACTCTGCGAACGCTGCAGTTATGTGTGTTGTGTTTTGTAAGTGACAGTGATCGATCGATACTGCACTTGGGTGGGCTGGGCTGGGCTGGGCTGGGCAGAGGGGCAAAACGCAGGTGCTAGCAGGTATCTGGGCTGATCCCGCTAACAATGCGTTTTTTTAGAACCCTAAATTGCTGGGCACGCTAGTATAGATCTGATCAGATCAGATATTGATCTGTTCGGATACTATACCACTAAGGGAGGTGTATGCTTTGCGCGTGGGTGTTAGCGGTGCTGGCACTAACCTAGCACTGCCTGGGGCGACGCAGACCCTTTCTGACCCTAAAACCAAATTTATATCACCCGCCGGGTGATCAGGGGGTTAAACCTTTATTAGGTAATAAATGGCGGGTGCCCTGATGCTATAAAAAGCGAACTACCTAACCAGCGTCACCCGTAACACTTATACGGTGATCACTGGTGAAAGGGTTAACTAAGGGCAATCAGGGGTTAAAACCTTTATTGGGTATTTATATGGGGGTACCTGAAGCTTTATAAAAAGCTGACGGGGAACCTAAATAACTAAATAACTAACTGGCTAACCAGCGTCACCAGTGACACTTATGCAGCGATCGCTGGTGAAAGGGTTAACTCTAGGGGCAATCAAAGGGTTAAAACCTTTATTAGGTTATATATCGGGGTACCTAACGGTATAAAAACCTGGCGTTGAACCTAAAAAAAAACTAGCTTCCTAGCGGGACCAGTGACACTATTGCAGCGATCAGAAAAACGATCGCTTAGTGACACTGGTAAAAGAGGGTGAAAGGGTTAACTGGGAGGGCAATCAAGGGGTTAAACCTTTATTAGGGGGGGGTAGGGGGCTACCCTGGACCTAAAGGGGCCTAACACTAGCTGCCCTGACACTTTTTACAGTCACAACTGACACTAAATGTAGTGATCAATAAATAAATGAGCACTGCATGAGTGACACTGTGACTGGGGGGGGGCGGGGGGCCGATCGGGGGGGTGATCGGGGGGTGACTGGGGTGAAATGTGTGCCTGTGTGTACCTATGTGTCAGTGGACTGTTGGTGCACTTACTTGAACGTCTTCACTCCTCGCTGTCCGGTTCAAAAAGACCGCCACGAGGAGTGTGACATCACTTCCTCCTCCTGTGTTTACATTTTCACAGGGGAGGAAGTTCGTCACTGGCCAGGAGCGATCGAGAGGGGATGGGCGGAAACCAACAGCCATCCCCTCATCGCCGATCGCTCCGGCACCGAAAGGGACCGCCGTATCTAGCGGGAGGGGGTCCGATCGGACCCCCCACCCGCTAGAAGGCATTCACGTACATTTACGTGATTGTGCCTGCCTGTGCCATTGTGTTGACGTACATTGGCAATACGGCGGTCCTGAAGTGGTTAAGGGGGTAAATCCTTCTAGTCCTTAAGTGGTTAAGAGTTAACCAGAGATGTTTGACATGCTTCGTTAGGGAGAAAGCCTAAAACTAGGTATACTGCCTATACTTTAACTACACCAACATATTGGCCGATATGTATGTGTGACAAGCTCTCTAACGAGTTACAACCATTTTTGTTCCTTTCCTCTGTTACTTTAGCGGTTGCGCCCATAACACTGTGATTTTTCGTATGTCCTTTTGATTTATTTTTTTAAATGCCTATTCATTGCTAGGTCCATATTCTATAGTCCTTGCTGTTACCAATTAAAGAAGACAAGAAAGGCTACAGGAGAGAAAAGAATTGCAGGAAAGACAAATCCAATACTAGATGATATATCATTCAGCCTGTTTTTATTAGAATACATTATAGGCTGAATAGATAAGCCTGTAAAAAAGAGGATTTCTGCAGGATCCTTTTCACTGTTAGAATTGTCAAAGTCACATGAAGTCACAGTAAAGTGTCCCTGCTGGGTAGATGTACCCATTGTATTTGTCCTGGTGACTATTGTCAGGGGGACAGGAAGTAATGGGAAATACAAAGTTTAATAAGTGTAAACTTGCACAGAAAATTTGGGGTACGGTAGACTGGGGTAGCTCCCAACTGTCCCTGATTTCTAGGGACTGTCTCTCATTTTGAACAAAGTTCATCTGTCCCTCTTTCCTCCTCAATTGTCCCTCGTTTTAGTATGATCTATATAATTAAATGTTCTTGCATAGCAAGACCACTTACTGTTATCTCACATATATTATTATTATTATTATTATTATTATATAGCCAAATTTACCACCCTAACTCCTCCCACAGCTTTTACATTCCGTACACAGTAATATACCAAAACTCGTGGATTGTTCCCGATTGGTGTGCTATTACTTTATGGAACGTTTTGCCGAATGGTTCACGAAATATCGTCATCAAAATTTGTCCCATAGGAATGAATGGGGAAATGTTCAAAACTAGAGTGAGAGGTGACAAAAGCTGACAACCCCCATGATCAGCCAAAAGATTATGACCACCCCCATGATCAGCCAAAACATTATGACCATCCCCATGATCAGCCAAAACATTATGACCACCCCCATGATCAGCCAAAACATTATGACCACCCCCATGATCACTCAGCCAAAACAGTATGATCAGCCAAAACAGTATGTCTACAACATGATCAGCCAAATAATTTATGACCACCCCATTATCAGCCAAAACATTATGACCACCCCATGAAAAAAAAAATAATTAAAAAAAATCATAAAAAAAAAAAAATCTTTTTTGAAATAAAAAACTCTGCTATTTCAGCTAATGATGGGACTTCTTCACCTTTTTTACTACTATTTATACTTTTTAAAATATTAAGCTTTTTAAAACTTTTCACAGTTACTCCAGCCACTCCAACCACACAACAGTTACTCAAGCCACTCCACCCAGTTACTCCGCCCACTCCAGTAGGTGGAGGCAAGAACACTTCACATAATTTCCCCAGAAATTGTAGCTTTTCTAGTTATATATATATATATATATATATATATATATATATATATATATATATATATATATATATATATATATATATAAAATGCACTTTTTATCTTTCAGAAAGTGTTTCCCAGTGCTAAACCTTTCATCCATATTCTAAATTGCTGAATTTGTAAGGAATAGTAGTAGTAAAAAAAAGCCCTTTGTGGATTGGGGGCGAGTTCTATGCCTACATACATTTGCTAGTAGGTGTCCCTCATTCCCATCTCAAAATGTTGGGAGGCATGGAAAAGCAAGCCTAGATGTGTTGTGGATTCTGCTTTCAGCTAAACCTTTTATTTTTTATCGCCCTGGAAAAGCTCATGCTTACTTTAAAACCCTGTGCAGAAAATTCTACATCACCCTGACAGCTGTCGAGTGTTCTTTCTATGGTGTCACGAATTGTAGAATTAAGTCATATATTTATAGCGATATACAGAGACACAGAAAAGACAATATGACTGACAGCCATAATATATACAACCAGATTAATTGTCGTAAGCTGAAATCTGATTATCTAACAATGCCGTAATGAATTTTGCAGGAGGCATCATGTGCCACCCCCAGCATGTCCAGATGGCCTCACTATAGTAGCTCTTTTTTTATTGTGGACATACTTTAGTGATTATAAAGGAAACATGTTATACTTATCCGCTTCTTTTTGGGAACCCCGCTGGCGGTCCTGGCTCTTCCCCTCTGCCGGGTGCCCCCAATAGCCTTTTGCTATGGGGGAAGTCAAGCAGGCTCACTCCCAAGTGTCCATTCACAGGCTCTCTCCTCATTGGCTAACTGGCTGTGATTGACAGCATCAGGAGCCAATTGCTCCTGCTGCTGTGTGAGCCAAGGAGGAGAGAGAGACCAGTGCTCATTGCTGGATTGAGATGGGGCTCAATTAAGTAGAATGGGGGGCTGAGGGGGGAGCTGCATCCAGAAGAATGCATTAACCACTTCAGCTCCAGAAGGTTTACCCCCCCCCCCCCCTTCATGACCAGCCCATATTTGTGACACGGCACTGTGTTATTTTAACTGACAATTGCGCGGTCTTGCGACGCTTTATCCAAATGAAATGTAAGTAATTTTTTCTTCACAAATAGAGCTTTCTTTTGGTGGTACTTGATCACCTCTGCGGTTTTTATTTTTTGCGCTCTTAACCAAAAAAAAAGACTGACAATTTTGAAGAAAAAAAATCTATATTTTTTTAATTTCTTTTATAAAACATATCCAATAAAAAAATCGAATTTCTTCATCAATTTAGGCCAAGATGTATTCTGCTACATGTTTTTGGTAAAAAAAAAAAAAAAAAAAAGAAGAAGCATATATTGGTTTGCACAAAAGTTATAGCATCTACAATCTATGGGATATATGTTTGGATTTTTTATTGTTTTTATTTTTGTTACTAATAATGGCGGCGATCATCAACTTATAGTGGGACTGTGATATTACAGTGAACAAATTGGACACCTAACTGACATTTTTGACACTTTTTTGGGACCAGTGACACTAATACAGTGATTACTGCTAAAAACATATGCGCAGTGACTGTAAATGACACTGACAGGGAAGGGGTTAACATTAGGGGCAATCAAAGGTTTAAATGTATTCTTAGGGAGTGCTTGCTAACTGTGTGGGGGAGGTTCTTCTACTGTGAAAAGGCAGAGAGCCATGTTCCTGCTTAGCAGAAACTCAGGATCACAAGCTTCCCTTGTCACAGAATGGCAATCTGCCTTGTTTACATAGGCATGTCGCCATTTTGCCTGTGTCTCGATCGATAGGTGGCTCCCGACGGACATCGCATCCCCCAGATTTGCTGATTGGCTCTCCGTGCATCCAATAACAGCTGGAGCGGGTCACAGCGGCACACATACGTGCCCCAGACCTGGGAGGGCAAAGTGACGTACGGGTACATGATTGTGCCCAGAGCTGCCGCTCCGCCACAGTACATGGGTTGTTGGCATCTGATTAAGGTAAGAAACCTTGAACCTCTAGAACCACTTTAATAAAGCATAAAGTGTGTATATGTCAAAACTTTTTTTTTTATTTGCAAAGGAAAGGGTTAAAGGGGTTGTAAACCCTCAAGGTTTTTCTCCCTAATGCATCCTATGCATTAATGTGAAAAACCTTCTGTAGTGCAGCAGCCCCCCAGAGCCCCCCTTTTACTTACCTGAATCCGATTGTTCCATCGACGGGACGAGCAGAGCAGCTCCAACCGTTGTCTCAGGTCCTCATTGGATAGATTGATAGCAGCGCAGTCATTGGCTCCCGCTGCTGTCAATCAAATTCAGTGACAGGGGAGCTGGGGGTGGGGCTTAGTCCTACTGTCTGTGTCAATAGATGCAGCCGCAGGACTCAGGAGTGTGCCCGCACGAGTGTGCCCTTGGAATGCTGGTCTCCGAGGGAGCACTCGATGCTGGGAGGAGCCAGGAGCGCATCTGGGGGACCCCAGAAGAGGAGGATCAGGGCCGCTCTGTGCTAAACCCTTGCACAGAGGAAGTAAGTATAACAAAAAATGAAACCTTTATAACCCCTTTAAAACCCATAGGTTCATTGTTTACTATCTGTGCCCACTTAGGCAGATTTCTCTTTGCTTCCTGTCTTGGGGACTCAAGAGGAAGTGAATGGAAACCTCTACAAATTGAGAAGAATTTCCTTCATTTGTCCAGGAACAGGTGCCCTCATTGGAAGAATTATTCTCACCTCTGATGCCGCGTACACACAATTGGAATTCTCGTCGGAAAAAGCTCTGATAGTTTTCCCGACGGAATTCCAACGGAAATCCGATGGAGCATACACACGGTTGCATTTTTCGATGAAAAGCTCTCATCTGTCTTTTTCTGGCCGGAATTCCGATCGTGTGTATGCAGCATAACTCGGCTAACAACTGTAAAATTTGTGATTTTCCTTCACTTTATTTCTCTGTGACATTGTTTACCAATACCAATAGAAAGGGGTGAATCCCCAGAGAGGGGACACAGATGGCAATAAAACCCTGGCATGGGTTCTAACCTTTCCCCACAATAATCAATAACTAAAAGGAAAATTCTGGGCTATATACTGTATACACTTTAAGATAATCAATGCGGATTTGCCTGGAGGTAAGTTAGCATGTAGGGAACATTTTCACAGGTGTGTATTTGACTTTCACGCAGTAAATGGCTGCACACCAAAGTACTGGGAAGTCCCTCTATTCTTCAGTCAATAAAACATGGAATGACACTACAAGATGGTAGCAGAACAATAGCAGGTAGACGCGTTTCAAACAGTAACCCTGTGCTTACTTAAAAAAGAAACGTTGTCAATGGTCCCGCAGTCTTCTGGGACCGGAGACGTGTCCCAGAAGACTACCGATGGGGGGGGGGGGGTGGACCTGTCAAAAACAGGTACCTGCCCCCCCCCCCCAAATAAAATGTAATTTTCTAAAGAGGAGGGGGGAAGGAGGCCTTAAAGCAGAACTTCCGCTTCTGGGTGGAACTTCGCTTTCAATTTTTTTTGTGCTGATTAGCTGGAGGGGGTGTTGGGAATTTTTCTGTATTATTTTTTGGCTTGCCCTGGCTTTTATTTAAATATTTTCTTCTTTTTCTGGTAATATATTATTCTGCCATTTCTACTTTGTTGGATATGACACAGACACACACTGGGGGTCTTCAGTTGCCTTGAGCGTGGCTAGGCTACTTGTATTGAACTTTCCAGTTGGGAATAGGATAGTGTACCTCCAAGTCATACCAGCTATCAGTTTTTTGATCATTATATATTTATGTTTCAAGTTGGGAACTCAGATAGTTTGGAGTTAGATACCACGCTTTTCAGAGTTGCCTTCATGTGGCAATGTGGCTTTTGTGTATTTGCAAGGTCTTATGCACATGGGCAGAAAAAACACCACTTTTAGCCAGGGTTCACATATATGCGATGCGGGAACCAGCGCGATTCCAGCACCGGTTCCTGTATCGCATCCCCCTTGCAGGCAGTTCACACTGCCCTCTGCAAACCGCTGTGTGTGTCAATACAAAGTTAATGACACCCCCAGATCAGTTTGCATATCGTACTGCGAACTGTGTATTTTGACAAGCATTGGAGCGCATGGGTGTGAACACCTATGCAATGCGATTCCAGTGCAGGGAAAAAAAAGGTTCCTGCACTTTTTTTGTGCGAATCTAATTCACATTGCAAAGACATTGCATGTGATCTGCACCAGCAATGTGCGAATCACATGCGATGTCTGTGTTCGCATATGTGGGAACCCAGGCTTAAAGTCATTATTTATTTATTTTTTCATGCCTTTTACAACAATTCTATTTCAGCCAATGTGTCCAAGCACACTGTGGCATTTAGACTCATATTTTAAAGCCTCATTCAGCGGCATAAAAAAAGACCCACACCTGTGTTCAAAGAATAATTTACACACATACACAGGTAAGTGTTCATAAATGCCTGTCAATGCATGCATGTGTGCGTAAATTCATTCTAGTACCTATAGTAAATGAATATTCTAGCCAATAGGCTTCATGGACATGGTGGATTCACCTGTACAGCATAAACATGCTGCATTCTTTGGTGCCCGACATGTCCTGGTGCTGTGGCAGCCCATAGACATGAATGGTTCAAGCCTGTATACAGCCATGTTCTGCTACTTGTGTGAAGTGGCGCCTGAACACAGACGTAATGTCTAGAATGCACATTATCTGTGCTCAGAACATTATGTCTGTGCGCATGCACCACTTTACGCAAGCTGTTTGGAGCTGCCTTCACACCTTCATGTCTATGGGTGGCTGTATGGAACAACAGGACATCCCTGGGCACTAAAATACGTAGAGCATTTACAGTGCCTTAAAAAAGTATTCATACACCTTGAAATTTTCCACATTTTGTCATGTTACAACCAAAAACATAAATTTATTTTATTGTGATTTTATGTGATAGACCAACACAAAGTGGCACATAATCGTGAAGTGGAAGGAAAATGATAAAAGGGTTTCACATTTTTTTTTTACAAATAGATATCTGAAAAGTGTGGCATGCATTAGTATTCCGCCCCCTTTACTCTGATACCCCTAACTACAATCTAGTGGAACCAATTGCCTTGAGAAGTCACCTAATTAGTTAATAGAGTCCACCAGTGTGTAATTTAATCTCAGTATAAATACAACTGTTCTGTGATGCCCTCAGAGGTTTGCTAGATAACCTTAGCGAACAAACAGCATCAGAAAGGCCAAGGAACACACCAAGCAGGTCAGGGATAAAGTTGGGGAAAGGTTTAAAGCAGGGTTATAGGTTATAAAAAAATATCCTGAACTTTGAACATCTCACAGAGAACTGTTCAATCCATCATCCAAAAATGGAAAGAGATAATACTGCAAAGCTACCAAAACATGGCCGTCCACCTAAACTAACAGGCCGGGCAAGAAGAGCATTAATCAGAGAAGCAGCCAAGAGGTCCATGGTAACTCTGGAGGAGCTTCAGAAATCCATAGCTCAGGTGGGAGAATCTGTCCACAGGACAACTATTAGTCGTACACTCCACAAATCTGGCCTTCATGAAAGAGTGAACAACTCTCTCCCAGGGGATTTTTGTGATACCATCATATACCTATTTGGGATGATGCTAGATGGGTTTTGGATCCACCATATTGGATAAATAGTTAAGCTTCTACCTATGGTCTTTTTTTTTTACTTAAGGATCTTTTTAGATCTATTCATCATGGTCCATGGCACACAACATCTCCCATCTAATATCCCCCGTTTAATAAGATTTTGATGATCAGCTCACAGGTGGCCTCTATAGGTTTCGGCAGTATTCAGCTGCGTTGCCCCTGAGTTTTTTAATATGTTTTTCTTTATTGGAAACTTTTTCTGTCCAATCACTGATTGACTAACATGTATTTACGTGATCCTCCTGCAAGATAGTGAGATCCTTCTCTTCTTTGCAATATCTGTATATGTGATTTTTATCATATCTGTATATGTGATTTTTATTATTTCTTCCATGTCTCTGGTCTTTACACTCTATGTACTTTTCAAGAAATGTTAAATAATTGTTTGTACTCCCAGTGTTTGTTGTGCCTTTAAAGTCCAACCACAGGTTTTCTTTGAATTCCTTTTTTTTCTTTTTGCAGCGAAAGCTGGTTCTACAAAGTATTGACTTGAACATTTATCATTTTCCTTTCACTTCACAATTATGTGCCACTTTGTGTTGGTCTATCACATAAAAACCCCAATAAAATACATTTACGTTTTTGGTTGTAACATGACAAAATGTGGAAAATGTCAAGGGGTATGAATACCTTTTTAAGGCACTGTACACTATATGGGCAAATGTGCCTATGTGCATGAAGTCTTCGAATAAATTGTATGCTCATACACATCTTAACACCATATTCCCAAAAACGTGCATAAACTGCATAATTTTGCACCAAAATTATCACTTTTTACACTGGATTTTTCTCCCACCTCCTAACAGAAACATTCAGCGCAGATGGGAGTATCTTAATATGCCTGTATACACGTGGCCTTGTATGCATCATAAACAAACATTTTAAATAGACTTTTGTGCTGATTATAAGCTGGATGGAGTGTTATGCCGCGTACACACGATCGGAATTCTGGCCATAAAAAGACCGATGAGAGCTTTTCACTGGAAAATGCGACCGTGTGTATGCTCCATCGGAATTTAGCTGTCCGAATTTCCGCCAGCCAAAAATTGATAGCATGTTCTCAATTTTCCTGAGGAAAAAACTTTCTATTGGTAATTCCGATCGTGTGTATGCAATTCCGACACGCCAAAAATCACGCATGCTCACATTCAACTACGAGACAGAAGCTATTGGCTACTGGTTACTGAACTTCCTTTTTCTAGTCCCGTCGTACATGTTAAAAGTCACCGCATTATAAACGATCGGAATTTGATCTGACCGTGTGTGGGCAAGACAGCTTGAGCCGAATTCCGTCGGAATCCCGTCAGGAAAACCATCAGAGCTTTTTCCGACGAGAATTCCGATCGTGTGTATGCGGCATCGGGAGATTTTTGTAGCGTGTTGTGGCTTGCCCTGCCCTTGTGCACCTTTCCTTTTGCTAGTTTATAAAACAATCGGAGCAGTTGCAATTTTTTGCTTTCTTTATATATTTTACCTTTTATATATGGGTTGACTGGTACTGATACTTCTGCAATTCTTCATATGCTCAGTTTAAACTTCCCAGGTTTGGCAGATTTATTTTAAATGTGACACTTACTGTATGTGACACTTATTTTACTGATTCACTGAGGGCGGGCAATTGTATGGCAACTGTGTTCTCATTAGGCAAATGTTTTTCCATTGTGTAAACTTAGAACTTCAGTAATACAGGGATTATAGTCTTATTCTTATACAAACTAAGTCTCAGGCTTGTTAGACACTGTAATGTTGGGTATGAAAAATAGGGCTCTGTGAAGTACGGACTGGGGACCTCATGACAATAAAGCCAGAATATTATGATGATGTGGATTTACATCTTGGTAATACAGTATTTGTTCCATATTGCTTGGCTCTATCTATACTGTAGACCAGAGGTTGTGGATGTTCAAATGGCCCCATGGCCATAAAGGAATGTTTGCATGGCACTGCTCAGTAGCCTAACATGAGGAATAAAACCCGTATTTTTGCAGTGTGTAGTGGAAGCAAGCTTTGGATGTAGCCAGGCACTGGCTAGTCTGCCTGTGTCATTGTGGGACATTCTTTAACAAAGACTGCCTTGTGTTTGTTTGCCTCTAGTGTTCAGCCTGGGCATTGTGACATCATTTCCTGAAGGCATAGAGAGAGAGAGAGACCACTACTGAAAGCAGGTGTCGTGGGACATGTGGTCCAGAGAGCTGGGATTTCCATGGACCCAATGCTGCTGTAGACTACACGTTTCAGCTGGCTGGAGAGAGAAGAATGCTGGGTGAGGAGATATATAGCCTGGTCTTGGGAGGAGCCCTTCCTCTTGGGACCACGGGCTTCAGCTGAGGGGGGGGCGGGGGATGCAAGCAGGCGGCGCAGCCTGCAAGTAGGCGATGCGGCCTGGATGGTGGGGAGAGTCTTCAGCAAGTGAGCCAGCCACCTACAGGCGAATGCGAAATCGCCAGCTCCCTGTCGCTCGAGTAACTGTCAGGGGACACTCTCATCGCCACCGTTACAGACCCAGCTGAATCCATTTCCTCACCATGTGCACGGCCAGGCACCCTTCACTAGTTGCAGATTCTTCAAGAGCCTGCTCTGGGACATCCTATTCCCTTGAGCCTCGGTATCATCAGGTGTGGTAGGTGGGCAGAAGTCCACCCTGAGTAAATCTTACAGGCACCTTTACCCCATCTCTTTACACAAAAGGTTCTAGCAGGAAACACCTTGTATATGCTATCTACTATTACTGGTTGTTATTGCACAGCAACCTCTCTGGGCTCTTGTTGAGCTAGATAAGGATTCTAAACAGCTATGCTACAATGACTCCCCCCTAGGGTTGCCACCTGTCCAGGATTCACCCGGACAGTTCGGGTTTTGGAACCATGCGTCCGGGTTTCAGACTGCCTGAAACCCGGACACATTATTCAGACTGGACTATGGCTTCCCAGCAGGGTTGCTGGCTGCAGTTGTCTAAGCTGAGAGTGATTGTTACATTCTTTCACGCTGCCCAAAGCCAGCACTAACAACCCCCCCAAACACACACACAGACGGGAGAGGAGAGAGGGCTCGATCTGCACCTCTCCCCCCCCCCCACCCCCTACCCCTCTGTATCTGCCCACACTCCAATCCCTGGCGCTGTACTTCAGAAAAGAAAAGTGGGGGCTGGAAATTTGAAGTCCAGCAGCCTCAGATACATCTGGATGAGAGGTGCTGATTGCCAAGGGGTGAGTGAGCTCACCATCCATCCCAGTCTGTGTCTGAAGTCTCCCCCCTTCTCTCTCCTGCCTCTGAGAGAGTACACAAAGGTATATCAGGGTTCTCAGAGCACCCCTTAAATCAGATTTCCCATTTACACCAGAGGCCACAGTGTTTCCTCTCCATACATCAGAGTTCTCAGTGTTCCTCCTTAAATCTGGGTTCCCCGAGGATCCCTTATGTCAGAGTCCCCAGAGTTCTCCTTTCCATCAGAGTCTGCAGAGACCCCCCCCCCCCTTACAGTGGATGGGAACTCTGCGAGTTCAGATGTAAAAGGGGAACTCTGCGGACTCTGATGTAAAGGGGGACTCTTGTTATTAATTTCATATGATTAGAAATGTTATTTAATAGCAAAATATATATATTGTTTATAATATAAAAAATAAATAAATAAATTGCTGCTCGCCGTTAAAGTGTTCGGGTTTGACTTGAAGAAAAGGTGGCAACCCTACTCCCCCCCCCCCCCCCCCCCCCACACACACACACATAAAGAACTCAGTTCTTTACACAACTTGTTGTCTTTTAATTTGTGCTGTTTATTTTTTTATTTTTGGGCCAGTGGCATCGAAATTATAAGGGAGTGGTCAGATATAGAAGGCCTTTCTTCTCCCTTTTATCCCTGGGTTCATAGGTCCTTGCAAGGCCTATTGGTTATTACTCAGGGGTCAAGTCCTGGGGAAAAAAGTGTGGGAACTCCCACCCAAGATCCACTCACCCACCAAAAAAAAAAAATGATGGGACACTATTCCTCCGACTGCCACTCTATACACCTAAGCTAGCTGTGGGGGCTATCTTACCAAAGAAACACGTGTGTGTGTGTGGGTGTGTGTGTCACTTCACTCAGCAGAGCCACTAGGTACTCACGAGTCTGCCGTTCCTGGCCGCCATAGTCGCCACCGCATCAGTACAGGCTGCAGCAACTTCCAATCCAGTCCTCACGTCGGCACCTGGCCCTCTCTCTTCACAGCTCTGCCTTTGCAATTTGTAGAGTGTGCCAATGCTGGGACAAGATCATCCAGTGCCCAGGGCAAACTCCTCACCCCCATATGCCCCCTTCTAGCACAAATACCTCCCCCTCAGCACAAATACTCACTCCCCATATCCCACCTACAACATAAATCCACAAATTCTCTTACTTCCAATCCCCCCTCTCAGCACAGACCCCTGTCCCCTCCGTCTCCCCCTAGCAGCAAAAATCCCACCTTTCAGCACAAATCCTGACCCTCATATAACCCCTTCCAGGACTAATTCCCCTTCTCAGCACAAACCCTTGCCTTCACCTCCTTTCCTCGGACACATCCTCCCCCATCTCCCCATCCCAGCATAAATTCTCCCTTTTATCACAAATCCTCTCATCTCCCCTTCTCGGCATAAATTCTCTCTCTCATCACAAATCCTCTCTCATCTCCCCCTCCCAGCATAAATTCCCCCCTCTTAGCAAAAATCATCCCCCCTCTCCCCCTCCCAGCAAAAAAATTCCCCCTCTCAGCAAAAATCCCCCCCCCCCCCATCTCAAACCTGTGCCTCCTTCTCTTCTCTCCCAGTACAAATCCTCCCCCTCCCAGCATATATTACCCCTCTTAGAAAAAAAAACCTCCCCCATCTCCCCCTCCCAGCAAAAATCCCCCCTCTCATCACAAATCCTCCCCCATCTCAAACCGCCTCCTTCTCTCCTCTTCCAGTACAAATCCCCCTCCCATCTCCTTCTCCTGTTCTGTAAGAGCAGCCTGATATGCTGGGACTTGTAGTGCCCTGGATTATAGGGGACTTAAGAATGGCAGCCTACTCTGCTGGGACTTATAGTGCCCTCTGTGGGGGACTGAGGATTCCTCAGTCCACCCACAGTCTAGGGCACTACAAGTTCCAGCAGAGTAGGCTGCCACCAGTCATCCAAACACAGCATGGGGAGACCGCACAGCCTTTCACCCCCATACACTTCTCCCCATTCTCCCCTTACAATAGTGTCCTCGGCTTCTGGCTGCCCCTCTTCAGAGTCTGGGCGGCATGTCAAACTGCATGGTGGGGCAGTGGGCGGGATTTCCCCTTGTCAGACACGTCCCCCCTCCCAGACTCCGGCGCAGCAAACAAGGCTGGAGATCACTCCGGCACCGCTCACACACCTCAGTAGCTGTGGGCAGCAGCGGCCGGATCTACAGACTGGGCATCGGCAGATGCGGCTGCCGACTTCCTTCCTGCACTGTGTCCTTATGTCCTTCACTATGCGGCGATGCTGGACATCGGCGCTTAGTAAAGGATCGGCTCGGGCGGCTCTAGTCTGCAAAGGGAACGGCGTTCCTGCTGTGAAAAAAGTGCAGGGACGCCATTCCCACGCGTTCCCGCAGGACTCAAGCCCTGTTATTACTGTTGATTTATTGTGAGTTCCCTTGCATTGTATATCCTCAGTATACTTGCTAATACTAAACTTTGAAATTCAAAAGATATCTGCATTAATACTACTTTCTCTCTGCTGACTTAGGAATCCTTAGTAAAATACTAATTTGCTTTGCTACAGTCTGACTTTGAACTATGTCCAAACCCAGGGTGTCAGAGGTGTTGGAAGGCTTGCAGGGCCAGGGTATGCTTTGGGGATAGTCATCTTCCAGCGGCCCTTACAGGGGTGGCACTACATGTAGATCAGCATATATTCAATGCATTTTGAGGACTTCAACAGTTCCCCTTTTATCTGGGCTTATGAAGATACAAAGAGATTAAAAAAACTGGTCCAGAGCAAGTTATTCTGAAAATGAATTGTTGATACCCTGCAAAGGTACCTTTCGGTCATCGGTATAACTTGAACAAGCATTTACAGTACATTGGAAAAGGTGTTTTTTTTAAGGCGATCTGTTATTCTTCAGCTTTTTTACTCTTCGTATCTTTATACACCTCAATGAAGGAGGACTGTTGAAGCCTGTGAAACCAGTAGCGGCCCGTCCATAGGGGGCGCCCACAAAAAAAAAAATAGTTAAAAAAAAATGTTAAATATGTATACCCTGACTCTACGTCGCAGTGCTGGCACTGTCGGGCGGATTTGGCGGGGTACATTCATATGATTTGGTCTTGCCCCGAGGTGCAACACTACTGGTCAGTAGTCCTCTCTTTTATTACTGAGCTAACAATGATCCCTATACCTCAGACAATGGAGATGTGTCTGCTTGGTTTAGTGGATGCTTTGGTTCCCTCGCGGGCAGTCCGTACATTACTGGGATTGTTGCTCTTCTATGTAAGGAAACTTGTCGTGCTCCGGTGGAGAGCCCCCACGGCAGCCCTCACCCTGAGTGCATGGAAGTCATTGGTTAACCTTGCAGTACCCTTGTACAAGGAAGCATATTCTATCCGGGGATGCCCTCAGAAGTTTCAGAAGGTTTGGAATATATGGTTAGAGTCTGAGACAACAACTGTGGAGCAGGAAAACCCTGTTGGATTGTCAACCCAATCTATTCAGTAGACAACTCTCTAATAAGCTTTGTTTGGGGTGGCATCTGTGCTGCCCAAGTGTCAGATCGATACCCACTCACAGGCCTTTGTTTTGTAGACTGCCTGTAGTGCATCACTAAGCTTAAGTTGATAACTGGGAAATATATTACTCCTGTCAATTTTAGAAGCAAGCTACGGGGTTGGTTTGATGTATGTTCTTTGGGTTAGGTAGTTTTTAGGTTGTTATGCCTTACCTACTGTTTTGTATTATTCGAGCCGGGGAATGCCCCAAGGCTCTGTTTTGTAACTTTTCTTTTAAAACAAATAAAAAGAATTTATAAAACAAATATATATATATATATATATATATATATATATATATATATATATACTGTATATATTTAAGCATGTTAAATTAAATTAAATGTCTTTATGTGCACTGTGTCCTGGCGCAGTGCAATATGGGAAGCGCCACATCTATGCAATCACGAGATTGCAGACGCGGCGCTTCATTTGCCCCAAAAAACTGGCTCTGTGGAGCGGTCGATCGTGCCACAGCTTCCGGCACAGTGTCCTAGACTTGCACTTTCAGTTCTAATGGGCAGTGCTTCCGACGTCACTCCAGGAAATGACGTTATGACATATGTGCGATGTACAGGTTGCAGATATGTGCGATATACAGGTTTCAGAATGTAGTGATGTGCGATTTACAGAATGCAGATATGTGCAATTTACAGGTTGCAGAATGCAGACATGTGTGCGATTTACAGGTTGCTTTACTAGAGCCCCGTGTATAATGTGCAGCCTGGTATATGATGTGGATACTATAAGGGGCGCGGCTTGTGAGAAGTGGGAGGAGCCACATCTTTAGGGGTGGGGTCTTGTGCCCCCCATCCTAAAACTTCACCAGCCGCCACTGTGTGAAACACATACTTTTCGAAAATATTCTAACTTCAAAAATGAACTTGACTTTTAATAATACTTGTGGCACTTCATCCAGGCCCACCAGTCTCCAAAGAGCTGTTGCTGTTTCAAAATTGGAGCCATCTATACTGAGGTCTAGAACTCACCAACACTTTCGATTTTAAGAAGGCTCTACTGTACTTTAGGCTGGTTAGTGAGGGCTTTTTGGTTCCTTTTAAGCCATTTCAACCTGATTATAATATTGAGTTTTGAAGGTTTTGACTGCTTCTTTGCCCATGACTCTGGCTTATCCACTGATTTCTAGTTTTTTTTTCTGTTTTTTTTTTAATCCATTGACTCTTTGCATGATACTTTTGCTTCCAATGTAACTCTTTTTGATTCCTACTTTAATCTTCTGCCTATGTTATGACTCTGCCTGAATGCCGCCTGTCCTAATGTCTGCCTGTTTTTTTCAGATTACATTCTCGCCTATTGATTTGACATTTTGCTTTATTTACCTTTTAGGCTGGTCAAGTGTCCCAAGGATGTCTGCCATCCAGGAAAGTCATATAAGGAAAGTCAAATCTTCTTACGGTAAGTCCCTATGGTAGACCTGGCCCTTGGGGGTGTACTTCATCCATATCTACCTATGATGGTCTAATCTAATCCACAAAAGGATAATTCAGTTGACACAAATCCACTCCAAACTTAAAGCGTAACTCCACTTTTGTTGAGAAAACAGATCTATGTACATTACAAGGATTATAACAAACTTTGTTGCATATTCTGACCTTTTGTTATTCTGAAGAAATCCCTGTATGTTTCTCTGTGCCCATGTCGGAAAATTAATCGAATGGGAGTGGTTTCATAATTATCAATCAGCTGTGGCACCTGCAGAGCACTAATGAGGAAAGTTGCTGGGTCTGCATCCCTTTAGACGTGTTCCTATTGGGAATATCTCACCCAAAAAAAAATTTTTTTTGCAGGGGATGCCTGAAATCTGACTTGTATCTTAATGCAGACTTCTGGGAAAATCAATGAGCCAATTACACAAGCAGGAAATTATGTTTCTGGGATGTGTTCAGTACACATTCTGTGTAGAGAACAACTCTAGGTAGCCATATTGCATTTCATTTTCAGTAAATGACAGTGGTTGTAGATTGAAAAGGAAAGCTTTTAAAAACATTCAATTACAATACGACTTGTGTCGCAATTGTTTACGCTACATTTTTCTCTTTATTTTCTATTTTATTTTCCCCATGAAAGTGGAGTTACCTTTTAAATATAATAGGCTGACCCTTTATAACACAACAATAACTTTCCTATGACTTTAGGGAAAAGTTTAACCATGCAGAGAACATTATTCTTTGCATATGAGAACATTAAAACAATTGACTGCTAACAGCTTCCCATTGTTCTCTATTCAGCTGGTGGTTCCTTCTATAGCCATTGATTAGCCGTGTGGCCTATCCTTAGGAGTTTGCCTTCAAAGTGCAGCCAGCAGCTTCGAGAAGCACAGTCATCACTTTAGTCTCTGTTCTATTAAAGCGCGAGTCCGCCGGGAGTCCGCGTTTTTTTTTTTTTAAAAGCCAGCAGCTACAAATACTGCAGCTGCTGACTTTTAAAATAGTGGCACTTACCCGCCCAGCGCACCCGCGATGTCGGCACCCGAAGCCAATCTCTCGATCGTCTCTCGGGTGCTGCCGCCGCCATCTTGTGTATGGGAATCAGGAAGTGGACCTCTGCTTTAAATGTGAAATAGATTCATCAGCTGTTATCTCCAGCTTAGCTGTGAATCAGGAGACAAAGGGTAGCAGGGGATATATTCTCATACAGAGGCAATTAGCGTATGTGAGCTGTACCCGAAAACTGGAATAAAGTGGGGCAACGGGACTTAGGCTGTAAAATTTCATCTGACATTTAACAAATTCACAAACCGTGTGCTACATCTGCCTGACCTCAGATGAAATGCAGAAAACTTTTTACAATGATGAGAACTTGAGCGACATCGCATGATGATTGGCCAAAGCATGCACCTAACCTGTGCTTTGTCCAATCCCAGCGCCCTCTGCTAAAAGAGCCATAATAGGTCAAAGGCAGGGTGCCTTTGGTCAATCGTGGCTCAGGGGGATTAGTGTGTAGTGTTGTTTGTGTGGACGGAGAGATAGCTTGATTTATATTAAGCAGGCAGGTTATTCAGTTAGTGGCAGTGTATTTATATATATATATATATATATATATATCTATATATATATCTATATATATATAGATATATATTGATATTATTCTGCATCCAGTGTAGCCTATATCTACAGTTCATTCTGTGGTGTACTATTTCTAATATATATATATATACAGTCTCGTTTATATATATATATATATATATATATATATATATATATATATATATATATATATACTCTGCATCCAGTGTAGCCTATATCTACAGTGAATTCAGTGGTGTACTGTATCTACTACACTTCTGGTGGTGTACACAGTACACAATACAGTGCAGCCGTAGTGCAGTTACTACTACTTTTCTGGTGGTGTACAAAATACAGTACAACCTTAGTGCAGTTGCTACTACTTTTCTGGTGGTGTACACAATACAGTGCAGCCATAGTACAGTTACCACTAAACTTCTGGTGGTGTACACAGTACACAATACAGTGCAGCCATAGTGCAGTTGCTACTACACTTCTGGTGGTGTACACAGTACACAATACACAATACAGTGTAGTGTGGTGTTGCAAAACAAAATATACATCATGTCTGGAAGGCCACCAAGAAGAGGCAAATGCTCACAGGCCACTAAAAGAGGGCAAGCAGCCTCTGTGTCTATAGTCAACAGTGCTGGTCGTAGACATGGTGCATGCTTTTTACAAGGTACGCTTTTCCTTTTTTTCTGCTGCTGGCCATGTTATTGAGCCAAATCATGCAGAAGAGTTGGTGGAGTGAATAACAAAGCCGTCCTCATCCTCTTCCTCCTCTGTCACTCAGGCTCAGAGAAGTTTGCCTTCATATGCAGCTGCCAAAGTGGCCTATTCCACCGACTCCTGTGACAGTCATTCCTTCTGTAGCCCCACCATCATGCAAGGATTGCCCAGAACTATTTTACCACAGTGTCGGGTATATGCTGCTAGAGGATGCGCAGCGATTTGAAGGCTCTGATGTTGGTTCCCAGGTTGAGGAAGGGAGTAACGCAAGCCTAGAGAAAGGGGGTGCCCAAGAAGGACAAGAAACTGGCAGTCATGTTCACCCAGCTACAGCATACTGCTTAGTTTGCTCCAGTGATGAGGAGGGAGGGGATGATGAGGTCACTGACTCTACTTGGGTGCCTGATAGAAGAGAGCAGGAGCAGGAGGAGGAGACAGTACAACTCCAATGAGGCAGAATGTCCTCTAGGGGGCAGCTTAAGGGTAGCCACCCTACTGCATCACACCGTAGAGCTCCACAGGTGCAGGGCACTGCTGACTCCCTGCTGATTTTGAAAAGTTCCTTGGTGTGGGCCT
This sequence comes from Lithobates pipiens, assembly GCF_037356315.1. Lineage (NCBI taxonomy): Eukaryota > Metazoa > Chordata > Amphibia > Anura > Ranidae > Lithobates > Lithobates pipiens. The sequence goes on along the minus strand of NW_027507758.1, from coordinate 83,782,353 downwards.
TTTTTGACACGTGTGCAGCAGATCGCACCATTGCTGTTTGCAACCTATGTTTGAAGCGGCCCGAACAGCAGCCGCTTGGGCACCACATGCTTGACCAGACATATGATGACCTCCCATGCAGTCCATTGGCAACAGCACTTGAAAGACCCACATCAAAGAAAAAGGCAGACTTTTCCTTGCTCCTCATCTGGGATCTCCAACCCCACTATAAATCCAGTTCTCTCAAAAACCTCCACTGAAAGGAATGAAGGTATAGCAATAGGTGTCCCAAGTACTTGCAGCCAATCTGCTAGCAGTACACCACCATCTGATTTTAGCAGACAAATTTCCCTACCCCAGTTTTCAGCTGGTAGACTCTGCCCCTTTTCGTGAATTTGTGGAATGTGCTGTACCTCAGTGGCAGGTTCCAAAAAGCCATTTATTTTCATAGAAGGCCATTCCGGCTCTAACGGCATGTGGAAGGCAATGTTTTGGCCTTGTTGGAAAGGGCGGTCAGCAGTAAGGTGCATATTACCACTGACTTGTTGTCTAGCAGGCATGGCTTGGGAGGTTACCTTTCCTTCATGGCAGACTGGGTAACTCTGCTGGCAGCTGGGAAGGATACAGGACAGGGTTCAGTATTGTTAGAGCTTGTTCCACCACCACACCTCCAAAATGCTAGTGGTGATACTGCCACAGCTATTTCCTCCATGTCCTCCTCTTCTTCTTCCTCTGTAGCCTCTTCTGCAGATTTGTCCTCTGAATTAGCGGTGCTCCGCAAAAAGATGCCATGCGGTGCTTGAGTTGGTCTGCTTAGGGGACAGGAGCCACACTGAAGCAGATATTCTGTGCAGGGGTAGGCTCAGAGGTGGTTGATGCCATGCCAGCTTCAGCCAAGAATGGTTTTATGCGACAATGGCACCAACCTTCTCTCTGCCCTCTGACAGGGACACTTGACCCATGTTCCATGTTTGGCACCCGTCCTGAATTTGGTGATGCAGTGGTTCTTGAGCAGGTATCCAGGCTTACAGGATCTCCTAAGGCAGGCCAGAAAAGTCTGTGGTCATTTCCACCAGTCATACAATGAGTGCTCGGCTGGCTGACATTCAAAGGAAATGCAACCTGCCCACCAACCGCCTCATTTGCGACATGACCACCAGGTGGAACACAACATTGCCAATGCTGCAGCGGCTGCACACACAGCAGAGGGTTATCAATGTGTACCTGTGTGAATATGGCACCAGGACAGGGGCAGGGGAGCTTGGCTTCTTTTCGCCACAGATGCATGCACTGTCCTGTCACCATTTGAGGAGGCCACGAGGATGGTGAGCATTGATAATGCATGTGTCAGTGATTCTGTCCCTCTTGTCTTCCTGTTGGAGCACACGCTTCGTGGAATAATGGACAGGGCACTTGAGGCAGAACAGCAGGAGGAAGAAGAGGACTTCCTTACCTCTCAAGGTCCCCTTTATCCAGATAGTATTATCAGGAAGAAGAGAAGGGGGAGGATTGTGTCAGCATGGACGTGGAGGATAAAACTATAAAACTCAGCAGCAGTCTTCAAGGGATGGTTTTCAGTCCCCATAAACCCAAGGAGTTGTATGTGGCTGGGAGGAGGTTGTTATGGATCATGTGATCCTTAATGATCCAGAGGACTCAGAATCAAATGCGTCTGCAAACTTACACTGCATGGCCTCCCTCATGCTGCAAAGCCTGCAAAAGGACCCTAGAATTTGTGGTATCAAGAGGGATCATTACTGGCTGGTGACCCTTTTTGATCCACGTTACAGGGGTAAGGTTGCAGAACTCATCCTGCCTTCACAGAGGGAGCGGAGGATGAAATATCTTCAGGAAGCCTTAAAGAAAGGTTTGGGCAATGCATTTACAGACCTTGGAAGGTTACAATTTTCTGGTGCTAGACAACTTGTTGCTGAGGCTTCGTTCGTAAAGATCACTGCTCCTGAAAAAACTGCAGTTTTTAAGACTTTTTTTGCATTGATACATGTTGCCTGGGGCAGGACCTGTGTCCCCAAATGCTTTTTATGGCAATAACTTGCATATAAGCCTTTAAAATCAGCACTTTTGATTTTTCACGTTCATGTCCCATAGACTTTAACGGTGTTCGCGTGTTCAAACAAACTTTTTGCATGTTCAAATGTTCTGCTGCAAACCAAACCGGGTGGTGTTCGGCTCATCCCTAATGGATAGATTCAGGGACAGAACTAAAAGCAGCAGGGGGTCTCTTAGTATATCATATTAAAACTCTTCAAAATCTTGTTCGGCTTTTTAACCTCTACAGCCTGAGTACCTCTCATGGTCAGCGGTGCATTTTGCGGCACCATTCATTTTACGTGTCACCCCAATGCAGTGCACTTAGCAAATGCAACCCAACAAACCACTGCATGTAAAAAGTACAAGTCTAGTTTTTATTTTTTGTAGTGCATTGCCAGATTCCCTCTGGGAGTCATTATTTCAGAGACCTACTCAGCTATCATTCAAGTCCCGGAGAAGGACTATATTAGGGTAAGTTTTTACATTTAAGATCACATTCTATGTATTTATGTTTGCTAATGTATTGTATTCATTTGTTGCTTACATAATTTTTAATATTGTAATATGAAGAAAGGGGATAACTAATGTACAAACCTACACTATACCAGAAAATAAATAAGAGTGGCTGCCAACATGGAAGTTGTTCACAAACAAAATGAAATGAAAAAACAAAAGGTATGTGGCGCTGACTCAGCTAGATAAAAAAATATAAATTGGTATAAAAAGAAAAAAAAATCAATATATCTAAACGTACAATAAATCCTAAATAGATAGCACTTCCGTGACCGTGCTAAACTAGATGAGTGCAAATATAAAGTGCAAACAATGTTTCAAAGTGATAGAAGTGCATAGATAAAGACCACTACAAAAAAATCTCCAAGTGACAGTTCATATGGAAAAAGTGCATGTGCAAAGTAGTCGACAATAACAGTTCATCCAATTGCTTTCACCATCCGATGTGCGCCACTCATTTGCCCCAGCCTCTCAACTCACAAGAAGACCCCTACAGGTCAAGTCAGACCCCTATATGGATAGACGCTGGATCCTCAGCGATCGATCAGCTCCTACAGATATCCACAATAATCCCAGACCAAGGAGGATTTCAGGCTCATGGAATGGAGTGTTATCATGCAATAAAGAAGGGGACTCCATAGTGTAGTAATTCAATACACTTTAATACAAAAACAAGTAGTAACTTACAATTCAGAACACTCAGTACAGCTTAGTATAAGAACTTCCGGTCTCGGCCGCATCCGGAAGTGATGACACCCGACTCCTCCCTGACGCGTTGCGTCACTAAACACGTGACTTCATCAAAGGGTAATTTTGTGAGGTGAGAGGTTGGGGCAAATGAGTGGCACACATCGGATGGTGAAAACAATTAGATAAAGTGGAATTTATTGTCGACTAATTTGCACATGCACTTTTTCCCATATGAACTGTCATTTGGAGATTTTTTGTACTGGACTTTATCTATGCACTTCCATCACTCTGGAACATTGTTTTCACTTTATATTGCACTGTGAAAGCTATTATTGCAATGTGACATATACATTGTTGCGCATGTTGGAATTTTTGCACACTTTATTTTTCATCATCTAGTTTAGCACGGTCATGAAAGTGCTATCTATTTAAGATTTATTGCACATTTAGATATATTGATTTTTTTTAAATACAAAATTTATATTTTTGACCTAGCTGAGTGAGTGCCACATACCTTTCTGTTTTCAATATTGTAATATGCTGTGAATGTCCTCCTTTATCCTGTAAGCTTTTCCTGCTCTTTTTTGGCCTACATGCATTATTTCCTTCACTAACCTCCCCAGCATACAACCCTGGGCCCATACACACCTAGCCTAGTAACTTAACAATGTTTTTTTGTCAGCTACATTTTGGGGCTTACCCTAAACAACCCTGAAATGTGTACAAATGTTACTGTTGTGCTCAAATTGAGACAGAGTGCAAGAGGCCATTTTTGGGGGCCCAAACAAATTTTGAACCCCCCAATATGCTAAGTCAACAGATCCAAATACTCTGCTGCCAAACCCATACACACTATCCCTCTTTTGTGTTTAAGTTTTTGTATAAATGCACCAAACCATGTAGGGCAAGGAACTGCCTGATTACCTACAAATTTAAATATATTAAGTTTTTGTCTCCTATTATATTGATTGGTTAAACCATAATGTCAAAATGTCAAAATGTGCTGCAATTTGGACAGTGTATATCCAGATTTTTAGATTATGACACTTCTTACCTGTCCACTGGGCTGCCAATAGTGTAAGTAAGGAGGGGCTGGCCAAAGTATCACTGATTATTTATGCAAACAGCTCTCATGGAAGTGAAGAGGGTTACCTGTCCAAAACATCTACCCATTACCCCCCTCTAAAATTTGTCTAATGCCATGTACACACGATCAGACTATCCAGCGGACTTATTCTGGCAGACAACCCACCAGACTTTGCAGCAGAGGTCCGCCGTACTTTCTGAACAAGCGGACCTGCCTCCTGACTATGGCAGGGGTCCGCCGGACTTTTGAAATTAATGAACTTGCCCACTCACGGAGAAAAGTCAGAGGAAGTGAATGTCGCCGCCTCCATCGGCGAGATTGACACCTCGCTAGCCCCGTCACCTGATACAGATTTAAAGGGGAACCCCTACTCCGAAAAAAACAGCATGGGGTCCCCCCGAAGTCCACAGCAGACCCTTATCCGAGCATGCAGCCCGGTCGGTCACAAATGGGGGTGGGGACGAGCAAGCACCCCCCTCCTGAGCCGTACCAGGCTGCGTGCCCTGAACATGTTGATGAGGACAAGGGCCTCTTCTGATAAGCCCCCCGCCTGCAGACCCCGACAACCAACGGCCAGGGTTGTCGGGGTCTGCAGGCGGGGGGCTTATCAGAATCCGGGAGCCCAATTTAATAAGGGGGCACCCAAATTCTGGCCCCCTACCCTATGTGAATGAGTATGGGGTACGATGTACCCCTACCCATTCACCTGGGGGAAAATGTGTACATAAAAAAACACAACACAGGTTTTTAAAATACTTTATTAGACAGGGGACTTCTTCCATCTTCACGCCAGACTTTGGGGGTCTTATCCCGGACTTTCTCCTTTGTCGACGCCGCTGTCCGGGGGTCTTCTTCTGACTTCAGCGTCTTCTTCTGACTTCAGGGGTCTTGTCCCGCTCTTCGGTTCTTCTTGCTGGGCCTCCACTTTCTTCTTCCAGCTCTTTTACTAGCGTTGGCCTGGTCACAAGACCCCCGAAGTCAGAAGAAGACTCCTGGACAGCGGCGATGACGAAAGCCAGCGAGAAGACCCCCGAAGACGGAAGAAGACCCCCGGAGCTGTCTAATAAAGTATTTTAAAACCAAGGCCCCCCTTCCCCAAAGCACCCCCCCATGCTGAGGGCACGTGGCCTGGTAGGGCTCAGGAGGGGGGGGGGCGCTCGCTCGTCCCCACCCCCTTTCCTGACCGGCCAGACTGCGTGCTCAGATAAGGTCTGCTATGGATTTTACCAGGTGATGGGGCTAGTGAGGTGTCAATCTCGCCGATGGAGGCGGCGACATTCACTTCCTTCGCTAGTTCCCTCTACCTGGAGCCACGTTCAAAATGAACTGGACTTTACTGCATGTGTGGGCAAGTCCGTTGATTTTAAAAGTCTGGCGGGCTAGCACACAGACGGGCGGAATTGAGTCCAGCGGACAATTTTGAGTCAAGACTTCTTTCTAAGTCCGCTGGACTTTTGGGAACAAAAAGTTTGCCGGAACCCACACATGGGCAGATTGTCCGATCTGGGGTACACGGCATTATGGACCACCCGGGGGGAGGAATCAGATAAGTTGACCTTCCACTTTTGTCTTTAAATACTTATTCAAGTGTATCCTTATGTTGGCTAAGCATGTTTGTGTCAAATCTGCTTGAATGTTATGTGCAGAAGTAGTAATTTATTTTTTATTTTTTTAATCCACAGTTTTCTTCCAACCCAGAGCAATGGCACGACATTGCAGCCCAGTTCCATCATCAATGGTATTTTCCCAACTGTGGTGGTGCTATTGATGGCAAGCATGCCTGGATTGTACCACCACCCAACTCTGGCTCCTATTATTTTAATCATAAGGTCTTTTGCAGCATAGTCATGCTAGCTGTAGTGTCTGCCAACTACATTCTTGTATTTGGATGTTGGGAAGAACGGCCGTAATTCTGATGGAGGAGTGATTATGCAGTTCTACAAACGGCTCCAGAATGGCACCTTAACCTTGCCACCTGCTGAGGAGAATGTTGAGGGCCTCAATTTTGTTTTTGTGGTAGATGAGGCCTTTGCTCTTGGAACATCTGATGAAGCCATTTCCTATGAGAAACTCACCCCAGAGCAGAATATCTTCAATTACAGGCTCTCTGTAAGGGTGGTGGAAAATGCCTTTGGCATCCTATTGAGTCATTTCAGGCTGTTTTTTACTCCAATCAACCTGCCACGCTACAAGATAAACCATGTGGTCCTGTGCTGTTGTATTCTCCATCATTTTTTAAGGAGGAATGCTGCTAGCTACCTTGCTGTGTGCGTGCTGACGGTTATTGAAAATTCCCGTGCTGGATTGCCCTTACAAATTGCCTGTGATTAAGGGCAGAAATACCTGGAATATTTTGTGGGTTGAGGGGCAGTGGCTGGGCAGCAAATTGTAGCTGATAATTTATAATTTTTTTGTAGATCATAAACTCCTATTTCATTTGAACTACTATTGTCTGTGTTTCTTATATATAATATGTTCCCAAATGGGCTTTTATTTGGCCACTTCAACTGAGAGAAGGGGTGGATGCAAGCAGGCGGCGTGGCCTGCAAGTAGGCGATGTGGCCTGGACAGCGAGGAGAGTCTTTAGCAGGTGAGCCAGACACCTACAGGTAGATCTGAAATTGCCAGCTCCCTGTTGCCCGAATGACTGTCAGGGGACACTCTCAAAGTCACAGTTACAGGCCCAGCTGAATCCCTGCGACACCAGGTGCACGGCCAGGCACCCTTCACTGGTTGCAGATTCTTCAAGAGCCTGTTCTGAGACATCCTATTACCTTGAGCCTTGGTATCATCAGAATTGGTGAGTGGGCAGAACAAAAGGTTCTAGCAGGAAACACTTTGTAAGCCATCTACTACTGGTCACCCATTGCACAGGAACCTCTCTGGCCTCTTGTTGAGCTAGCTAAAGATTATGAACACCTATGCTACAAGAACTTCTCCCCCCCCCCCCACATAAACAACTCAGTTCATAAGATCTGTGCACATTAAGGGGAACTCTGACTCAGAACTAGCTTATTGCATTCTTTACAGAACTTGTCTTTTAATTTGTGCTGTGTACTTTTTGGGCCCGTGGCATCAGGATTATAAGGGAGTAGTCAGATATAGAAGGCCTTTCTTCTCCCTTTTATACCTGGGGTCATAGGTTCTTGTATGGCCTATTGGTTATTACCATTGATTTATTGTGATTTCCCTTGCTTTGTATATTCTCAGTATACTTGCTAATACTAAAGTTTGAAATTGAAAAAATATCTGCATTAACACTCCTTTCTCTCTGCTGACTTAGGAATCCTTAGTAAAATACTAATTTGCTTTGCTACAGTCTGGTGTCTTTGCAATTGTATTCTTTCTTTGAACTATGTCTAAACCCAGGGTGTCAGAGGTGTTGGAAGGCTTGCGGGGCCAGGGTATCCTTTGGGGATAGTCATCTTCCAGCGGCCCTTACGGAGGTGGCACTACATGTAGATCAGCAAATACCCAATGCATTTTGAAGGCTTCAACAGTACCCCTTTTATCTGGGCTTATGAAGATACAAAGAGGTAAAAAAAACTGCATTTACATTAGAAAAGGTGTTGTTTTTTTCAAGGTGGTCTGCTATTGTCCAACTTTTTAACTCTTTGTATCTTTATACACCGCAATGAAGGAGGACTGCTGAAGCCTGTGAAACACATATTTTTCAAAAATATTGTGACTTCAAAAATGAACTTGACTTTTAATAATACTTGTGGCATTTCACCCAGGCCCACTGGTCTCCAAAGAGTTGTTGCTGTTTCAAAATTGGAGCCATCTATACTGAGGTCTAGCACTCTTACCAACACTTTCAGTTTTAAGAAGGTTCTACTGTACGTTAGGCTGGTTAGTGAGGGCATTTTGGTTCCCTTTAAGCCCTTTCAACCTGATTATAATATCCAGTTTTGAACGTTCTGACTGCTTCTTTGCCCATGACTCTGGCTTATCCTCTGGTTCCTAGTTTTTTTTTCTGTTTTTTATATCCATTGACTCTTTGCATGATACTTTTGCCTCCAATGTGACTCTGACTCCTACTTTAATCTTCTGCCTAAGTTATGACTCTGCCTGAATGCTGCCTGTCCTAATTTCTGCCTGTTTTTCAGATTACATTCCCGCCTATTTATTTGACATTTTGCTTTATTTACCTTTAAGCTGGTAAACTGTCCCAATGATGTCTGCCATCTAGGAGAGTCATATAAGGAAAGTCAAATCTTCTTACTGTAAGTCCCTATGGTAGACCTGGCCCTTGGGGGTGTACTTCTTCCATATCTACCTATGATGGTCTACTCTAATCCACAACAGGATAATTCAGTTGACCCAAATCCACTCCAAACTTAAAGCGTAACTCCACTTTTGTTGAGAAAAAAAAATCCCCTCTGGGTGATCTATGTACATTACAAGTATTATAACAAACGTTGTTGCATATTCCTGCCTTTTGTTATTCTGAAGAAATCCTTATGTGTTTCTATGTGCCCAGTGGGAAAATGAATTGAATGGGAGTGGTTTCATAATTATCAGTCAGCTGTGCACCTGCAGAGCACTAATGAGGAAAACTGCTGGGCCTGCATCCCTTTAGATGTGTTCCTATTGGGAATATTTCACCAAAATATATTTTTTTTTTTGCTGTGGATGCCTGAAATCTGACTTGTATCTTAATGCAGACTTCTGGGAAAATCCATGAGCCAATTACACAAACAGAAAATTATGTTTCTGAGGTGTGCTCAGTACACATTCTGTGTAGAGAACAACTCCAGGTAGCCATATTGCATTTCATTTTTATAAAATTACAGTGGCTGCAGATTGATAAAGAAAGGTAATTTTTAATAACATTCAATTACAATTTGACTTGTGTCGCAATTGTATACACTACATTTTTTATTTGCTATTTTTTTTCCCCACGAAAGTTGGGTTATCCTTTAAATATTTTAGGCTGACCCTTTATAACACAGCAATAACTTTCCTATGATTTTAGGGAAAAGTTTAACCATTCAGAGAACTTTATTCTTTGTATATGAGAACATTAAAACAAGTGACTGCTAACAGCTTCCCATTGTGCTCTATTCAGCTGGTGGTTCCTTCTATAGCCATTGATTAGTCGTGTGGCCTATCCGTAGGAGTTTGCCTTCAAAGCGCAGCCAGCAGCATCGAGAAGCACAGTCATCACTTTTGTCTCTGTCCTATTAAATCTGAAATAGTTTCATCAGCTGTTATCTCCAGCTTAGCTGTGAATAAGGAGACAAAGGAGAGCAGAGGATAGATTCTCATACAGAGGCAATTAGTGTATGTGAGCTGTACCCGACAAAGCGGCCTGCAGGCTGGAAGAAAGTGGGACAGCGGGAATTAGCCTGTAAAATTTCATCTGACATTTAACGAATTCACAAACCGTGTGCTACATCTGCCTGACCTCAGATGAAATGTAGAAAACTTTTTACAACAATGAGAACTTGAGCTAAATCTTAGAGAAAAGGAACATTTGACACTCCTACATGGATAGATTCAGGCATGGAACTAAAAGCAGCAGGGGGTCTCTTAGTATCTCATACAAAAACTCTTCAAAGTCTTGTTCAGCTTTTTAACCACAACAGCCCGAGTACCTCTCATGGATCAAAGCAAATGTTACACTTCCTCTATGGGCCTATTGATTTGTTATCACATTGGATACATTGGCAACAGATATATTGATTTTTAAAACTCAACAAGACTTCCTTTTGGAAATATTGTTTTGCAAAAATGGTTCTATACCAGCATCACACCTTTGTGTTGTGGCAACGTGCAGTATACTGATACCGCATGTTAACACATGGTCAGCAGTGCATTTTGCGGCACCATTCATTTTATGTGTCACCCCAATGCAGTGCACTTAGCAAATGCAACCCAACAAACCATTGCATGTAAAGAGTACAAGTCTAGTTTTCATTTTTTGTAGTGCATTGCCAGATTCCCTCTGGGAGTCATTATTCCAGGGACCTACTCAGCCATCATTCAAGTCCTGCAGAAAGACTATATGTCAGGACTGGCTTAGCCCTTCCTTCTCTGGGCTGGCTGCTCAGCTGTCGGCTAATTGCCAGCTCTCATCTCTCTCCACAGTTACCAGCTGTTCCTGATCATGCTCGTCTGACCTGCCTACTTAAAGCTGTCCAGCTCACTTCACCTCTTTCTTCGCCTTGGTCACATCACAAGAAACCATCTCCTGCAGTTCTGTTTAAAGTCTGGCTTGCTGACATCCCTTCTGGCTCCTGATCCTGCTTGCTGTTGCTCTACTTGGATCCCTGACTTCTGGCCTGGCTGATTACCCGATCTGGTTATTGAACTCTGGCTTGGCTGACTACTCTATCCAGTTACTGGCTCTGGCTATGCTTTGACTACGCTTTTTCTATTTACCTTTTTATTTTAAAGCGCTGCGTAAATTGATGGCGCTATATAAGTAACTAAAATAAACAGAATAAAAATAAATTTTTATTAAACAAATGTGATTTCATTGTACTTATGTCTCGGTCTGATTCATGGTTTCTGACACTATATTAGGGTAAGTTTTTACCTTTAAGATCACATTCTATGTATTTATGTTTGCTAATGTATTGTATTAATTTGTTGGTTACATAATTCCCAATATTGAGATATGCTGTAAATGAGCATTCATTATTTTCTTCACAAACCCTCTCAGCATGCAATCCTGGACTCATACACACCTAGCCTAGTAACTTAACAATATTTTTTGTCAGCTACATTTTGGGGCTTACCCTAAACAACCCCTGAAATGTGTACAAATGTTACTGTTGTGCTCAAATTCAGACCCCCCCCCCCCCCCAAATATGCTAAGTCAACAGATCCAAATACTCTGTCTGCTGACTTTGCCAAACCCATACACAGTATCCCTCTTTTGTGTTTAAATTTCTGTATAAATGCACCAAACCAAGTAAGGCGAGGACCTGCCTGATTACCTACAAATTTAAATATATTAAGTTTTTGTCTCCCATTATATTGATTGGTTAAATTATAATGTCAAAATGTACTGCGATTTGGACAGTGTGTATCCAGCTTTTTATATTATGACACTTCTTACCTGTCCACTGGGCTGCCAATAGTGTAAGTAGGGGCTGCCAAAGTATCACTGATTATTTATGCAAACTGCTCTCACGGAAGTGAAGAGGGTTACCTGTCCAAAATATCTACCCATTACCCCCCTCTAAAATGTGTCTAATGGGCCACCGGGGGGCGGGGGGAGGGATCAGATAAGTTGACCTTCCACTTTTGTCTTTAAATACTTATTTAAGTGTATCCTTATGTTGGCTAAGCATGTTTGTGTCAAATCTGCTTGCAATGTTATATGCAGAAATAGTAATTTACTTAAAAAAAATTTAATCCACAGTTTACTTCCAACCCAGAGCAATGGCAGGACATTGCAACCCAGTTTAATCATCAGTGGGATTTTCCCAGCTGTGGTGGTGTTATTGATGGCAGGCATGTCCAGATTGTACCAACTCCCAACTCTGGCTCCTATTATTTTTTATATTTTGTATTTGGATGCTGGGAAGAATGGCCGCAACTCTGACGGAGGAGTGATTATGCAGACAGAGTTCTACAAGCGGCTCCAGAATGGCACCTTAAACTTGTCACCTGCTGAGGAGAATGTTGAAGGCCTCAATTTTGTTTTTGTGGCAGATGAGGCCTTTGCTCTCGGAGAACATCTGATGAAGCCATTTCCTATGAGGCACCTCACTCCAGAGCAGAGAATCTTCAATTACAGGCTCTCTCGTGCCAGAAGAGTATCCTATCGAGTAATTTCAGGCTGTTTTTGACTCCAATCAACCTGGCACTCTACAAGATAAACCATGTGGTCCTATGCTGCTTTATTCTCCATAATTTTTTAAGGATCAATGCTACCAGCTACCTAGCCTCACTGCCAAGTGACATGGACCCTGCAGTGGCAGGCCCAGCTGAAGAGGCTGCAGCTTGTCTATGGGCGTTCTGACGGCTATTGAAAATGCCCGTGCTGGATTGCCCTCACAAATTGCCTGAGATTTAGGGCAGAAATACCTGGAATATTTTGTGGGTAGAGGGGCAGTGGCTTGCCAGTAAATTGTAACTGATCATTTACATTTTTTTGCAAATCATAAACTCCTATTTCATTTTGAACTACTGTTGTCTGTTTCTTATGTCAAATATGTTCCCAAATGGGCTTTATTTTGGCCACTTGCTCCAATAGTGCAAAAGGTACCTAATTGCTACTTGAGGTGACAATATCTTCTTCAGCTAACTATTATAGTGTGCTGTGGGTCTGCTACACACACACTATGTTTTTGTTCTTAATGGATCTAATGCATGAGGTTCAAAAACATTATGTCTTTACAACTCCTTTCATTTCTTTGAGTCCTAAAAATTGCAGGAGTTGTCCACATATAGGAGCAACTTACTAAATACACTGGTATTGAGCAATTAAATAATTAGCCACACATTGTTTAGTAAAAAACATTTTACTTAAAGCACATTCACATGTGAGTTTTAAGGTTTTAAAACAAACCAACATCTTGGTGTATAACATATATGTTTTGCATTATTTCTCCTTTTTTGTGGCTAAACAGACATGTTCTAAAACATTAGATACACGTTCCAAACTCAGTAACTTACAAAGTTCGAGTTTGGTAAAGTGAGGGCCAAACGAGACATTAGTAAGACTGTGTGGATGTTGCTTTCCTCAGATGGGGTGATCTCACCCCTCTAAAAGCCAAAATTTGAAGCCACGTACACGTAGAGGCATAACGATTAAATGTCCGTTGTGATCCCATGCCTAAAATGTGTGTAGTTACAAATATCTATTTTTCTAAACCCATAAAACACACAGTGTGTCAACATGTGCTATCTCCCATCATGGGGTATCAATGGACGTGTTTCGGGGGTGCAACCCCTTCCTCTGAGCTACTTTAATTATGAGTAAGGGGTTGACACCCAAAACACGTCTATTGATACCCTGTGATGGTAGGTAGTGCATTTTGACAAAAAATTTTAGGCATGGGATCATGGAGGGAAATAAGAATGTTAAGCCCCAATTTGGGGGCATCTTAAAATTTGGGGTTTTAGATTATAAAAAACACATAAACATTACAATTCACATTAGTTAGAGCAGTGTTTCACAACTCTCCTCCTCAATATGCAAACCCTGGTCATGTTTTCAAGATTTCAAGATGAATTTGGCAAAGGCGATGTCATTTTCCCTGTTAGTATTTCGCACAGTCATTTTAGACTGAGGAAAATTTAGAAAACAGGACCTGGTGGTGCACCTAGAGGAGTGGAGTATAGAAACACTGAATTCTGTACCTAAAATTTCACATTTAAAAGTCATAAAACATCGTGCTTATTAAAAGGGCAAACGGGAGCCAACAAGTGGAACAATAACCTTCAGACCAGGTAAGAGGAAATAAAAATTTGGCAAGCATGTCCACAAAATCTCTTATTCTTCGCTGTAAAGCAGTGATTTGCTCCAGGTCCTTCAAACAATGCAACATATCTGCACTCATTCTGCCAATAGTAAATCGTGGAAGCTCATGACCTAGTAAGAAGAGTAGAAAGGTTTAAGGGAACGATGGTCAAGTGGCTTAGTGCAGTTATAGTTAAGTTACTAGTCAAATTCAGGAAATACTTACCTACCCAGTCTATTGTTGCTTGCAACCTGCTTGCCCTTCAGACATCTACACTACTAGGAATGTACAAACTGCAACTACTCTAATCTTGACCCTGGTGCCTGGGTCTTCCAAACTCGGGTACCTAGCAACACTGCCAGCTCCTTCCACCTCTTCCTTCTCCATGCTAATGTTAAGGCACTACATACTTTGGTTTTTGCTCCTGACTAGTGGACTCCACTGTGCTGCACTCTGGTTTTTGTACTGTGAAAAATACATAGAAAAGGAAAGGTGATGGCATTTTACAGAGGGCAAAAAAAGTCGACAAGTGCCAACACTGAAAAAGTCCTGCAGTTGCCCCCCCATCCCTCATGTCTCCTATGGGATACGGGATATATGATGACCATCCTAGCAGACGTGACTCTGTGTGACTGGGAGCCCCCCCGGGGCCTCTCCTCTGCCCATATTTACACAGGCAAGGCTGCATTCATGGGGACTGATGAGCCAAGCAGCAACCAGAAAGTGTTCTTTACCCCTTAAGTTCTGCCCTAAGCCCATGGCCTTTGGCCCATCTAGAAACCCCCCTGTTGGTGACTAAATGAGTGTGTTTGAAGTTGGCACTTACATTTTTTGGGGGGGGAAGATGGCCTTGTTGCCTACCATGTTCTGTCCTCCCCGGGCAAGGGTAGCCTCCCTTCGTTCCTTGTGGTGGCTTGGCTGGAGCCTCCTTTTTTGGTGCCTCCCTGTTGAAAGAAGATAAAACAATAAGGCCGCGTACACACGGGCGGACTGTTCGCCCAACCTTGTCCACTGAACAGTGTTTGGGCGGACAGTCCGCTCGTGTGTGGGCTTTATGCGGACAGTTTCAGCGGACAGTTGGACGGACAAAGTTTTTCGGAAATTCCGAAAAACTGTCCGCTGAAACCGTGTTTGAGCGAACAGTCCGCCCGTGTGTGGGCCTGTCCGCTGTACTTTTGAAATGAGCGGACTGTTCCCGCTCGGAAAGTCCGCCCATTTCGAGCGTGTGTACAGGTAGGCGGGGCCCGCGAAGGAGACGTCGTGGGCTCCGCCGCCTGGAATGGGCTTAAAGGGGAACCCCAACGCCGAAAAAAATCGGCGTGGGGGTTCCCCCAAAGTCCACACCAGACCCTTGTCCGAGCACGCTACCCGGCCGGCCAGGAAAGGGGGGCGAGCGAGCGCGCCCCCCCTCCTGAGCCGTACCAGGCCGCGTGCCCTCAACATGGTGGGTGCCTTGGGGAAGGGGGGGCCGCGCGGCCCCCCCACCCCAAAGCACCTTGTCCCCATGTTGATGAGGACAAGGGCCTCTTCCCGACAACCCTGGCCGTTGGTTGTCGGGGTCTGCGGGCGGGGGGCTTATCGGAATCCGGGAGCCCCCTTTAAGAAGGGGGCCCCCGGATACCGGCCCCCCACCCTATGTGAATGAGTATGGGGTACAATGTACCCCTACCCATTCACCTGTGAAATAAAGTACAAAAAAAAACACAACACAGGGAAAAAATATTTTATTGCACAGCTCCTGGGGTCTTCCGTCTTCGGGGGTCTTCTCGCCGGACTCCTCCGCTATCTGTGTGTAGCTCTTTTACTAGCGGAGGAGTCCGGCTTTCTTCCTCCCCGCCGCCGGCCTCTTCTCCCGACTTCGGGGGTCTTGTCCCCCTCTTCGGTTCTTCTGCCGGGCCACCGCGCCTTCTTCTAGCTCTTTTGCAGGCGGTGGCCCGGTCTTCTGTCGCCGCTGCCTTCCGTTCTTCTGTCGCCGCCTTCGGTTCTTCTGCCGGGCCACCGCGCCTTCTTGTAGCTCTTTTACAGGCGGTGGCCCGGTCTTCTGTCGCCGCTGTCGTCGCCGCCGCCGCCGCCTTCCGTTCTTGTTCTTCTTCTTGTTCTTCTTCTTCTTCCCCAGGAGATGTTGACTCGACGAGCTCTCCGGCCGGAATGCCAGAGCCGCGCTGTGCGGTCACTTATATAGTGACAATGGGGCGGTGTCACATGGTATATGTCACATGGGTTGGTCACATGGGTTGATGTCACATGGGGACTATGACATCGTAAGGGGGCGGGGTCACCATGTGACCAACCCATGTGACATATACCATGTGACACCGCCCCATTGTCACTATATAAGTGACCGCACAGCGCGGCTCTGGCATTCCGGCCGGAGAGCTCGTCGAGGAAGAAGAAGAAGAACAAGAAGAAGAACAAGAACGGAAGGCGGCGGCGGCGGCGACGACAGCGGCGACAGAAGACCGGGCCACCGCCTGTAAAAGAGCTACAAGAAGGCGCGGTGGCCCGGCAGAAGAACCGAAGGCGGCGACAGAAGAACGGAAGGCAGCGGCGACAGAAGACCGGGCCACCGCCTGCAAAAGAGCTAGAAGAAGGCGCGGTGGCCCGGCAGAAGAACCGAAGAGGGGGACAAGACCCCCGAAGTCGGGAGAAGAGGCCGGCGGCGGGGAGGAAGAAAGCCGGACTCCTCCGCTAGTAAAAGAGCTACACACAGATAGCGGAGGAGTCCGGCGAGAAGACCCCCGAAGACGGAAGACCCCAGGAGCTGTGCAATAAAATATTTTTTCCCTGTGTTGTGTTTTTTTTTGTACTTTATTTCACAGGTGAATGGGTAGGGGTACATTGTACCCCATACTCATTCACATAGGGTGGGGGGCCGGTATCCGGGGGCCCCCTTCTTAAAGGGGGCTCCCGGATTCCGATAAGCCCCCCGCCCGCAGACCCCGACAACCAACGGCCAGGGTTGTCGGGAAGAGGCCCTTGTCCTCATCAACATGGGGACAAGGTGCTTTGGGGTGGGGGGGCCGCGCGGCCCCCCCTTCCCCAAGGCACCCCCCATGTTGAGGGCACGCGGCCTGGTACGGCTCAGGAGGGGGGGCGCGCTCGCTCGCCCCCCTTTCCTGGCCGGCCGGGTAGCGTGCTCGGACAAGGGTCTGGTGTGGACTTTGGGGGAACCCCCACGCCGATTTTTTTCGGCGTTGGGGTTCCCCTTTAAGCCCATTCCAGGCGGCGGAGCCCGCGACGTCTCCTTCGCGGGCCCCGCCTACCTGTACACGCGCTCGAAATGGGCGGATTTGCCTCCGCCTTACGTGGGCGAGTCCGTTCATTTCAAAAGTTGAGCGGACTGTTTGGCAAACAGTTCGCTGAAACAGTCCGCTCGTGTGTGGGCAAGTCCGCTCATGCAAATTTTGAGCGGACTGTTTGCCGAAACTGTTTGACGAACAAGGTTGGGCAAACAGTCCGCGCGTGTGTACGCGGCCTCAGTTCCATAAAAAAGTAATGGCCAAAAATATTATTTTCCAGCACTGCCTTAAACCTCTTTCTTGGGCAAGGAGTTCACCAGAGCTTCATAGGTTGGCACTGGAGTCCTCTTTCGCTCCATGATGACATCACGGAGCTGGTGAATGTTAAAGACCTTGCGCTCCTCTAGCTTCCATTTGAGGATGCCCCACAGTTGCTCAATAGGGTTTTGGTCTGGAGACATGCTTGGCCAGTCCATCACCTTTACCTTCAGCTTTTTTAGCAAGGCAGTGGTCATCTTGGAGGTGTGTTTGGGGTCGTTCTCATGTTGGAATACTGCCCTGCGTCTCCGAAGGGAGGAGATCACTCTCTGCTTCAGTATGTCACAGTACATGTTGCCATTCATGGTTCCCTCAATGAACTGTAGCCCCCCGTGCCGGCAGCACTCATGCAGCCTTAGACCATGACACTCCCAGCACCATGCTTGACTTTAGGCAAGACACACTTGTCTTTGTACTCCTCACCTGATTTCTGCTACACATGCTTGACACCATCTGAACCAAAAGTTTATCTTGGTCTCATCAGACCACAGGACATGGTTCCAGTAATCCATGCCCTTAGTTTGCTTGTCTTCAGCAAACTGTTTGCGAGCTTTCATCTTTAGAAGAGGCATTCTTTTGGGACGACAGCCATGCAGACCAATTTGATGCAGTGTGCAGAGTATGGTCTGAGCACTGACAGGCTGACCCCCCACCCCTTCAACCAGTGGAGCAATGCTGGCAGCACTCTTACGTCTATTTCCCAAAGACAACCTCTTGATATGATGCTGAGCATGTGCACTCAACTTCTTTGGTCGACCATGGTGAGGCCTGTTCTGAGTGTAACCTGTCCTGTTAAACTGCTATATGGTCTTGACCACCATGCTGCAGCTCAGTTTCAGGTTCTTGGCACTCTTCTTATAGCCTAGGCCATATTTAGGTAGAGCAACAATTCTTTTTTTCAGATCCCCAGAGAGTTATTTGCCATGAGGTGCCATGTTGAACTTCCAGTGACCAGTATGAGAGAGTTAGAGAGATAAAACCAAATTTAACACACCTGCTGCCCATTCACACCTGAGACCTTGTAACACTAATTACACCTGGGAGGGAAAATGGCTAATTGAGCCCAATTTGGACATTTTCACTCAGGGGTGTACTCACTTTTGTTGCCAGCGGTTTAGACATCAATGGCAGTGTGTTGAGTTATTTTAAGGAACAGCAAATTTACACTGTTATACAAGCTGTACACTCACTACTTTACATTGTAGCAAAGTGTCATTTCTTCAGTGTTGTCACATAAAAAGATAGAATAAAATATTTACAAAGATGTGAGGGGTGTACTCACTTTTGTGAGATACTGTAATTTACACATATACATATAGTTTAGATCAAAATATTGTTTTTTTTTTTTATGATCTGATGTATGTACTCCATCTAGTCTTGTTCCCAGTGTTTTAGATCAGTCCATCATTTTCAGATTTGGTCCTTTGATCGCTCCACCGAAAATTTGCACTGCAAAACGGCGATGACCTTCTCAAGGCTGTTGGGCCTTTTGTAATTGCACAGCTTGCAGTCATAATCGTGCTTCTCTAGGATGCGCACCATCTCCACCATCTCACCCTTGCTCATGGGGGTTGCTTTGTGCCTCTTTTGAGCTTAACCACCGCGGGGATGGCTGTAATCCTCTAGATCCGCCATGTCGCCCCTCCCGAATGTTCCGCCATGCGTGTCGTATGCAGAAGAGAGATGGCCACGCCCCAGAGTCACTGAGAGCTGAGTTTTTTGCATGCGCAGTGTATATAAAGCCAGGACGCACGGTCGATGGAACGCTCGTAGGAACAATCTTGGAGTGGAGGACAAACGATCACCAATGTAAGAAAGGAGGCATAAAGCAAAGGTACAATTGGAAATTGGAGCATAGGTGGGTAGTGGCCTATACTGCTTAGATTGAGGCCTATATTGGAACCAGTTTATGGGTTAAGCCAGACATTATGGTTTGTCTTGTGTTCTGTCTTGCAGGCATCATATCATTTATCATGACGGATAAATTTACTTCGGCCTGAATTTCTAACCCAATTCATTGACATGTACCTGGAGCTTCCCTGTCTCTGGAAGGCCAAGAGTAGAGACTACTCCAATAAAATATTGAAGAAGGCAGCTTTGGAGAAACTGTTCGAGTTGGTCAAACCAGTGTACCCCAGGATAGACACCAGCTACGCAAAGCAAAAGATTGCCAAGCTGAGGACTACATTTAAAAGGGAGCTGAACAAGGTCCTGGAGAGATCTGGAGCAGTAGCGGATGACTTATATGCCCCCAGGCTATGGTATTACAACAACCTGAGGTTTTTGGCGGACCAGACAGAACCCAAGCCATTGCTGTTTACACTCCCTTCGACATCTGTTGAGGCCACAGCTCCTGAGGGCAGCACAGGTCCTGATGCACAGGATGAAGATGTGGAGGGGCCCAGCTTGACCCAGGTATAGCATCGTTGAACATATTTGTAGCCAAAAATACAATGATGATAACTAGACGTTATTGGTAAAATATTTCTGCCTTAACAAAGTGGTTTCCATATCAATAGACAGTAGTGACCAAAAATTATTTGAACAAGAATGAAAAATGCTGATTTCAGAATGATCTTTTCTATTCCTCCACATTAAATTTGCAACAGTGAGGAGATCAAAATTGTGTGTGACTGATGACCAAGCCCTAAAAAATATTCAAATTATGTCCCATTTTCAAACACAGGAAAGTATCAGTCTAGAAGAGCCAGTGGCCAATATCCAGACAGAGTCGCAGATCTCTCCCCTACGTCCTGCTTCTAAAAGGGCCAGAAAGAGCAGGAATCTGGAGGAGGCCACAGCTTAATTCCTCAGCCAGGCCAATAAATTAAGGCAGATGGAGGGTGAGCAAAGGAGCAGATGTGAGAAACTCCTCCTGCAGTTCCTCAACAAGGGGGTGAGGGGCTAAATTTCTGAAAGCACCCACATTTCGGACTTTGTGGCCCCACCTCCACAGCCACCCCACCCACCACAGCAGCATGGCGGTCAGTGGCAATACCAGCCACAAGAACCCCAACAAGGCAGCTGGACTGGGGACTTTAACTCTTTCCCCACTTACTAATTTCTATTTTTGTTTTTTAATTAATGATTTTATTTGTTATATTTTCTATATTTTTGTATGCATAGAATGCACTTTTGGGTTAAGTTCTTTGTATTTGAGTGGCAGATAGCATTTCTAATTGAATTTGTTTTATTTTTTTTCTGCACAATAAAAAAATTGCGTAGAATAATACTTGGCTATGTGTTTTACTTCAAATGACAGTTTGAGAGTAGGCAGTTATATTTAAAAAAATACAGTGTAAAATTAACAAGGGACAGCAACATAGTTGTTTTTTTGATCTTAAAAACCCCGGGATAATAGCGTTGTGGTAACTTTCCCAAAAAAACAAACAACAAGCATTATAATAATATTCGTAATATCAGTATAAAAAAAAAAAGCCTTTTAAAATACCTTTGCCATAACTCCATCAGTATCATTAGCAAAGCAGCTTCATTATTATCCCATTAAAGAAGGAGAGAAAGTGCACTGCATTTAGATATTTCATAATTTGCCACGTGACGAATGTTAATTCTCCATTGCGAATGCTAGTTTACAAGACCGACTGCTTCTGGCTTGTTCCTTGCTTCCGATCATGCGTGTTTGTACTTTTGACTTTTGTGTGACGGATTTGTGTACTGACCATACGAAAATCTGACATCAAACCACTGTCTGCCAAAAATTTACTAGCCTGCCTTGGCTGAAAGTTGGACAACAATTGTCAAAAGGAGCGTACTAATAATTTTACTAACAATTTTAGGACAACAGTCTGTCAACAGACAATCCCCTCCCATCGTGTGTATGAGACATTAGGGTAGAGCAATGCTCTTTTTGCAAAGGAACTCCTGGTGCAGCTTTGAAGTGTTAATATAAACACTGATTGGAAGGCCACCTGAATGCGACACCCTTCTGATCCTTCTGTTAGGTCCAATGTAAAAATTTCCCATTTACACTAAAAATAGAAACCATCTTTAGCATTTTGTTGTATAGCATTGCTTTTGAAAATTAAGCTGAGGCATCATCTGTGCAGTTTTTTGTATGTGTAAGGCATTAGCATATAGACCTCAGGGAGCACAAATAAACATTCTGTCCTGCTCCAATATTTATTTTTCCAAGATGTAATGCCTGAAAACTGCTTCCACACTGCAGAAGTTGTTAAAAACCAATAGAGAATGATTAAAATACTGGCACACAAAATGGCCATTTTGGGCATTTCTATCAACCGCTGAGCCCGCGACAAATGATGTGGGTGACAGATCAATTTGTTGCCTCTCATAAAGCGCGGAATGCTGTGAACTCTTCACATAAACAGCTGTACATGGATGTGGAAACAGGAAATTCTCTTGTTCTATGTGACTTCATGCCGAGCCGTGGCTCACGTAGTACCGGGCTTTTTTTTGTGAGCTATTTCTGGAGGTTTGTATTAAATGATTTTTCAAACTGTGCTTGTGGAAGGAAAAAAAATAAATCATTCAGAGATATATTGTTGGACATCAAGAGAGGACCTTCTGTTAAACTGCAGGATTTTCTAGTCTTTTTTATATTTTTTAGCTAATCATGTCAAGAGAACAGTTTGGGGTAAAAAAAACTTTAGATTTGTTAATGTTTCTTAAAAAAATAATTTCTATATATAGTTTGTAATTATGTACATACATGTTGTCAATCATATTTTCTTAATAAATACAGAGGCTCTCCTTCCCACTTTGCAGTACAATACAGTGACTATGCTTTACTACTCCTTATAATAGAAGCCTATGAGTCTATCAAATTATGGAAATCGACGCACGCCTTGTGTTGCTGTTATCTTATTTCAACAAGGACTGTGACAATGAGGGTACCTCCTCCAAAGTTTAGAGCCAAGTAGAACCTCTCCTATGATGCATATTAAAGCAGCCTTTCCTAACCAGGGTTTTGTGGAACCCTACTGATGCTCCAGAGATTGCTAGGGGTTCCTTCAGCAATGAGCAATTCCTGCCTCTCAGATATGTACCCACTGACCAATGATCTTTTTAGCTATCTCCATCTGGGGCCTTCTTACCACTGATCACCAGTGTAAGAAGCATTATACCCAGGGCTGTCTTTAATATTGATTGGGCCCTGGTCAAAACTTTTCTTGCCCCCCCCATGCAGTTTCGCTCGCCATCTGCTCTGAGACATACAATAAATAGCAGCTAGTCTCAAAATCTGTTTACTGAATCAGATCAGGCAGCTATTGCGATTGGTTGCCAGAGGTTACAGTGTATCATTACCGCTCACTGACTGGTTGCTAGAGGTTACAGCACACATTAAGGCTCATAGATTAGTTGCTAGAGATTACTGTGGATATGACCTCAGGGGGCCATGATATACATATCAATGCTGACGGCAGCCGCTATTTACATATAAATGCTGGTAATTTACATGTAAACACAGGGTCTACAGGTGAGTCAACTTTACACAACAATAGGGCAGAGCTGGGCAGCTTTAGTAGCAGCACTTCACACTGAGATATTGGGACACAGCACAGGATTAAAACCCCAAGGGACGAGGGAATTTAAACCAGGGTAGTTGGCAAGTATGAGGCAGCTGCTTTGGGCCCCACAACAATGACAGGGCCCAGGGCAGCTGCCCCTTTTGCCCTCCCTTAAAAACGGCCCTGATTATACCCAATAACAACCACACTAATGTGGATATAGTAATTATTGACAGAAGTTCCCTAAGACCCAGAAGTTATTTCAAGGGTTCCTCCTCATTAAAACATGTAGAATATAAAATATATGCACTAAAATACATTTAAACACAATCATAAAAATCACATAAATTTTTCTATGTAATTTCAGAAGTCAGTTTCAATATTTTAAACCTGCAGCTTACCCGGTGATCCTGGAACCTTCTGTTATGGGGTGACAATGCTTTGTCCCTTTCTTCCAAATGCACTCCTGAATTGTTAGTATGTCACATGGGTTTCTGATGCAGACTACAAGTAGTAATTTCATTGCCATTGCGTAGTTCACGGTTGTCAGGAACCCCATCATGAAAAATGCCATGGAGTCATCGCTGGATTCCATATAGAATTGAAGTCACAAAAGGGAGGACTTTCACTGTGTCAACAGATGTAGCATGGCGGTCCCATCCCTGTATCTGATTCAAAAAGGAAACCCCCTTAGTGGGACTTTAATAGACCACCAACACCACCAAAAGTGCAAATAAAACATATATCTTTTTATTTATAAAGTACAAAATGATAAAAAGAGACACACAAACAAATAATGTCTCCAGTAAAATATACAGCCGAAAAGTACAAAATAAACATCTATACAAAGACCACTAATACTCTCATAGGTATCCCAAACCCGACGGATTTCCAGTTTCTGTTGTTACAGAACTTTCATCATGGGTAGAGAGCGGGAAATAACAATACTGTGGTATTTTCTTAGTAGAAAGACAAAAAAAGAGAGATATAAAAAAAGAGATACAATAAAAAAAAAAAAAGAGGGGATGGGGAGGAGGAGAAAGAAAAGGGAGAGTTTAAATAACCCCCCCACAACAAAACACACATGCCCCCGGCATAGACTTAACAACATCTTGACCTAATACCCACCTTAACAGAAGCGCTCCTCCATATATATATATAAGGTGGGAACACTTGAAGGTGCCAAGATCACTTAGCCACAATAATGGGTCTTTAACTGAAATACCGGTAGTAGCTCACAGCACAGTCCTCCAGAGGTACTTCAAAATGGAGGATGTAAATTATACACTGTCCCTGTAGCAAAGAGAGAATATATAGAGAACGGACTGCCAAAAAAAAACCCCCAGAGAAAAAAGATAGAAAGAAAGAAAAGTGTAAATTTTATAAAAAAGAAGTGTCAAAATGAGACATCCCTTTGTAGATGTTACCAGGCATTTGGAAGTGTCCCTGATAAAAATCCCTGGTAACATCTACAAACATCTACAAAGGGATGTCTCATTTTGACACGATTTCTTTTTTATAAAATCGACACTTTTCTTTCTTTCTATCTTTTTTCTCTGGGGGTTTTTTTTTTTGGTAGTCCGTTCTCCGTATATTCTCTCTTCTTTCAAGCAAGTCATACCACTTGCTTGAAAGAAATCTCTATGTGATGGTTTATATGGCTTTTTTGACATAGTCACCGTGAGATTCTTCTACCTCCACAATGGACATTTTCTCTTTCATTTTAGTTTCATTGGTGGACTTTCAATATTATTTGTTTCACTTACAACACTACTTTTTATATTTCTTTCATTACTTGTCATTTGGTGATTTATACACATTTCACTGTTTTGATTATTTAGCGCTACACCTACACCCACATCCTTTTGAATTTTTGTCACATTCTTGTGTAGCTGCTCATCTTTTTTTGTTTACTTTTTGGGTAAGCGCAACCATTTTCTCCATTCACAATCATCTGGGACACGTCACAGGTGAAGCCACAGCCGGGCGCCCACAGTTACAATGCTGGCGCCGCAAAGAGGAGGGGGAGATGAACGGGGCTTCATTCCCCTGCATCGTTGGACCCTGGGACAGGTAAGTTTCCCATTATTAAAAGTCAGCAGCTGCAGTAATTGTATCTGCTGTCTTTTATTTTTATTTTTTTAAGCAGAACGCTTTAAGTGATAGGGTGGGGGAGGGTTAATATGTAGGCTATAGATGTAAAAAATCAAGAAACAATTGATCACATATGCAATTATAACAGTTAGCTTCAGGGCTTATACTCTTGTTACACAGTGCTTCATAGAAGCGCTTGTAGCGGATTATTGCATCCACATTGAGTTTATTTTGGATGTGGTGCAGTCTTTTCCTGCCTCTCCCTGCAACATTACATCACTCCTAAAGTAATCCATTGCTGGCTGATTGCAGCCAGCAATAGTTCTCTATTAGAAGTGATCTGTTTCTACCAGGGCTGGACTGGGTATAAAAACCAGCCCTGTAAAAAAAAAATTCATACCAGCCCCACAGCATTATTATACCAGCCCAACATCATAACGTCAGTATTTTCTTGTTCATGAAAGGGAAAACCATACATTTTAAAGCACATTTGATGAAGAGTGTATTATGTATAGATATGAAATCACATAGGGCTTTATATATATATATATATATATATATATATATATATATATATATATATATATATATATATATATATGCAAATTCCAGTTAAAAGTGGTAAGTGGTCAATCATCAAGGGGACCCCAGGAACTCAGAACGTGGGGAGGGGAACCACCTTTCGCAGAAAGAATACACTAAGGTAAGGGGGGGTGGGTTACTAATATAAGGGGAAACCCTTTATATCAGTGCCCCCTTACATTAGTGCCCACCCCCCCAACTGGCCTGGCAGTGCTACCACTGACCTTCTCTCAGGTGCACCGTGCAGGGCTCAGTCAGTTGGCTCCAACTTGGTGGCTCTGGTTTTATCCTATAGTCTCCTCTCCACAGTCCACACAAGTCTGACTTCTCCCATGACACCCATCCCGGCGGCGCTCCCACTCTTGACTCCTCTCCAGACTCCCTCAGAGATTGCAGACATGATACCGGAGATGGTCAGAGACTGCAGACTTGGTGCAAGAGCTCAATGCAGCCTCACCAGTGCCCATCAAATGCAGCCTCACTGTCCCCATCAATGCAGCCTCACTGTGCCCACCAAATGCAGCTTTACTCTGCCCGTGAATGCAGTCTCACTGTGCCCACTATTGCAGCCTCACTGTGACCACCATTGCAGCCTCACTGTGCCCATCAAATGCAGCTTTACTGTGCCGTGAATTCAGTCTCACTGTGCCCATCATTGCAGCCCCTCCCATGCCCCATGTCCCAGTCTGCAGTCCCTTTCTGTGGGAAGGTGTGTTGTTGATGCTCGGTACGGTACCTTGCATGCCAGCAGGATATCCATGATGGCCAGCAGCAGGCAGGGTCTGTTCTCGTTTTGGATGAGGACGGTGCTCCTTCCAGAGGATCTGCTTGCTGTGGGATGAAGTGGTCCCTGGCCACCTGCACCTTCAGCCGTCCTCATTTTCCGGCCCCAGTCAGCCTGTCCTCTGGTCCTGGGGAAGTAGAGAGCACTGGGTGGGAGCTGGAGAGAAGAGGGAGCAGAGAGTACTGGTGGGGTTGGAGAACACATGGGTGGGGGCAAAGAGCAGGAGCGAGTGGAGATCACAGGGGTGGGGAGCGATGAGCGCTGGGGGGGGTTTGCAGAGAGCAATGAGGGGGGGGCCAAAAAGAACAGGGGTGGAGAGCACGGTAGACTGAGAGCACTGGGGGAGCAAAGAGTGTGGGGTGGCGAAGAACACGGGGGGCAGAAAAACATGGGTGGAAAGCACCTGGGCTGGAGAGTACCGGGGGTACAAAGAGCAGGGGGGAGTGGAGAGCAATGGGGGGGAGCTTGAGAGCACCAGTGGGGGCCAGAAAGAACAGGGGTGGAAAGCACTGGCAGGGTTGGAGAGCACATGGGTGGGGGCAAAATGCCGGGGGGAGTGGAGAGTGCCGAGTCAGAGCCAAAAAGAACAGGGGTGGAAAGCACGGGGGTTAGAGAGCGATGGGCGGAGCTTGAGAGCACCAGGGGGCGAGAAAGAACAGGGGTGGGGAGAACGGGGGGCTGGAGAGCACTGTGGTGGGGGCTGGAGTGTGATGGGGAGAGCACTGGGAGGGAGAACGGGGGGGGAGAGCACGGGGGAGTGGAGAGCACTGGGGGGGAGAACGGGGGGTGGAGAGCACGGGGGAGTATAGAGCACTGGGGGCGAACGGGGGGAGCACAGGGATGGTGGCTAGAGAAGGATGAGGAGAGCTGGAGGGGGGGCAGACAGAACAGGGGAAGAGAGAACTGTTGGGGGGGGGAGAGTGTGGTGGGGAGGAGAGCACAAGGTGAACGGGGGGGGGGGGGGCAGTAAAACAAAGTTGGATAGGAGGATCGGCGGGGGGCTGTATATATAGGAGATGAGCCTTCTGTATTCCTCCATGCAGCTGCTGAATGCTTGATTCTCCTCCTCTCACTCCTGCAAGCATTCAGCGGTATATAGAAAGCTAATTTCCTCTATATGCAGCCCCCACCCCCAATCCTCCTATACAGGTACTGTGGCACACAGGGCGGGCTGTACGGGCGGCATCTCCTCCTATGGATCGCATAGAGCTGACTGGCTCTGTGTTTGGCGGCTGTGCTGTAACACAGTCCCGCCCCCCCAGTCCAGCTCGTATGAGAGGCGGAATGTTGATTCTCTCTACTATCACACAAGCCAGTCTGGGGAGGGGGGGGCGGTGTTACAGCACGGCCGCGAACACAGAGCCAGCCCAGCCAGCTCTGCGTCATCCATAGGAGACAGCGGAGCAATGCAGCCGCAAATAAAAGTGGCCCCAGGGCAGGCATCCTACCGGGAAATCTCCTGGTATCCCGGTAGGCCAGTCCGGCTCTGGATTCTACACAGGGTTTTCAGTGAGCAGACCCCCCATGATGTGTATATGTATATACAAAGTCGCCAAACTCGCTCATCCATGTCTTTATGAACCTTGCTTTGTGTACTGGTCCAAATCATTTGGTGGAGGGGGATTATGGTGTGGGGCTGTTTTTCAGGGGTTGGGCTTGGCCGCTTAGTTTCAGTGAAGGGAATTATTAAGGAGTCAGCATACCAAGACATTTTGGACAATTTCATGCTCCCAACTTTGTGGAAACGGTTTGGGGATGGCCCCTTCCTGTTCCAACATGACTGCTCACCAGTGCACAAAGCAAGGTCCATAAAGACATGGATGAGAGAGTTTGGGGTGGAAGAACTTGACTGGCCTGCACAGAGTCCTGACCTCAACCCGATAGAACACCTTTGGGATGAATTGGAGCGAAGATTGCAACCCAGGTCTTCTCGTCCAACATCATTACCTGACCTCACAAACACGCTTCTTGAGGAATGGCCAAACATTCCCATAGACACACTCCTAAACCTTGTGGCCTTCCCAGAAGGGTTGAAGCTGTTATAGCTGCACAGGGTGGGCCAACTCAATATTGAACCCTACAGACTAAGACTGGGATGTCATTAAGGTTTATGTGCATGTAAAGACAGGTGTCCCAATACTTTTGACAATATAATGTACATCAGTGGCAGCAAAAGGGTTAAAAGATTGATTTAGTGTAATACTTGTGCTATTTGGGCTTTCCTTCCTTCTTTTTCCATTTTCTTCTTAAAACTGCTATGCTGGCCAGCAAAACATCTTTCCTCCTTTCATCATTCTTCCCATATCACAGGGATCTAAACATTAACATTTAAAGGACTTTGCTTTTTTAATCCTGCAATGAAAAGGGTTAACCAGCGCTCAGGCACTGCTCATTACACATTAGCAGACTGAATTATTATTTAAAAAGTATCAGTTCCTTGAGTTGCTTGTAATATATTTATTTTATACATATCAGTGTTTGTACATATTGTAGATATCGCGTTGCCTTTTATTATGTGTTGATGTTTTATGTTGTATTACTTATGTTTACTGACCGTGAAACCCTATGTATAAATGCCCATCCCAGGATGTGGGAAGAGAGCCATGTCTTGGGCTGCAATCTTGGCTCATGGTTGTTTTGTTTGTTGCTTTGTGAACTAAAAGAACTTGATGGAAATTACTACTTCAGCTTACATCCGTTCTAAAGAACCCCCTTCACAATCAGCCTGTTACAGTTCCAGTACAAAAGAGGTCATAGATGGGGAGGGAGACACAGCACAAGGGGGATATTAAATGTGTTGCAGTGCATGGGCAATGCTGATAGGATGAGAGAGCAGAGAGACTGGCTCAGCAGTGGGCTCCTTCTCCTTTCACTGTCCAGTCATTGGACGGTGTGGGGAAAAGACCATGTATGTGAAAGTGAAACTGAAGCAGAGGAAGTTCAGATCCCCTGCCATGTCAGGCAGGGCTGAGCTGTGCAACATGGCTGCCATGACTCAATGGACAGGTATCCAAATAATTTTGGCAGCTACCTTATAGGTATTTTATCTGTGTATTTAGTTATTTGCCTGGAGTTCAGCTCTAAAGTAGTTGTAAACCCTTACATATACCCAGTGCAGGGATTGGCCTCAAGTGATACACAGAGAAGAAGCAGACCCCCTGCACAAGGCTGTCTGTCCATTTTTTATGGAAGCTCCATGCAAGACTATGGACAGGTGGATGTAAACAGACATGTGTCCATTTACACATGCCTATGCCTTAATCCATCCAGGTCCAGAAAAAAACTGGAAAAGAACTGCATCCAACCTAAACATGGCAGATCGGAGGTAGCCTAATGTTAATGGACATTGGAGTCTGTTTACATCAGGCTGCCCATAGAGCTGTCACAGGTCCACTGGGCATGAATGTCAAAACACTGACATCCGTCTTGTTCATCACCGATTCAGCAGGGGACCTACTCATGGTTCCTCTGCTGAATGGAGTGCACTCTGCTCAATGTGCTAAGTTCTACCTCTTCTTGTCTGCAGCCATTTCTCCTCTACATCCATTCAAAGCCCGTAATTTATACAGCATTTCTCAGCAACAGAAGGCAAGGGGCTTGGATCTGATATCACATACTGCACAGCACAGAGCTAAGTGTAATCTGAGACCTGAGTGGAGGGAATAGACACACCCCCAGAGGGAAACTTTCTGTGTGCGTCCCTTTGGGGTTGGAATAACCTGTCAGAAGTGATTCATGCAGATAGCAGAGGAATGAGAGTACAGACAGAAATTACACTAGGTGCTTTGGATAGAGGTAGGTACCTACTATAGAAGAATATGTTTTTGTAGCACCATCCTAGCTAGGTTGCTAACAAATTTAGATTCTTGGCTCCCCTGTAGCCAGTGGAGTGAAGTTTGATTGTTTTTGGCTGTTCTAGGTTCTGCTAATTTCCCCTGGACTCTGGTAGGCTTCAGAATTTAGTGGGTGGAAGAGGCAGACCCTCACTTGCATATTTATGCAGCCTCAGCCAATCCCTGGCAGGAACAATTGCCAGTAGGGGGCTTAGATGTGTATAAATAGGCTGGGGCCTGGAACATCAGGGACCTTGTTCCTCTGGCAGAAGACCCAGCCTGAGGGCTGAGACCCTCTTGGCTGATAGCTGCAGCTTAGAAGTGTACCTAGGTTCCAGCTTCAGCTAGAGAACCCGTATCCAGAGTCCTGAAAGCAGGAAGTCCACAGAGGATCTGACCTGGAGGCAACCTGTACATAGATTCATAGATAAGCTGGTGCTGCAAGAAAGCATGGAAGTACATGGGGCACAGTAATTACAAGCCTAAAAAAGATACCAGGGGCTGTCCTTGCCACCTTTTTTTAGGAAAGCTCGCTCCAGTCTGCTGACTCAGGCGTTACCTTCGCAATGAGGTCGCCTTGTTGTAGTTCAGTAAACACTAAATACAAGAGGGTGGCTGCACCCTGAAGAGACAGTCCAGGTAAAGGTGTCCCCCGGTATTTTTTTATTTTCCTAGTTTGGAGTATCTCAATGCTCACCAGCACCCTACCCAAGTTAAACCTGGCATAAATCAGCCAGCCCGGTCTGGAGCCTGTGCTACACTTTGCTCACTTTTCATTTCAGAGGTTTGCCACCACTTTAACCTGCACTGGAAAATCTAAACAGCAGTGCAAAATGTACTTTTATTGGGCAGGTGCTGCAACACAGACAGTCCTTATTTCAGTCACACCTCTCTGGCAGTGAAATAGTGGTATTCAGACATTCAAAGGCAATCTGGTACAAAGACACTAAAGCTGATTTAGGAATGATGAGAGACCTATTCATGGGGATTAAAATGGATTTGTGAAGTGGAGACTTAATGTAAAATAGGGGTGGGGTGGGGGGTTTACACTATAAACACTCATCTACTGTATACTCTACTGCAATGGTAATTTGTAATGATCTACATTATCTCACAAAAGTGAGTACACCCCTCATATTTTTGTAAATATTTTATTGTATCTTTTCATGTGACAACACTGAAGAAATGAAACTTTGTTACAATGTAAAGTAGTGAGTGTACAGCTTGTATAACAGTGTATATTTCCTGTCCCTTCAAAATAACTCAACACACCCCAAACCGCTGGCAACAAAAGTGAGTACACCCCTAAGTGAAAATGTCCAAATTGGGCCCAATTAGCCATTTTCCCTCCCCAATGTGACTTATTAGTGGTACATGGTCTCATGTGTTAATGGGGAGCAGGAGTGTTAAATTTGGTGTTATCGCTCTCACTCTCTCATACTAGTTACTGGAAGTTCAACATGACACCTCATATCAAAGAACTCTCTGAGGATCTGAAAAAAATTATTGTTGCTCTACATAAACATGGCCTAGAGTATAAGAAGATTGCCAAGACCCTAAAACTGATCTTCAGCACGGTGGCCAAGACCATACAGTGGTTTAACAGGACAGATTCCACTCAGAACAGGCCTCGCCATGGTTGACCAAAGAAGTTGAGTGCACGTGCTCAGCCTCATATCCAGAGGTTGTCTTTGGGAAATAGACATATGAGCGGGGCAGGACTTAGGGTGGTGGGGGCCCCTGGGCTTGAGTCACTTTTAGGCCCTACCTTCTATACATTAACGTATATATCGGCGCATAACACGCATCCCAAGGTTAGGAGGGAATTTTAAAATAAAAAAAACTTTTAGGAGGGAAGTTTAAAGAAAAAAAATCTTACATTTAAATGCCCATCAATGCAGCCTTATCAGTGTTTATCTGCAGCCTTGCCCATCCATCTGCAACCTTGTTCAGTGTCATTGCAGCCTTGTCAGTGTAGCCTTGTCCTTGTAGTCTTGAAGTTTAAAAATGGCGCCACCGAGATACAGAGTCCTGTGTATCTCGACAGCTCTCAGCGGCTCTCGGGTCCTCTTGCAGTCCCGAGCGGAGCCGAGAGTAGCCGAGTGTACTTGGCTTGGCTCACAGTCACACCCAGTCCCTGTGTTATGTCCATCAAAGGGCAGGACTGTGAATGTGAGCGGAGCCGAGCCGAGTACACTCGGCTATGTATCTCGCATTAAGGTGAAAAATTTTTTAGCTTTACAACCCCTTTAAGGTTTTTGGTTTTGTTTTTTCATGCTGCGGAGTTGCTAGTTTTAGCTTTTAAAAATTCTAACATGTAAGTTTGCAGCATTTCATACATTAACGTTGTGACAGTGCTATGCCTTGGCACAGTGTGCCACTGTATGAATATAGGGAAGAGTGACACAGGGTTTTGCACTAATGCCAAGTGCAGGGTTCTGGAAGGTTGTGACTGAGCGGGGAAATCCAGGTATGCAGTTTTTCTTTCTGGGTTTTGTAATCCCAGATCAGAGTCCAGAGTCCAAAGGCTTCAAAAAGTCTTGGGTGGGATGAAGCCTTCAATCCTGTGTCCAGGTCTTACTGGAGATCTGCAGGCTGCGTGAGTGTGCAGATGTGCACATTTGTTATAAGCAAGAACCTGAGCATAGCTCAGAGCTCCTCTTTGGAGACAGGTTACACCACATTCACACTTGTGAAACTTGTCAGGCAACTTTGGACACTAAAGTTGCATGAGAAACCATACCCCATGTTTTCCAGTGATCATCATTTAAATGTGTGACATGTACTACTTCAGTTGGACTTTCATGCAACTTGAGGGCTATAGGACTTCAATGTTAACCCTAAAAAGTTGCATGAACGTCTTACCTGAATGTTTTATATGCAACAGTGGGTCCGACTTTGCAGAGGGATAACAAATCACATCCAAGTCACACCCAAAGTTGTTGCACTCCAAAGTTACGCCGACTTTGGAGTCATACAAATGTGAATGTAGCCTTAGAGCTCCAGCCAGGAGACAGGTGTGTATTTCTGTTAGGAGACAGAGGTGCTCTACATAACATACAGCACTCCATGTGGAAGGAGAGATCCAAGTCCATCGGGTTGAGAGAGTTGAGATGGCTGAGTCCTGTGCATGAAGCTGCACAGATGTCAGCCAAGTCACACCTGAAGTTGCACTGACATGTGGCTTTGAAATTGTGCGATTTTAGATGAAGTCGCAAGATTTCAAAGCTGCATTCAATGTGAACAAGGTGTGAGTCTGGGAGAGCTGGGACTAGGGTTGCCACCCCTCTGGGATTCACCCGGACAGTCCGGGTTTTGAATTGTGCGTCTGGGTTTCAGACTGCCTGAAATCCGGACACAATATTCATAATGTATTGTGGCTCCCCAAATAACCGAGTACCACAACTGCCGCATGCATAGGGGTGCACACGGGCCCCATCCCCATACATGGACAGGAGAGGAACGAGTGCTTGATCTGCTCCTCCTCCTCTTGCCTCTACCCCTCTGTCTACCCAACCACACTGCAATCCCCCGCGTTCTGTGCCTCAGAAAAGGGATGCGTGGGCTGGAGCTTTGAAGCTCAGCAACCATCAGACATATTGTGGATGAAAGGTGTTGATACCTGAGCCTCCATCCCCAAGTGAGTGAGCTCCCCATCCAAAGTCTGTGACTTCCCCCCCTCCCCTTTTTCTCTCCTGCCTCCAAGCGAGTGAGTACACACAAAGTTAAAGGGACTTGGATGTAAGGGGGTACCTTGTGGATGATGGAAAGGGGGCTTTGGGAACCCCAATTTAAGGGGGAATGCTGGAAACTCTGCTGTAAGTGGGAGTTTTGGCGAGTAGAAACCTTCTACATCAGAGTTTTCCTTTACTCTAGAGTCCACAGCGTTCCCCCTAGAATTTTTTTCTTTTTTGCTTTTGCACTAAAGTGTTCAGGTTTGCTTTGAAGAAAGGATGGTAACCCTAGCTGGGACAACTAGGCGAGTCCAGGGGACTGAGGGAATCTGTGAGTTTCAGAGGAGAGAGAGAACCCAAGGTGCTAGGAGAACCCCTTTTGAGGGACCATAAGTGGGCCTAAACATCAGGGAGCTGAGTGAGCCGGAAGAAGCTGGGTAAGATCATCTGAGGGACCAGTGATAAGAACAGTGGTGCTGCTGAGGAAGGGAGCCAGGTGGCTTGACATTTTCTGTTTTGTTATGTGAAGCTGAAACCCCTGCATGGGCAACTGTTTTGTGAACTTTATTTTCATTGTAAATAAAAGTGGACTGGCAGGCCTTAAAACCGCAGTTCAGAGTGGTGCGGACTCAGTGCAAAACGTTACTACCACTTAGCTAAATTATCCTCATATGGCAATGTACATTGCAGTAAAACTGCTCCTTCATTTTGAATAGGCGGCCTACACAGCACAACACAAGTCATAATGCAGCATATTTTTAAATACAGCATACCATAATGGACATGAGTGCCCTTCAGTGCAGCAACAAGGACCTTCCACCATCTATGACATCACCAGACCCACCTGAACAACACATTTATGAATTAATGTGGAAGGATCGGTCATTTCCTAATTTTCATCAGCCAATCCTGCCATCCAGTCAGGGGCGTAACTAGAGATCACAGGGCCCCATAGCAAAATGTTGTATGGGCCCCCCCCCCACCAAAAAAAAATGAACTAATGCTATTAAACAACAGACTACCACACCCATGTGGCACAGTACCCAGGCAACAGCTTATATAAATTTTGAACAACAAAGTATGCAGTATACTCTATGCAGCCCCTGAAGGGAACACATTGCTGACCTCCAGGCCTTTTAACCAATTTCTGTTCTGTTATATAAAATGAAATAGTTCAACTCACCATAATGCAAAATCAGTGGGATCCCTGAGCGTGTCACTTGCCATCATCGCCTGCCACCAGATGCAGATTGTAACTTGTCAAACGTTGCGGAATGTCACCTACCACATGTTGCGGATTGTCCACTTGCCACATCCCAGATTGTCACTTGCCAAGTCACCTGCCACACATTATGGATTGTCACTTGCCACATCCTGGATTGTCACTTGCCACACATTATGGATTGTCACTTGCCACGTCCTGGATTGTCACTTGCCACGTCACTTGCCACACATTATGGATTGTCACTTGCCACGTCCTGGATTGTCACTTGCCACACATTAAGGATTGTCACTTGTCACATCACCTGCTACACATTGCGGATTGTCCACTTGCCACGTCGCCTGCCACCAGATGCAGATTGTCACTTGTCACACTTTGCAGAATGTCACCTGCCACATGTTGCGGATTGTCCACTTGCCACGTCCCGGATTGTCACTTGCCACGTTACCTGCCACACATTACGGATTGTCACTTGCCATGTCCTAGATTGTCACTTGCCACGTCTCGGGTTGTCACTTGCCACGTCACCTGCCACACATTACGGATTGTCACTTGCCATGTCACCTGCTACACATTACGGATTGTCACTTGTCTTGTCACGGATTTTCACTTGCCACGTCACCTGCCACATGTTACGGATTGTCACTTGCCACATCCAGGTTGTCACTTGCCACGTCACCTGCCACACATTACGGATTGTCACTTGCCACGTCCTAGATTGCCACACATTACAGATTGTCACTTACCACATCCTAGATTGTCACTTGCCACACATTATGGATTGTCACTTGCACGTCCCGGGTTGTCACTTGCCACGCCACCTGCCACACATTACGGATTGTCACTTGTCATGTCACAGATTTTCACTTGCCACGTCACCTGCCACATGTTACGGATTGTCACTTGCCACATCCAGGTTGTCCCTTGCCATGTCACCTGCCACACGTTACGGATTGTCACTTGCCACGTCCCTGGTTGTCACTTGCCACGTTGCCTGCCACACATTATGGATTGTCATTTGCCATGTCATGGATTTTCACTTGCCACATCACCTGCCACATGTTACGGATTGTCACTTGCCACATCCAGGTTGTCACTTGCCATGTCACCTGCCACACGTTACGGATTGTCACTTGCCACGTCCCGGGTTGTCACTTGCCACGTCGCCTGCCACACATTATGGATTGTCACTTGCCATGTCACCTGCCACACGTTACGGATTGTCACTTGCCACGTCCCGGGTTGTCACTTGCCACGTCGCCTGCCACACATTATGGATTGTCACTTGCTCTGCCACTTTCCTGCTGTGTCACAGAGTTAGGCAGCAGATTATCAGTCAGGCAGCAGAGAGATAATGTCATCTCTCTGCTTCCTGGCTGCCTGCACAGTGAGGGGGAACTGCACTACAGGGATGAGAGGGCAGCGAGAGATGATGTCATCTCTATGCTCCCCCGCCCGTCAGCTCCCTGATTGGCCAGCCCACTCATGCCCACTCTCATCTGCCTCCCAGTCCCACTATCACCCGCGGAGCCGCTCGCGGACCACCCGCGGAGCCGCTGACTACCCGCGGACCACCCGCGGAGCCGCGGACCACCCGCGGCCGCCCGCGGACCACCCGCGGGGCCGCCCGCGGACCACCCGCGGAGCCGCGGGCCGCCCGCGGACCACCCGCGGAGCCGCGGGCCGCCCGCGGACCACCCGCGGACCACCCGCGGACAGCCCGCTCTCACCCGCTATCTCCCGCGGAGCCACGGAGCCTATCCTCACCGGGCCCCACTTGACTGCGGGCCCCATAGCGCCCGCATGTGTTGCTATGGCGGTAGTTCCGCCACTGCATCCAGTAATTCCTGGTGGATACTCTTATGCCGCGTACACACGACCAGACTTTTCAACATCAAAAGTCTGACGGAATGATTCCGGCAGACTATTCGATCGTGTGTGGGCTGCAGCGGACTTTTGATTTGCAAAAGTCTGACAGACTTTAGAAATGGAACATGTTTCAAATTTTTCTGCCAGAACTCCGCCGGACCCAGTTCCTACCGAGAAATCCGCTTGTGTGTGTGCTAGTCCGACGGACAAAAACCGATGCGAGGGCAGCTATTGGCTACTGGCTATGAACTTCCTTATTCTAGTCTGGTCGTACGTCACCACATTCGAATCCGTCGGACTTTGGTGTGATTGTGTGTGGCCGTTCATTCGGAAAGTCCGTCAGAACTCTGTCAGAACTCCGTCAATCTGTCGGACCTAAGTCTGGTCGTGTGTACGCGGCATTACAAGTCTATTTTGACTCCCAGACTGCAAAGCTGGGTGTCATCGTGATCCAGTGAGTGGAGACACATGTGGGGGCGTTTTGTCACGCCTGAACTTGTCTGCGATTTTCTGCCTTGCATCTTTGTCTATTAGATGTGAAATATCCTCTGCAACTTTACACTTTGGATGTGAAGCACTTATTTAGACGTTTATCCACGGTTCACATGGACTTTTGTTACATATTAGTATTGTTTATTTGTTTTCACTTATATGGACACATGTTTGTTAAAGAGGGAGTCCAGTAAAAAAATTTATTTTAAAAGTCAGCAGCTACAAATACTGCAGCTGCTGACTTTTAATAAACGGGCACTTACCTTTCCTGGAGACCAGCGATGTCGGCAGCTGAGGTCGAACAATTGTTCGGCTCTCGGCTGCTGCCGGCGCCATTCTTGGTGAGGGAATCAGGAAGTGAAGTGCTGCGGCTTCACTTTCCGGTTCCCTACTGCGCATGCACAAGCCACGCAGTGCAATGGGAATGGTCCGCGCTGTCTCTGGTAGACGTGTGTGTCCCAGCAGACAGCGCGCCAGGACAGGAAGAGGCATAGACTCCCGTGGGAGTCTTGACACTTTGCGGGAACCAGTGACACCAATACAGTGATCAGTGCTAATTATATGCACTGTCACTGCCTGGGAAGGGGATAAACATCTAGGGCGATCAAAGGGTTAAATGTGTGCCTAGTTCGTGTATACAGTGTGATTTTTATACTAGGGGAAGAGATTGATTCTAGTCCCTGCTTTGCAGAGACACTAGTCATCCCTCCCCCCTGTCAGAACTAAGATAAGCCTTGTTTACATAGGCAAATATTAGTTCTTTGTGTTTTACTAATGATCGGCGGGTGCCAGAGGACATCGAGTCCCCGGGGCCCACAGATTAGCTTCTGCTGTGAATTATCAGAGCAGAAAGGGACCGCCCCCTACCACACATGCCCCCTGCAGGTGGAAATGCAGAATCACATACTATATATGTTTTTGCCCACAGTTGCCGCCATATAGCAGTAAAAGTGCTATAGGGTGGTCAACAAGTGGTTAACCGCTTGCCGACCAGCACGCGGCGATTTACGCTGGCAGAATGGCACTGGTAGGATAAGGGCGTACAGGTACGTCCCCTTTAAGGAGCGGTGTCCGCGATCGTGTCACGGAGAGGAAGAACGGGGAGATGCTTTTGTAAACCATGCATTTCCCCGTTCTGCCTAGTGACAGGACAGAGATCACTGCTCTCTGTCATTGAGTGTTGAAGCCCACCCCCCCTCCCCACAGTTAGAATCACTCGTTAGGACACACTTAACCCCCCCTAGTGGTTAACCCTTTCACTGCCAGTGTCATTTACACAGTAATCAATGCATTTTTATAGCACTGATCACTATATAAATAACATGATCCAAAGTGTCAAAAGTGTCCGATTTGTTTGCCATAATGTCGGAGTCTTGATAAAAATTGCAGGTCGCCGCCATTACTACAAAAACAAAATTTTTTAAGAAAAATGCCATAAAACTATCCCCTATTTTGTAGTCGCTATAAATTTTGCACAAACCAATCAATATACGCTTATTGCAATTTTCTTTACCAAAAGAATACATATCAGCCTAAACTGAGGAAAACATTTTTTTTTATATATTTTTGGGGGATATTTATTATAGCAAAAAGTAAAAAATATTGAATTTTTTTTCAAACTTGTTGCTCTTTTTTTGTTTGTAGGGCAAAAAATAAAAACAGCAGAGGCGATCAAATACCACCAAAAGAAAGCTCCATTTGTGGGAAAAAAGAACATCAATTTTGTTTGGGTACAACATCGCACAACCACGCAATTGTCAGTTAAAAACTACGCAGTGCCGAATCGCAAAAAGTGTTCTGGTCAGGAAGTGGTTAAATGTATTTTTTAAATGCAAGCGGTGTAAGTACCTGCATTTTAAGTCTTGGTGCCTTGCAGTCCCTGTATAACAAGTCTGGAGTGTGAGAGAAAGAAACAGCGCAGGGAGCCAATCAGTTTGTTGGCTGACAAGACACAATAAATTAGGAGGATAAAGCAGAGTGACAGAGAGATGAACTCATCACTGTGCTGCTTCTCCTTTTATTGTCCATTCACAGGCTGGGACGGGTCCAGGATGACCTGGGCTCAGAGAAAGAGGGTTGAACGATGCTGGTCATCAGAGAAATGGCAGAAAAAAGTACTGCAGAGGAAATGTCTGGCTTACGGAAAATATTGCAGCAAAAACTGCTTTTTTTTTTTTTTTTTTTTTTTATAATTTATTGGATTATTAATCCTTATCTTGTTTTTGGCTGGAATTCTGCTTCAAATGTATTTTTTTTTTTTCAATTTGGCATCAGATCTTTGAACAGACTGAGGAATGTAGAAACAACACAGGGAATCAAGGAGATAGGTTTAGCAGTGTGCTGCTTCTCATTTTTTTTTTTTTTACCATCCAGACATAGGATGGAGTTGGGCAGGGAACCTGTAAGTGAAAGTGAACCTACAGCAGAGAAAATACCAGGTCCCCTCCTTTGCTAGGCAGGGTGATATATTGTGTAATTGTCAGAACTGGATGGACAGAAATAAAAATACTTTGGAAAGTAAACAGCTCTCAAAGATGTTGCTCGACTGCCAAAATAAATGAAAGAAACAAATGTTTGTTAAAAGTCCTTTTACACCCCAAACACTACATATCAGTTTTATTCTAAAGACCCTATTGTATGTTTGCAGAAGAGGAGAAGCATAAATTGTTCAGACATTGAGGATGAGTGCCGGGGGCTGGCATTAATGTATATATGAAAAATACTGGTACTTCTGAAGGTTTACAGCATAAGAATCGGCTCATTTTTTAAAAAGGCCACTTCAGTGTGTTTGACTTTCTATAAACACCACTATGGAGTACAGTGTAGAGATGGAATTACATGTCAAAGAGACGGCAAATAATCGCTCTCCCTAAGGACATTGTTCATGGGAACAAATTTTTCAGGATCCTAAAGTGTGTGTAATAGCCAAACTTTGCCATGAGTTGTGATTATTTAGAACCCCTGTCCGGTTTTTATTGCTGATCATGCCCCCCTACCACAGAGATATACTCTTTATCTCTGTTTTCTGGTAGCCTTGCCTGGGACTAAAGTACGAACATTTGAGTTGTCACCGGAAAAATAATGTAGACAGGAAATCTTCCAATGGGGACACTTGATGACAATTAAAATTAAAGTGGTTCTGAAGTCTTATGGTTTTTCACCTTAATGCATTCTATGCATTAAAGTGTTACTAAACCCAGACCCTGCATTCACTATATCTGGTCTCCCACGGAACATGGAAATGCAATTATTTTAGTAAATATAAACTGCTAAATACCTTTTCTCATCAGTAGTATATAGCAGTCTTGTGACTTGCATCAGTCTCTGCTTAAAGCTCTTAGAAGGAGTTTTCATTCTCGCCTGATCCTCTGTCTGGACAGTGCTGATTGGCCCTGTGCTGATCACATGCACCATCTAAAGAAAAAAAAAAAACTCTAGTAATACATACCAAACTGAGCATCTGCAGCATGACCCCTAATGCTCTGTTCTATCAGGAGATGGGTTGGACTCAGTTAAGGTGATTGTAAAGTTTCATTTTTTTCCCTTTAAAAATAACAAACATGTTATACTTACCTGCTCTCTTGCAGTGGACTGGTACAAAACAGCCAGGATCCTCTTCTTCTCGGGTCCCTCTTCTGCCTCCCCTCCCTTCTGTTCAGTTCCCCCACAGCAAGCAGCTTGCTATGGGGGAGCCTGAGCCAAGTCACAGCTCTCTGTGTCCATTCAGACCCTGAGCCCCGATCTGGCCCTGCCCCTTCTTCCCTGATTGGCGAGCCAACTTTGACAGCAGTGGGAGCCAATGGGGTCACTGCTGTGACTCAGCCAATCAGGAAGGAGAATCTGGGATGGCTGAGACACTCATGGACATCGTTGGACAGAGAGGGACCTCAGGCAAAGTGCTAGGGGGGCTGAGGGCAGCTGCTGCACACAGAAGGCTTTTTTATCTTAATGCATAGAAGGATCAGAGAAGACAAGATCAAACAGCCTTTATACACAACCCTTCGATTCCCCAGTTAGTGTAACAAGCATGCTATGCATATACAGACTGATTTTACTGTTGTAGGTTTGTGTCAGGCTAGGTGCAGATAACAAGTAACAGTTCAGGTGTGCTGATTATACAAAGAGTTCAAAGCACATACCATGAGCAGGTCTAAGCAGAGCAGGTCAGCTGGGACTTGTAGTACACCGCTGCAGACGAAGGTAGGTGATTGCTGGACCTTGTAGTTCACTGCTGTAGATGAGGGTAGATGAGTACTGGACCTTGTAGTTCACTGTTGTAGATGAGGATAGATGATTGCTGGACCTTGTGGTTCACTGCTGCAGATGTGGGTACTAGTAGAATCAGGCAAAGCGTAGTCTAGGCAAGCTGGGTCATACACAGGTAGATCAGAATCCAAACGGTACAGAATCAGAAGCAAGCAAGGAAGGAAGGTCAAACAAGCCGGGTCAAACAAGAAAGTCACAGAGCAAATATCAGCTGGATCAAACACAAGTGAACTCTAACACGAGCGCTGACTGAATGCTGATACAGGTGATTTAAACGTGAGCTGGCCAATCACTGTTGTTTCCCAGACACAGGCTGTGTCAGGTGAGTTGTGCTGGGTCCTAAAGGGATTCTAGTACTGACAGTTTGGTAATACTTTAGGTTGAAAAACCTTCTGTGCTGCAGTCCTCCCCCCCTTTCCACTACCTGAGCCCGATCCGTTCCAGTGATGTGCACGAGTGCCACTGTCTCTCTCCTCATTAGACTGATTGATAGCAGCAGGAGCCATTGGCTCCCACTCCTGTTAATCAAAAGCTGTTAGATGGGGGGCGGGACAGAGTCCAACTGTCTGTGTCAATGGACACGCTTGCATGGGAGGAGGGGCCTGGAGTGCTGGTGGGGGAACCCAAAAGAAGAGGATCGGGGCTGCTCTGTGCAAAAGCATTGCACAGAGCAGGTAAGTATAGGCATGTTTTTTTTTTTTTTTCCAATTAAAATAACAAAGAGTGTTTAGCATCGCTTTAAGAGTGTTTTTCTTCACTCTAAAGAGATTTTCTTCCACTTCCTGTTGTGTCTTCGGAACAGGAAGCAATGAGAATTCTTTTAAATAAGACACCTGGCAGTGGTTTTAACTTTTAGCTATTCTAAAATAGTAAAAAGTTCGGGCTTTAGACATACCTTAACGAAAACCTCTAGCAGAACATATTAAAACACTCTTTAGTTGGCAAAGAAGCACAATTTCAAATATACCCACATTTCTTGCAGTCAGAGGCATAGTGGCACCATTCATAAGCAGTGTGTTTTGACTTGAATTACAATGAAATCTGATGAAAGGCTACCTGCAGTCATGTCCCATTGTGTACATTATTATTATTATACAGGATTTATATAGCACTTACAGTTTATGCTGGGCTTACAACTTGAGGGTTGACAGTGTGAATACAATACACTTTAATATAGTAGGAATCAGAGGACCCTGCTTCTTAGAGCTTGCAATCTTATGCCGCGTAAACGCGATTGGAATTCCGGCCAGAAAAAGACCGATGAGAGCTTTTCATCCGAAAATGCGACCGTGTGTATGCTCCATCGGAATTTAGCTGTCCAAATTCCCGCCAGCCAAAAATTTATAGCATGTTCTCAATTTTCACGATGGAAATTCCGATCGTGTGTATGCAATTCCGACATGCCAAAAATCACGCATGCTCAGATTCAACTACGAGACAGAACCTATTGAACTTCCTTTTTCTAGTCCCATCATATGTGTTGTACGTCACCGCAGTATAATCGGAATTTAGTGTGACCATGTGTAGGCAAGACAGCTTGAGTGGAGTTCCGTCGGAATTCCGATCGTGTGTAAGAGGTTTTTTTTTTTAGTTTTGGAAGCCTTGTAAATTTGGTTGCGGTAGTGTCTAATACCAACTAATTTTACAACATAAAAACTGAAATTAAAGTGTAACTAAACCCAAAATATATCATATTGCAGATTCCTAGTCCTTGGTGTGGTGGACGCATTTTCTTTTATTTAAGCTTCTTCTGCTTTATTTTTACCTAGTAAGCCTGCAAATTCCCTGTCCCTGGGTGGCTACGCAACTCCTCCACTGTATCTATGGGAAAAGTCATGGTTGTCATCCTAGGCTGCTCTTCCGGTATAGACTCCAAACATGTCCATATCTCTTCATCTCCATTATATGGGGGTAGTTTACAGACGATAGCTAGGAAGGGAGAGATTCATCGATGCAGTTGACCGAAAGTGACAAGGACACAGAATTTCTAATAAGATCAACAGGTATTTTCAACATTTGCTAAAAATGTTCTTGGCTTAAAAAAAAAAAAGGGAAAACCAATACAGCCATCACATGTAAGGACTATAAACTGCAGTATATTATGTTTTATTCTTGAGTTTAGATATCTTCTAACCTTTGAAAGCAAAGCTGAAACTAATCCTGAATATTCTTATAAAAGAGGATGAATACTCACCTTGCCAGAAGGCAATGTGTTGAAACGTTGCTCCCTTGCAGAGCTTCATGTACCCCTGCTATCCAACATTTCTAGATATGTCGGATAAGGAGTCCCCTGCTTGTACTATGGCTCCTCCCACTGACCCCTATGGCATTAAAGAACACAATATTGATGGAGGGGGCAAAGGAAGGAACCATGTGGCCAGCAGGAGACACACTGTCAAATTACCTTCATTTTAGGTATGTCTGTGGTCATAGTTCACACAGTACCTTACATGTTCAGTGGGAAGTCTGTTTATTGTTTTTGTTATATCTTGACTTTGTGCCATTATTAAGTCAACAAATTCAGCTTTTAAAACCCTTAAAATTGCATCCAGACCTGCTATGTGAATGGAATTACATATGTGTTAAACAGGTTTCATTACGATATGTAACCACATTAACAGTTAAAATATTTTTTCTTGAAGGAATAAAATTATATTCTGTACCTTTCAATTTTTTCATCATTAGTTGAAATCCCCGCCGCTCTCTTTTATTAGGAAGGTGGAGGAGGTGTTCTGTACTCCTCTCCTATGGTGACAATACTGCTAATCCATAGATACAGTAAGTGAGCATTGTCACCCTAGGACAAGAAGTGTGTTACTGACAAGACCAACAAATTAAAGTGATTGTAAAGGAACAAATTCTATAAAAAAAAAAAAACATGTCATACTTACCTGCTCTGTGCAGTGGTTTTGCACAAAGCAGCCCCGGTCCTCCTCTTCTTGGGTCTCCCACCGGCACTCCAGGCCCCCTCCCCCTTGCCGAGTAACCCCATAGCAAGCCTCTTGCTGTGGGGGCACTCGTGCATGCTTTCTCCCAAGCCAGCTCTCTGCATCCATAAGGCACAGAGAACATGACTCACCCCGCCTCCACTCCCGCCTCACTGGCTGTAATTGACAGCAGCGGGAGCCAATGGCTGCTGCATCTCAACTAATCAGGAGGGAGAGACTCAAGAGAGTCTTGGGTCTCCTGCACATTGCTGGATCGAAATCGGGCTTAGGTAAGTATTAGGGGGGTTGAGGAGACAGCTGCAAACTGAAAGTTTTTTTATCTTCATGCATAGAATGTATGAAGGTAAAAAACCTTCAGCCTTTACAACCACTTTAAAATAAAATAAATAAATTCA
The DNA here is from genome assembly GCF_037356315.1 of Lithobates pipiens. Lineage (NCBI taxonomy): Eukaryota > Metazoa > Chordata > Amphibia > Anura > Ranidae > Lithobates > Lithobates pipiens. The sequence continues at coordinate 83,737,405 of NW_027507758.1, read as the reverse complement.
CAAAAAAGAAAACTAAAGCAGCTGCCACATCTAAGCATTAATCTATATCCTTGTCCTAGGGTGACAACGCTGCCTATACATAGATACAGTAATGATTGTTGTCACCCTTGGACAGGAAGATTGTTACTGGCAGGATAACTAGGAGAAAATATAAGAAGTAGCCCCAAATGTCTGGGGTGGTAAACTGAAATATATTTGTGCTCTTGGGTTTAAATACCCTTTCAAGGACATCTTCACTAAAAGTGAATTATCCATTTAAGCTTTTTATATTTTTATTCCTCCAGAAAGTACAGTGCAGCATGTGCCTATAATGTACTATGTACCCATAATTAAGGAAGGATGATGATGAGTTTAATATAGGGACATACCTCCGGCATGTTCCAAAATTATTTTCCCTGTTAAAGGAAATACTTTGTGACTTTGTACCTCGTATGCCAGAAGTGCCAGAACCTGAACCCGTTGTCATTTCATTTTTCATAAGCCATAACATGTCCCTGAAAATCCTCCTTATGTTCCCATAAATCTTCCCAGCAAACTCCGCTAGGGGCAATGTCATCAGCGTCATGTACTCTGCACATGAATTCCTAATTTGGTTTAGCTAGAATTAAATTTGTCTTAATTTAGTTTTCAGCGCAGCTGTGCTCATTAGGGTAACGTCGCCCCGGCCCGTGTGAAGGAATCCTATCCAGCTTTACTAATTGAACCTGTGATTTAATTAAAGCTGAACTGCATGGCGGACGCTACATCGCCAACAGTGAGGGAAGGGGGAATGTAATGAAGGTTTCCATTTTGGCAACCCTGTATTTAAGACAATGGGTTTAAAAGAAAACTTCAAGAATAATTTGATAAAATAAAACCATAAATTATCTTTACATTTTGCCAGAAAAGCTCTGCATACCAGGCATGCTAACATTTCACACAGAGAGAACTTTGTGGGGCTTCGCTGGCCATAGCAAGGTTTTTCTGAACGACATGGGTCGTGTGTGTGTGTAGCACAGCATGACAGAAACTGAAAAGCGATATCTGCTCTCTGTTGTAAGTGGGTCCCTTAAGCGTCGTACACACGATCGGATTTTCTGCAGACAAAACCTCAAACTTTAGTCCAAAGGCGTGTGCCTGGATTTTGTCAACAAACACGAATGTAGTGACGTACTATGTGGTTTTTCAGCTCTTTAACGCCACCCTTTGGGCTCCTTCTGCTGATTTCATGTTAGTAGAAGTTTGGTGAGTGTTGATTCGTGCTTTTTATTTCATGCTTTTTATTTCGTGCTTTTCAGTTTGCTCTTTTCACCAGACATGTTGCAGAATCGGAGGAGATAACATGTTATTTATTTTTGGCCTTGGGGTTATTGCTTTGACCCAAGTCCAGTCCAGGAACAGAGGGAGGAGGATTTCTTGGCCCAAAAAATTGTTACTTTATTAATCGTGACCAATTATGTCATATGCCTTTGCTGCAGGAGCTCCAGGAGAATAATCCAGATGATTTTGAAATTATCTCTGGATGACGGACTCCTGCTTTCAACAACTCTGGTCACTGTTGACCCCCTATATTAACAACTTCAGCCCCTGAAGAATTTACCCCCTTCCTGACCAAAGCACTTTTTGAGATTCGGCAAACAAAATTGATGTCCCTTTTTACCCCCAAAAATAGAGATTTCTTTTGGTGGTATTTGATCACCTCTGCGGTTTTTATTTTTTGCGCTATAAACAAAAAAAGAGCGTAAATTTTGAAAAAAAAAAAACGCATTATTTTTTACTTTTTGCTATAATAAATATCCCTCAAAAATATAAAAAAAAAATGTTTTCCCTCAGTTTAGGCCAATATGTATTTTTCTACATATTTTTGTTAAATACGCAATAAGCGTATATTTATTGGTTTGCCCAAAAATTTTAGCGTCTACAAAATAGGGTATAGCATTTTTATTATTAATTGTTTTTCTAGTAATGGCAGCGATCTGCGATTTTTATCATGACTGCGACATTATGGCGGACACATCGGCCAATTTTGACACATTTTTGGAACCATTGGCATTAATACAGCGATCAGTGCGATTAAAAATTAATTTATTACTGTACAAATGTCACTGGCAGTGAAGCGGTTAATACTAGGGGGGCGGTGAAGGGGTTAACAGTGTTCCCTGGTCGGTGGTTCTAACTAAAGGGGGAGGGACTAACTACAGGAAGTGACAGATCATGGTTCCTAGCTAATAGGAAAACACGATCAGGGGTGGACTGACTACTCATGGGGCCCCCGGGGAATAGGAGATTATGGGGCCCCCAGGCAATCCGAGATTATGGGGCCACACAGTATACAATCACACAGTATACACATACATGTACACACAGTATACACAGACATGTTTCTATTGGCTGAGACGGTCCCGGAGAGGTGGGGCAGCTATAATCTCAGGATTTTTAGACCAAAAGGATGTCGGTAAGGGACATTTCAGAGACAGATGTAAAAAAAACAAAAAAAAAAAAAAACACATATTTTTACATACTGTCCCTGGTTTTACTGAGGCTGGCAACCGTGATGGGGCCCCCTTGTGGCTCGGGGCCCTCGGGCAGTGCCCGCGTGGCCCAATGGTCAGTCCGCCCCTGAACACGATCTGTCACTCCTGTCAGAACAGAACAGGGAAGTGTGTGTTTACACACACTTGTCCCGTCTCTCTTGGTCCGTATCGCTTGTGGCCAGCGGTCATCGCGACTGTCAGCCACGAGCATTGGCACCCCCGCTGTGCAGCAGACGCGCGCGCGCTTGCTATCTGGACCCCGCGAGACCACGTTCAGTAATGTGATTTCGCGCAGGGGAGCGAGCCTGCTGCAGTAAAACTGTGTAAAAAAGCGGTTAAGAAGTAGGACACATGTATGAGGCTTTTTTTTTTTTTTGATTGAATAATAATGATTTGATTTGTTATATTTTCTATATTTTTGGAGGCATAGAATGCATTTTTGGTTAAGTTCTATTGGCGGATAGCATGTCTAATTGTATTTGTTTTCTTTTTTTAACAATCAAAAAATTGTGGAGAATAATACTTGGCTATGTGTTTTATTTCAAATGGACAGTTTGGGAGTAGCAGTTACATTTAAAAAATACAATGTAAAATTGATAAGGGACAACAAAATAGTTGTATCTTTGATCTTAAAATCTATGGGAGAATGGCGTTGTGGTAACTTTCCCCAAAAAAATAAAAAAAAAATAATAATAATATTATTCTTGATGTCGCTAGCAAAAAAAGCCTTTGAAAATATGTTTGCAATAACTCAATCAGTATCACCAGCAAAGCAGCTTCATTATTATCCCATTAAAGTACAAGAGAATTGTGCGCTGCATTGCGAGATTTCATAATTTGCCGCATCACGAATGTTAAAGAGGAAGTAAACCCTGATGAGTTTACTTCCTCTTTCATTCCCTGCAAAGGTAAAGCATAATGGACTACTATGCATCGCATAGTAGTCCATTATGTGTCACTTACCTGACACAGGAGCCAACGAAGTCACCGCTGTCCCCTGTAGTCCGGCGCATCCATCTTCTCGGTGGGTCTCGCTGCTCCGCCGCTGTCATTCGGCGAAGCCGCGATGACGTCACTCCCACGCATGCGCACGGGAGCTGGCACTCGCGGCATATCGCCGTTGACCGCGCCACGCTCAGTTCGCCTGCGCGGCTTTCTACGGCGCATGCGCCGTAGACAGCGGTGCCTGTCTTTCGGCAAATATCTCCTAAACCGTGTAGGTTTAGGAGATATTTCTTGGACCTACAGGTAAGCCTTAATCTAGGCTTACCTGTAGGTCAAAGTTGGTTGTAAGGGTTTACAACCACTTGAATTCTCCATTACGAGCGCTAGTTTACAAGACCGACTGCTTCTGACTCGTCCTTGCTTCTGAGCATACCTGTTTGTACTTTGGACTTTTATCCAACGGACTTGTGTACACACGCTCGGAATATCCGACAACACACATTTGTCCGTGTAAAATTTTAAAACCTGCCATCCAACATTTGTCTGCGTAAAATCCAACATCTATTGTCCAATGGAGCGTACAAACGGTCAGATTTTCTGCCAACAGCTTGTCATCACACATTTCCCGTCGGAAAATCCAATCGTGTGTACGCGGATTTAAAGTCGTCCTTGCTGTACCTTGCTTAAAAACAAACATTCTTGACACATCACAATATACAACTTTATTATCTCCTGATCTTAAGTGCATGCAATAGAAAACTCTTGCATTTCTTTGTAGTGAGTTGGAAAAAAATAAGTCCGGTGTAAGTATAATGGGGTGAACACCCCTCTGGTGCACAGGCAGGGCTAATTAATACAAATATTAGTTATCACACCAAACCTAATCTTTCAATCTTCCACACACGCAAAAAATTGCTTTACAATGCCAGACAGACAGACGCTCAACTGCAAGATTAGCTTCTGATGGCTGAAGACTGGTGCTCTTGCGCTCCTGCCACTCAGATGATCAGATCCATAGTAAACTAGACAATTTGGTGTAGTCTGCATTCTGCAACCCACTGGTAACTATAAATAGGTATTGGTAAACTATTGGTAACTATAAATAGGTAATGTTATATATATATATATATATATATATATATATATATATATATATATATATATATATATATATATATATAATAGACCAACACAAAGTGGCACATATTTGTGAAATGGAAGGAACGTGATAAATGGTTTTCAAAATTCTTTACAAATATATATGTGAAAAGTATGGGGTGCAATTGTATTCAGCCCTTTTACTTTGATTCCCCTAACTAAAATCTAGTGGAACCAATTGCCTTCAGAATCACCTAATTATTAGCCACTTGCCGCCCGCCCTATTACAAAATGACGGTGGCAAAATGGTTTCATAATCCTGATCGGACGTCATATGACGTGATCAGGATTATGAGCCGCTGCGCGCCCCCGGGGGCGCGCATCGCGGCGATCGTTGTTGCGGGGTGTCAGTCTGACACCCTGCAACTACGATCTCGGTAAAGAGTCTCCGACGGAGACTCTTTACCACATGATCAGCCGTGTCCAATCACGGCTGATCACAGTGTAAATAGGAAGAGCCAGTGATCGGCTTTTCCTCACTCGCGTCTGTCAGACGCGAGTAGAGGAGAGCCGATCGGCTGCTCCTCTGACAGGGGGGGCCTGTGCTTAACTATTATCAGCACAGCCCCCCCGAGGATGCCCACACTGGACCACCAGGGACGCCACCAGACCACCAGGGATGCCCAGGATAAGGTATGCCACACTAGACCACCAGGGATTCCAGTCAGTGCCACAATGGATGCCAATCAGTGCCCATAATGGATGCCAATCAGTGCCCACAATGGACATCACTGATTGGCATGCATTATTGCTTGGCACTGATTGGCATCCATTAGTACAGTATAATAATACAATGCCGCCTATCAGTTCCCATCCGTGCCGCCTATCAGTGCCCATCCATGCCCACCTGTGCCGCCTACCCATGCCCACCTGTGCCGACTACCCATGCCCACCTGTGCCGACTACCCATGCCCATCCATGCCAGCTATCAGTGCCAATTTGTGCCACCTATCAGTGCCCATCCGTGTCGCCCATCAGTGCCACCCATCAGTGCCGCCTATCAGTGCCCATCAGTGCCGCCTATCAGTGCCACATATCAGTGCCCATCAATGCCATCTCATCAGTGCCACTTCATTGGTGCCACCTCATCGGTAACCATCAGTGCCGCCTTATCATTGCCCATCAGTGTATCCCCATCAGTGCCCATCAGTGAAGGAGAAAATTTACTTATTTACAAAGTTTTGAAACTGAAACAAAAAAACATTTTTTTTTCAAAATTTTCGGTATTTTTTTATTTGTTTAGCAAAAAATAATAACCGCAGAGGTGATCAAATACCACCAAAAGAAAGCTCTATTTGTGGGAAAAAAATGATAAAAATTTAATTTGGCTACAGTGTAGCATGACCGCGCAATTGTCATTCAAAGTGCGACAGCGCTGAAAGCTCAAAATTGGTCTGGGCAGGAAGGTGTTTAAGTGCCCGGTATTGAAGTGGTTAAATAGAGTCCACCTGGATGAGCCAAACACCCTCCAGTTCGGTTTGCACCAGAACTTGCGAACAGGCAAAAAATTCGTACGAACACCATTAAAGTCTATGGGACACGAACATGAAAAATAAAAAGTGCTAATTTTAAAGGCTTATATGCAAGTTATTACCATAAAAAAATGTTTGGGGACCCGGGTCCTGCCCCAGGGGACATGTATCAATGCAAAAAAAGTTGTAAAATTTTTTAATAATGTTTAAAGTGAAACAATAAAAATGAAATATTCCTTTAAACATCATGCCTGGGGGGTGTCCTTGGTATGCCTGCAAAGTAGTGCATTTTTCCCATGCTTATAAAAGTACCACAGCAAAATTACATTTCTAAAGGAAAAAAAATGTCATGCAAAACTGCCTGCTGTTGTAATGTATCATCGGGTCCTGGCGATATATATAAAAATGATTGAAAAAAAAACACCCAAAAAAATGGTGTAGGGGTCCCCCCAAAATCCATTCCAGATCCTAATCCGAGCACGCAACCTGGCAGGTCGCAGGAAAAGAGGGGGGACGAGAGAGCACCCCCACCTGAACTGTACTATGCCACATGCCCTCAACATGGGGAGGATGCTTTTGGGGTCGCCCCCAAAGCACCTTGTCCCCGTAGCCAGAGCTACAATGGAATGGTTTAGCATATTTATGTGTTAGAATGGCCGTCAAAGTCCAGACCTAAAGCCAATTGAGAATCTGTGGCAAGACTTGAAAATTGCTGTTCACAGACACTCTGCATCCAAATTGACAGAGCTTGAGCAATTTCTAAAGAAGAATGGGCAAAAATGTCACTCTCTAGATGTGCAAAGCTGGTAGAGACATCCCCAAAAAGACTTGCAGCTGTAATTGCAGCGAAAGGTGGTTCTACAAAGTATTATATATAATGTGTGTTTGTGTAGTAATCACCCCCAAAAGGGTCACTGACAACGGACAGGTTCTCCCTATGTACAACGTAGTACACTGACAACTGGTAACCTAAGCACACGTACATTTAAAGCTCAATCGCTAGCAACTGGTTCTTTACCTCCTCTACACATGGGTCAGTCCCCAAGAAGATCCTTACTCACAGTGTCCTAAAGAGGAACTGCAGTCTACTCGCATCACTTGTAATAAAAACATCTTTGCCATTCTGAGGCTTCCATCCAACCACTTTGCATATTATTTTATATATACTGTGATTCTGGACTTGCCAAATATGCTGCAGAAATCTCCCTCCACAGAGTCTGGCTGCAGCCATTTTAACTGTAGGCATCTGAAGCTGCTGCCTGTTCACTTCCTGGATTTACATAGACACACACAGGCACACCTCCAGCTCTGCAGCCCTGCAGCTCTCATTGGCCCTCTTATGACTCACCCCTCCTCCCTTCCTAGAAGCATAGGCTTATTACCAGACAAGAAACAGTGGGCTGTATAAGGTATTTACTGGCAGAAAAAAAATGTTTTACTATCCAAAGTTAAAACAACAAGGGCAGAAGATTTAATAGAATGAAAGTTGAAAAAATGACTGAAGATCGGCTTAAGAGCTGTCTGCCACCCAATCCCTTCAGGTGGATCCACAAAAAAAGTAGATGACAAAGTTGTCCTACAGTCTAGACCCGGATTCTGAAACCATGTTCTTTAGCAGGTATCTTCTTTTAAGCTCTCTGCCTTGGCCCCTTAGCACAGTAAATGCTGAGGTTTAAACAGTGGTTTCTTGTCTTAATGATCCTTCTCGTAGGGGCAGCAGCCCTAGGAGTAGTGGAACCCTTCCTGATGAGGAAAGAACCCCCTGCTCAGGGCTCCTGCCCATTTATCACCTCCTCAGCCACCGCCTGGCTGCTCCCTTTCAGGGATTGGCCGAGGCATGATAAATATTCACCTGATCATTTCAATCTCCCTCTCTAGCCACTTTCCGACCAGTGCATGCCGATATACATCGACAGAATGGCACTGGTGGGCAAAAGAGCGTCCAGGTACATCCCCTAAGAAGTGGTGCTCCGTGACTATGACCGCGGTTCCCGCAAACTCGTTGTCCGCCGGGTGCCCGCGATTGTGTCACAGAGAGGTAGAACAAGGAGATGCTTTTGTAAACAAATCACTTCCCCGTTCTGCCTAGTGACAGGACAGAGATCACTGCTCTCTGTCATTGAGAGCAGTGATCGCTGTCATGTGTGTTGTAGCCCCTCCACCCACAGTTAGAATCACTCTCTAGGACACACTTAACCCCTTCATTGCCCCCTAGTGGTTAAACCCTTACTGCCAGTGTCATTTACACAGTAATCAATGCATTCTTATAGCACCGATCGCTGTAAAAAAAAATAAAAAAATAAAAATAAAAAGACAATGGTCCCAAAATAGTGTCAAAAATGTCCGATGTGTCCCCCATTATGTTGCAGTCCCGATAAAAACCGCAGCTCAGCGTCACTACTAATAAAAAAATGTAAAATAAAAATAGCATAAAACTATCCCCTATTTTGTAGACGCTATAACTTTTGCACAAACCAATCAATATACGCTTATTGCGATTTTTTTTGTTTTTTTTTTACCAAAAATATGTAGAAGAATACATAGCAGTCTAAACTGAGAGAACTTTTTTTATATATTTTTGAGGGATATTTAATATAGCAAAAATTTAAAAAGAATGTGTATTTTTTCAAAATTTACGCTTTTTTTTAGTTTATAGCGCAAAAAATAAAAACCACGGAGGTGAAAAATACCACCAAAAGAAAGCTATATTTGTGGTAATAAAAAGGACGTCAATTTTGTTTGGGTATAATGTTGCACGACCGCACAATTGTCAGTTAAAGCGTCACAGTTTAGAATCGCAAAAAAGTTCTCTGGTCAGGAAGGGGGGTAAATCCTTCCGGGGCTGAAGTGGTTAAGCTCTGGAAGCAATCAAACTCTCAGCCTAGGAATCCTGGGCAGACCAAACAAACACTCAACCACCACTGCACTCGCTACAGGTGAGCCAAAAGCTACATTTTCCTAACAGCCTACCTGGGAACAACCACTCCACTTACTATGGTGGAGACAATAAAACAGAAAATTTATATCAAATACTTACCGTAATTTTCCATACCTGATGGACTCCATGGCAGCCTACGTATGGGTTAACCCCGCCTCTCCTACCTCATAGGACCCCACTCCCATAAATCTTTGCTTCTAGTCAGAGACCACGTTCCGTAACTTAGCCTACTCCAGCAAATGGGAGGGAACTCCTGCTGCCATGGAGTCCATCAGGAAAGGAAAATTACGGTAAGTATTTGATATAAATTTTCAGTTTTCCTGACAGACTCCATGGCAGCCTACGTATGGAAAATGACTAGCCATACACACCTGGGTGGGCAATTGCTGGTTAAAGAAAAGAAGGTTTAATTGGCACCGTCAACAGATAAGACATTCAAACCAAAATTAACCAAAGACAAGGAAGCAGGTTCTACACAATAGTGTGTCATAAAAGTATTAATCGACGACCATGAGGCCGCTTTACAGATCACTCCAGGGGAAACATGACGGGAAGCTGCCCACGATGTAGAAACGCTCCTGGTAGAATGAGCAGTAACCGCTTTTGGGGGAGCCAGACCCTTAGCCTTATACGCCCTTTGGATGGCTTGGACAATCCAAGATGCTATAGTTCTTGAAGAAGCACGTAAACCTCTATTCTTCCCATAAAAGTAGATGAATAAGTGGTCAGAATTCCGGAAAGGAGCTGTGGCTTCTAGGTTGCGTTAAGACTTCCCCAACATCTAGAGGATGAATATTGGAGTCTTCATCTGCCTGGAAAATTGGAAGGACAATTTCCTGATTTTCGTGAAAAACGGTTGTTACTTTTGGATTTGATCCTAACATAGGAATCAAGACTGCCCGATCTGGGAAAAAAGTGAGAAATGGCTCCTTGCAGCCTAGGGAACTAATCTCAGAGACCCTTTTGGCCGATGTTATGGCCACTAGAAAAGCAGTCTTAAGAGAGAGATCCTTAACATATGCATTTCTGAGAAAAAATCCAAAACAAAAGGAATATCCCATTTTGGAAACCTCGACTTTCTCTGAGGTCTGAGTCTTCTTGCCCCTTTGAAGAACTGCCTAGTGAGAGGATGCTTGGCCCATGAGACACCTGAAAAAGCAGAGATCGCAGAGACCTGAACCCGCAAGGAACTTACAGATAGGGACAAGTCTAGACACTTTTGTAGAAAACCAATAACATCCCGTATCTTCGGATCTCTACATGAGCCGTTGGATGTAGACACATAGCCCGCAAATTTTGCCCAAATCCTCTGATAAACTTTGTTGGTACCTGGTCTTCTGGCATTTAGTAGAGTAGAAATGGCTGTGTCAGGACAGCCTAATGCTTCCAGCCTTTCCCTTTCAAAAACCAGACCATCAGATGGAGTTGAGATGGGCAAGGGTGATAGGTTGTTCCCTGTGACAAGAGGTCCGGCCTGAGAGGGAGCGGAACTGGATCCTGGTAGCTGAGTTGTAGTAAGAGAGGGAACCATGGTCTGTTGGGCCAGTATGGAACAACCGCTACTACTTCGACTTCTTCCCATCTGAGCCTGGACAGAAAATCGGAGAATGACTGGAACCGGGGGAAAGGCATAAGCCTTGTGGAACCTCCACTGGTCCGTCAGTGCATCCACTCCGAAGGCCTGGGGACAACAACACCTCGTGTAATACTTCTCCAGCTTGAATTTGCACGGGGAGGCAAACAGGTCCACCTCTGGTAGGACTCCCAGAGACAGAACCCAGTTGAACACCTCGATGTGAAGAGACCACTCGTTGTCCAGGGAAAACCTTGATAGAAAGTCCGCCTGGACATTTTGAATTCCCGGAAGATAGACTGCCGTTAGATTCAACAGATTTGACTGGGCCCAAGCCATGATTGGCCTTACTTCCCTCAACAAGGAAAGACTGCGGGTGCCCCCTTGTCTTTTGATGTAAGAAACAGCCGTCGTATTGTCCATCCTTAGAAGGACTGAGGATCCTGATGTCAGGTGGAGAAAAGCCTGTAAAGCACGGAAGGCGGCCCGGAGTTCCAGCACATTTGAGACTACCTTCTGGGATGGGAAGTCCCACATGCCTTGGGCTACTTCCGACAAGCCTAGAGCACCCCAACCTCTGCTGCTGGCGTCCGTTGTCACTGTTACCCAGGAGACCGGGGCTATTCAATGGCAATTCAGAAGGTTCTTCTGCTGTAACCACCAAGGAAGACTCTCCCTCATTGAAGGGGTTATCCGAACCAGATAATCTCGGGAGTTCGGATCCCACTGTTGGAGAAAGCCCTTCTGAAAGGGTCGCATTTTCCATTGCGCCCATTTCACCATTGGAGCCGTGGCCACCATGGTACCTATTATCATCAGACACTGTGAGGCCCTGAGAAGGGGAGATTACATTGCAAGATAGATTCTGTCGCGAATCACCGGAATCTTCTCTAGAGGTAAGGAGATTGTACTCATTACTGTGTTGAATCGGGCTCCAAGAAACGTTAAGGACTGAGTTGGGATTAGATGACTTTTCTCCCTGTTCAATAGCCCCCCGAATTCCGTCAGGGTAGAAATGACCTGATCTCGATGTGACAAGAGATGGTGTCTGTTTTGAGAGAGTAAGAGCAGATCATCCAAGTAATGGTGCAATCGAATCCCTTTGACCCGGATTAGAGCCACGATAGCCAGTAAAAGCTTGGAAAACACTCGAGGCGATGTTGTAAGCCCGAATGGGAGACATGTAAACTGAAGGTGTGTTTGACCCACTGCAAAACGGAGATACTTCTGAAACTCCCTTGCGATAGGAACATGAAAGTAAGCGTCTTTCAGGTCTATGGAAATAAGCCAATCGCCTGGTTGGATCGTCAGGCGTATTGTTAGCAATGTCTCTATCTTGAACCTTTCTTTCTTTATAAATGTGTTCAGGTGTGTCAGATCGATGACCGGCCTCCAGGAACCACTCTTTTTGAGGACCATGAAAAGGGGGGAGTAAATCCCTTTGAACCTTTCCTCGGTTGGAACCCAAATGGCGGCTCCTTGGGCCAACAGGGATTCTGTATAAGACAGGAGAATTTGTCTCTTTTCTTCTGAGTGTGGCAGAACTGTCGGAACAAACCGGTGTATGGGCGGGCTGCTAAAGACCCAGGAATGGCCCGCTGACACCGTTTTGATTGTCCAATAGTCTTTGACCGCGGCTGCCCAGACGTGCTGGAAAAGGAGTAACCGGGCCCCAACCCGCTCCGCCTGGACAGGCTCTATATCAAAAAGACTTGGAAGGCTCCCGTCCCCCAGATGTAGCTGACTTTGAGGACTTCTGGCCAGAGGGCTGATTTCTCCTCCAATTTTTTCTAAATTCGTGACCAGGCCTGTAGCGACGGCATCTCTAGCGCGTTCTGGATCTGACCTATATTGAGATCTCCTCTGGCCCAGGAGACAGCGATCCTGGGGTAAGAACACTGACTTACCACCTGTAGCGCGTGTAATGGCAGAATCCAATTTGTTCCCAAAAAGGGAAGATCCCTCAAAGGGAATTCTGCACCATGCCTGTTTGGAGGCAGGATCAGCAACCCAGGGGCGAAGCCAAAAGGCACGTTTGGCCGTAACAGAGGAAAGCATAACACGTGCTACAAGGCGAATAATATCAAGGGACGCCTCCCCCAGGAAAACCGATGCGAGTCTCAGCTCATGAACTGGTGAGCTCTTGACCAAATCTTCGGACATACTGCCCAGGGTTGCACCAATCTCATCCGTCCAGGCCTCCATAGCTTTTGATAACGCTGCCAGGGCTAAGGCTGGTTTACAAGCCATACCTGCTGTTATATAAATACATTTCTCCATATCAATCTTTCTTTCTAGGCCATCCCTGAAGGACACAGTATCTTCCAGAGGAAGTGTAACATGTCTCACTAGCCTCATCAAGGCTGCATCAATGAGAGGGGCCGACTCTAGATGTTTCACCTCATTACTCTTAAATGGGTACATTTTTGAAATTTTTGAAATCAAGGAGTTTTTCCTCTCAACTTTACTCCATTCGTCCATGATAATTTCGCCAAGTTCACCCAAGAAGGGGAAGTTTGGGCGCTCCTTTTTGAGATGTTTAAAGTATTTCCTCTGTTTAGAGGGAGCTTCTACAGGATCTTCCCATCTCAATGTCTCCTTGACCGCCCTGACCAACTGCAGAACTAAGGAAAAGTCAAAACCGGCACCAGGTTCCAAACCTTCAGTCTCACTGTCGGAAGAACCGGAAAATGAGGGACTATGACAAGAGGGACCAGGAACCTCTGTATCCCAAATATCAGTGGCTAGAGCCGTACCGGAGGGAGGGATAAACAGTTGATCAGAATCTGCTTTATTCAGTGATTCCTGAACTACTCTCCTGACCAGAGCTTCCACTTGCTGGTCCCCAGCTCCTCTTTCCTTCATGGCTTTTCCATAACATAGCTCGCAGAGGGATTTACCCTCTGGGACCTGAGCATTACATCCCCAGCAGGCTCTTCTCTCTGAGCAGCTGGCATGGTGGTGAGAATGGCGACCAGACTCAGACTTAGACCTTTCTTTACGGTGTCTGGATGGTGACCTAATATGTCTAGAACTTGACGTGGAATGGTGATGTTGCGACCTAGACTGGTCCGAATCTTTATGTGCTGATAACTGAGGTTCAGACCTGGAAGGGCTGGAAAGAAAAACATGCAAAACAAAGTCATCCTGATCCTAACCCAAGCAATACAGGCAGAATGAAAAGAAAAGATTCATTCCTACCTGCGGCATAAGGGTTGGCCACTGGGGGGTGGCGATACGTCCATAGCAGCAGACTCAAACAGCTAGGTAGTAAAAAAAACAAATACAGTGCTTGCAGAGTATAATAAAACAGGGTAGACCCAACTGACCATGAGAAAAAAGGGAGACATACCTTGAGAAAACAGAGAGCAGACACCGGGATCACAGCCTGAGCTCAAAAGCATCCCAATCAAATAGCTGACTCTGACAGCTATTTGAATCTGCCGCCGAGTGATAATGTCATTGCGCCCACAGCGTACTTGCGTCGAGACTGACGCCGCCGTACAACGCCCGCGCGCATGCGCGGCCGCCGCCATCTTGCCCCGACCACGCCTGCGCAAACCAAGCCTCGATCTCAATCGAGACTCAGCAGCTGCGCAGATCGAAGCAGGAAGCAGCGAGTTGGAACGCAGGAGCGTCCCAGCGCTATGACCAGGAAGACCACCAGACAGAAAAATGGTACAAACACACAGAAACTGCTGCCATAGAGATAAAATGTGTATACATTACCAGTCCTGCACAACACCTGATCTGACCTGGTACTGGGAGCTTGAAGTACTCATAGTGCACCCGGGGCATCATAAATGGGGGGCCTCCCGCTAATAGCAAGGACGTTTGGCCAAATTGCCGCTTGCCAGCCAATGGCTGGTTAATTAGCTCTTCATGTCATCGCATGAAAATCGCCCGTGCCCACCCTGCTAATAGCTGGGAAATTGGGCTCCAGAAAGAACCGCCATCCTGAAAATTCGTGCACAAACCAGCCGGCCTGGATCCAAACTTTATAAGGTAAGACCTTGGTCCTAGGAGGAGGACCAAAAAGCAAAGTGGTCTCTGACTAGAAGCAAATATTTATGGGAGTGGGGTCCTATGAGGTAGGAGAGACGGGGTTAACCCATACGTAGGCTGCCATGGAGTCTGTCAGGAAATAAATTTACCTAACAGCCTACCTGGGAGGGCGCTACACCTGTGTATGTAAACTTGTGTGTGTAAAATATATGTGTGTTTATCTATGTGTCCTCTTTGTTTTGTTGCTTGTTATTTTTCCATTGCCAGCAGGAAACACTAAGATTTTCCATGACAGTTATTTCTAACCAAACAAAACAGAAGAAGTTGTGCACACAACAAGCTGTGTGTGTTTTTCCAGCCGGTGTTGTGCGGCATCCTCCACACATGTACAGCACACACTCCATAGGACAATGCTGGGCCGGCACCGCTGACAGGCCCAGAGAACAGATTAGGGCAGCTCAGTGTATACCAGAGTGACTCCGCTGTATAAACACTTCGCTTTATGAGACAAAGGGGGACATGTGGAGAGCAGGCCTCATGTTCTACAGAGAAACAATAAAGAGGTCAAAGTGTGGACTATAGTAATCTGCCTCCTTCACAAAAATAAACAAGCAACTTTATACTGTATAGCGCTTTTCAGAACACGCCGTTTGTCATGTGCACTCCTCAGTGCTCAAACACTTTCCTGTCATTAAAATTGATCTCTGGGCATATAAAAGACACCAATTAATGCAACTCTTTATTCATCAATACATCTCTAATGCCCCGTACACACGACCGGACTTTTCAACATCAAAAGTCTGACGGAATGATTCCGGCAGACTATTCGATCGTGTGTGGGCTGCAACAGACTTTTGATTCGCAAAAGTCTGACAGACTTTAGAAATGGAACATGCTTCAAATTTTTCCGCCAGAACTCTGCCGGACCCAGAAATCCGCTCGTGTGTGTGCTAGTCTGACGGACTAAAACCGACGCTAGGGCAGCTATTGGCTACTGGCTATGAACTTCCTTATTCTAGTCCAGTCATACGTCATCACGTTCGAATCCGTCGGACTTTGGTGTGATTGTGTGTGGCCAAGTCCGTTCATTCGGAAAGTCCGTCAGAACTCTGTCAGAACTCCGTCAGAACTCCGTCGAAAGTCTGCCGGACTTAAGTCCTGTCGTGTGTACGCGGCATTAGTCATCGTTCACATTTGAGCGATTTGTAATGCGATTTGACAGGTCAAATCGCATGAGAAGTTGCAGTCTATTTCCGGCAATGGCACCGTTCCAAACAGCGCAAAGCTGACTTTGCGACGCTGCACCGATGTGCAAAAGTAGTTCCTGCACTACTTTTGGCGACTCCGGGGGCAACTTCAATAGACATCTGTGCATGAAGCTACACAGATGTCTTTCAATTTGGCCCCGAAATTGCACTGAAATGCAGCTTTGAAAACATGCGATTTTAAATGAAGTCGCATTCAATGTGAACGAAGGCTGAATATATTTTTAAATGCAATTTGTGCACGTAACCTGTAACTGGCAGTAAAACGAGAAGCTCATCTCTCTATCTCTCTGCTCTCTTGTTCTGTAAGCATGCTCCTTGATGCTTGTAGCACTAACCCCGTAGAGGCTGCAGATGACTGGGTTTGCCACTCCTACACAGCCAGGCATGTAGCATTTTCAGTTTTTATCCAGACACAAGGAATAGTCTTTGAGCTTTGTTTTTATTTTTTATTAGGGGTAATAACTTGCATGGGGAATAGGAATTATCGGATGCCCAACTTGATAGCAACGAAAACCAGGGACAACTTCCTCCCTATGTACAACGTCAGATTTGGTTCTTCACGCTTGGAAACTGACAGTCTCTAATTGAAAAGATACAACAGCCCCACCTAAGAACTAGGAACTCTACGTCCCCTTTAGGAAGTAGCACAAAGTGTGCCTCCTGGAGTACCTCCATCTCCCTTGTAGACACTGGTCCCAGCTCTACCAATTGCAGTAATCAAACAGCCCATCTGTCTGCTTCTCCACCAGTCTACCCAACTGACTCTTCACCAGTCTCCCTGACTGCTTCAGAGATCTCCCAGGGCAAGGCTAAGAAAGATTTAAGCACACCGCTATCTTCCAGAAAGGCCTGCTACATGTGGCAGTCTCTCCCCTTGTAAGTCCCTGACCTTGCTTTAGTACTCACACTGTCCTCCTTGCTCCTGCTGCCACTCAGGGTAGACTTCCTCCAAACTGCTTCTGTTGTCAGGATCCTCCCAGGTCGACCTGAGGCAGGGTACCCCCACCTCAAGACTTGGGAGTTTGTCTCAAGGGCCACCAACAGTCCCCTCAGCACTGAATCTCCATCTGCCACCTGCCAGCCCCAGCCAGCTTGACTCATCCATACTTAAGGGCTAGCCCAACCACCCTGCCAGGCCCACCACTGGGGAATTGGCTAAGCTCCCCTGAGTATGCAGAATAACTGTCCTATCCTCCACCCTCCCTTTCCAGAACATTCTTAAACTTTCCAGAACCAGAGGAGGCACCAGAGAGCTGCCTGCGTGAGTCACCCAGCCCTGCTCTAAAGTAAACCCATCAAAGGTGGTTAACAGAAGGTGAAAGAGGAGGAAACCATCACCGACACCCGATAACACTGCCGTGAACCCTCCTTAGTGGACCCTCATCACAAAGGTCACATAAGCATTGGATAATAAAGGACGCCCTTCAATCTCCATACATCTCAATCAAGGCCAGCAAACAGGAACACAGGTGTAAGTACCCTGGTCTCAGCTTTATCTCTCCTGATACTCCAGCAATGACCACCATAGCTTATTAAGATATGTGGTAGTTGTGCGCTGCCACCTAGTGGTGTGTGAATATAAAATACAAATAAACACAGATACTGTGTGACATAAACCATGTGCAATAAATCTAGCTGCTGCTATCACCAGGATGTTATCACAAAACAACAATGAATAAATATCTAAAAAAAAATGTGATAGCGCTTCTGGAATCTGACAAATAATACATAAATCCAATAATATGCAATAAACGCATGTGCTGAATAAATATACAATACAATAGTAAATGTATAAAAAAGTTGATTGAAACAAAAAATCTTCTTATTATAGAATGTGTTTCAAATTACACGGTGAGAAAAAAGTGCCTCTCAAGTAAAAAATGTAAACAAATCCAATATTGATGTGTAATAAACGCATGTGCTGAAAAAAAATGAAAAGTCCAATATCAAATATATATGAAAGTTAATTGGAACACAAAATCTTCTTATATAGAGTGTGCTTCAAATTTCACTGTGAGAAAAAAGTGCTTCTCAAATAAACCAATAATCTGTGACTAGTGCTCCCTTCACCACGTGAAATGGCAGATCATCTCCTTTTTAGACCCTGAAAGGGTCAAACTCGCTCACAACTAATGATAATCCCATCAGGAAAAAGGCACCCCACTGATCTTTAATGGATTCCACCAAGGTCCTGCAGGGATCAAACACGTTTTGCACCTCGTATACTTCTTCTTTAAAGGTTGCCTCCGTAATGATCACCAGCAACTCCAGACCAACATGCAAAAATATAAAGGGCCTCCAATAGTGCAGTACCAGGTGTTAAATGGAGTAAACCTCACCCACCCTGCTTCATCTATTAACTCACATTTATTTCAATAAAAAACGCATATAACATATTTAAAATCCAACAGGACTCACATATGTCACCACCAGGCTCTATCTCTACACGTTACGCCACTATGAAGCCATGTGGATGGTGGCGTAACGCGTAGAGGTAGAGCCTTGCGGTGATATGCATTAGACCTATTGGATTTTAAATATGTTATATGCGTTTTTTTATTGAAATAAATGTGAGTTTAATAGATGAAGCTGGGTGGGTGAGGTTTACTCCATTTAACACCTGGTACTGCACTATTGGGGCCCTTTATATTTTTGCATGTCAGTCTGGAGATCATCATGGAGGCAACCTTCAAAGGAGAAGTATGCAAAGTGCAAAGTGTGTTTGATCCCTGCAGGACCTTGGTGGGAACCATTGAAAATCAGTGTGGACATGGGCATCTGCAGAACTTTTTTCAGGAGGGGGCGCATCATTTTAGGGTCACCCATGCAACGCCCCTTTTTGACAATGTCATTATCACATTTTCATGGTCAGAGACTGCAGACGTAGTACAGTCCCTAGGATAAGTAATGGATAATGGCCAACAAGCCCTTTTACCAGACCCAGCGAAATGACAGCAGTGATGCCTCCAGCTGGATGATCGCTCACTCTGGGTTCCCTGTGGGTGACTCTAGTCAGTAGTGTAGCATGTCTGTACCCTGGTAGTGGCTCAGTCTTTCTCTCTCTGGTGACGCTGGGCAGTGCGTCTCTCTCTCTGGCTTCCGCCCGGCACACTCCTCATTCTTTGTCCTGTAGCGCTCTCTCCCTGAGATTTTTTCCAGGCTGCAGTCTCACAATCTCTCTCTTGATCGAGCTGTAGCCTCCTCCCTGTGGAAAAAGGGGGCGCCAATCTTTGGAACTACATGTCCCATGATGATCTCCTCTCCCAGTCCTCTTTGATTGGCCCTCAGTTATGGCCAATAGGGAAGGAACAGAGCAGGAAGGAACCTGGGCGGGGAATCTGGTGAGAGCCGCCATCTCTTCTCCCTGACAGGAGAAAGGGGGGAGAACGGGAGAAACCTCTGATAGCCCGCAGCTCGCCTTTCTCCTGTCACAGCACTGCCGAGTTCTCTGCTGTACTGAGCAGGGAAAATAGCCAGAAGTCACACTACACTGATGGGGGGGCTTGACAGCACCTTGATGGTGTCACCCCACTCGCACCCGATAGCGACGCAACTGTACTGAATTTAAGATCCAATCCCTGATTCGGGATCCCTGACCCCCCCCTTGTCCCTACCCGCGGATGCCCATGAGTGTGGAGCCTTTTTCCTGATGGGAATTATCATTAGTTTTGTGTGAGTTTGACCCTTTCAGGGTCTAAGAAGGAGGTGAGCAGCCATTTCACCTGGTGGAGGGAGCACCAGTCACAGATTATTGGTTTATTTGAGAAGCACTTTTTTCTCACAGTGAAATTTGAAGCACACTCTATATAAGAAGATTTTGTGTTATAAATAACTTTCATATATATTTGATATTGGACTTTTCATTTTTTTCAGCACATGCGTTATTGGATTTGTTTACATTTTTTACTTGAGAAGCACGTTTTTCTCACCATGTAATTTGAAACACATTCTATAATAATAAGATTTTTTGTTTCAATCAACTTTTTTATACATTTACTATTGGATTGTATATTTATTCAGCACATGCGTTTATTGCATATCATTGGATTTATGTATTATTGCAGCAGCGCTATCACATTTTTTAGATATTAATTCATTGTTGTTTTGTGATAACATCCTGGTGGTAGCAGCAGCTAGATTTATTGCACATGGTTTATGTCACACAGTTTCTGCGATTATTTGTATTTTATATTCACACATCACTAAGACCCCTTTCACACCGAGTGCGTTTTGCAGGCACTATAGCGTTAGAAATAGCGCCTGCAATCCGTCCTTAAACTGCTGCTCCATTGTTTCCAGTGTGAAAGCCCGAGGGCTTTCTCACTGGAGCGGTGCGCTGGCAGGACGTCAGGAAAAGTCCTGCCAGCAGCTTCTTTAGAGCGGTGAAGGAGCGGTGTGTTTACCGCTCCTCCATCGCTGCTCCCCATTGTAAATCAATGGGGCAGCGCTGCAATACCGCCTGCAAAACGCCGCTATTGTGGCGTATTGTGGGCGGTTTTAACCGTTTCTAGGCTGCTAGGGGGGGTAAAAGCACCCCGCTAGCAGCCGAAATGCTCTGCAAATTCGACGGTAAAACGCAGATAAAAATAACGGTGTTTTACCGCCGACGCTATGGGCGGCTTGGTGTGAAAGCCGTCTAAGTGGCAGCGCACAACTACCACATATCTTAATAATCTATGGTGGTCATTGCTGGAGTATCGGGAGAGAGAAAGCTGAGACCAGGTTAGTTACACCTGTGTTCCTGTTTGCTGGCCTTGATTGAGCTGTATGGAGATTGAAGGGCGTCCTTTATTATCCAATGCTTATGTGACCTTTGTGCTAAATAAATACATTGTATTAAAAACGAATGGTACCACAATGATTTCTGGAGGAGAAGGGGTTAACGTAAACATTTTAACATTGCCATTCTCTCCGTGACTTTGATAAAGCGCATGCGCACAAAACTTGTAAGCCAAGGCAACTCCAAGCTTACGGTCCACCACCACCCACAGGGTTCCTGTTTCTGGAGTGGCGTTGACGACATCCCACACGCCTGGCTCCAGTGGCTCGGCTCAGCTTCCCCGTCTCCATCCTCCAGTGACGCTGACACATTACACCCCACACAGCTTGGCATAGCGTTGTCCGATCCTTGCGGTCAGTTCCAGCATTCACTGCAGCCAGCCAGTGTCTCCCTGCTCACGCTACATCACTCTGGATCCTCACAGTACCTGACCACCCGTCAGAGGCAAGAGACTGTCCATCACTCCATTTTCTCCCACCAAATTACCACTCCCCACCAGTGTTGGTCATCTTACTTTAAAAAAGTAATTAGTTAAGTTACAAATTACTTCTCCCAAAAAGTAATTGCGTTAGTAACTCGGTTACTACATTGGAAAAGTAATTAGTTACTCAGCAAAGTAACTGTGGCAGCGGTGGTACTTGAGAGGGTGGCATCAGTGGTACTGGGGGGGTGGCAGTGGTGTTGGTGTACTTGGGGGGGTGGCAGTGGTGGTAGTGTACAGTACTTGGGGGGTGGCAGCGGTGGTATTTGAAGGGTGGCAGTGGTGTTACTTGGGGGGATGGCAGTGGTGGTGGTGTATAGTACTTGGGGGGGGTGGCAGCGGTGGTACTTGGGGGGTGGCAGCGGTAGTGTACTTGGGGGGTGGCAGTCAATGGTGGTACTTGGGGGGGTGGCAGCAGTTGTGGTGCCATCCTCTCCCACCACCACCTCTGCCTCTTACTGATCCCATCCCCCACCACCACTGATCTCATCCCTACCATATCCCCCCATCACCTCTGTTGTAGAAGTGATGGTGGGTGGGTAGGGATGGGATCAGTAAGAAGCAGAGGTGGTGGAGGACTTGGGATGGATTGATTGCACTGCAATTCGAATCGTCAGTCACTTACTTGAATCCCTCCAGGGATGCCTTTCCTCATGGGGACAGAGAGAAGCCCTCCCCTTCACTTGATTGGTGTCAGCTGACTTCATTTTTCAGTGTCTGCCCCGCCTCCCTACATTCTCTCTCTCTGGATAGGCAGGCCGGGATGGGGTGGTCCAGACAGTCTCTCTGAGTCTCAGCCTCTTCTCAGCTCAGCGGGCGAAAGCCCCCCTCCCCACGGCAGAACGAACGGCCAGGCAACACTGTAGCTGCTGACTTTTAATAAGGACGCTTACCTGTCCAGCGAGCCCGCGATGGCGGCCCCCTCGAGGCCGATCCATCCATCAGATCGGCTGTCGGCACCACCATCTTAACGAAGGGAAACAGGCAGTGGAGCCTTGCGGCTTCACTACCCATTTCCTACTGCGCATGCGCGAGTCGAGCGGCGCTTTGTGAATGGCCCCGTTGTGTTCTGGGACACACACATGTACCGGAAGGCAAAGGGGCCACTCGCTGAAGAGGAAGAAGCACCGCGGAATAGGAAGAGGCGGAATAGGAAGAGGCAGATTAGGAAGACTGCCTAGCAACAGGGGTTTCTGGTAAGTTAAAAATGTTTTTTTTTAAATGTTTTTTTTTAAAATATTTTAAGAATATTAATGCTATATTTATTTTTTACGGTGGCCCTCCGCTTTAAATGTCTACAGTGCAATAAACTGACTTTGAATTAGTCCATGGTTCACATATTTTTTGGCTCCTACCCATACCCTACCCATTTTTTGTTTTTTGTTGCCCTGCCAGTACATGCTACTCACTGACTGCTCTGCCACTACATACTGGTCACTGACTGCCCTATCACTATATGCTGCTCACTGACTGCTCTGCCACTACATATTGCTCACTAACTGCTCTGCCGCTACATACTGCTGACTGACTGCTCTGCCACTACTTACTGCTGACTGAATGCCCTGCCACTACATACTGCTCAGTGACTTCCCTGCCACTACATACTGCTCAGTGACTGCCTTGCCAATACTATTACTCACTGACTGCCCTGTTACTATATACTGCTTAATGACTGCCCTGCCAATACATACTGCTCACTAAGTGCTCTGCTACTATATACTGCTAACTGACTGCTCTGCCACTACATACTGCTCACTGACTGCTTTGCCACCACATACTACTCACTGACTGCTCTGCCACTACATACTACTCACTGACTGCTCTGCCACTACAGGCTGCTTACTGACTGCTCTGCCTCTACATACTGCTCACTGACTGCCTTGCCAATACTATTGCTCACTGACTGCCCCATTACTATATACTGCTCATTGACTGCCCTAACACTTCTTAGTAACGTGAGCAAGGGTCCTTGCTTGCAGCAAATAGTGGACCAAGCTTTTCAGGGCACCATACACAATGTTTCCTTTGGATAAAGCTGACTCTAGCACAAAAGCACACAGTCTCAAGACACTTGACCACGCAAACCAGCCTGTACTCACTAATGGCATTGAATAATTGGTTGCCTCCTTCCAATATCTTTCACACACTTTTCCAGTGATAAAAAAAATCCCCTGAAGAAAACTCCCTAAAGCCGCGTACACACGTAGCCGTCTGTCCGACGTACTTAGTCTGGCGGACTTCCCGTCAGACTGTACATCGGACTTTCCGAACGGGCTACTTGCCCACACACGGCACTTTTTCAGCGGACTAATACGGCGTACTAAGTCCGCCGTACTATCCGCCCTACTTTTGAAATGAACGGACTCGCCCACACACGCGGTGGAAAGTCCGCTCATTTCGAGCGCGTCTCCAGGTAGGCGGGGCCCGCGAAGGAGACATCGCTGGCCCCGCCGCCTGGTATGGACTTAAAGGGGAACCCCAACGCGGAAAAAAAATCGGCGCGGGGGTCCCCCCAGGTCCACATCAGACCCTTGTCCAAGCACGCTACCCGGCCGGCCAGGAAAGGGGGGACGAGCGAGCAGCCCCCCCTCCTGAGCCGTACCAGGCCCCGTGCCCTCAACATGGGGGGTGCCTTGTGGAAAGGGGGGCCGCGCGGCCCCCCCACCCCAAAGCACCTTGTCCCCATGTTGATGAGGACAAGGGCCTCTTCCCGACAACCCTGGCCGTTGGTTGTCGGGGTCTGCGGGCGGGGGGCTTATCGGAATCCGGGAGCCCCCTTTAATAAGGGGGCCCCAGATACCGGCCCCCCACCCTATGTGAATGAGTATGGGGTACAATGTAACCCTACCCATTCACCTGTAAAATAAAGTACAAAAAAAACACAACACACAAGATAAAATAGTTTATTGCACAGCTCCGGGGGGTCTTCCGTCTTCGGGGGTCTTCTCGCCGGACTCCTCTGCTATCTTCTTGTAGCTCTTTTACCAGCGGAGGAGACCGGCTTTCTTCATCGCCACCGGCCTCTTCTTCCGACTTCGGGGGTCTTGTCCCCCTCTTCGGTTCT
Source organism: Lithobates pipiens (assembly GCF_037356315.1). Lineage (NCBI taxonomy): Eukaryota > Metazoa > Chordata > Amphibia > Anura > Ranidae > Lithobates > Lithobates pipiens. The sequence continues at coordinate 83,713,208 of NW_027507758.1, read as the reverse complement.
TCTGCCGGACCACCGCGCCTTCTTATAGCTCTTTTACAGGCGGTGGCCCGGTCTTCTGTCGCCGCCGCCGCCTTCCGTTCTTCTTCTTCTTCTCCTGGAGATGTTGACTCGACGTACTCTCTGGCCGCAATGCCAGGGACGCGCTGCGCTGCGACTTTTATAGGGACAAGGGGCGGTGTTACATGGGTTGATGTCACATGGGTTGGTGTCACATGGTGACCCCGCCCCTTACGATGTCACAGTCCCGGAGGATGCTGGGACTGTCGCCATGTGACATCAACCCATGTGACCAACCCATGTGACATCAACCCATGTGACACGGCCCCTTGTCCCTATATAAGTCACAGCGCGTCCCTGGCATTGCGGCCGGAGAGAACGTCGAGTCAACATCTCCAGGAGAAGAAGAAGAACGGAAGGCGGCGGCGGCGACAGAAGACCGGGCCACCGCCTGTAAAAGAGCTATAAGAAGGCGCGGTGGCCCGGCAGAAGAACCGAAGAGGGGGACAAGACCCCCGAAGTCGGAAGAAGAGGCCGCGGCGACGAAGAAGAATGCCGGGCTCCTCCGCTAGTAAATGAGCTACAAGAAGATAGCGGAGGAGTCCGGCGAGAAGACCCCCGAAGACGGAAGACCCCCGGAGCTGTGCAATAAATTATTTTATCTTGTGTGTTGTGTTTTTTTTGTACTTTATTTTACAGGTGAATGGGTAGGGGTACATTGTACCCCATACTCATTCACATAGGGTGGGGGGCCGGTATCCGGGGGCCCCCTTATTAAAGGGGGCTCCCGGATTCCGATAAGCCCCCCGCCCGCAGACCCCGACAACCAACGGCCAGGGTTGTCGGGAAGAGGCCCTTGTCCTCATCAACATGGGGACAAGGTGCTTTGGGGGGGGGGGGGGCGCGCGGCCCCCCCTTCCCCAAGGCACCCCCCATGTTGAGGGCACGCGGCCTGGTACGGCTCAGGAGGGGGGGCGCTCGCTCGCCCCTCCTTTCCTGGCCGGCCAGGTAGCGTGCTCGGACAAGGGTCTGTTGTAGACTGTGGGGGGAGCCCCACGCCGATTTTTTTCTGCGTTGGGGTTCCCCTTTAAGTCCATACCAGGCGGCGGGGCCAGCGACGTCTCCTTCGCGGGCCCCGCCTACCTGGAGACCCGTTCGAAATGAGCGGACTTTTCTCCGGGCGGGAAAAGTCCGTTCATTTCAAAAGTACGGCGGACTGGCATACACAGGGCCGGATTGTCCGCCGAAATGCGAGTCCGGCGGGAAGATTGGAGTGTAAAACTACATTCTAAGTCTGCCGTACTTTCGGGTCAAAAAAGTATGCCAGAGGCTACACACGGGGGGATTGTTTGGCGGACTTGAGTATGCCGGACTTTTCCACCCGCTTGTTTGATCGTGTGTACGCGGCATAAGTCAGCTGCAGCAAACTTTCTAGAAGTATAGGCCCCAGCTAGCCTAGCTGGGACCTATATTAACTGCAGACACATGGCAAACTTGCATTAGGGTTGCCACCTGTACGGGACTGACCCGGACAGTATGGGTTTGGCAACTTGTGCCCGAGTTTCTGTCCCTGGAAAGCCGGGCACGCACAACATATCCAGCACCTCTGTGTCCCGGTTTGTCCCGTCCTCCGCCCCATAGTTCTATGTTTACTATGTGGCAGTTGGCGTGGGCGGCTGTGCGTCTATCTGCTCCTCTCCTACACTTGTCTGTGTAAGTGTGCCTCCTGACCTCATGGAGCCTCGCCCTCTACCTGTTCCACCACAGCTGGGGAGACAAGATATTGAGGTGACCGGTGAGCCTGAGACCTCCTCCGCACAGCGGGAACTCAAAGGTACGATCGCAGCCCTCCTCCTCTGTCAGCCCCCCTCCTCTCTGTCAGCTCCCCTGCTCTGTCAGCCTCCCTCCTCTCTGTCAGCCTCCCTCCTCTCTGTCAGCTCCCCTCCTCTGTCAGCCTCCCTCCCCTCTGTCAGCCTCCCTCCCCTCTGTCAGCCCCCCTTCTCTGTCAGCCCCCTTCCTCTCTGTCAGCCCCCTTCCTTTCTGTCAGCTCCCCTGCTCTGTCAGCCTCCCTCCACTCTGTCAGCTCCCCTGCTCTGTCAGCCTCCCTCCTGTCTGTCAGCCCCCTTCCTCTCTGTCAGCCCCCCTCCTCTCTGTCAGCCCCCCTCCTCTGTCAACTCCCCTGCTCTGTCAGCCTCCCTCCTCTCTGTCAGCCCCTCTCCTCTCTGTCAGTCCCCCTCCTCTCTGTCAGCCTCCCTCCTCTCTGTCGGCCCCCCTCCTCTCTGTCAGCCCCCCTTCTCTCTGTCAGCCCCCCTCCTCTGTCAGCCCCCCTCCTCTGTCAGCCCCCCTCCTCTCTGTCAGCTCCCCTCCTCTCTGTCAGCCCCCCTCTTCTCTGTCAGCCCCCTCTCCTCTGTCAGCCCCCTCTCCTCTGTTAGCCCCCTCCTCTCTGTCAGCTCCCCTCCTCTGTCAGCCTCCCTCATCTCTGTCAGTCCCCTTCCCCTCTGTCAGCCCCCTCCTCTCTGTCAACTCCCCCCTTCCCTGCCACCTCTATACTACACTAGGAGACCTCCCCTCATCCCCCAAAATTACACAGGGAGGCTCCCCACCAAATATCACAAACTACATATACACTATATTGTACATTACACACTCCTGCACTATATACACTATATTTTACATTACACAGGCCTGCACTATATACATACTATATTGTACATTACACACACCTGTACTATATACGCTATATATTGTACATTACACACTAAATATACAGTACACTATATTGTACATTACACACACCTGCACTATATACACTATATTGTACATTACACACTAAATATACACTATATTGTACATTACACACACCTGCACTATATGCAATTGGCTACACCCACTGTTCACCACTGCACGTGCTGCATTACTACTCCCCTAGGGCACACAGAGGTGTCCCAGGTATTTTACAATCTCGTAGTGTATGCTACAAAAAAGATGCCAAGCCCTGCTGAAGTGTTTAGGTTTGGCTCGAAGAAAAGGTGGCAACCCTAGCTTGCACCCCCCAGGTGCTGATTAGACATACCTCCCAACTTTTTGAGATGGGAATGAGGGACACCTATTAGCAGAAGTTTATAGGCATAGGACATACTCCCTGCTACACCCCCTTAAAGGAGAATTATACTAAGAAAATGATTTGAACCCACAAGTATTTTTTTACCACTACTATTCCTTTATACTGGCTTTCGAAATTTACAAATGCAGCAATTTACAAATTGGATGAAAGGTTTAGCACTGGGAAACACTTTTTGATAGATAAAAAATGCATTTTATATGCAACTACATAGATCAGACCAAAATGAGGGACAAATGAGGGACAAAGAGGGACAGAGGGAAATTGTTCCAAATCAGGGACAGTCCCTCCAAATCAGGGACAGTTGGGAGCTAGGGATTAGACCCGCCCTGGTCTCTATCTTCCAGAATATTGACAGAAAGAGGTAAACTGTCAGCCCTGGAGCCAGAGAAACACAGAACAGAGCCAAATAATCACATGCAGCTACACTGATTACAGTGAGCCCAGAACTAAATTTACCTAATCTAGCACCTATCTAGGAGGCTGTTACACTTTTGAAAAGTGTTAATATGGTCTCTAATGCACTAGCACAGAATATTAGGAAACCCTGTCTCCTCAAAGAGTGCTACTATATGGTAAATCTCTGGGTATATCTGTGGTGACAGTGAGTATTACAGTCAAAGTCATAATTGTTTTTGCTAATATTGTGAACATTTGATGTTTTATGATAAAAAATATCTGGTGGCAGAGTAAAGAGCTAATTGTGTCGTTAACAAAAGTTAACGTGACGAGCCCTCTCAGTTGGCTGGCACTTAGATTGTGTTTCTTCGAGCTGGAGAATCTTTGTGTAGGGTGAGCCTCAGAGTGTCCTTATTGCATATCAGTGACAGTGTGGTACGATTTTGACCTGCCCTTTGTCACAAGTTGATGAAGGTGGCAGGGGTTTGACACAATCACATCCATCACAACACTGAAGTCTATGGGGCCAAAAATGCCTGAATCTGCCTCAAAAGTACCTAATGTAGCTTTTGAAGCTTAAGGCTTTGAGCTATAGGCATCTGAGCACTCATATGTGAACAGTCAGGATTGTATTAATGATTACAGAATTGCAATGATTTATGTCAATTATATCTAACTGAAGTATAGCTTTAACACATGAGAGGGAACATTGGGTGCTTATCGCAGATGACTATATGTGTGATAACTATTTGCCCCCAGGGAGGTATTTTAGTATTTTTTTTCTTCCAAAGTCAAACATTCTGCTAGCAGTTTTTTGTCATTTAGTCTGAAAGAATAAGATTGTCAATCACAAATTTCCATTCAACTAGCAAGCAAAATTTACATAAAATTTAAACTATACAGAAATGTGACATTTGCGCACATATTTATGAGTGTTACCGTAATGAAAAGCGGGGGATGTTTGGAATTCCTGCTACGGCACGTGTCTCTATGCAGTATAGCTGACTCTTTGGCTTTGAGGTTCGCTTTATCAATGCTGAAAATAAGTTCTTGAGATGCATAGATGGAGTAGAGATTATGTGCTCAGGATTTCAGTTATTCATTCATCCATAGCTGTAATGCACCAGTTTATCCCACTCCGTAATTTGGGAACTCCAGTATGTGATGTATGAAAGAAGTCCCAAAACATGCCCACTGCGGGCTCTATGATACAAAAAGCCTCCTATAGAAAATGTCAGTACTGAAGCTGGTCATTAACGGAGCAAATGTTGGCCTCTTCTTGATGAACAGGTTGAATTTTGTTCAGTTGGTGACCCTGTAGCCCAGTGATTCTCAACCAGGGTTCCTCCAGAGGTTGCTAGGGGTTCCTTCAGCATTGGGCAATTTCTGCCTCTCACATAAGTTCCCACTGACACCATTGATCTTTTTAGCTATCTGTAAGGAGGTAATTCTTCCCAATGACCACAAGTGTAAAGACCATTCCTCTCACTGACCATCATACTAATTTATCATGAGTTGTAAGTTTCTCATTTTTAGCAGGGCTTCCTCGAGACCGGAGAACTATTTCAAGGGTTCCTCTGTGTTGAAAAGGTTGAGAAAGGCTGCTGTAGCCCACTTCCCGCCCAACATCCCTCAAATAAAGAAAGGAGCAGAGAAAATTTTCAGCCAAACAGCACCTTCATCCAGTCAGATGCTTGTTGATGTTTGGGTATTTTGACTTGTATTGGTTGGGGCTGGCTGTCAGAATAAAATATCCTCAGCAGTAAATTCATCTATCGGTGTTGTGTGGCGGAGATGGAGGAATATGGATTTTTTTCCGTTCAGCCTCTTAGCAATTACAGAAATATAGAGATTCAGCCTAATTACCTAAATATAAAATATTATAGCGCTGTCCCTGAAGGACCTACTTGGTAATTTGGGTTCTCTTTTTTACACCTCGAGTACAACCTCAGCCCCTCCAACACACCTGGCTAAAAGAAAGTTAATGCAAGCACTTATAAGAATGCGAGTATGGATACCTTTAACTTTGCTGTTAATTAGTATCAGGAAATAGAAACAAGATCATTTATTGGTAAATTAACTTAATATAGTGGTACAAGTTAAAATAAATGATTGTTTCAGTATAAATTAATACACAGAAGGTAGGTTCAGACACAGTCCGCTGGACAGTATAATCACTATGCCAAAGTAACTTAGAATTGAGTTCTGTACCACTAGACTGGAATCAACTCATAAATCAGCAAGTTAGCAATAAACGGTGCATATAACTACAATGTGAATAATTATACTATAACTAGTTTACAGTGCATTCAAGGAGAATGGATAGGATGTGGTGCAATGTCCCTGAGAAGTACCTCTTAGCATAAGCAACAGGTGAAGGTCTTTGTGTAGCAGCTTTAAACGGACAGTCTTTAGTCCTAAGACCCCTTTCACACTGTGGCGGCAGCAGTAAAGCCGAACTATTCTTAGTGCCACTTTACCGTCATTTTAGCGGCGCTATTCGCCCGCTAGCGGGGCAGTTTTAACCCCCGCGATAGCGCCTGAAAAGGGGTTAAATCTGCCCGTAAAACGCCGCCGCAGCACAGTAGGATAGCACTGCCCCACTGATTTCAATGGGAAGGAGCGATGGAGGAGCGGTGAGTTCACCACTCCAAAGAAGCTGCTGGCAGGACTTTTTCTGATGCCCTGCCACTGCAACACTCCAGTGTGGAAGCCCTCGGGCTTTCACACTGGAGTGAATGGAGCAGCTGTTTTAGGGCATTTTGTAGGTGTTATTTTTAATGCTATAGCGCCTGCAAAACGATCCAGTGTGAAAGGGATCTAATTCTTGAGCTGACTGGCATTGGGGTCTAGTTGTACTGTTGGTCAACACGAGAATAGTCCCAGTCAAGCCTATAGGCAGCAATAAGGCTACTGGATGGTTGTATAATTAGTTCCTAAAGGGCTCAGTCTCTCTAGCAGCAGATAGTAAATCCTCAAAGCACCAGCTAACCAACAGTATTGCAGCTCACCATCCTGTCACACACACATTGATCAGCCCAGTCCCTGCACCCAGGTGACTCGGACTGCTCGTACATTGAACTCAGCACTCTGGATATGCAGCAGTGGTGGTGCACACTGAAAAGCGATGTGCACTATCCAGTCCACCTAACGGCAAGAGGAAGTTATGTCCCGTATTGTCCAACCCAGTAAAATGCTATTCCTCCGAGCAATCTCCTCTCTGGGGAATGTAATTCAAACGCATAGTTTCTCATCTGGACTACAATTCCACGGTGCAATGTTGCCTTATTCAGTCTTTTGGAGCAGCCAATTGGTGAGCTTATTCCTATGCTCCATTCCCCTGAATATACGTTCCTTGTGTTAAGCTGGGTACACACACAGTTTTTTATTTTTTGTTCAAACAGTGGGTTGAACGAAAAAAATCCTGACAGATCCCTGCATCAACACAAGTGATGTTGATGCAGGGATCTCTGCCACTAAGACCCAGTATTCTGACAAGGAACCCCACCCCCCGCCAGAATACATTGATCGTCACTTGCAGCCAAATTTGGTATTGCCTTCCATGACTATTGCAATCTTGTGGATTAAATGCCAGCCAGCAACATTTAAACCACATCTTCTGATCTGAGGCCAGGCTGTCCCTCTTGGAGGAATTCATCACACTGAACTGGGTTTGGATTACTACTCCACTGAATGGAATTCACATGTGTGGTGTCTACTGCTGGAGGAGAAGAGGAAAGACCTTTAGAAAAAAAATGTGGGGAGGGGTCTTGGGGGGCAGGGAGTTCAGCAGGCTGGGGGGATGATGGGATGGGTGGGTGTGTTAAGAAAATCAGGCTGGAGTTCTACTTTAAACAACAACCAAAAAAATACCCAGTTCAACTTACCAGCCAGCCTACAACATACCGTACTGTCCTGCCTAACAGTTCATGTTAAAAACAGGGGTTTAGTTTTCAAGCATTGACAAATGCATGCCTAAGCTGCAGAGGCCACAACAAGGCACACCCATGTTATCTGTAGCCTAATGCCGGCCATACATATTTCGAATTTAAAAAAAAATTCTTTCGAAAAGCGTATCAACTAATTTTCGTACAAATTTCTCACCATTAGTGGACTGCAGCAACAGTCGATTTTTGCGCGGCCATCAAATTTGAGGAATCGGACATGTTGGAAATTTTTTGAAAAGCAAACGATTTTCTAATCAATGATGGGAGAATCGTGCGAGAAATGTAATAAGAAAAAAAATGCGCATGTGCAAGAAAAGAAAATTTACGGAGAGAAAAGAAGATTCCCGACCATGAAAATTATTTTCTGTAGCAACTTGGAGGTGAAATTGAATGCTTGGTCGGCCGAATTTTGAAAATCAATGGTGGCACCATCGGATCACAGAAAAAACGAACTTTCTTATTCTGAAAAGAAAACTTGTTCGAAATTCGACCATGTATGGCCTGCATAAGGCTATAAATTGTGAGAGCCTCCATAATAGGAGCACATATATAATAATAGTAGATAGATTGAGGGCAGGTATGCCTGGAGGTAACCCAGTCCTCCTTAACCACTTCAATACAGGGCATTTATACACCCTTCCTTCCCAGACCAATTTTTAGCTTTCAGCGCTCTCACACTTTGAATGGCAATTACTCATACAACACTGTACCCAAACAAAATTTTTATAATTTTTTTTCATACAAATAGAGCTTTCTTTTGGCGGTATTTAATAACCACTGGGTTTTTTTTTTTTCCGACATAAGTGAAAAAAGAGCGAAAATTTTGGAAAAAAAAAACCCACTTTTTTTTAGTTTCTATGATAAAATTTAGCAAATAAGTAATTTTTGTTCATAAATTTGGGCCAAAATTTATACTGCTACATCTCTTTGGTAAAAATAACCCAAATTAGTGGATAATATTTAGTCTCTTTGAAAGTTATAGAGTCTACAAGCTATGGTACAAATCATTGAAAATTGATCACATCTGATCACACCTGATGCACTCGTGGCCTATCTCATTTCTTGAGGCTCTGAAATGTCAGGAAAGTACAAATACCCCCCAAATGACCCCTTTTTGAAAATTAGACAGACCAAGGTATTTAGTAAGAGGCATGGTGAGTTTTTTGAAGTTGTAATTTTTTCCCACAATTCTTGGGAAAAATATATTTTTTTTTTTACAAAATTGTCATAATATCAAGTTATTTCTCATACACAGCATATGCATACTTCCAATTACACCCTAAAATACATTCTGCAACTCCTCCCGAGTATGGCGATACCACATCTGTGGGACTTTTACACAGGCTGGCCACACAGAGAGGTACAACATGCAGGGAGCACCATCAGGGGTTCTAGGAGCATAAATTACACCTCTAATTTCCTAACGACCTATTACATTTGTAAAGGCCCTGGAGCACTAGACCAGTGGAATTACCCACAAAATGACCCCATTTTGGAAAGCAAACACCCCTACGTCTATTCTATGAGGCATAATGAGTCTTTTGAACAGTTCAGTTTTTTTCACAAGTCTTCGGAAAACATGGAAAGAAAATGAAAATCTTTTTTTTTTGTTACACAAAGTTATCAATTTATAAGAGATTTCTAACACATAGCATGTATACAGCAAAAACTACACATATGACGCCCACCCAGGATGGGAGATCCCATCTGTGGGCGTCATTTGACTATGGCCCGGTATTGAAGTGGTTAAAGGCACAGGGGTGCACTGGACACTAAGCAAATAGCACAATGGCAGCAAAGGTGTCCAGTGCGCCCCCTTAACAAATAACCAACAGTACGGCTGGTAAGTTGAGCTGGGAATTTTTATTTTTTATTGTTTGACATGGGTCACCTTTCCATGTACTCCTTGCTGTTAAGGCCGGTTATAGTTTGGGGCAGTTGCTGTTTGTTTGTACCATGGGGTTCTACTTTACTTTTGGATATTCTGAAATTGTTGTTTTATATCTGCTATTCCATTATATATACAAATATTGTTTTGCATCTGAACATGTAATAAAAGACAAAGGCTTCCCAGAGCACCTTGGGTTAGTTAGGGAAAAACACATAAGAGAAAGCTTGCTTTGCATCACCCTTGTCTGAGTGAAACCTCATATTGAGGGAGAGTAGTCACTCATTGAGTTTTGTATGCAACAGACATCTTTCAGCTCACTTGATATGTAATCATAATGTAAAAAGAATACTAGAGTTTCACCAACAAAAATACATATATATACACTTTAACAAAATGAAAGATAACTAATGAGTTACTTTTCCTGAGAAGTGATCCTCACCTTGGACAACCAGATTGTGACCCATGTAACCCATGGCATTGAATGGATGAAGAATGTTCTTAAATACAAGGTAAAGATAAGTATTTTCTGCTATTTCACAACAGTTCATTAGGAACAACTTTAGACTTTTTTATGTTTAATCAATATTATTAGCAAAAATGTTTACAATATATAAAACAGAGGCAGATTGTAGTAAGACAAGTATGCTCACAGTTTGACAATTCTGAATTATGACACAGGACGTGTGATGCAAACTGGAAGGTAATGTTATATAGCAGTGCTGAAGCATGTATAGAAGGCATATTATCAAAACCTTTTCAGGTGGTTTATAGCAAATAAACAATGTCACAATGTCACAACGTAAAATAAGGTCTTGTAGGTAATACCTAATATGGTCAAACCTTTAGCGAGGACATAAGGAAAATATTAGGAAGAAGGCTATAGGAAGGAGAAGAAGATGAATGGGTCAAACTCCAAATCTGAAATTGGACCACACTGTCCACATAAGCTTGTAGGATTCGGTTTTATCCTGCTCCCATGCAATCATATGTCCCAATTGGTCAATTTTATCCATTTGGCAAGCCAATTCGGCTAGCGATGGTGCTTCGACCTATTGCCAGCGTCTTGCTATTACAGAGCGAGCAGCGTTGATGAAATGCCAAATGAAGCTTAATTTGTTTACAGGAGCCTGGCAACATGGATAATACCGTGATCTGTGGTTTGTTGGGAATTTTATCTCCATCAAGTCTCTCAAACAGGTGCAAAATTTTATCCCAGAATGGGAACATTTTCGGCATGTATCGCAGATGTGGGTCATGGTGCCAGGAGCCTGCAAACACAACCAACAAGTGTTTAGAATGGAGGAGTCAATTTTATGGAGGAGCGTAGGGCAGTGGTACCACCTCGCTAAAATATGGTAGTTTCGCTCTTGTGCTTGAAATGAAGTTGACATCTTGTAAGAGGTAGTGAATACTTTGTCCCATTCCATGTCTTTTGGTGAAACTAGTTCCCACTTCAAATGGAATGGAGGTGGCTCTGGGTATGACTCTTTTAGCAAAATCTGGTATAGCTGTCAAAGAGTATAGACAGGCTTAGAAAACTGAGATCACAAAGATTTCATATCAGTATGTGGTCGCGTCAGAGAGTGGATAAAGGACCGTGTGCCCAAATAATATTGTAATTAAAGAGGAAGTAAACCCTGATGGGTTTACTTCCTCTTTTTTTCCCTGCAAAGGTAAAGCATAATGGACTACTATGCATCGCATAGTAGCTCATTATGTGTCACTTACCTGACACAGGAGCCAGCGAAGTCGCCGCTGATCCCTGTAGTCCGCCGCATCCATGTTGCTGGTGGCGTCTCGCAGCTCCGACGAATCACAGCGGCGAAGCCGCGATGACGTCACTCCCGCGCATGCGCACGGGAGTCGACAAATTAGGCAAATCCATTCATGGATTTGCCGCATTTAGTGCGCCTGCGCGCCGCTGTCTACGGCGCATGCGCCGTAGACAGCGGTGCCCATTTTCGGGCAAAAATCTCCTAAACCATATAGGTTTAGGAGATATTGCTTGGACCTACAGGTAAGCCTTAATCTAGGCTTACCTGTAGGTCCAAGTTGTTTGGAAGGGTTTACTTCCTCTTTAAGTATACTCTAACCGTGTACTTAAAATTTTTTGACATATTGGGACAATCCTAGGAAGGGGGATCAGGGTCCAGCCACTAAGGGTATGACTCAGAAGAGGGTAATCCTGCCTTTGCCAACTAAGAAATTTTGAGCTTGTCATAGTCGGAGGGAAGGAGGCAAGTCCAAACAATGGCATCAGAAGGCTTGGTCTGGAGAAAAGTAGGCATTTACATAAATATGCATCCCATACTTGTAACGTCGTCTGAACCGTAAAAGGTAGTATGGCTTTAGGAGGTAATGTCTGGCCCGATAAGGTCATTTTCAAAACAAGTCCACAATTTTGTGGTTTTACTATAACTTTAGACTTTTTTGAAGTCAAACCTTATAACAAACATTGCTTGCCTGTGTCAGCCCTAGGGCAGCTGCACTCATTTTCCCTAGCAAATGTAATGTGGTGAAGCTTCACTTTGTAAAGAATACCCAGGTGCAAGGAAAATAAATAAAAAAACGTTTTGCTTGCACATGATTGGATGATGGAAATCAGCAGAGATTTAGCACATTTACTAAACTCTGGGGATAATGAGTGCACTTACAAAGTGCACCATCTATGTAAATTCACTCCATTCCATGTTTCTGTAAAACAGAAGGCTCCCAGAAACACCCCCTATGTTCAGCCATGTAATTTTTGCCTAGGCTTTAAAGTAGACGAGGGAGCTTTTTTTTTTTCTTTGCTTTTTTTTTTGTGCTTGGCAGGAAAGAGGTACTTTTGATTTGAGACTTTGTAATATTGACATGTCCCTGGAGGTTTATAAGAAGTTTGTATTTTGAAAAGGGTATTTTTAGTTTAAAGCAGGTCTGGTTTAATCACTTCCAGGCCATTTTCAAGTGCTGTGATAGTTTGTCAAACTATTACTTGGTCATGCATCACTGCACCCAAATGAATTGTATATAATTGTAAACTACCTATAACACAGTTTTTTTTTTAAATGTTTACTTTATAAAGGAAAATAGATTGACATTATAGGAAAAACTGTTTTTTTTACTTTGTTATAAAACATATCAAATAAATATTACACATCTTTGAAAAAAAAAAAAAAACAAAAAACAAATAAGTGCATAATATTTATTCTGTGAAAGTTATAGAGTCTACAAACTATGGTGTATATACTGTATATTTGAAATTTGTCAAACCTGATGTTTTAACTTTCCTTTACATTTCTAGAGGCCCTAAAATGCCAGGACAGTACAAACACCCCAAAAATAAACCCCTTTTGGAAAATGAACAGTCCAAGGTATTTGGTAAGAGGCATGGTGAGTATTTTGTAGATCTAATTCTTTGTAAAATGATGGAAAACAAAGAAAGTAAATGATATTTGTTTTTCTAATTTTAACAAGTTATTTCTAACATTCAGCATGGGCATACTTACAGTTACATCCCAAAACACATTCTGTTACTCCTCCTGAGTATGGGGAAGGCACATGTTTAAAACATTTTCCCTTCCTAGCCAAATAGAGGGGCCCAAATTTCAAGGAGCATCTTCAGGCTTTCACAGGACATAAATTCCCCTGAAGTGCCAGAACAGTAGAAACACGCACTACATAACTCTGTTTTGGAAAGCATTTTTTTTCTAAGATGCCCAATTCTTTTTGCAGGGAACTCCTCATCCTCCGAATCAGAGGTGGTGGTGGTTAATGTACCACTGTTTTCTACAGGTTCATACTCTCACTGTGAGAGTCTCTTCGCTGCTCTCATGAGTCTAAGAATTTTAAATGTCTCTTCACTACTGTATATTTTTGGACATTGGAGCAGTACAGCAAAACATGTATACAAAAAGAAAATGGGCAGCACACTTACGCCAGGGTCATTGGTTCAAATCCCAACCATGGCACTACCTGCCTGGGGTTTCAATGTTCTCTCTGTGCCTGCGTAAGTTTCCTCCCACACTCCAAGGACATGCTACTAGGTTAATTGTCTAAAGATGTGCATGTATGAATGTGAGTTAGGGACCTTAGATTGTAAGCTTCTTCGAGGCCAGGGATTTATGTGAATGTACAATATACATGTAAAGCGCTGTGTAAATAGTCGGCCATATATAAGTACCTGTAATGACCAATGGCTGCTATCAGCAAAACTAGAAACACTGCCACTGGCTATGATCACCAAACCAAAAACACTGGCACTTCCTGTGATCTGCAAACACTGGCATTTGCTGTAATCAGCAAAAATGGGAAACTGCCACTGACTGTGATTATTTGTACTGCGTGCACTGTGATATAATTTTAATACCAGCTGCAATGGGGAACAAACTCTTCTTTCGACCCTTCTCCACTGGACTTCAATGTAAGGCAGGCATTCTCCCACTGGCTACAAATGTAAGGAGACCCTTTTCTGGCTGACCACCAATGTACGACGGGCCCTTCCATACTAACCACCAATTTACGGAGGTCTTCTCTACTGACCACCAATGTAAGGTGACACTTCTCCACTAATGACCAATGTAAGAGGGACCTTATCCAGCTGATCACCAATGTAAAAGGACACTTTTTACTGATCAGCAATGCAAGGAGACACTTTTTACTGACCAGCGATGTTAAGAGTGAACATGTAATGGCAATTTTACCTAGTATGCCATCACTCCAGGCAGCCCACAGATGAGGTTGAAGTTTCATAAACCCTGAAACACCACACTATATTACCAAAAGTATTGTGACACCTGCCTTTTCACGCACATAAACTTTAATGGCATCCCAGTCTTAGTTCGTGGGGTTCAATATTGAGTTGGCCCACTCTTTGCAGATATAGCAGCTTCAGCTTTTCAGAGAAGGCTGTCCACAAGGTTTAGGAGTGTATGGGTCTATGGGAATGTTTGACCATTATTCCAGAAGCGCATTTATGGGGTCAGGCACTGATGTGAATGAGAAGGCCTGGCTCGCAGTCTCTACTCTAATTCATCCCAAAGGTGTTCTATCAGGTTGAGGTCAGGATTCAAGTTCCTCCACCCCAAACTCGCTCATTCATGTCTTTATGGATCTTGCTTTGTGCACTGGTGCTCAGTCATATTGGAACAGGAAGGGGCCATCCCCAAGCTGTTCCCACAAAGTTGAGAGCATGATTTTGTCCAAAATGTCTTGGTATGCTGATGCCTTAAGAATTCCATTCACTGGAACTAAGGACCTAAGTCCAACGTCTGAAAAACAACCCCACACCAGAATCCCCCATCCACCAAATGATTTGGATCAGCGCACAAAGACATGGATGAGCGAGTTTGAGGTGGAGGGACTTGACTGACCGGCACAGAGTTCTGACCTCAACCCGACAGAACACATTAGGATGAATTAGAGCGGAGACTGCGAGCCAGGCCTTCTCGTCCACATCAGTGCCTGACTTTACAAATGAGCTTCTGGAAGAATGGCCAAGCATTCCGATAGATACACTCATAAACCTCGCGGACAGCCTTCCCCGAAGAGTTGAAGCTGTTATAGCTGCAAAGGGTGGGCCAACTCAATATTGAACCCTGCGGACTAAGACTGGGATGCCGTTAAAGATCATGTGTGTGTGAAGGCAGGCATCCCAATACTTTTGGTGATAGTGTGTGTGTGTGTGTGTGTGTGTGTGTATGTGTATGTGTGTGTATATATATATATATATATATATATATATATATATATATACACACACATACATACATATACTAGGGCTGTTACTGATTCAAATTTTCATGTTCGATTAATCGACCAATTTAGATTAATTATAACGCACATACAGATCCAACTAGTTTTAGCTGATCTCCTTGCATTGCAACTCTGCATTAGTCAGTGGTAAATGTGGTATGCACTATATACAATCACCTGACACTAGTTTCCACAATCCATGACTTAACTTCACAGTTCACACAAATACATTTTTAATTCAGACTGTAGCACTGGCGTAAGTAATTTTTTTTCCCACAGTAGCGTGACAATCCCTCCACCTCTGATTTAACTAATCACTCTCACCTTATGGCATGGACCCCTGTGCAAAGAGGTGGTCATGCAAACGGCTATCAAAAGGATTAACACGGACCATAAACTTCTCTCACGTCTCCTTGGATCTCAGCAAGGACGCCAGGTCATGGGTAGA
Source organism: Lithobates pipiens (assembly GCF_037356315.1). Lineage (NCBI taxonomy): Eukaryota > Metazoa > Chordata > Amphibia > Anura > Ranidae > Lithobates > Lithobates pipiens. Next base: position 83,697,672 of record NW_027507758.1, on the reverse strand, counting down.
AAGAAAAGATCTAAGTGCTCACCGCTTAAGTATAAGATTTAATTTTTGTGTTCAAACACAAACTACTCATATAAAGATGATAAAAAGACAGCATGTAAAGCCGACAATCGTGTTAGTTCTGTAGGGCAGCAGCGGGTGACGTCATGCGTAGCTCCTCCCCCGTACACATTATGTTCAATCAGAACTTTGACGTCACCAGACTCCTCCCTCTTGGGGGAGGAGTCCAGTGATGTCGATGTCTGTGACGTCACCGGATCTCCGACGGAACTCCCTGAAGACCCAGAAGCCAGCGGAGAGGTGAGTACCGATCAAAAGAATTTTGATCGATCAGAACAATTAATCAAGGAATTAATCTTTAATTTCCACAGCCTTATATATATATATATATATATATATATATATATATATATATATATATATAAAAATGAGGCCTATGAAAATGTCAACACCTATACTGACCGGGGCCGTCACCAAGAAGGCTTTTAGTCTAAAAATTGGAATTTGGTATTTAGCAGCACCCTTCCGCAAATTTGCATGGGAGGCATCTGTTAATGCCACAGCTGTGTGATAGTCAGCCATGCTTGGTCCCCATCCGTAAGCTCGACAGGCATCCCCAGGCAAGGAGGATTAAGCTTTTTCTCTTCTGATTCCAAATTACAGAGCCTGCGTCCTGCCTCCTCCTGCTATTTAGTGATTGGACAGGAAATGAAGGCACAGCTCTCTCTCTCTCTTTCTCTCTCCCTCTTTCTCTCTCCCTCTCCCTCTCAGGCTCAGGCAGTGGAAAAAGGCAGTTGTGTGAGCTGCAAGCACTGGGTGCAGCTTGCTGCCCTGACAATGGAAACTTTCTGAGTTGCCTCCTGATACAAACCCTAGTACAAGGAAGCCTGTTCGGCTGAGTTCAACCCCAGACAGACTTCACAACTTCCTTCCTGCATTCTTTGACATTACACATTGAACAAACAGCACAGAACAGAGCTGAGAGGCACACAGAGAGCGGGGGTCCACAGAGCCAACGACCAGAGGATTGGGACTTTACTAGGGGGGGATCGCTGCCTGCACTGGGGCAGAAGTTTCAGCAAGAAGCAGAAGACCCTTTAGAAGAGACCTGGCACCTATCTGCTGCCCAGGTAAGTGTTGGAGCCTTGCTGTGCAAGCCTGACATTGTCTGCTTATCCTACTTTCCAGGACATCATTCTAAAGCCAGCCTGTTTTCCCATGCATACATCCCAGTCTGGCGGACAATAGTACCAGCTTGGCATTGAGATCTCCCATCACGTAGCCACGCTCAGGACTGATTAGAATGTTATGTAACTTTACAAGAGGGAGCTGGCTAGAAGAAGGGATTCTGCAGTAAATAATAATTTTTTTTTTTTTTCGTAGCAGATGCATTTCAAGGAAAAAGAGGATTTGTAAAAAAAAAAAGACCTTTCTTTGCGGGCTGGACCACGATAAAGGTGCTTTTGTCACGCGCTTCCCCCCCCTTTTAAAAAAAGAGACACGGCATGCAAATCCCACCTCGAGTTCCAAATATTACACTTTAAAGCGTGTAGAAATCCTGGTGATGGGTCAAAGTTCTGTGTGTATTGTATTGGGGGCACTGCTCAAAATAATTATTTGGCAAAAATTCAAAAAGTTAGTCATGTGGCCGTTCTGCAAAAACATTTAGCAAAACTGTTTGCGCTGTGTAGAGTAAGGGAGTTTGGCACATTTAAACAAGTTTTAAAATGAAAACTGATATATTTGTACAATTTTTGGCATTTTTTTAAACATTGTCCGTAGAATCTCATTGGTTGTTGGCATCCAATCCAAATGTGGTTTTGTCACGGTTTTTATTTATCAAACGGTATGTAGGTTCAAGGTGCCTGATAGTCAGTGATACATTCTTGAGAAAGTCGCTTGCAATCTTTTTTGTTAGACAATTTTAGGGTATATGCACACCAGCCATTGTGTTACAATACAGCGGCTGGTGTGGCGTGGAATGACAGCAGTGACAATGCGTCCATCGCAGTGCAGTGCGCTCTTCCTTTTTTTAAATGACCTTAATAAAATGTCACATAGTGATTTTTCATTAACTTCTATTGGCCACTGCGCAGTGTGAGGCAATAGATTGTCTTGCGCTGCGCTGAAAAAAGTACTGCATGCCATGTTTTTTCACCACACAACGCGCTGGTGTGAACTGGCCACGTAGGAGACGAGGCATTTTACTTTGTCTTGTGGAGGGACTGTGCTGGAATAACTGTTCAACGCAGGCCTACCACACCTGGTGTGAATGTACCATAGAAACTTTATTACCGTTAATAATCCAGTGAATGGAGCATGTTTCGTTGTTGGTCATATTAGCTGTTACAGAATAATTTGGTTCAATAGCTAAAGTACCAAAATACAGTTCACCAAGACAGGAAATGAGGAAAAATCCCCCCCCCCACTTCATAAGCAGCATTAAACCCTGACAGATGTTCTAACTTCTCCTTACTATACTTAGGGGCCCATTCACACAGTTGTTGCATTAATGCGTGTTGTGTCACATGTTAAGGTATGTTGCATTAAAGTGTGCCTGCAAGGCAATGTCATAATGTGCTAGTATGTATCACATACTAGCACATTATGAGTGACTTACCTTAGAACGAAGCTCTCCAGCGCCTGCGCTGTCACCGCTGAAAGGGCTTCCATCTTCACTCAGACTTTCTTCTGGGTTCACGTCCTCCAGCTACATGAGTGGCCAGGGGTGCGATGATGTCACTCCCGCAAGGCACGGGTCCGGCACTGTATGCTGAATGTTCAGAGTGCATGCGCTGGTGATGTCACGAGTGTGCGAGTTTAGGAGATAGTCACAGTACCTACAGTACCTACAGTACATGTAAGACTTATTATATTCTTGCCTGTAGGTACAAGAGGTAGAGCAGAGTTTACTAGAACTTTAAGGCTGACAATTTATTTCAAATGGGTAGCTAATGCAGCAGAACGGACAAAAACATACAGCATTTTTCTTCCTATGCACAGCGTTACAACACATGGCAGTGCGTTATTGTGCATTGTGGTGTGTGGCAATGCATCTGCATTACTTTAGTGCATTGGTCTGCCATTCAGAATTCAATGCTCTAATGCGTGTAATGTGGATTACCACAACGCACCGCAAATCAAAAGTGTTATTCGCTCTCTAATTTTAAAAAGACAGTGTTTACTGGTACACCCTTTGTGGATCACCTAATCTCACGTATCCTTTACCTATTTTGAAAGAGACCCTTGTCATGTACTAAGATGCCTTCAGTATAGCACATACCTGTAAAGAAGAGGCCAATTACTTACCTCTCCTGATGCCTGCGCCACTCAACACTGCTCTGTTGTAAAGAACTGGTCCCGCAGAACCAGATGGGACACCTCCCGCAGTGTCGATCTTCAGGGCCTAACGCAACTCTGAATGCTGATTACTCCCTTTGATATCACATCTTTGTAGGACAGTCTTTTCCTGAAAGCATTTTAAAACATAAGAGTGGGGTATATTTACTGAAACTTGAGCACTAAGAATCTGGTGCAGCTGTGCATTGTAGCCAATCCGCTTCTAACTTCAGCTTGTTCAATTAAGCGTTGGCAATAAAACATGCAAGCTGATTGGTTCCTATGCAGAGTTGCACCAGATTTTGTACTCTTTGGTTTTTGTAAATCTACCCCATTGTCGCTATAAGCAGCTAAAATGTTTTCTGATGCTGTAAATGACGATTGAGGCCTGATTCACACCTATGCAGATTGCAGTTTGCATATTTCAGGTGCATCTTGCGTTTTTCAATACACACTTTTGATCCATTGAAGTCTATGGAACCAAAAACCATAAAAAAGTCCCCGGCCCTTTCCATAAAATGCACAGATGTGAACTACATCCATAGAAAACCATGTTAAATGGACTGTAGTGTGTTTCTGCAAAACTGAAAACGCACTAAAAAAAATGCATAGGGGTGAACCAGGCCTTAGCAGTTACTGAAGGTTTAAAGTGTTATGGGAAACAAAGTTGGATGTACCCCATGAACAGCAATAGAAGTACCCCCCTTCCTCCTGGGGTACACCTAGCATTGTGTGGTAGGGATACAGTTAAATCGTGGTTGTGGACGCCTGCGTATTTGTTTACTATTCTCCGGCTCAAATGCCGTAGAGCAGCACAACAGTGTGTAAGTTAGTGTCATGTTGTAGTTAGTGCGATCAGCTGAATGAACAGCAAGGTAATTTATTGTTCAGGGGTGGCAGAAGTGACAGCTAAATGACTCTGACATGTTGCTACGTTACACAGATTGCACAATGGGGTGTAGAAATTTGCTCATGGGCAAGGAGAGGTGAACTTGTCCTAGTGGAAGGGAGATACCAACAAAAGACAGGGCTTCTTTTAGAGCTCAATCACAAGGTCAGAAGAAAATGCTGCGTGATTTTGCACACATTTAGATGAAGCACTAATCAATGACTCCATACACACAGCTGCATATTCACAAGAAAATATGCACAGCAAACAGACCTGAAGATATTACGCACATACGTGTGGATTTTATGCAGGATCTAGCTCTGCCAGCAACAACCTTTCTTTCATGCAGAAACTACACGTACGCCCGTGTTTCGGCGCGCTTTATTGGCAGCAACAGTGCAGTGGTTACTTTCCCTCATTAGTGAACTGGGGGTTACTTGCTCATGGAGCAACTAAGATGAGCCTATTCCAAGGGGTGAAACTTTCCATGGGTAATTAGTAAACAAGTATTAAAAAAAAATTTTTTTTATTGTTTTTTAAACACAGCATTTTTGCAATGAATCGTCCTTCAGCCCTGGTTCACATTGTCATGTCAAATCGCATGCTAAATCGGCGGCTATTGCCGGCAATGGCACCGTCCGAATCATTCTGACGCCGCACCAATTCCCAAAAGTAGTTTCTGTACTACTTTCAGGATCAGGAACTTCAAGGTGTGATTTCAATAGACATCTGTGCAGAAACCCACACAGATGTCTCTGAAATCACCCCCCGAGGTCAGGACTGACATGCGGGAATGAAATTGTGAAAGTTCAGCTGAAATCGCACAATTTCATTCCTGCTGTCAGTGTGAACCTAGGCTCAAGTAAAGTCAATATACGTCACGAATTCCAAGCAACCTCAACTGTTTTTGTTTAGGAATTGAACATACAATTGATAACTGTCCATAAGTTTAAACAATTCTCTGAATATGATTAATTAATCAAATTGAGTTATGAAGTTACAGCTTCAATATAGGTGATTAAAAAAAAAAAAAAAGACTGATCAAAACCAGAACAAACACAGAAATAATGTCAAAACCAGACAGATTTCTCCAGCAGGTATGATAAAGGCAATTTCTCTTTGCGATCAATCGAAGCTGCTAATTTTTAGCGTTTGATTGTTTGGGTTTTTATTCCATCTTCATCAAAAGTGGTTAAAATTGACAGAAAGTTGCCATGTGTATAGCCAGCTGTAGAAATTATATTTAGTTTAAATATGAGATTATTATTTATTAGCTCATTGTAGAAAGCACTTCTAAAGCCCCATACACACTATCAGATTTTCTGCTGATTTTTTCCTTCAGATTTACCAAAACCATAAAGTGCAAGGGCCTGCCTGATTGCATACAAATTGAAACTCCTAAGGTTTGACCTCATATTATATGGTTTTGGTAAATCTGAAGGAAAAAAATCTGCAGAAAATCTGATAGTGTGTATGGGGCTTAAGTTTAAATTCCCTACAAGCAATGATGTGAAAACACTGTCTATCTTCTATGTTAGTTGGCCCCATTTGTGGCCCAGAGGCCAGATGCAGCCCTTTGCTTGCTTTATCCAGCCCTTGGGGAACAATTTTCATTCACCGATACCAACAATGGAACATAATTCCCCCACTGACACCAATGAAAGGGCAGAATTCCTCCCAATGACACCAACAATAGGGCACAATTCCTCCCAATGAAACTAAAGATGGGGCACAATTCCTCCCAACAACACCAACAATGGGGACCAATGACAACAAAGATGGGGAACAATTCCTCCCAACAACACTAACAATGGGGACTGATGACAACAAAGATGTGGCACAATTCCTCTCACTGACACCAAAGATGAGGCATTGTTTATTCCTACTGACATTGGGACCTTTTTTACTCCCAATGGCATCAGTCTGGCCCCCCTTAGGTCCGAAGGACAGTAAGCTGGCCCTTTGTTTAGAAAGTTTGGAGACCGCTGCCCTAGAGCAGCTATCCTCAAGCAGGGTTCCATGAAACCCTAAGGTTCCTCCAGATGTTGCTTAAGCTGTGGACATTCTATTTGATGGTGCCTGCATAGTTCTGGGGCCAACACAACTTGGTAAAGCCAGCTACGTGACACCAGCTATCTTTTTTTGCCTATAAAGATGGCATTCCAAACACCACTCTAAGGGGGGGGGGGGGGGGGCATTTTTCTGTTCTATGTGGTGGTACTTGGAGTGAGAAAAAAAAAGGGAAACCTAACCTAAACCTAAGGATGCCCACAGAGGAAGAATGATGGCAGAATAATTATGACAGACATTCTCAACAGGGTTCCTCCAGAGGTTTCTAGGGGTTCCTTGAAGAGTGAACAGTGGTGGATTGATCTCTGGCATGATGGTGGCTGTATAGTTCTGTCACCAACGTCACTCGGCAGAGCTATTTTCATTGGACCAGTGGGGCTTCTCTTCTCTTAGGCACTACTAGCACCAATGATCTTGTTAGCTGTCTCCTCTAAGGTGGGCATTCTTCTTACTGACCACCTGTGTAAAGGACCATTCTTCCAGCTATCCACCAATATATTGGGGCATTACCTTGACCACCACTGTAATGGGCATTCTTTTCACTGACTGACCACCAGTGTGAGGGAGCTCTTCTCTTATTTACCACCAATGTGGTCATCTGCAGATATAATAATTTCTAGCAGACCTGAATGTTATTTTAAAAGTTCCTTCATGATAAAAGGGTTGAGAAAGGTTGCCTTATGGTCTATTGGCCTGGGGCATATTGGGTAAAAAAACAAAACAAAACATGTTAGTAGACATAGGATAGTGTAATTTACATTTGGCGAGGTTGTGAGTGACCATAGGCTTACGTCGTATGCAACTTTAAAATAGCACTTGTGCAGAATATATCTGTCTCCATGCAGAGGAAGACAAGGCCGCTGTTGATGCTCAGGGGAAGCCCAGTCTTACATCCTCTCAGGGGACATCGGGATGATAAGAATATCTAAAAAAGTGCTGATGGAAAAAATACCAGGGGTTTCCTGTATAGCAGAGATGCCCAGTGATGGACTAATTACGTCAAATTGTGAACTGTCTAGTATTAGGAAAGAAAAATAATATTTCCAATAGGGAAATATATATTTTTTTGTTTATTTCCCTATCAAGAATATTATTTTTCATTGGATTTTTTTTCCCCAATTCTATACAGTTCCCAATTTTAGCTGGCAAACCGAAGAAAACATTGTACACACATTTGTATTTAATTTTTAAAATCCCTGTTTGTCTACTGCTTCTACCATGGCATAGAGAGATATTTGGAACCCAAACTTTCCAACATGTGGGAAAATCTTTGTACACGGTATAGAGCAGATCTGATGCTAGGAAGCTCTCGTTTCAGATTTGTTCCCTAAAGAAGTTAAAATTGTTCACTTTGTATGGTTACTATTACGAATAAAGTGCTAAATTTGCACACTCAGTCCTGTGCAAGGGAAATGCTGAATTTTTGCTTGCATGCCATTGGATGAAGTGAACACAACATCACCTACCGTAATCTAAATATTCACATATATTCTCCCCACCATAGTAATTAATCCTCTTGTCACCCCCTGGTCAATCCTTACATGCAATGGCCCATCCAGGTTGTCACAGTGCAGTGCATTTCCGCAGGCTCGCTAATGTGTGTTGCGTTAAGGCAGCCCATTCATTGCAGATGAGCTGCCAACCCAAAACAGTGCAAATTATCTTGGCTGTGCAGTATTTACTGCCACAATGTGGAAACTGTTAAGAATGATGTAACACACTATATTTAGGTTTATATGTTACAATGTGTTTGAATAACGTGTGGTAAAATGTATTTTACTGCGCCTTACCATAATGCAATAGTGAATCGGCCAAAATTATTTCCAGTAGTCCTCTGTGATGCTGCAATCTGTCCTTACTAACATATGCAATGGTCTCTATTGCTACAGAAATCTCCAGCGATAGGTAGCATGCTGCTTACTCAGATCATAGGGTATTGAAGCCATCAGATCAGTAGAATAGCCAACAAATTAGCATTTTCAGAAGTAGAAGTGAGGCGTGGCAACCCAACCTTCGTAGTTTCCTCAGTTTGCTCAGTATTTTAGTTTTTTTTTTGCTTTATTTTGGGTATTTATAATGTATAGTGCCAACAATTTACTCAGCACATTATATTTTGTATATTCATATCAACATAGCTTCCAACTGTCCCTGATTTCAAGGGACTGTCCCTGATTTGGAGCAATGTCCCTCTGTCCCTCTTTCCTCCTCATTTGTCCCTCATTTCGGTCTGATCTATATAGTTGTATAGAAAATGCACTTTTTATCTTTCAAAAAGTGTTTCCTAGGGCTAAACATTTCACCCAATTTCTAAATTGCTGAATTTGTAAATTTTAACCACTTAAGGACGGCCTCGCACCGATATACGTCGGCAGAATGGCACAAGCACGTACAGGTGCCCTTTAAGAGCCCAGCCATGGGTCACGCGCGCTACGCCAGCGGCGCACTCGCGACCCGGTCCTGAGCTCCATGACCGTGGCCGCTGGACCCGATCGCCGCCGGTGTCCCACGATCGGGTCACAGAGCTGAAGAACGGGGAGAGGTAAGTGTAAACAAACCTCTCCCCGTGCTTCGTAGTTGCCTGTCACTGATCGTCTAGGGAACGACGATCAGTGACCTCACACGCCAAGCCACGCCCCCCTACAGTAAAAAAACACACATTAGGTAACACGTAACCCCTACACTGCCCCCTAGTATTAACCCCTTCACGGTCAGTGACATTTTTACAGTAATCAATGCATTTTTAATTGCATTGATCGCTGTATTAATGCCAATGGTCCAAAAAATGTGTCAAAATTGTCTGACGTGTCCGCCATAATGTCGCAGTCACAATATAATCGCTGATCGCTGCCATTACCAGTAAAAAAAAAAAATTATTAATAAAAATGACATAAAACTATCCCCTATTTTGTAGACGCTATAACTTTTGCGCAAACTAATCAATAAACGCTTATTGCAATTTTTTTTTACCAAAAATTTGTAGAAGAATACGTATCGGCCTAAACTGAGGGCAAAATTTTTTTTTATATATTTTTGGGGGATATTTATTATAGCAAAAAGTAAAAAATATTGAATTTTTTTCAAAATTGTTGCTCTATTTTTGTTTATAGCGCAAAAAATAAAAAACCCAGAGGTGATCAAATACAACCAAAAGAAAGTTCTATTTGTGTGGAAAAAAAGACGCCAATTTTGTTTGGGAGCCACGTTGCGCGGCTGCGCAATTGTCAGTTAAAGCGAAGCAGTGCCGAATAGCAAAAAGGGGCCTGGTCCTTTAGCTGCATAATGGTCCAAAATGGGCTTAAGTGGTTAAAAGCCAATATAAAGGAATAGTAGTGGTAAAAAAAAATCCCTTGTGGATTTAATTAACTGTTTCTCTTGCTTCATTCTTCTTTAAGAGGGTGTGGCAGGAGGCGTGTCCTATGCCTACATACATTTCCCTCATTCCTATCTCAAAATGTTGGGAGGTATGATATCAATCTCTGCCTACAAGGAGCTCACAGTCTAAGGTCCCTAACACACATGTATACATACACTCCCTCACATACTAGAGTCAGTTTAGATAGAAGCCAATTAACCTACCAGCATGTCAGTTCAGTGTGAGAAACCAGAATACCCAGAGGAAACACAGGAAGAACATGCAAACTCCATGCAGATAGTGTCCTGGCTGGACAGAAAGTTGTTTCAAAAGTCCTAAAATAAATAGTGGGGAAGCTCTTTCCTTCTCACTGGGCCCCATCTGCCTTCGGGTGCCATCAGATCCGCATTGGCTGTAAGATGAGAGATATTTCTCTCCTGTCTGGACAGAAACATGGAATTTTTTTTTTTTTTTAAAGACAGCTTCAAAATGAACTCCAATTGAAGGCCTAAGTACACAGACTAAATACATACATAAGAGCTGATTATCCTGCCAAAAGCTTTGTATATCTGTCTATCCAATCCTGAGATTTACACAGCTCCGGCACACAGCTCACCCCTGTCTAGCAGACAATGGGACCTAATCTTTCTCTGTTGCAATTTCACTTTCTGATCTGCTCCCTACTCCTATCCAATCACTGGACAGATAAAGGAGAAGCAGCACAATATCTCTATACTCCATGTGCTGCTTTTGCCTCCCCCAGTCTGAGCCCTACTGTACAGGAAATGCAAAGGGCTGATGCCAAGTTAAATTCAGATTCTTATACTACTTGCACTAAATAATACAGGTAATGATGTATGAGGGCCCATTAACACAGAGGATTTTTTTTTTTGTTTGTTTGTTTGCAGTTGGTTGGCAAATCCAATTAAAAAAACTGTTCCAGCAACACATGTTCAATTTCAGGGATGACTGGCATCTACGGACGGAAAACAAACCTGTAAATATTGTGCTCTGGCACTGCCCGCTGTTACTCTACTTTCCCGGACACTGGCCTTGTTTTACATACAACCTTGGCTACTTGGAAAAAAAGGGCAAAGTTTAGTGCTTGCGGTGATATCTTGGGTTCCTAATACATACTGAATTCCAGCCAGATAGAAATACAAACTAATTCAGCTATGTATTCAGGTTAAAATCCTTCAATGTGTTTGTAACTGCAGCTAGTATAAGTGAGTCTTTATATTAGCTCACCAAAAAAGTGAGGGCCAGCACTAGACGGTAGGTAAAAAGGGCTATATATTGTATATATGCAGTGTATATATATATATATATATATATATATATATATATATATATATATATATATATATATAATTTAATTATAGGCGACCTAACACCAGATATATATACCAAGTGTAAGTTTTCCCAGAAAAAAATAATGTTCAATTTTCTTGTACAATTTTCCTTTCGATTTACCAAAAACCATAATTAAAAAGAAAAGAAAGAATGAACAAAACAATTTTCAATTGTATCCAATTAGGCAGGCCTTTGCACTACATAGTTTAAGATAAATCTAAAGGAAAATTGTACAAGAAAATTGAACATGTATGGCCAGCTTAGCACTCAGCACCCTTTCCCCCAGTCCCTGCTGCAGTTACCTCCATGGGTAATACATTTTCATTGTCCTTGCAGCCCGGTGCAGCTGTCCTGGGGTTTGAATACTGCGCTACTTTTTTTCTTATTTCCCTAAGTATGCCAGGACAGATCAGAGCAGTTGTAAATGGTCAGCGCAGTCACGTGCCAGTGCTGACCAATCAGAACCACACTAATCCTGCATGGACAGTGATATTGTATCACCCAGAGAGTTAAAGCGGAGGTCCACCCTAAAATGGACCTTCCGCTCATTGGAATCCTCCCCCCCTTCGGCGCCACAATTGGCACCTTTCAGGGGGGAGGGGGTGCAGGTACCTGTACAGTACAGGTATCTGCACCCACTTCCGGCGTAGATTCTGCAGAAGGTACGCCCCTTTCCGCAGAATCTACGCCCCTTTCCGAAAGTCCCCCGCTGCCTGCTGGGAAACACACGGATCCCAGAGACAGCTGGGACCATCCTTATTGCGCAGCGCGACTCGCGCATGCGCAGTAGGGAATCGGGAAATGAAGCCGAAAGGCTCCACTTCCTGATTCCCATACCCAAGATGGCGGCGGCAGCACCCGAGAGACGATCGAGAGATCGGCTTCGGGTGACGACATCGCGGGCGCGCTGGGCGGATAAGTGTCACTATTTTAAAAGTCAGCAGCTGCAGTATTTGTAGCTGCTGGCTTTAAAAAAAAAAAACGGCGGACTCCCGGCGGACTCCCGCTTTAAATGCAATGAGGGTTGTGGAGGACTCACCTTTTCTGTAAGGGCTCATTCACATGTGCGTCCAAGGGGGCGGCGGTAAAACCAGGCTGTTGAGCCACAGTTTTGCCAACCCCCCCCCCCCCCCCCCCCCACCTGCCTGAACACTAATTATACAGCCATTCACGACTGTACACATGCTGCCGTCATGATGCTAAGCTTCACAGCTGCAGAAAAATTTAAACAGCATGTCACTTTTGGCGGGCAGTGCCACCTCTGTAATGCAACTAATGCAGTTTTATGGGGCCGCATCCCAACCACATGCATTACAAAATGTTACATTGTTGCAGCCTTAGCACTGCAGAGAGGAGACTGAGGAAATGCTTTCTCCTGCCTGCAGCCAGCTGACGGCTGTATATTGCATACCTCTCAACTTCTTGAGTTGGGAATGAGGGACACCTATCAGCAAAAGTATGCAGGCATAGGACACACCCCTTGCCACGCCCCCTTAAATGAGAATTAAACAAAAAAACAAGATTGGTTAAACCCACAAGTGCTTTTTTTCTATGATTCTTTTATATCAGCTTTTGGATTTTACAAATGGAGCAATTTAGAAATTGGATGAAAGGTTTAGCACTAGAAAACACTTTTTGATAGATAAAACGTGCATTTTTTTTTCTATATAGATCAGACCAAAATGAGAGACAAATGAGGAGGAAAGAGGGACAGAGGGACTTTGCTGCAAATCAGGGACAGTCCCTCAGAATCAGGGACAGAGGGACATTGCTGAAATCAGGGACAGTTGGGAGGTATGATATTGTGACATGTCAGAAATGTATTCATGGAGACTTGTAAAGCTACTGAAAAGTCCACTTTATTTTCCTACATTTGTATATATTAGTATTTGTGTTTAGCGACTTGCCCGGTGTTAAGCTGTAATCGCTCGCCCTGTGGATTATTTTCTGGTCGGACTTCTTATCTGTCATTTGCAGTCGTGTCCTCGCAGCTGAAAGTTTTTCTATTTTAGTCAGCAGTCCATTGAAGGCTCCTTGTAGTATTTGAGGTTTGTGTTTATCAGTCCAATGCCAGCAGCAGGGGATTTCCCAGTGCTTCCCAGCTGTGGACGGCTCTCCGCAGCACAAACACAGATGCCACGCACAGAGGAATCACCTGTCACTGGAGCTGCGTCTGCATATCACCAGGAGCTGGAGCCAAGTGGAAGGTTGGCACAGTGTACACGCTGCTTCAGATCTGTCTTTTCAGGGCTCTACTTACCAGCCAGCTTGATTTTTGTTATATTTATTTAAAGCTGAACTCCAGCTTTACCTTCAGCACAATTGTACAGGCTTCTTTCCTTATGGAAATTGGTTTCACTGCACACTGTGAGCTTCTCACAATATGCATTAGAAGCTGCAACAAGTCAGATAGAGCCTGCCTCATTTTCTGGCAAGGGAACATCCGATATCAACCAGTCCTTTCCTCCCCAGCCTGACTGTGCCTTGCCCACCCCTTTTAATTAATTAAATGTCAGTTCTTTCAACCGTGGAGGCTCAGTATCATTGTGGGCATTCCCTAGGGTGGTCTGCATACAAATGGAGTCTTCCTAGGAACACCCACTCCTCCAGACTGACATCCACTCATCAAGGCAGTTTGATATTTGCATAACTCCTCCCAAGAACCAGCCCACTGTTTGCATTAGGACCCTAGGTGCGCAAGGGGTGTGCCAGGTGTGCCTAGGCACTCCCTAATCACTCTGTGTGGTGCCAATTCCCCCTACTGCCTGGCCTCCCCCTGTGTTGTGTCCCCCCCACCGCAGTGCGGCTGGCTTCCCCCCTCTCCTCTTCCCCCGGCTTCTGCGGGGCATGTTTCAGGATGATGATGGTGTTAATCAAAATGTAATTTACCGGCCCCTTCCTTTTCTAGATGTACACAGCGAACACACTCACACACTGTGTTCAATCATAACTGAAGCATAGTAAACTATGTCTACTATGCTTACGTTTTTGAATGAACGGGAACAGCACAAATCACTTTCAATTAATTTGCTGTCAAGTGCATCTGAGGCTGCAGAGAAAGGCGTGTGTTTGAGCTTTGGGGTGCACACCCTAATGCAATAGGCACCTATGGTCAGGCCTGAGGGCTCTTTAGAGGAGTACTAAGCCAGGGTGCTATCCTGTGGACCCCTTTCACTAGCCGTAATCTGTCTGCATTGCATAGAGAAGCATAGAGACCCAATGATTACAACACTGGGTCTAAAATAAGATATGTAATAAAAAAAAATAAAAAAAGTTTGGCTTTACGTACCCATAAAATAGTTTTTATAACTGAATGCATTTGGTAAACCTTCCCGGAGAATCGCTTTAATTAACCAGATTGTTTTTCAGACTGTCTGTGATGCCAGCTCCCTGGGTGCTGTAGCGCCTCTCTGTGGCATTCCTAATTCTGACCAATGCCTGTAACATTCCCCTCTACACTTGGTGCCATAGATACATGTTTTGCTTTTGGCTTTGAATTAACTTTTTATTGTACATATTCAGGAAATGTATTTGTACACACGAATGATATTTAACTTTTTTTTTCTTCCATCAAGTTTATTTTGCTGCAGAGGGGGGGAAGTACAAAAGTTCGAGTTTCCTTTCTCACCCCTACAAAACAGGAACTAGACCAATGCCTGAAGTGTCAACGAAGGAGGTTTTCAGGGCACTGTGCTGTACAACGGTGGGATATTTAGGAAGGATAGCTAATCGGCGTTGGAAGTCCCTACAAGTCTAATTAAAGGCCCTTGTTTTTAAAAGTACAGGCTTGTACTTTCCAGACTTACCTGTTCCAGGTCCGCAAAGCCAGGATCAGAATGACATTCCAAGAACAAGTCAGAGATGACAAGTCCATTTTCTGCTGAGACAGGTTTCCTGTAAAAAGACGCTATTTATGAGAAAAACACATGGGCTGTAATTGTTGGCCTCCCCCTGAAAATGGGAATTGCTTGGTTGGCTTTAGCTCTTTTTCTTTTTCTGTTTTTTGCTTGCCTTTATCTGGCCCTTGGGGCACTATTCCTCCTACTGACACCAACAATGAGGGGCATAATTATTGCCACTGACACCAACAATGGAGCACTATTCCTCTCACTTGTGATGGGGCACTATTCTGCCCACTGACACCACAACAGGAGTAGAATTCCTGCTGCTGACATGAATGATGTTCCTCTCACTGACACCAGCAACAGGGGCATATTTCCTACTGCTGACAACAATGATGGGGCATTAATCCTCCCACTGACACCAGTGATGGGGCATTATTCCCCCCGCTGACACCAATGATGGGGAATTATTCCACCGCTGACACCAATGATGGGATACTATTCCTGCCACTAAAGATGTGGCATTGTGTTACTCTCACTTGCACTAGGACATTTTCTTCTCCCACTGGCCACAGTCTGGCTTCCCTAAAGTCTGAAGGACAGTACACTGGCCCTTTGTTTAGAAAGTTTGGAGACCCCTGCAAAAAAGCCAGCAGATCAGCATGGGGATCCAGCTAACTAGTATTTTCAGGAGGCCAGCAATAGCAACCAATGGCAGTTTTACATTATAGAAACTAGATCATGCTGTTGTAGAGCGGACTTGAGCAGTGCAGGAAACATTTTTTCTTTTCTGTACCGAACAGTGGTTTTGATTCCTTATGTTTAAAGTAGACCTGAACTGTGGAAGCTTTGCCCAAAAAAGACAGACAGAGGACAAAGGACTAGTTACCAGTATTGCCAGTAGCGTTCCTGCATTTGATCTGTTCTTCATTACTCCCTTACCATACCTTGTTCTGAGTGGAGGAGGCCATCTTCGTAGAGGTAGGGCTTTAATTCCTCATGTCAGAGGTTCCTCCCTTCAAACTGGTGTTCTGATAACTAGTGGAGGAATGTTTTAAGCGCAGTTCCACCCAAAATGGAACTTCTGTTTTTCGGAATCCCCCCCCCCCCCCCCTCCGGTGTCACATTTGGCACCTTTCAAGGGGGAGGGGGTGGGCAGATACCTGGATAATCCAGGTATTTTCTCGCACTTCCAGACATAGATAGCCCCAGTTTTGGGGATATCTATGCCATATCTGGCACCTCCTTCATTCCCCCTGCTGTCTTCTGGGAGACACACAGAGCCCAAAAGACAGCAGGGACCAGTGGGATCACACAGCGTGACTTGCGCATGTGCAGTAGGATACCAGTCTGTGAAGCCTCAAGGCTTCACTTCCTGATTCCCTTACCAAAGATGGTGGCGTCTCCACCCGAGAGCCGAGGGACAGATCGGCTTTGGGTGCCGACATTGCGGGCACCCTGGACAGGTAAGTGTACATATTTTAAAAGTCAGCAGCTGCAGTATTTGTAGCTGCTGACTTTTAAAAAAAAAACAGGAGAGGTGGAGAAAGTAAAAATTCACAGAATGGATGAAGCCAGGGCAGGGAGATCCTTGCACTGTGGGTCCTTGGGTACAGGTTCCTGTACAGCACAGAGAATATATTCAACATTTTTAGGTCTTCAACTTTCATGAAAATACCACATTGTAATCCTGCTATGAAGGCCCTTGATCAGTCACTCCCTGTTATAGAGTGACAACAGTCTGTGCCCATCTCCCAGTTGTGCCACCTGTGTTGTCATTCTGTTACATGAGTGCCTGGTAAAGATTTATTACTGGCCATGTCAACACACATTACACAGACTTGGTCAAGTCTTGTCCTCATCAGAAAACCCACCCTGAGAAATGCCAGGCAGCCATCACTAGAGTGCATGTAGACAAGAAGTTAACGCAAAGAGGTTGCATGGGACCCACAGCACATTGATTCAACAAAGGATAAGAAAGCTGTAAAAAGGCAAGTGTTTATGAGTTAGGGTTTATATCTATTTTAATTCTCCAGAACACAGATGGGATAATCGTGGGTAGACTACACATACACATGTTTCAGAGTAGGTTACTACATGGAACAGAAAGTTCACATTCGTAGCATGCTTCTGCAAGTCTGTTCTCGTCCATCTGACATTACTTGTTGTTTGTAGCACAGGTATTAAACTCTGGGCAGGTCCATGCAAATGACAGGTCTCCCATCCTTGTGGATTACATCACATGAGCTCTTCTTGTCCTTGTCACTGCCAAATTGTAATGATCTCTCTCTCTTAGTCAAAGTAGATAGAACTCAGAGTGAGTCATTTACACTTGTGTCTCTCTCTCCCTCCCTCTCTTTTCATTTCACAGATAATTTGTTTATGGAGGTCTGGGCAGGAGCCCAGCTCACTTCTCCTCTGCATACCTTCAGAAGCGATGTCCTGGAAGACAAGAAGTCATTGGGATCACAGATTGTGAGCTCCTGGTGCTCAGTGCCTCGGTCACCTCTAGCTCCTCTTATCTCAGGACTATGGCTGTGTATTGCTATGCCTTGAATAGCTTGGTGATAATGAATAACAGCAATGTGAAGACGGGCAGTGTGACAAAGACGAGCCCAAGTTGCCAGAGACCTGTGCTGCCTGTGCCGGACAGACGGAGCACTTATTGTCCACTGTTGGTCAGTCCATCACTGCCACTCTACAGCCCAGGGCCATCTATTCCTGGGAACTCTCCTAGAAACAATGGTTCTTCTTCTGCTTTTATTTTTCCTGAGCCAGGAGAACGGACTACGTCAAGAAGCCGCAGCCCAAGTTGGAATGGCAGAGATGGACAGTCACCAAGGTTGCCAAGAGTTGGGAGGTGCCCTTCACCGCTTCGACTTCAGGGTAGTTATGTTGGAGAAGCCGTTTCGGTGATAGA
Source organism: Lithobates pipiens (assembly GCF_037356315.1). Classification (NCBI taxonomy): domain Eukaryota; kingdom Metazoa; phylum Chordata; class Amphibia; order Anura; family Ranidae; genus Lithobates; species Lithobates pipiens. The sequence goes on along the minus strand of NW_027507758.1, from coordinate 83,679,910 downwards.
TTCGCGTTTGGGGACATGGTTGGGGTCTGGACAAGGTAATGGCTCGGGGACTGCAAACACTGAACCCGAGGAGAAAAGGCACATAGCTCGGATACAACGTGAGCTTCAGAATGTTCAAGTGAATCAGGTGGTGGGACTTTTTGAAGCTCATATTCAAGCACAAAATAGTCCAAATTCCCCAATACTTAGAAGTCCTCGACTGGGCAGCAGGTCGCCTTCCCCTCTAAGACACACAAGGCAAGAAGAGACTGTGTTTACATTTGGTCAGGACAGGGGAAGAAAACCCTCTTGGTCCAAAAAAGGGGAGCCACCATCATCTACAAGTCAGACAGTGGTTTCTACACCTCCAACGGTGGTTCCAACAACTTCTTCCGTTATGACCACTGTCGAAAAGGACATTTATAGAACTAACAACGTAACAAATACTGTGCCGCTTTTCAACACTTGCTCTTCAGTAGTTGCCCCCAGTAAGCTATTCAACACTTCCTTTCCATTAGAGGACACCTGCAAGTCAAACTTTCATGGTTTGACCTCTCCCATCCCAGCGGTCATAGTCACTGACCATGGGGAGGATGGTGATTTTAATGTGGACCTTAATAGCCTTATTGACCCGACAACTCTTCCCCGAAAACTATCCTCTTCGTCTGCTTCTTCTACTGGATTTTCTTCCTCTTGGGATGAATCTGAGGATGATGTCTCCAGTGATCCTGAAAGATCCCCAGAACAAAGCACTCCCTTCCTTCAGACAATTGAGCAGAAGCCAAAAGTGGTAAGTGCACTGAGATCTATTGTGTTATTTATTTGGCTTTATATCATACTTACTCCACCACGTTGTGGAAAAGTGACTTCATATATTCAAATCTGTTCCGTATTATCACTTCCCACTAATGACTGCTTTGCTATTGTAATCGCAGAACATTAAGATTATCTGATGTCCTGCTGCTGTGGACTGGAACATTGCACCGCATCATATAGTTACATAAGTCGCTAGATAGGAAAAAAATTTCCTTCTTATTAAACTTTTTAGAAGCCCCAACAGTTTTGCTCCAAAAAATAAAAGCAGGGTTTAGTCCAAAACATAACCCGCTGGGCAACTGTGACCAATTTTACAAATTTGGTCTTTCCTAGCTGAGCAAAGACAAGCCAATCAAAATATTTCTGTTCTAATCATTTACGATTGTATGCAATTAGTTGCAATAAAACCATCTTGTCCTTGATTCTCAAATATTTTAGAACCTGTTCTGTGAGTTTGCTCAACGTTTTGTTACTTTAGTTTACACAATAAAAGCTTTACAAACTTTTTACGAAATGTAAAACAAACTATTTAATCTATTTATACCTTCTCTATGGCTATACATTTTGGGGCCCTTTTATGCCTATGTGCTTGTTATAACATGAGTAAATGCGCTTCTTCACATAATTGTGCAATAATGCGTGTTAATGTATCAAAAATGGAGGAAAGACTTTAAAGGGCTCATGCACACTTAAGCTAAAAAACACTGCTTTTACAGGCGTTTGAGCTTTTTTTTCTCTGCCTCTAAACTCTCCTCCATGTTAGCCTATGGAGTTGATTTACTAAACTGGAGAGTGCAAAATCTGGTGCAGCTGTGCATGTTAGGCTACTTTCACACTGAATCGTTGCGGGCACTGGTGGTAAAGTGGCGTTATATTTAGCGGCGATTTACTGTAATTTTAGCGGTGATATTAGGCCGCTAGCGGGGCGGTTTTAACCCCCGCTAGTGGCAGAAAAAGGGTTAAAACCGCCTGCAAAGTGCTGCTGCAGCGCTTTGCAGGCAGGTTTGCAGCGCGGCCCCAAATTGTTTTCAATGGGAAGGGGCGCATTAGGAGCACTAAATACACCACTCCTACAGTGCTCCAAAGATGTGGCTTGCAGGACTTTTTTGAGCGTCCTGCAAGCGCACCTCTCCAGTGTGAAAGCCCTCGGGGCTTCCACACTGGAGACACAGCAGCTGCTGTTTCATGGCGCTTTGAATGTGTATTTTTAGCGATGTAGCACCTGCAAAGCACTCCAGTGTGAAAGGGGCCTTATACTTACCTGCTCTGTGCATTGGTTTTGCACAGAGCAGCCCGGATCTTCCTCTCCTCAGGTCCTACGCCGGTGATCCTGGCTCCTCCCTCCTTCCACTGCAAGCAGGCACACTCAACAAAAGGGAGCAGTGTGATGAATCATACACTACACTGCCCCCTAGCGTAGAGGGCAATGCAGAGCAGCCGGAGCAGTGAATTGATCCTGTTGATTTTTGTTGTGGTGTGAATTCGTCCTCTGCGCTAGGTGCATTTAATGCTTGAGCGATTTTTCATTTTAATGTCCAGAATAAATTAATATTCTGGCCAATTAAATAAAAAAATTAAAAAAACACCCAAGCCCTTTACATGCCTAAATGGGCCTAAACACTTTTGCAAAAAGACAGATTTATAGCATTATTTTAAGCCCGGGTTCACACATATGCTAACACAGACATCGCATGTGATTCACACCTTACCCTGCTGTGTCGATCACATTAGATGTCTGTGCAGTGTGAGTTCAGCTATACAGTTATATGGCTGAACTTGAATTGGATTCGCACAAAAAAAGGTGCGTGCACGGACTTTTTTTCCCCACACTGGAATCAGATTGCATGGGTGTTCCATACATCCCAACATTTTGAGATGGGAATGAGGGACACCTACTAGCAATTGTATGTAGGCATAGGACACCTCCCTTAAAGGGGTAATAACCAAAAAAAGGTTAAAGTGGATATAAACCCACTATCATTCTTTCTAAACTACTGCAATATTAGTTATCTAGAAGGATATACATGACTCCTGCATGTATACTTATCTGTCAAATGTCTCCCCTCTGTCTGCTATGAGACCCAAAAAACTGCAGATTTTGTGGGTGGGCCTGTTTTCCAGGGCTCAGTGGGTGGAGTCGTGATGTCAGTAGACTCCCCACCTCTACACTCTCCTTATCAACATGCATTTTCTCTTGTATATTTCTTACACTGAACTTCTGCTATGATCACTAACATCCAGTGAAGACCCAGAAAAGACCCCACATGACTTCAGCATGCCAAATCATGCTGAGGTGTGGAACAGCCAATCCTTGCAGAGCAGCATAAGAAAGCAGTGGGAGGGAATTAAAAAACAATGCACGAGATATGTAAATCTCCTGTCACTCACAGCAAGGGGGAGGATTTGACAAAGTTTTTCTCTGTTTGTCAAGATTTATCTCACTGAACAATAAAAGGGGATTGCTCAGAGCTGGATTAACTCTTTGTGGCAAGACTGGGCTCAAATGATAGGAAATCTTATACTCTACATTATAACAGTGGGTTTACATCCACTTTAATTAAATCCATGCTTTTTTTCTTTTTACCACTACTATTCCTAGAAAAAGGAAGAAAAAAAAACTTTCCCTACCCCACTCCTCCTATCTCAGCGCTATGAAATAATAGGAAGCAGCCACACAGGCAATGATAAATAAACAGACATGGATAACAAAGAAATTTGCAAGATAAAAAATCTTCCGATCAGCAGCCACTTAAAAACAGGTTGTACATATAAAAAATAGATGTAAAATTTGCAACTCTAAATAGGTAACAAATGAACAAGTAGCGCTCCCTTCAGTTGTAGCAAAAATTAGGAAACTGACTGGCTAGTGTATGATCACCACCATACACGCAAGAATACTAGATAGATAAATAAATGTATGATGCTGAGTGAAAAAAGGCTCTAGTGAACACAATTGGTGTATACAGTAGATATTTGATGAGTGCACCTTTCACCAGAAATTTCTTCCACTACATGTTCCACACGCCCTCAAGGGGTTTAAACTCACCAGAGCCAGGGGGTTAACAGGCCTCAAACAGCATCAAGCAGTATATTCACTCCACATAACTCCATGGGATGTCCTCCTCTGCTGCCAATTCCAGCGATAGCTCCTCTCTTCTTCCTGCTGACCACTACTATTGCTTTATATTGGGTTTTAAATTTGAAAAATGCAGCAATTTAGAATTTGGATGAAAGGTGAAACACTGTTTGAAAGATAAAAAGTACATTTTATATACAACTATATAGATCAGATCAAAATGAGGGACAAATGAGGAGGAATGAGGGACAGAGGGACTTTGTTCCAAATCAGGGACAGTCTCTCCAAATCAGGGACAGTTGGGAGCTATGTAATTTCTCATAGCCCTGTATATTGTGTTCTTTAAGTCGCACATCCGAGAGTCTTTTACAATACTCCCCACTGACACCACCAATTGTGGAAGAGAGTTCCACATCCTTATCGCCCTGACAGTGAAAAATCCCCCCTGCGCAGCCTAACTTCTTGCCGAACATCTCACATACATTTACTACGGGGTGGCGGCTACTCTGTGCAAAATGACGTACAGGTATGTGATTTTGCAATTCTGGGTCTGCGGCGTCTCCCCCTGCTGTGATTGGACACAGCGGGAGCCAATCACCCGGTCCGACAGACCTTATGTCTGCTGGGACCCACCGATCATTCCCAACAGAGGCGGGAATGGCGGTCTGTCTATGTAAACAAGGCAGAACGCTGTTCTGTTAGTAGGGAAGACAGAGATGCTACGTTTCTGCTAAGTAGAAAGTTTCTGTCTTCCCACAGATGAGTACCTCCCCCACGGTTAGCAAGCACTCCCAGAGAATACATTTAACCCTTTGATCGCCCCTGATGTTAACCCCTTCCCAGCCAGCGTCATTAGTATAGTGACAGTGCATATTTTTTTTACTGATCACTGTATTGGTATCACTGGCCCCAAAAAAGTATCAAAAGTGTCACTTAGTGTCCAATTTGTCTGCTCGCAATGTCACAGTCCTGTTGTTTTCCAGGGGCAGACCTCTGATTTCTAAATTGCTGCATTTGTAAATTTAAAAAGCCAGTATAAAGGAATGGTAGTGTTAAAAAAAAGCACTTGTGGGTTTAACCAATCTTGTCTTTTTGTACAGTTCTCCTTTAAGGGGGCGTGGCAAGGGGTGTGTCCTATGCCTGCATACATTTGCTGATAGGTGTCTCTCATTCCCATCTCAAAAAGTTGGGAGGTATGACATGATGACCGACACTGGCACACATACACCTACACAGGTTGAACTGGATAGACTATTTTTATTCAACCTGACCTACTAAGTGACTATGAAACCACGCCCCCTGCACATGGAAAGCGGGATGTGAAGGTAGCTCATGTGATCATGTGACCGCTGAATAATACAACATTTTATAGTAAATAGCACTTTTAGTATCGTTTTTAATAACGTTTGACTCATAGAAATGTTTTAGGTCTTTGATAGAGTACTTGGTATTGCATGAGTTTACATAATCTTTAACCCCAGACATTTACTCTAATCTGTTTAATTCCATGAAAAGTTTATAATAGACATTTCTCAATAGATGTGAAGTCTTAATTTTGGCAAGGACGTCGTTTCTACTTTTGCTTTTTTTTTTTTTTTTGAGCTTACGCAATCGTTCTCTGGGGTGAAGCAAACGCAGGCGAAACAGAAAGTGTCCCAGGAATTCACGTCATACCATAACAAACTCACATCTGCAGAGTATTTACATATCCCCGCCTGGGATGGAAGGGACAGCGTTAGATGTGATAGTGCAGGCGCGCCACTGGGTCATGTCAATGAGATAGTCAGCAGTCATCTCTATCCATTCCGTGCATAGCATCGCCGCGCTGTGAGCTGCGCAGAGTCCCGCATGGCTGACAGCTCCTGCAATCCATATAAAGATTACAGCCTGCAAACATTATAGGATTAATACAGCTCATACACAAAGCAGTAACATACAACTGTCATTTAAAGGGAAAGTCTTTATACTGAACACATATCCTGAGTAATAGTGCAATGTCTAACTAACTACTTTCCCATATACCAGGGGTCTTCAAACTATGACCCTCCAGTTGTTAAGGAACTACAATTCCCATCATGCCTAGTCATGTCTGTAAATGTCAGAGTTTTACAATGCCTCATGGGATGTGTAGTTTCACATAGTTTGAGGATCCCTGCCATATACTATCTATCCTATGGTGCCACTCCTGTGTGCTCATTCCGGGCTAGAAACTGTGTACGCCCACATCTGAAACCTCACAATAGCAAGCCACTCCCCTGCTCCCACCTCCCCCCTCATCATAGTCAATAGATGGACAGCTGCTGTCCATTGTGACTTGGTATATTCTCCCCAACTGGAAGTTCGGGGAAGCTGTGCTTAGGGACCTGGAGATGGCAGTGGTGATAAAAAATGTATGTAAGGGCTCATGCACACTGGACGTTTTAAAAACGCCAGCGCTACAGCAGCGCTAAAAACTGCAGTTTTTTTTTTTTGCGTTTTGTCACATTTTTAAATGAGTGTTATTGGGCGTTTTTCTGCGTTTTTTGCTGTTAGCGTTTTTGGGCGTTTTTGCATTAAAAACACTCTTTATAATGTAAAAACGCCTAAAAATGTGAAACGTGGCTTAATGCGTTTAGACACAATTAGACGCGTTAAAGCGGGAGTAAACCTGCTGACATTTTTTTTTTTTTTTTACAGACCTGTAAGGCAAAAGGCATAATGAGCTAGTATGCACCTCATACTAGCTCATTATGAAATACTTACCTTAGAACGAGGCCCCGACATCTCACCTGATCCACGCCGAGGGGGCTGACATGTTCCCTCGGCGCGTCTTCCGGGTATATCGGCTCTGACGCTGTGAGTGGCTGGAGCCATGTTGTCGTCACTCCCGCGCGCGGGAGATTTCTTTCCAACAGGGTCCGACGTCTGTGCACATGCGCCGCTGCAGTCAGCGGCTCATTGCGAGGGGAATATCTCCTAAACCATACAGGTTTAGGAGATTTTTTTTTTACTTACAGGTAAGCCTTATTATAGGCTTACCTGTAGGTAAAAGTTCAAAAAAAGACTATACAACCGCGTTAAGATGTTTTTTTTTTTTTTTTAGTTTTAACAGCAAATTTTTACTGCTCCTGAAAGCAGAGGCTGTCAATTTTTCTCTACTGCCCTTAACACTTATACTGCAAAAAGCCTCTCACAGTTCATGTATGCATGGATACATAACTGTGTACACTAAAGGTCTAGCAGCAATTTTCACGTATATTCTATTCACTTATATTATATTCACTTATATTTGATTTTATTTGTTTGAGCAATTTTCACATATATTCTATTCACTTATTTTATTTGTTTGTTCACTTAGTGGCGCAAGGGATTACACTATTTTCTTTATATTTGCATGGATACATAGGCTAACATGGAGGGGCTTTTAGAGGCAGTTAAAAAAACATCAAATGCCCCTAATAGCAGCTGTAAAAACTTCCTGTGTGTATGAGCCCAGTGTTCAGGCATGCTTTTAAATGAAAAGTGTACTGTAGAACATTTCACGGCTCGCTTCAATTGTAATACCTTTAAAAACAAGCATTCAATACTAATTTAGGCTTGTTGTGCTAATGATTAAAGTATTACTAAACCCAGGACCCTGTATTCACTATATCTGGTCTCCCACAGTACACAGAACATGGAAATGCAATTATTTTAGGAAATATAAACTGCTAAATACCCTTTCCCATCAGCAGTATATAGCAATCTTGTGACTTCTATCAGTGTCCAGCCACTGGTTAAAGCTTGTAGGAGGAGTTTTCTTTCTACTCTGAATGTCCTATGAGGCTGCAAGACCCCTGACCCTCTGTCTGGACAGTGCTGATTGGCCCTCTACTGATCACATGCACCCCTCACAGGCAAAACAAATCTCTAGCAATTTCCACCAAACTGAGCATGTGCAGAGTGACTCCAAAGGCTATGTACTATTCAGGAGATGGATTGGGGACAGTGGAAGAAGGGGTGGATCTGTGCATACAGGATCAAACAGCCTTTTTACACATTGTAGAGAAGGCAGTGTCACCAGCACACCAGGATCTGCAAAATTGGGTCCAAAACTTTAATCACATAGTATCAAAAATGAAAAGCGATGTTCCGGAGCCACGCAGGACCCCTTTATCAGGCATGTCCTAATCCAAGCGCCTGTCCATTTCTTGTGGGGGGTGGAGGGATCACCGCCTTCCTGTCCGTCTGTTTTGGGAAGGGGGAGCGCTAGTTTGCCACCACCCCCAAAATACTGAGCACCAGCCGCTCCTGTGTAAATAATAGCATTTCTCATAAAGACATGGATTAAGGAGTTTGGGGTGGAGGAACTTGACTGGCCTGCACAGAGTCCTGACCTCAACCCGATGGAACACTTTTGGGATGAATTAGAGCGGGGACTGCGAGCCAGGCCTTCTCATCCAACATCAGTGCCTGACCTCATAAATACACTTCTGAAAGAATTGTCAAACATTCCCATAGACACACTCCTAAACCTTGTGGACAGACTTCCCAGAAGAGTTGAAGCTGTTATAGCTGCAAAGGGTGGGCCAACTTAATATTGAATCCTACGGATTAAGACTGGGATGTCATTAAAGTTCATGTGCGTATAAAGGCAGGCGTCCCAATACTTTTGGTAATATAGTGTATTTTATTCAAAGTTTTTATACTCGAAGCTCAGCATTACATTTTCCATCCTGTTTTTAAAACTTAAAAGAAAAAAGCGTTGGCTTTAAATACATTTTTGCTGGTTTTTAAATAGAATTGACAGAGACGCTGAAGTGTGGTTAGTATAACTCCAGGCACGTTGCTGCTGAAAGGGTCTAATTCTCTTCTCTGGAATATCTGATGTCTTTGAGAGAAGAAACAATAAAAACCTCACATACCTAGATTGTACTTTTTTGGGAATTGGTATTTCCTTTCAAGGAGATGTGTGTAGAGGTGCTTGGCATCCTTCTGTGTTCTGTGCCTGCTCCAATCTACATTTAATCGCACTAAACCGTTCTCACACAATGGAAAGTCTGAGAGGCGGCCATCCCTTTCTGAGGCACCCCAGTCCCCCGATCCCATCCCTGCCTTGTGTTATAAAGGGAGTACAACGTGTACCTGGAAAATAAAACACTCAGCTGCCCACTGCGAGGCTGTTCATTGTGATCACTTCTCAACGGGGACCTTATAGGAACAAATATATCCACCTAAAAGAAAACTATACGTTTACATAGCTATACTTTAAAGCAGCAGCTTCCAAAGTGTAGTGTTTTTATCTGGCCCTTGGGGCGCCATTCTATCCACTGACACTAACAATGGGGAATAATTTCCATCACTGACACCAACAATGGGGCTTTATTTCTCCCATTGACACCATTAAGAGGGCACAATTCCTCCCACTGACACCAATGATAGGGCACAATTCCTCCCACTGACACCAATGATAGGGCACAATTCCTCCCACTGACACCAATGATAGGGCACAATTCCTCCCACTGACACCAATGATAGGGCACAATTCCTTCCATTGACACCAATGATAGGGCACAATTCCTCCCACTGACACCAATGATAGGGCACAATTCCTTCCATTGACACCAACCATAGGGCAAAATTCTTTCCATTGACACCAATGATAGGGCACAATTCCTCCCACTGACACCAATGATAGGGCACAATTCCTCCCACTGACACCAATGATAGGGCACAATTCCTTCCATTGACACCAACCATAGGGCAAAATTCTTTCCATTGACACCAATGATAAGGCACAATTCCTCCCTCTGACACCAACAATGGGCACAATTCCTCCCTCTGACACCAACAATGGGCACAATTCCTCCCTCTGACACCAACAATGGGCACAATTCCTCCCCCTGACACCAACAGTGGGCACAATTCCTCCCGCTGATGCCAACAATGGCGCATAATTCTTTCAAATTATACCAACATTAGGGCACAATTCCACCGTTGGCGTCAGTGGGACGAATTGGGCTCCATCATTGGTGTCACTGGAAAGAATTCTGTGACATCTTTGGTGTCAATGGAAGGATTTGTACCCCATCGTTGGTGCCCTGTTAATAGTGTCAGTGGGAGAAAAAAAGAAGAAGTCCCACACCAACGACTTGGGCTCCATCATTGGTGTCAATTGAAAGAATTCTGTGACATCTTTGGTGTCAATGGTGTCAGTGAGAGAAAAAAAAAGTCCCACACCAACCACTGACACCATTAAAAGGGCACCAACAATGGGGTACAAATCCTTCCATTGACACCAAAGATGTCCCAGAATTCTTTCGATTGACACCAATGATGGAGCCCAAGTCGCCCCACTGACACAAACGATGGGGTACAATTCTTTCCTTTGACACCAAAGATGGGGCACAATTCTGCCAACTAACCCTAACAATGGGGTACTATCATGGCTTTTTTTCTTAGACAATAGGTGCAGGAACTCTTTTCCGAGTCACCCCTTTTCCCCGCCCCTACCCACCTCCGAGCACTGTCCCTTGGTTCCATCCCCTAACTACCTCCCAGTACCATCCCTTTTAGAAAATAGAGAACCAAGTATCATTTTGTGGTGCTAAGTAATTTGTTTGGAATTTGGTAATGATATCAAGGAAAGCAGTAAAATAGATCCCCTTCAGCCAGCAACAATAGATCCGGCAATGTACCACCCACAACAAAACCCCCCCCAGCAACAATTGACTCCTGGCAGCATCAACGGATCTCCACACAGCCCGCAATAATAGACTCTCTGGCAGCCGTCAACAATAGACTCCCCAAACAGTAGATCTCCATCAGAAACAACTGACCCCCCCAGCAACATAAGACCCACCCCTAGCAACAATAAGTCCCCCACCAGCAACAATAGACCCCCCTGCAAAAATAGATCCCGCCCAGCTAGAATAGATCCCCCAGAAGTGAGCATCAATACACCGTAGCACACCCCAGCACCCCTTGCCATTACATACAGTCAGTCCAGGAGGTGCCAGAACTGCGTTCCCCCACGTTCCCACTGAAAAAAAGCCCTGGGTACTATTCCTCCCAGTGACGCACTAGTCCTCTCATTGACACCAAAGACGGGGCATTGTTTACTCCCACTGGACACCAGGGTATTTTCTACTCTCCCTGGCCCTAGTCCGGCCCCCCTAAAGTCTGAAGGACAGGGAACTGGCTCATTGTTTAGAAAGTTTGGAGACCACTGCTTTAAAGTGGACTTGTGTCCAGACTATGCACAGTAAGCCCCAGTTCACACAATAACTCGCATGTGAATCGCACAGGAACCACACCACATTCCTGTATAATTTCCATGTGATTCAGTGCGGTGTGATTTGAGACCATCTATTTCGAATGGGCGCAAATCGCACCAAAGAAGTGCCCCGGGTTGCAGGAAAGAAAATCGCATAGTCAGTGTTGATGGGGGAATCCCTCCCGTGAAGCTATTGTGTTCTCCCGCTAGGGGTGGTGGGTGGGGGGACAGACATGGAGATCAGTCCCTGCCGGGAGAACGCAGTGGGTATTGCTAGCGGCTATAGCCGTTGGCAATAATCGCATGAAAAAAATCTACCCAAGTAGATTAATGGATCCAAGTCGATCGATGGATCGACCTTGGTACAATCAGCCTGACAATAGATGGTTCAAATCTCAGACAGTCCCTGCTGAACCAGCTGAGATTCAAACCACCTATGGCCGGCTTTAGCCCCGTTGCTGGCCAGAGCTTTGTGGTCACTTGACTGCACAGAAAGTTTTGAAAAAGAAAGGTGTTTATATTGAATTTTTTTACTAAAATGTATGCAAATAAATTAGGTGGCAACTTTTTAAAGTGGGTTTATTGAGTCTACTGTAAGACCATTGTCCCAACTCAACTAAAATGTGTTTTTGTTTTGGTCTCCATTGGAGAGAATTCCATTACCATAAAAAACAAAAAAACAAACAAAAAAAAAAACCACACACACAGAGGCTCTAACCTTTGCCGGTTCTATACAAAACAAAATAAAAAGATAATTCTGAGGCTGGGCTTGAAAGGGTTAATTTGGAGCACTGCGCGTGCCGCTGCTGCTGTGTTAAGTCATAGTGTATAGTGCAGGCGCCGGGGTTTGGTGGGCAGGGCGTGGGCGAGGTAGACCTACAGTGGAGTGGAAACTTCACCTTGTGGTTACCAGCTCTGCAGAATGTCGCTGTGCAATGTTTTCTGTGAGAACATTAGACTCCAAACAGGCTGTAAATAAAAAATAAAAAAAAAGTGATGCTTGATGTTACCCAATCACAAGAGACGGTGCACTGAACGCTGCCGTCAGTTCTACTGCTCAGAGGAATTCTCAGTCGGGTTTAGGTGGACCTGTAATTGGTACTGAGGCTTGTCAGCCCGTGGTACATCCCACCCCGAGGGCGCTCCTAGTGCTTCAATAAGACACATAAGAACAACTACACTTAAAGTTATACAAAGCACAACTGTGTTTTTAGTTTTTATGTAGCATTTTAGGTTATGTAAAAAACACATTTGCAAAACATTTTGTAACAATACCACATCAGTAGTATGGTGCAGCTGCCCCCCCCCCCTCCCGAGCCCCCTTTTTACATACCTGAACCCGATCTTTGCAGAGACAAGAACGAACCCAGCAGCTCCAGCCGCTGTCTTGGGTCATCATTGGATAGATTGATAGCAGCGGGAGCCATTGGCAGTGACACGGGAGCTGGGAAGGCGGGGCCGGGTCCTGCCATCTGTGTCAATGGATGCAGCAGCAGGATTCGGGTAGTGTGCCCGTACGAGTGCCCCCATGGAAAGCGGCTCTCTGTAGGGACACTCCATGCAGAGAAGAAGCAAAGAGCGCCACAGGGGGACCCTAGAAGAGGAGGATCGGGGTTGTTCTGTGCAAAACCCTTGCACAGAGGAGGTAAGTATAACATGTTTGTTATTAAAAAATAAAACATGAAGCTTTACAATCACTTTAAAAACAAAATGCCAGTGCTCTTAGAAGTAAAAAAATTCACATTTTGAGCGTTTAGGAGCGTTAATGTTTTTTTTTCTGGCAGAAAACCGCTCTCAAAAACGAAAAACAGAAGACTTTTTTTTTTCCTTCTCTAAACTCTGAGCAGTTGCTGATGGCCTAACTGTAAATGTACATTCCACCATTCGTTCAACCAGGCATTCCACAGCCCAATGTGTTCCACACACTTTATGATCTGAAGGGTAGCGGCCATCTTACTACACCCAGCTAGATAGATATTGAATTTCATATTTCATATAGTAATTTAAACAATATAGTGAGTGTATATAAATAAATATAGTATATTGATATCTGTGATGGTGTTTGGATATTACATTGTGAAAGGCTAAAGGTTTAGCGCTGAGCAGTGCTGGGTGTACCAACATGGCTTCCGCCACCTTCCTACTGCTGGCGTCCAGCTTGTTACAAAATATAACTTCAAAACAGAATTTATGGTAAATATTTTTGGTCAGAACATCACTTCCTTTGCAAAATCTGATTGGTAGAGGTAATCTGATAGAACACTGGTACAATTGGTGGCTGGGCAGGAAGTCAAGTGAATACAAGATGGCTCTATGCTCTTGGAGGACTGGAGCAACCCCTGATGTCACTTCCGGTTGTTTGGCCATCACATTTTTAATTTTTATTCTTAAAGTCAAAATTACTCACGCGCGAAGGCATTTTCTTCCCGGCAAGGTCCGGACCTTCAGCTGGGGTATTCAGAGCACATGCGCCTGCTGACGTCAGCGGCTGCATGCATAGGGAATATCTCCTAAACCGTACAGGTTTAGGAGATATTCATTTCACCTACAAGTAAGCCTCATTATAGGTTTATCTGTAGGTAAAAGTGTAAAATTTGAGTATACAACCGCTTAAGGCTCGGTTCACACAGGGGGCGATGCGAGGCGACACGACTTGCCTCGCCACGACCTGCCGCGACCTCGGCGGCGACTTGCAAATGACTTCTGTATAGAAGTCAATGCAAGTCGCCCCGAGGTCGCCCAAAAGTAGTACAGGAACCTTTTTCCTGAGTCGGAGCGACTCGAGTCGCTCCTCTTAGAACGGTTCCATTGTACAGAACGGGGGCGACTTGTCAGGTCGCGGCACGGCAAGTCGTGTCGCCTCGTGTCGCCCCCTGTGTGAACCGGCCCTTAAGCTGTGTGTACTGGCAGATCATCAACTCTGTTAACTGCACTCTCTCTTTCTGGTTTCCTGTCTACATGTGCATGTAGAAGAAACTGATTGGCTACAGGTGATGCTGTTCAGAAGATTAAAAGTGGCCAATATGAAGAGAGAATTATGTGCTTCTATTGGCTGTATGAAAAAATAACTGCTGTGGATGTTTGAATCTGAGAGGTGAAACAGAGAGAGGAAGTCACACAGCAAAATATTCAGGAAGCAAACCCACTCACTCCATACATGAGGAACGCTCTGACACCAGAATATTCAGTTTAAAGCAGACCTTCACCCTAAAACTCATCTCCTCCTGCCCTGCCTCTTCCCCTCGCCCTCTGGAAGATTTTACCCCCTTCCTGACCAGAGCACTTTTTGGAATTTGGCACTGCGTCGCTTTAACTGACAATTGTGCGGTCGTGCAACAATGTACCAAAACAAAATTGATGTATTTTTTCCCCTACAAATAGAGATTTCTTTTGGTGTTATTTTATCACCTCTGCGTTTTTAATTTTTTGCGCTATAAACAAAAAAAGAGCGTAAATTTTGAAAAAAAAAGCAATATTTTTTACTTTTTGCTATAATAAATATCCCCCAAAAATATATATATAAAAAAACATTTTTTTTCCTCATTGTAGGCCAATATGTATTCTTCTACGTATTTTTGGTAAAAAAAAATTGCAATAAGTGTATATTGATTGGTTTGTGCAAAAATTATAGCATCTACAAAATAGGGGATAGTTTTATGGTATTTTTATTATTAATTATTTTTTTATTAGTAATAGCGGCGATCTGCGTTTTTTATCATGACTGCGACATTATGGAGGACACATCAGACACTTTTGACACTATTTTGGGACCATTGGCACTTATACAGCGATCAGTGCTATAAAAATGCACTGATTACTGTGTAAATGACACTGGCAGGGAGGGGGTTACACACCAGGGGGCGATCAAGGGGTTAAGTGTGTCCTAGGGAGTGATTCTAACTAGCAGTAGATCTCTGTCATGTCACTAGGCAGAACGGGGAAATGCCTTGTTTACATAGGCATCTCCTCGTTCTGCAGCTCCGTGACACCAGCGAACATCGAGTCCGCGGGCACAGTCACGCTGTACACCGATAGCCCCGCCAATTAAAGGTGACGTACAGATACGCCCATTTGCCCACCACTTCCATTGTGCCGATGTATATGTGCAAAGATGGGTAGCACAGAACTAGCCCTGAGCCCTTCCACATACACTGTATTACCAAAAGTATCGGGGCGCCCGTCTTTACACTCACATAAACTTTAATGGCATCCAAGTCTTAAGCCTTGTACACACGATCAGATTTTTCGTCAGGGACTGTGTGAGGACAGACTGTGTCCCTAAAATCTGACCGTTAGTATGTTCCATCAGACAATTGTTGTCCAACTTTCCGCCAACAAATGTTGGATGGCAGGCAAGTAAATTTTCGGCAGACAACGGTCTGTTTACAGATTTTCGTATTGAGTATTTACAAGCCTGTCACACAAAAGTCCAAAGTACAAATACGCATGCTCGGGATCAGTACTCACCAAACACGACATTAGCAGAAGGTGCCCAAAGGGTGGCTCTCAGGAGCTGAAATTCCATGTAGTACGCTACTACGTTCATGTTTGTTGGCCAACAATTGTGTGCTGTTAGTATGTAAGACAAGTTCCCTTCCCTTCTCAAGTTCCCTTTCCTTCCCTTTTGCCCTTCGGACAAAAGTCTGATGCTCTGTTGGCCAACAATCTGATCGTGTGTACGAGGCTTAAGTCAGTAATGTTCAATATTGAGTTGGCACATACTTTGCAGCTATAACAGCTTCAGCTCTTCTGAAAAGGCTGTCCACAAGGTTTAGGAGTGTGTCTATGAGAATGTTTGACCATTCTTCCAGAAGCGCATTTGTGAGGTCAGGCACTGATGTTGGTCGAGAAGGGCTGGCATGCAGTCTCCGCTCTAATTCATCCCAAAGGTGTTCTATCGGGTTGAGGTCAGGACTCGTGTGCAGGACAAATTCCTTAAGAGTTCCTTTCACTGGAACTAAGGGGCCGCCCAACCCCTGAAAAACAAGCCCACACCATAATCCCCCCCGCCCCCCCCCCCCCCCCACCAAATGATTTGAACCAGTGCACAAATCAAGGTCCATGAAGACATGGATGAGTGAGTTTGGGGTGGAGGAATTTTGGCCAGCAAAAGGCCAATGAGAGCTTTTCGTCTGAAAATGCGACCGCGTGCGTGTATGCTCCATTGTAATTTTGATGGCTGAATTTCCGCCAGCAAAAGATTGAGAGCAGGTTCCCACTTTTTCAGACGGAAAAAGTTTCTATCGGAAATTCCGATCGTGTGTATGCAATCCCGACGCGCAAAAACTCACGCATGCTCAGATTCAACTACGAGGCGGAAGCTCTTGGCTACTGGCTATTGAGCTTCCTTTTTCTAGTCCCGTTGTACGTGTTGTACGTCACCGCGTTCTTGGCGGTCGGAATTTGGTGTGACCGTGTGTACGCAAGACAGCTTGAGCGAAATCCCGTCTGAATTCCATCGGGAAAACCATCAGAGCTTTTGCCAACCAAAATTCAGATCGTGTGTACGCGGCATTACAGGGCAGATGAAGACTTTTAGCTTGTCTGGTTCTGCTTTTTCATTCAGAAACTGATAGACTTTAAAAAAAGCATTCATTTATATAGTGAACTGCTGCATATGCAAGTATGGGTGAGCAAAACTGAGAGTTTATATTTCTCAGAAATTTCTGTAAATATCAGGAGATTTCAGCATTTTGCATTGTAGTCAATGTAGAAGGTGAAATGAAAGTTTTTTTTGGTGATTTTTGGTCATGTGTAAGGGTGCAGTGGGTTTAAAGCATTGCTGAAGCCTCGTCGTTTTTATTTCTTTCCAAATAGAAAAAATAAATAATGCAAAAAAAAAAAGTGCAAGTACAAAAGAAAAAAACATAGACACAAACAACACAAAGGGCCATTTACATTTTTTCGCAGTGCGATCACACGCATTATGTCGCACGTTGGCTTGTGTGCCGTTAAGGCAGCCTGTTGAAAAAACTGTCCGCCAACATACCTTAAAGTAGTAGTTCGGCCTATAACTAACTAACTCTAAACCTACACGCAGCCACATTCTGAGACAAATCTATCTAATGCCTTGTACACACGGTCAGAAATTCCGACAACAAAATCCATCAGATTTTTTCCGACAGAGATTTTATGCCAAACTTGTCTTGCATACACACGGTCGGACAAAGTTGTCGGACAATCCAATCGTTCCGAACGTGGTGACGTGGGATTACGTAGAGGCTAGTAGCCAATAGCTTTGGTCTCGTAATTTAATCTGAGCATGCGTGGCACTTTGTCCATCGGAATTCTCTACAAACGATCGGAAAAAGTCCAATCTTATTTTTTTGTCAGAAAATTTTAGATCCAGCTCTCAAATTTTTTCAGTCGGAATTTCCAAAAGAAAAAGTCCGATAGAGCCCACACACAATCGGATTTTCCGACAATATAATCCGATCGGACCTTTCCCGTCGGAAATTCCAACCGTGAGTACAGGGCATAACCCTGTAAAGTAAAAATCACTATACACATACCTCCCAACATTTTGAGATGGGAATGCGGGACACCTACCAGCAAACATATGTAGGCGTGGGACACGCCCCCTGCCACACCCCCTTAAAGGAGAATTAACCCAAGAAAAAGGTTAATTAAATCCACAAGGGCTTGTTTACCACTACTATTCCTTTATATTGGCTTTTAAAATGTACACATGCAGCAATTTAGAATTTAGATGAAAGGTTTAGCACTGGGAATCACTTTTTGAAAGATAAAAAGTGCATTTTATATACAGCTATATAGATCAGACCAAAATGAGGGACAAATGAGGAGGAAAGAGGGACAGAGGGACATTGCTCCAAATCAGGACAGTCCCTCAAAATCAGGGACAGTTGGGAGCTATGCTATACTTATCTTTCCTGCAGCCAATCCAGTCCGGTCTGCAGCAGTGGATGCTGTGTGGAAGAGATAGCCAACAATGGCTGAGCAGTGGCGTCACTAGGGTTGGTGTCACCCGGTGCGGTAAAACATGGTGTCACCCCCCCAATATTTTTTTTCCCCATAGAACACTGCATATATTGGCAATAGTAGTGTCGTTAACAACAATCAAGCAACTAGCAAATTTGATTTGCTATATTAAGGCTTACCTGTACGTAAAATTAAAATCTCCTAAATGGGCACCATTTAGGAGATATTCAGACTAGATGCAGCCGCTGATGTCACTGGCGCATGCGCTCTGTAGCACCAGCATGCCCCCCCCCCATCTTATCAGACCAGCTCAGGGTGGGTGACTCAGTCAGCAACTATACCTATATATAATGTAGCTGTGCCTGATAACCAGGAGTGTGGGGGGGGGGGGGGTGCTTCTGTACACAGCTGCTATATTTTATATATAGTGGAGATAGAGACAGGCTCAGCAGCGAAGTAGGAGGAGGAAGACACAGGGGTACTGCAAGAAAATAAAATGCCAAAGGGAGCCAGGGCTTTTGTCACCTTCGGGATGGTGTCACCCCTCTAATGGGTGTCACTCGGGTGCAGACCGCACCCCCCGGCCCCCCCAGCAACGCCACTGCGTCTGGGAAATGAATGGGAAGTGACGTCACCCATAGAGTTACTATGGGGATTCTGTTGTCGGCTGCCTCTCCTACAGCTCAGCGTGGGACCGGACCGGATCGCCAGCAGGAAAGGTATAGTGATTTTTACTTTACAGGGTTAGATAGTCTTAAGAATGAGGCTGCCAGTAGGATTAGAGTTAGTTTTCGGCTGAACTACTTTAATGTGCCAAAAATTGGACATGATGATTTTGTAATGCATCGCAACACAACATACTACAGTCTGTAACATTTTCACTTGCATATAGAAAGGAGAGTAGTAAAAGTTGGACACTGATTGGTTCATTAGTGTTACTTTACGTATGCATTGCTCTGTACTTTAAAGAATACGTTACCCCAACATATTCCTGATATGTGTATGTACCCTAGTACCATGCACTTGTATTAAAAAGTATCCTATTCTCTTTGTATTTCTTCCTTTGTGTGAAATATTTAGTGAATACTTTTGCATTTTTAATTCACCTGTGTTGGTTAATCATGTGACCTTTTTTATATACTATTTAAATGTAACTTATTCTGTTTTTTTTATCAGCCATGCCTAAGGACTAACTTCCAAAATGTGTAGGCTGTTTTTTTTGCAGCATTGTACATGTTCACTTAATAAAGGAATACTACTATGGATGTCACCCTTAGTGTTGACCATCCCTTTCCCTATTCTGGTATGTTGTAGGTGTCGGCAGCCTCGAGATTGTCCTCCAATGATCAGACTTGTGCTGGCACGTCCCCCCCCCCTCACAGCCATTCACTGGGAAGGTCAGGGTATTGCTCATTCTTCACCCCAATCTCTCTAAGCCCCTTATGCAATTGAGAACAGAGGTCATGCAATCACCTATAAAAAAAGAAAAAAACTATGTTTTTGTAATTGTTTAATTTTTTTTATAAGTAGACACAAATGTTTTGCATTTCATTTGTATTTTAAACTGAATGGTTTGTTTTACAAGATAAGGGCTCATATCTACTGTATTATGAGATCACTACCAATAGAATCCCTGAAAAATAGAAGAGAATGTCAGAGGGTATAACTCCGGCATCGTCCAAAAACCAAGAACTGATTTTTGGGTGGATGCCCCTTTAAATGATCTAATGCCTTTAACAAGATCTTATTCAGCAATACCTGCACTAAAATCCGTTCACGCGACATAATAAAGAGATTAATGTATTTATATTTCCGCTGGTGAAGATTTTCCATTCTGCAGCCATCAAGGGTTTAGTGAGAACATATCAGTTTTCTAATGTTGGAAATACAGGAACAGTGTCTCTTTTATAGAATAGCTCAGCCAGTTTCCCGCCGTCCCCTGAAATCCACAAATGAGGTCCTATATTTGTTTCAGTTCTCAGATAAATGGATTTTTCATAACCAAGAGACATAGGGGGTTATTTACGAAAGGCAAATCCACTTTGCACTACCAGTGCACCTGAAATTGCACTGAAAGTGCACTTGGAAGTGCAGTCCCTGTAGATCCGAGGGGGGACATGCAAGGAAAATAAAAAACAGCATTTTAGCTTGCACATGAATGGATGATAAAATCAGCAGAGCTTCCCCATTTCAGATCTACCCCTCAGATTTACAGTGACTGCACTTCCAAGTGCACTTTCAGTGCAATTTCAAGTGCACTTTGCACTTGTAGTTTGCACTTGTAGTGCAAAGTGGATTTGCTTTTTGTAAATAACCCCCATAGGTCTCTGCCTTCATCTGGAGTGCAGTCCTGTGACAGGGGGTGGTTTACATTTTTCCATTTTAAAGTGGACATGTCAACTATTTGAAAAATCTGTATGAAAAAAATCCTGAAATGTCACAGTGTATAGCTGTAGTAACTTACCTCACAACTATCTAAGGTGAGAAAGAGGGACACTTCCAGAACAAAGTATGTAGGCAAAGAACAAACTCCTGCCAAGCATTAGCCCCCTGTCTACGTCTCCTGGTGGTGCTTTAAGTGGACCTTAAAAAGTGGACCCTAAAAGGCAAGCGTATTGTAGCCTTATGCTGTTGCTGGGAGAAAGGTGGAAATAGCATTAGTACCACAAATACGGCAAGTTCACCAAGTACTTAGCGGTCACAGAAGGAGAACTATAAAGTGCACACTTTTATCGGTCATACATTGTGGTGACCTTTGAAAACATAGTTTTTAGCTTTTGTCTGAAGACACTTCAAGGCTAAACATTGGGAAACTTGGAAAAGCATTACCTGGTCTGATGAGTCTTGATTTCAGCTGCCACATTCAGATAATAGGGTTAGAATTTGGTGTAAACAACATGAAAGTATGGATCCATCCTGCCTCGTATTAACGGTTCAGGATGGTGGTGGTGTAATGGTGTGGGGGATATTTTCTTGCATATTTTGGGCCCCTTAGTACCAATTAAGCATTGTTTAAAGCCAGGGCCTACCTGAGTATTGTTGCTGATCATGTCCATCCCTTTATGACTACAGTGTACCCATCTTCTGATGACCAGGGCTTTTTTTCTCAGAGAATAGGTGCAGGAACTCAACCATGCTGGCCACACACACACATACCTGCCAAATGGCATCAAATAGTAGCTCTTCCCTCTGCATACAACCCCCTCCCTCCACTGCCCTCATTCCCCCCCCCCCTCCTTAAAAGCTCCACCATCTGTCAAATATCTTACCTCTATTGCAATACTAAGCTGAAATACCTATACGGCTATAGTATCTCCCAGTATACTATACTATACTATACTATACTACAGTCACTTACAAGGGAGATTATGCAGTAGGAGCATTAACAACTGGTCACCAGGGAAAAAATGGAGACCACAGAGGGTACAGCCTACCACACACCCTCTCCTGCCCATGACTGCACTAAACCCTGGGCATCTGTTCTGTATCTCCCTTGTCCCTGTCTGGTACTCAGTGGGATCTGCACAGGGGATATGACCTGCGGGAGCTACTGGGAGATAAGCCATCACTTGTAAACACAGAAGCTGGACTTCAGTGTTACCAAGTGATAGTGATGAGCAGGGAGCAGAAGACCTGAGCCAGAGGTGGTGGAACTGAGTTCCCCTTAGTTCCTGCTGAAAAAAAAATTCCTGATTACTTCCAGCAGGATAATGCACCATGTCACAAAGATCAAATCATCTCACCACTGGTTTCTTGAACATGACAATGAGGTCACTGTACTCCAATGGCCTCCACAGTCACCAGATATCAAGCCAATAGAGCACCTTTGGAATGTGGTGGAATGAAATGGGAGATTCACATCATGGATGTGCAGCCGACAAATCTGCAGCAACTGCATGATGCTATTATGTCAATATGGAGCAAAGTCTCTGAGGAACGTTTCCAAAACCTTGTTGTATTTATTTCATGAAGAATGAAGGCAGTTCTGAAGGTGTACATTTTACATTCACACCAGTTAGGCTTTAAAGAGGAAGTAAACCCTGATGGGTTTACTTCCTCTTTGTCTCCCTGCAAAGGTAAAGCATAATGGACTACTATGGATCGCATAGTAGCCCATTATGTGTCACTTACCTGACACAGGAGCCAGCGATGTCACCGATGTCCCCTGTAGCATGGAGCATCCATCTTCTTTTGGGTATCGCTGCTCCAGCCACTAACAGCACTGGAGCAGCGTTGACGGCGCATGCGCACGGGAACCGCCACTAACGGCATATCGCATGCGCCGTAGACAGCAGTACCTGTCTTTTTGTAAATGTCTCCTAAACCCTGTAGGTTTAGGAGATATTTCTTGAACCTACAGGTAAGCCTTAATCTAGGCTTACCTGTAGGTCAAAGTGGTTTGTAAGGGTTTACAACCACTTTAAATCTATTTTTGCAGTTTGAGATAATGCCCCACTGTATACAGTTACTGATATATCAAAGATTTCAAAATGTATAATCTTTTATAACAAAATAAAATTAACCCCAAACTAGTATAACTATATTATGAAACTGTATGGGGAGTTTCCTATGGTATACTCTTTGCATTGTACTGCATGAAGCTGCACAGGGGTGAAATGGCCCTAAAAGTGGCCAGGAGGGCATTAGAAATCCTGATGCTCAGACATATAGAACGCTTTATAATAATGTTGTTTACAGAAATCGCTGTGCATGGCTGACTTTTCTGCAATTTTGCTTAAAATGGAAACTTTTTCTGCACAAGACACACACGCACACACACACACACACACATGCACATACAAATATGGTGACCTCACAGAATTTCCCACTCTGATAATAATAAAATGGAAAGCAAAATTTCAGCTGAAACAGTCCCAAACCTTTACAGGCGCCAGGATGGAGTGCGTCTATGGAAACTTTGAACTAGATGCTATGAGGAGGTTAACTCTTTCACCCGGCTTACTAACTTTAGAACCCAATCCTTCTTTTCTTGTCTTCAGGCCTGCATAAATAACCATTAAAAATACTTGTATGTTGAGCCCACGCTGTCAGGTATTTATCACCTACAGAGTGTCCTTCTGGGGTTATTTCACTTCCTGTCCTGTAGACATAACAGGAAGTCAGTGGAAATCTCTCCACTGCAAGGAAAATCCCCTCTTAGCCCTTGTACACACGGTCGGAGAATCCGTCGGATTGTGTCCTATCAGACCGTGTTGTCGGATAATCCGACGGTGTGTGGTATGCATCGGACTGATTCCGTCGGAATATCCGTCGGACCCAATTTTTCAACTTGTTGGAAATATTTTCCGACCAACTGGTTTGATCGGACATACTCCGGTCATGTGTAGAGAATTTTGATCGGACCAAGTGCCACGCATGCTCAGATAAAATTCCTACATCAAAGCTATTGGCTACTAGCCTGAACGTAGTCCCATCGTAACGAAATTGCGTCATCATGTTCTGAATGATCGGATTTTGATCGACAATGATCGACAACTTAGTCCGACCGTGTGTATGCAACAGTTTCGGACAAGATCCGATGGACAAAATCCGACGGATTTGGTTGTCGAAATCTCCGACCATGTGTACAGGGGCTTAGACAGTTGTCACCATTGGAAGATTTTTTTCTGTCCCTGTTCTGGTGACAACTCAAAATGTTGGATTCCCCCTCAATTTCTGTTCCAGTGACAATGATCACTGGTTTAAAAAATAAAAAGAGAGAGAGAGAAAATCCCCCAGAATAGGGACCAGTAAAGGTTCCATTGCTCCCAGGTGCTCTATAGTGCATCACTCCCTTGGCTGTTATTGTGCAGACGCCAAGCTGGGGCTCATCCTTATTCTGAACTGCCTACACAGAAAAACAGCCAGCAGCACACCATAAAGTCCAATGCTTGTAAAACTTTATTAAGCTGCCTGAGACATCCTTCACTGATGCATTTCACCCACCACAACAGTAAAATCAGTCTGTATCTGCAGTAAAGCATGCTTGTTATACTCACTGTTGAACCTAAGGGGTTAATCCTCTGCATTGTGTAAAAAGGCTGTTTGATCCTGTCTTCTCTGATCCTCCCCTTCTTGCCTTCACATTGACCCGCTTCAGTGTAAAGAGGAAAAATTCAGCCGTAAATGGTTCTTTTGGACCCTATTTACTTGCTCAAAAGAATATGCTTCGGTCTTGCAAGTGGAAAAGTGAGATCCCCCCCCCCCCCTTTTTTTTCTGATATCTCATTTATTCTTTTCTTCTCTTTTAATTTCTGAGTGATGCTGTGTTGAATGTCTTTTATATATTTGTTTTCGTATGTTTGTTAAAAATCACGCGCTCTTTAAGTGGCCATTTGGACTTTGGCCTTGATGAGCAACTTTTCAATTGACAGGGTGGTTGGTTTTCTGTGTAGTTTATTATGTCATATTATATGGCTTTTGTGTTTACCTAAGGTAAAGTCTGTATACGATCATTCAGCTTTCTTATCTGTATGAAAAATTCTTAAAATAAAGAGTGTTAAAATAAATAAATAAACAAACAAACAAATAAATAATCCCCCCCGCCTTTTTTTTAATGAGTGATCAAAATCCCTCTTTTCTCACTTGCATAAGGATCTTATAGAGCTGGGGGAGGAGAAACAGCAGTACACTGATATTCCCAGTGAATGTCCGTGCAGGGGGCACAAGTCTGATTATTGGAGGACAGCTAGACCAAAATGTGCTCTTATGTCTAGTGTGGTCTGTTTTTGATAGGAAAGCAGAAGAAACACCATTATTTCACACAAAGGAAGCAATACAAAGAGAACAGGATACTTTTTCATACAAGTACATGGTACAACAGGCACATATCAGGAATATAAAAAATTGGGTTTACATATTCTTTAATTTTTCTTTTATTGTACTTTTATATTGTTTCGTTGTTTATTTTTATTTTATGTGTTGTGCTTCCTCTAGGAAGTCCTTTAATTGACATTTCTCCATCCTTGGCCGCCGATTAGGAAGTTCTGCGTATCTTTTCCTGTTGGCAGGTTTTAGATTGTACTGAGTGGACTTCAGAGGTAAAAGTTGGGTCCCACAGACTTGCTTGCTTTGAAGCAGCTTTGTAGATCAAAAAGAACAAAGGTGCACAAATAATAGACTGTTGCAGGTTCTGCTTCCATTAATGAACGCTCCCTGCTCGAATCACCAAATAATTAAGCAGAAGTTCTATCTCACAAGTGTCCTAATTATCGTAGAACAGAGAGCAATGAGCTGCTAAAGACTTGTCATTTTTTTACCTTTTTTTTTTTCGTTCTGATTCACAATTCCGATGACAGCTAAGCGAACTGCTGATTGCTGACTTTGCTCCAAAAGCGTCCTGAACAGCCTGTAATTATTTTCCGGAGGATAATGCGTTCGCGCTAACGTTTTAGCACAGCCTGTATAGAACAGAACGTTTCGACAACAAAAGAACACCTGGCCCATTTTATATTCCGTTTTTTTTTTAGGGTCACTGTTCAGCTGGAAGCTTTGTTTTAATGCAACGGCTTTCTGAATAGAGGCCTAATAACATGTAATGTTGCAGATGCTGTTATTTCTTTGAAAGTTTGAATGACATGGCATCTTCTAGCAACAAGCAAAATCAACTGATGTCCAGGAAGGTTAAAGTTACAAAGGATTTTCACAGTGCTTAGAGATGGCGCTGCAACCTTGTCACATGAGGACATTGATACAGTAAAAACTTGGATTGCGAGCATAATTTGTTCCAGAAAAATGCTTTTGTAATCCAAAGCACTTGTATATCAAAGTGAATTTCCCCATAAGAAATTATGGAAACTCAAATGATTCGTTCCACAACCATTTATTCATAGGTCCTTCAGTTTATTGTCCATATAAAAAGATTATAGCAATGTGATAGGTTTCCATAAAATGTCCATCTACAAATGGAAGCATCGACAAGGGGATTAGAAGCAAAATCCATCAGGAACTACAGAGTATAAAAGAGAAGAGAGGCGCCTCTAAGTGTAGCAATATGTTTCTAAATGTTGTACCTTCATTAAAGTGGTTGTAAACCCTCCAATTTCACTTTAGGTCATTCTAATCTACAGTGATAAACCTGCTGATTGCTGCCTGTGAAATTTCACTTACTGTTACAGTCTCATCATAATCTGTCATGCATTCTTTAATGGTGTCACTGATGCATGCGCAGTCCGTAGTTTCGTTAACGGCATGCTATAGCCCCTGCATGCCAGGTTAATTCCTTCCACTGAGAACAGCACAGCCTCGCAATAGTGTGCCCTCCCGCACACCTTCCTTGTTCTCCCCTTGTGGCTGTATAAGACGTCACACAAGGGGAGTGAACCAGATTATCCCACAGACGTCCATAAGAGCACACGCAATTCCGCATTTGCGAGATTTAACCAGGGAAAGATAGGAGGGGCAGAAATGACACCCACACAAGAGCCAAGAAATCAGGAGTAAAGATGGCACAGCCGATGCGGGAAGAAGATCTATTTTATAAAAGCAAAAAAAAAGGTATCTCCCATACTAGGCATCTATATATATTGATGATTGATAATATGTAAAAAAAAGGGAACAAAATCCGGGGTTTACTTCCTCTTTAAATGTAATCATATTGATACACTTTGAGGCTCCTCTCTTCTCTTTTATACTCAGTTGTGACATGACGCTACTTGTATATCAAGACATCACTTGTATATAAAGTCAAAATGTATTAAAAAAATTAGCTTGTCCTGCAAAACGCTCTCAAACCAAGGTTTTACTGTACCTGTACATTTTTGGAGTCCTAGTTTTGCTCCTAATCACTCCGTTTTTCCCCTACTGTAGTTGCCAACTTTATGACTTTCTCCAGGCCAGTCACCCTTTCCTGGCACCAACATTGCAGCATATTGTACATTATTATGATTATTATTCATGATTTATTTAGCACCAACAGTTTACGCAGCACTTTAAAATATATAGGAGGGGACAACACAATTACAGTGCAGTTCAATACAAAAGGTCCAGGGGGGGCCCTGCTCGTAGAGCTTACAGTCTAAAAGGGAGGGAGTGGTGGTACAAAAGGTAATAGCTGCACATGTACATGTGGTAGTATGATGCCATGGACTGGGGCCAGGATAGAAAAATGATACTAATTATTTGATACAATTTTCTGTGGTCCTGGCACCAACATGGCAGCATACCAACACATTAATGGTGTCATGCATTGGCACCAGGAAAGTATTTGATAAAATTTTCTGTTTTTCTGGTGCCAACATAACAGCATACCAACACATGTATGGTGCCATGGATTTTCACCAAGAAAGGAAAGCTGCGCTAAGTATTTGATAACATTTTCTGTTGTTTTTTTTTTTTACCCATATTCCTGAAAAGTCCCCCCAGACAAGGGGGCAGCACACATTATATTTAAACCAAACCTTCATTTTTTATTCTGCCATAGTAAAGTGTGCTCCCAATTTTTGTGGGAAAGGGGGTAACCATGCCCTGCTCTTTGTGGAGTTGTAATACTGTATAGTAGTTGAATGTTGGCATACACAAATAAGGATTTTTAGCTGAAAAGTAATGGATTGGGATTGTTGGGTCTTTGGGAAAGATTCAATAGTAAATCATGATAGTGGTAGTGGAGTAATGTACGGTGTTAGCCAACAATTTCGCTGGACACTGTGAGCTTCATGCAAATATAGTCTGCCTAGAAATGCCCACTCTTCCACACTAACCTACAGGGCCGTCTTTAACACAGGGCAAAAGGGGCAGCTGCCCTGGGCCCAGTCATTGTTGTGGGCCCCAAAGGAGCTGGCCCTTGAGCCCGCGCTGCCTCAAATAGTTGTCGAGCGGATTTGGGAGCGCCCAAGAAAATGTTTGCCCAGGGTCCAATCAATATTAAAGACGGCCCTGCTAACCTATTATACCCATCAGAACATTTTAATATTGGCATAACTCCTCCCAAAAGCTTTCTTGCATCAGGGCTGAGAGCTCTCAAGAGGAGTACTGTGTCCCATGCAACCACTTATGCATGCACACTCCCTCCAGGCACTATGGACTCTTTTCTCAATGCTGTGTGCATCCACAGCAACACATAGCTGGAAGCTACTTCCTTCTCATGTGATTGATGCTAGCAAGAGCCCATGCTGTCCCTTCTGAACTAGTGCAGTGAATCGCACAGGGCACGTGCTCCCCTGCATAGAGGTTCAGGTAGAGGAACTTTAAGACCTGGAGCTGGTGGTAGTGAGCAGTAAAAAAAATGTAAGAGGTTCTGCGTAAAATGAAAAAAAAAAAAGTATTTTTTATAGTTACAAATAATTTTAATAGAAAAGTGGAAATTGGTTGGAACTTTTAAGGTGCTGTTACATCACACAACCACTGAATATGATTAAAATCCGTCATTTATTTTAAGCCATGTTAAAAAAGTTCATATATAAAAAATAAAAATAAAAAAAATTATATATATATATATATATATATATATATATATATATATATATATATATATATATATATATATATATATAAAAGTGCAGAAAAAAATAAAAACACAAAAGATACAGAAGTTTTTTTCACTTTAAAATGTCACAAATTAGAATAAAATTTTACAAAATGAATCAAGGCAGTTAAACACACAGGTTACATGTCCTTCTAAAATGAGCACAATAGGCTTTAACAGAATATACTGTATATAGATTTATATGTGAAAATATCATACTGAACCAAGAATACAGACTGGATAATGTTTGAGTGTGTTAATAGAATACATTCATAGAAAAAAAATGTCGAGCATTTAGTTCTAGTTTAAAGCAGTATTAATCTCTAAACCAAAATGTAATATATTGCAGATTACCAGTCCTCGGATTTGGTAGCTGCATTTTATTTTTTATTTTTTTGGGGGGCTTTTTTCTGTTATTTTCACCTGGTGATCTGACCAGTAAACACGCTTCCTGTCTTAAAGCGGTATTAAACCCAAAATCAAAAATGTCATATATTGCAGCTTATCAATCATTAGATGTTGTGGCTGCATTTGTTTTCTTTTCTTTGGCTATTTTTTCTTCTGTTTTCACCAGGTGATCTGGCCAGCAACACACCTCCAGTATTCGTGAGACACAACTCTGGAGGAATAAGCACAGGAGACACAGCAAACAGCAGCATTGTCCATCTGGGGGAAGGGAATGTTAAATGTATTAGCAGATTTAAATACACTAAAACACTGAAGCCAAACTCCAGCTCACACGTTATAATCAGTTACAGCAAACGGGTTTTCCCTTTAGCATAAAGGTTTTACATGAATAAATAAAAGCATTGTAAGCACCCCTATAAGCATTAAATTGTTTGTCTCATCCATGCAAACTGATACATATTGCTGGAGAGCTTGTGTTTTTGAAAAACAACAGACTTGCTGGCTGGATTACCAAATGAAAATAGAAAAAGAAATTGAATGCAACCCTCACATCTAAGAATTGTCAAAGGTTGTCCAAACGTTAAACACTAATATAATTTGAAATTGATGTTTGAAAACAGAAGCGATTGGGACTGGGGAATGTCATGTAGACCAAATTATCAATCATGTGAATGTTATTTTGGCCTGGATTTACTGCTGAAGAATGGGACATACAACGTTGGCTGAACACTAAACAGATCAGGAAAATGGGGATGAAAAGCTACTTTATAAAAGAAAAGTGGTAAATACACATAGATGACAGTAAATATGGAAATATTTCATTCTATTAATGATTAATTGCAGTAAATAGGATGACAGTGTCAGTCAGACTTTTTTGCATTGTAACATGCTTTCAGGCATTGGGAGCTGGAAAGGAGTGTGTTTAGGCTGCATAACATAGCGGTAGAGCACACCATTGTTAAAACTACATAAACACTTTACAAATTTTTATTGAATAAAGTAGCTACTGTTTATAGTAGTGGTCATCAATCCTGTCCTCAGGGCCCACTAGACCAGGTTTTATGTATTACCTTGGGGGAGATGCAAACTAGAATACTGAAATCACTGAGCAGCAAATGATATCACCTGTGATGTATTTCAGTTATCTTGCAAACCTGGCCTGTTAGTGGGCCCTGAGGACAGGAATGATGACCACTGGGTTATGGGATCCCGATTCCTTAACAGCCATACACCTCAAGAATAAGAAAAAAGTCATTTGTGGCCATTCTTCTTCCACAGTGTGACATAGCTATCAATGGTGGTGCACAGAGAGTCATGCCTACCACTGATTTAGGGTGCTCTTAATGTACACATATGGAGTTAAAAAACTTCTAAAGACCTGCTTTCGCTTGTTGGTGCCTGCACACCAACTCTGCCCCCTGTAAAGTGCTCTGACACCCCAAATCCAGGCAACTTAGTAGCTTTTATGCTTGCTGCTGGGGCCCACCACATCCCACCTCATGGATACTATGATTTTCACATCACTTTACATCACTTTAATGAGGAGGACTAACCATAAGCTACATTGCCCTCAGCTACATCAACAACCTCATCTGCAGATATTGCCTAAATCGTCCTCTCCGCTCATCCCAAGATCTCCTGCTCTCTAACTCCATTGTTGCCTCCTGCCATGTTCACCTCCAGGACTTCTCCAGAGCCTCTCCCATCCTCTGGAACTCCCTTCCCCAGTATGTCTGGTCTGCCACTACCCTGTCTGCCATATAGGTTAAATTCAAATTCTACTTTGGCTAACAGCAATGCTAGTGGTGTATTGGATTGGATCATGGGCTCATTAGGGGTATATACCTGGTCTATGAAGCATTGCATATTTTTTTACAGTTTTTTCATCATTTGCTATAATTATTTTAGTTTTGTAAAAAAATAGGGCATCTTTAAAAGCGCTTCTAAACGAAAACGCGACTAAAAGCCGATACCTCGTTTATCCACATTTAGACGTGTTTGGCGTCTGAAACGTCAGAAACTTCAGCGTCTGAACTCATTTTTTTGCCTTCAAAGAAAATCCTCTCAACACTACTGCCTAAAAATGACATGAAACGAACCTGTGTACATCTACACATAAGATAAAATTGGAGGAGTTCAGAGGCAGCTGAAAAAAGCATCCAACTGTCTCTGAATGTCTGTTTATCAGCAGCAGTGTACATGAGGCCTTAGACTTGAAAGCTTCATGAGCAAGGCCCTCCTATTCCTACTGTATGGAACTGTATTGTAATTGTACTGTAATGCCGTGTACACACGAGCGGAATGGGAAAGGGAGCTTTTCATCGTATATTCCGATCGTGTGTATGCCCCATCGGACTTTTTACGTCAAAAATTCTGATGGACCTAGAAATAGGACATGTTCTAAATATTTCCGATGGAACCAATTCCTATCGGGGAACCCTCTCGTCTGTATGCTGTTCCGACGGACCAGAACGACGCATGTTCTGAAGCAACTATGAGACGGAGGCTATTGGCTACTGGCTATTGAACTTCCTTTTTCTAGTCCAGTCGCACGTGCTGTACGTCACCGCGTTCTTGACGGCCGGACTTTGGTGTGTATGAAAGACAGTTTCAGCGGAATTCCATCGGAAGTCCATTGGAAAAACCTTCAGAGTTTCGACGGGAAAACCGGTCGTGTGTACAGGGCATTATAACCTTTAGATAATCGACTGAATGTTTCAATAACAAAAGTTTTCAACCAACGTTCTGCTGGTAAATGCCCAGTTTTAGTAAGGATATATGACCTTTTCTTTCCCAACTGGTTCACTTTAAGTCAGGGCTGGTTTCATACATCATCTAATATGTATTTTCGAAAACCCTCCTGGCTTCGGAACATGAGACAAAATTATTAGCGGTTATATTTAGAGATCTGAAGAGCTCTGCCATTAGGAAAGGTAGAAAAAAAGCTGTGTTTAGACTCGCTGTCTTCTTCAACTTACATGAAAGTTAGACCCAGCTCATAAATCGAGCAAGTGAACAACTTCTCCCCCAGGATCCCGACTCGTGCCTAAGGCCCCTTTCACACATGCGGACGATATTTCCGTATTTCATCCATCCGTTTGCGGATGAAATACGGACATACATTCATCCCTATGGGATAGCGGGTGTCTGCGGATGAGCATCCGCAGACACCCGATTTCGTCCGCCTCCGCAACTGTCCGATTCTGCAGACGGAGGAAAATCCTATTTTTCTATAAGTCTGCAGAGCGGATCGGACGAACACGGACAGACGGTCCGTGCTCATCCGATCCCCATAGAGGAGAACGGAGATCTGACAGGGCGGTCCCTGCACAGTGTGCGGAGACTACCCTGTCCGCCGCCGGCTCAGCGGGGACAACGGAGCGATCCCCGCTGAGCGAGCGGGTCATCACGGGGCGGATCATTACTGATCCGCCCCGTGTGAAAGAGGCCTTAGTGTGTAACTAGTAAAGTCCAGCACACACTATAAGGAAATCAGGAAAATGATCGTCCGGTTTTCCTCAATTTTTCAAAACAGGTTGAAACTGAGGATGGAACTAATATACAAAAATTCTTGTACGGCAAATGCTTTTTCTTTTGTTGTTGTTTAATGTTTCTGATCATGCGCAGTCTTTGTATCAGCATTTTCTTGTATGAAAATAGTACACATGAAACAAAAATTATTAGTTCTGTTCTGTTCACATACGAAAAAAAAATGTGGAGTTTATCCCTTCGGAAATTTTCATTTGGAAAATCTGAATCGGATATCAAAAGATGTGTACACACTATACGAAAATCGAGCGATCGTGCCTCGTACGGAATTTTTCTTCCGATTTTCTTGTAGTGTGTACCCCACTTTACTGTTGTCAAATCTGTATGTTTATGTGACTCCTAGTCGAGGTTGATATCTCTGCGTGTCAGGAACGTGTACTTAAAATACCTGTTTTCAAAATTTGATAACAAACAATAACAAGTGGTGATTAGATACCACTAAAAGAAAGCTCTATTTGTGTGAAAAAATGATACAAATTTCATATGGGTACAGTGTTGCATGGCCTCACAATTGTCATTCAAGATGTCACAGCGCTAAAAGCTGAAGATTGGCCTGGGCAGGAAGGGGGTAAAAGTTCCCTGTAGGCAAGTGGTTAAGGGGCATCTCCTATGAACAAGTAAGCCCAGTCAGCTCACATGTGTTCAAATGTGTGCGCTCCGCTTCAGGCTACTCCAGGGAAAGCTTTGATCTTTTATCTGGAATAAAAAATTAACAAAATAAAAAAAATTGTAATCTCTGATGCCGTGTACATGCGATCGGAATTCTCGTTGGAAAATGCTCTGATGGTTTTCGCAACGGAATTCCGCTCAAACTGTCTTGCCTACACACGGTCACACCAAATTCCGACAGCCAAGAACGCGGTGATGTACAACACGTATGACGGGACTAGAAAAAGGAAGTTCAATACCTAATAGCCAACAGCTTCCATCTCGTAGTTAAATCTAAGCATGCGTGAGTTTTTGCGCATCTGAATTGTATACACACGATTGGAATTTCCGATAGAACGTTTTTCCATCAGGAAAATTCAGAACATTCTATCACATTTTTGCTGGTGGGAATTTGGCCAGCTAAATTCCGATGGAGCATGCACACGGTCGCATTTTCCGATGAAAAGCTCTCATCGGTCTTTTGCTGGCTGAAAATTCTGATCGTGTGCACGCGGCATGACAGTTTGTCCTTTACTCTTTAAATATTTTTCAAACTAGCTTTTTCTACTAATAATTATACGGTACTTATAAAAGTGTTATTTCAACCAAAATTGATCTTTCGGTATTTGGTAGTTTTAAATTTGCTGATTTCATTACAATAATAGCTAATAGGGTGACAACACCATTTTCCTGTGTCTCGGCTGTGCTCCTGCTTTCCCCAAAAATAAGACCTAGCTTGATTGTCAGTGATGGCTCCAATATAAGCCCTACCCCCCTAATAAGCCCTAGTTAAAGTCTGTGTAGGTCTTATTTTCAGGGTAGGGCTTATTTTTGGGGAAACAGGGTAGGGCTTATTTGGGGGGTAGGGCTTATATTGCAGCCAACACAGACAATCACACTAGGTCTTATTTTTGGGGAAACAGGGTAGTCACATACATAGTAGGTGAGGTTGAAAAAAGACACAAGTCCATCAAGTCCAACCCATGTAATAGTTTCTTGAAACTATCAATGTCCCCTGCTGAGACCACAGCCTGTGGAAGGAAATTCCACATCCTTGCTGCTCTTACGGTAAAGAAACCTTTAGGTAGTTTAAGGTTATTCCTCTTTTTTTCTAATTTTAATGAGTGGCCACGAGTCTTGATAAACTCCCTTCTGCGAAAAACGTTTCTCTCTATTGTGGGGTCACCAGTACGGTATTTGTAAATTGAAATTATATCCCCTCTCAAGCGTCTCTTCTCCAGAAAGACATAGTTCAGTGTTCGCAACCTTTCTTCATAACTAATATCCTCCAGACCCTTTATTAGCTTTGTTACCCTTCTTTGTACTCGCTCCATTTCCAGTACATCCTTCCTGAGGACTGGTGCCCAGAACTGGACAGCATACTGCAGGTGCGGCTGGACCAGAGTCTTGTAGAGCGGGAGAATTATCGTTTTATCTCTGGAGTTGATCCCCTTTTTAATGCCAATATTCTGTTTGCTTTGTTAGCAGCAGCTTGGCATTGCATGTCATTGCTGAGCCTATCATCTACTTGGACCCCCAGGTCCTTTTCCATCCTAGATTCCCCCAGAGGTTCTCCCCCCAGTGTATAGATGGCATTCATATTTTTGCCACCCAAATGCATTATTTTACATTTTTCTACATTGAACCTGATTTGCCATGTAGTTGCCCACCCCATTCATTTGTTCAGATCTTTTTGCAAGGTTTCCACATCCTGCAGAGAAGTTATTGCCCTTCTTAGCTTAGTTTTGTCTACAACTACAGAGATTGAATTGTTTACCCCATCCTCCAGGTCGTTTATGAACAAATTAAATAGGATCGGTCGCAGGACAGAACCCTGGGGGACCCCACTAACCATCCCTGTCCATTCCAAGTACTCCCCATTTATCACCACCCTCTGAACTCGCCCTTGTAGCCAGTCTTCAATCCATGTACTCACCCTATGGTCCATGCCAACAGACCTTATTTTGTATAGTAAACATTTATGGGGAACTGTGTCAAATGCTTTTGCAAAATCCAGATATACCACGTCTACGGGCCTTCCTTTATGTAGATGGCAACTCACCTCCTCATAAAAGATTGTCATCCTATCACACGGCTTCCAATGAAGGCTACATGCAGTGCACAGGCATGGTCCACTGTTGTAACCAGGGAGATCGTCTTGGCAAACGCCATTGCTGGAGTGCATGTAGATAAGAAGTGGCTGCAGAGAGGCTGCAAAAGATCAGCAGCACTAAGACTAGCAGCTCTGAGTTCTTCACAATTCACAATGCTTTAGCGATCTAAATGTAATACAGTTACATCTACTTTAACACAGTTCCAGTGCTTCCTGAAATGTTTTAGCTATTATATGAAATATTGTCAATTGTACCAAGAAGGCATTTTAGCCATGCGGATCTACGTAATAAGCTGTCATTGTTGTTTTGTTCCCATCCGATGGTGTTGGTCGTTGTACAAGCACAGCAAGTGATGGAGATGAATCTATACATCCTCCTATGCAGAGACTGACATGACAATGGAGGGTTTGTCATGCGCTGTCATTGCTAATGAATGAGCCTGCTTCTTTCCTGTTGAATGTTCCCCTGACAGCTCGACACTGAGCAGCCTCTGCCTGGGATAATACGAAGCCCTGTGACAAAGACGGCCAATAGTAATTATTATCATTACTGGCTGCATGGTTAGTATCAGCCGTCACATCTCATTGAGCGGGGAGGTGGCGAGCGCTCAGGTTCATAACTAGCTTGGCAAATTTAAGAAATTTTAAACTCAAATATTTACATCAAGGGACGTTGGTCGCCTTTGTTCAAGTTACCATACTAGTTCTACGAGTACAGTCAGGCTGGTCATCAAAGAAATGTGAAAGGTAGACCTGTCTTTTTTTAACCACTTCAGCCCCGGAAGATTTTACCCCCCTTCCTGACCAGAGCACTTTTTGCGATACGGCACTGCGTTGATTTAACTGACAATTGTGTGGTCGTGCGACGTGGCACCCAAACAAAATTGACGTCCTTTTCTTCCCCACAAATAGAGCTTTCTTTTGGTGGTATTTGATCACCTCTGTGTTTTTTATTTTTTGCACTATAAACAAAAAAAGAGTGACAATTTTGAAAAAAAAGCAATATTTTTAACTTTTTGCTATAATAAATATCCCCCAAAAATATATAATAAAAATAATTTCTTCCTCAGTTTAGGCCGATATATATTCTTCAACATATTTTTGGTAACAAAATTTACAATAAGCGTATATTGATTGGTTTGCGCAAAAGTTATAGCGTCTACAAAATAGGGGATAGATTTATGTCATTTTTATTAATTTTTTTTTATTAGTAATGGCGGCGATCTGCAATTTTTATCATGACTGCGACATTGCGGCAGACACATCTGACACTTTTGACACTATTTTGGGACCGGTGACATTTCTACAGCAATCAGTGCTATAAAAATGCACTGATTACTTTGTAAATGACACTGTCAGGGAAGGGGTTAAACACTAGGGGGCGATTAAGGGGTTAAGTGTGTCCTAGGGAGTGATTCTGCTTTTATCATATGTGATGGAGAACTTGTGAGGAGCTATCATGCTGATAACAGAAGAATGGAGCAGGAGACAGCCCTGGGACATATTGCTTTGAAGAGGGATAATAAAATACTACAGATATATATCCCCAGCTCAAATTTTATCAATAGAGTTTACATCCACTTAATGCATTCTTGCAACTACACTGAAAGTCAGATCACTCACCTTTCTTAACAGATCTGACAAAAAGAATTGGTTTGGAACTGCACTTGACATACTGAGTAGTAGGGATGCATGACTCTCCGGAAATCATTTTTAACCACAAAATTACCATCCATGCTTTACATGGTATTTTGTCTCAATTAGTCAAAAAATGTTGCCATGTGGATTGGTGGATTGCTTAAGTAATGTTGTTCTAATTCATGAATTTTGTTGGTAAATAATCTGGTTTAGGAATTCCAGTTTAGGGTCCATTTTTTTGGCAAAAGAACAGGTCCAAAATAGCTGAAAGGAGTTTCCCTAACCTTCAGTAGCTATGGAAAGCCCATAAAAGCCACCTTCATTTTACTCCAAAGGATTATCCAAAATAAGAAATTTTGCCAAAATTGCCCATTGAACAGATAGCAATTGTTTCCAGTATTCATTATGGGGTTTAATTTTTCCATTGTGACTGGCATTTAGGTGTAAGTGTATTTCATAGCCTGACCTTTGATAACCTGTAATGCCTCGTGCACACAACCGGACTTTCCGGCACGCTAGGTATTAGTCCGTCAGACAATCCGATCGTGTGTGGGCTAATCCGATAATTTTTCGTTATAAAAATCTGACGGACCTAGAAATAGAACATGTTTCAAATCTGTCCGACGGACACAATTCCTACCGGGAAAAGCGGTTTGTCTGTATGCTGGTCCGACAGACCAAATACAACGCAAGGGAAGCTATCGGCTACTGGCTATCAAACTTCCTTTTTTAGTCCCGTCTTACACCATCACGTTCAAAACAAATGGATTTTCGAACGGACTTAGTCTGTTCTTCTGTCGCCAAGTCCGTTCGTTCGGAAGTCCGTCGGAACTCCGCTGAAAAGTCAGTCGGGAAGACCGTCGGACCTAGTCTGCCAGAAAGTCCGGTCGCGTGTACGCGGCATTACATTTTCCAGTTTTTATTTATTCATTTGAGCATTCTCCAGTCCAGTATGTTAGACTACAATTGTATGAAAAAGGGCTAGCAAATGACATTGGATCTAGAGGGGCCTCTGTAGTCCAGTTGAATATTTTTTGCCGGATATTGGTCCTTGTTCACCAATAGCTCAGAGCTCCACATCCATTGAATCCAGCTGACTAGGAAGCTATTTTAGTTTGGGAACTGGAAACCGCATTACACAATGTCTGCGAGCTCAAAGAATCTGAGCTGCGGGAGATGTTTACACACCGGTAGAAATATTTAACTTTTTTCACTTCTTAGTCCAGTAAATGCCAAAGGGTCATATTCAAACAAAACTATAAACTTTCAGATCATTTTTTTTTTTTTTTAGTTTTTAAATGTTATACACACACACACACATACACACACACACACACACACACACACACACACACACACACACACACACACACACACACACACACACACACACATATATACTGTATATATATATTATATATAATTTTTATGTCTAAGTGGCTTTTATTAAGAGTTTCCAAAAAATATAGGCACGCAAAACAGATACGGTACATACCTTTTCAAAGCCAATGTACTCAAATTTGTACAGCACTGGATTATAACAGTCAGAACACAATGTAGAACATAAAATTGGGTTAAGCATTGTCAACAGAACATGCATATCAGGCACATTATTAGAACCCTTAGGTGATTACCAACCAGTAAGTTTTTTTAATAACAAACATATCATACTCACCTCCACTGTGCAACTCGTTTTTCACAGAGTGGCCCCAAACCTGCTCCTCTGGGGCCTCTAGCAGCTCTAGCGGCTCCTCCCCACATCACATAACCCCCTGGGAGAAGTGCACATCTGGGGGATTACCTTGCAGGCATGCTCCCGAGTCTAGCATTCGGCATTCATAGAGGCTGAATTCAGGACTCAACCCCGCCCCGGTGCCCGCATCATTGTATTTGATTGACAGCAGAGGGAGCCAATGGCTGCACTGCTATCAATCTAGCCAATCAAGAGCCAAGAACCCCGGGCAGAGAGACAGGGTCAAGTTCAAGGGCTCAGGTAAGTAAAACCGGGGGGGGGGAGGTGTTTTTTCATCTTAATGCATAGGATACATTAAGGTGAAAAAACACGTAAGTTTACAACCCGTTTAAGCCGGCCATACATGGGTTGAATTCCAAACGAATTTCCTTTTAAAAATCAGTTGCGTGTTTTGTGATCTGATGATGCCACCATGATTTCGTAATTCGACCAACCAAGCCTTCTATTTCACCTCATGTTGCTATAGAAAAGAATTTTCATTTTTTTCTTTCCAGGTTCCAGCTTATGCACATTTCTTTTTTTTTTTTTAAATCTCGGATCGATTCATCCATCATTGATTAGAAACTTGTTTGTTTTTCCAAAAATTTTCCAACATGCACAATCACTCAAATTCAATGGGAACATGAAAATTGGCTATTGCTGCCGCCCACTAATGGTGCAAAATTCTAAAAAATATTCTTAGTTAGGATTTATATATATATATATATATATATATATATATAGAGAGAGAGAGAGAGAGAGAGAGAGAGAGAGAGAGAGAGAGAGAAAACATAAGGAGAAAAGTAGGAAGGAGAACAAAGAAAGAAAAAAAAAGGACATTGGAAGGTTCCAAAGGAGACGAGTCTTCATGCCTTTGAAGAGATAGAGAATCAGAGGAATATCTGAAGTGGGACCATACCATCCACATAAGATTGCATGATTCAGATTTATCCTCATACTACGCAATCATACGTTCTACATAGTCAATTTTGTCCATTTAACAAGCCCATTTGGCTAGCAATGAAGCTTCAGGCTGTTGTCATCTTCTAGCGATGACAGAACAGGCAGCCGTAATAAAGTGTCCAACTAAGCTTGTCCTAATTTGTTTATAGGAGCCTGGAAGCATGGACGATACAGTGATCTGAGGTGTGTTTGGAATGTTATTAACACAAGTTTATCAAACAAATGTAAAATGTTATTCCAAAATTGGAGAAATATTGGGCATGCGCCCCAAATATGGGACATGGTGCCAGGAGCCCATAAACACTGCCAGCAATATATATAATTTTTATACATCCAAAACGAATGTCTATTGAGTATTTGGCTTTTACTATGACCCTGAGGAGGATATATTATATTGCTATTGTATTGATATGGCGTTGTCCTTATGTTTTTACTAGACATCAAGGGGCCCTTTTTTGACCCCCCCGAAACTTATATTGGAAAAAAGATGTATCTGCACCTTTCAGTAGTGGTGCAGCTCTTCAGTTTCCATTTTTTGTTACATTATCGAAAAACCTGGATGATCGCTATGAAGATATTGCATGGACTTTAAATGTTTTCACTTACCCTACTTTCACACCTATGCATTTTTTTTATTGCGTTATGCAGTTTGCAGAAACACACTACATTCCATTAAACATGGTTTTCTATGGCACACGTTCACATCTATGCGTCTTTCTATTCGTCTTTCAGCCGGTGCATTTTTGGAAAGGGTCAGGGACTTTTTTTCCCACACAGCAGATTGCATTGTGTATGTAAAAGAGTTCAATAGAACCACACCAAAAATGCAAGTGGAGCATTTTTGATGCCTTTTGCAGGTTTTTTTTTTTTTTACTTTAACACACTGTGTATAGCTAATTGCTAAGGAGCAGGCCAGGAACCGACCACCATGTCCTTAACAACCGACGAGTCATCAGCTGTCAGTGGGGTTCCCAGCTGACAGCTGAATGTAAAAAAAAAAGAATTGCTGGCAAAAAAACTATGTCGGTTCCTCCCCCCAAATCCATACCAGGCCCTTCAGGTCTAGTATGAATTTGGAGGCAAACCCCATGCGAAAATGTAAAAAAAAATGGCATGGCCCCCACCCCTAAAATCCATCCAGACCCTTATCCAAGCAGGCAGCCTGACAGTTCAGGAAAGGAAGGGGAAAGAGCGGGCGCCCCCTCCCGAACCATACCAGCTCACATGCCTTCAACATGGGGGGGTGCTTTGGGGCGGGGTGCCCTGCCCCTCCAGCCTGAAGCACCTTGTCCCCATGTTGACGGGGACAAGAGCCTCTTCCCCACAACCCTGGGCTGTGGGAGTCTGCACGCAGGGGACTTTTTGGAATCTGGAAGCCCCCTTTAACAAGGGGTAGTAGTAGTATTGGCCCCCCTCCCCAAACACCTCACTCAATCCAGAACTGTGCACGTCTGCAGTGGCTCTCTCTTCTCTCTTTGCTCTCACAGGACGCAGAGGCACTAGCAGGAGCCATTGGCTACTGCTGCTGTCAATCAAATCCTGTGAGCAGGGGGCGGGCCGAATTACGCTGTGTGCATCTATGGACACACACAGCGTGCCAGACACAGCTTGCTATGGGGACCCCAGAAGAGGAGGTAAGGGGTGGCTCTGTGCAATACCATTCCACAGAGAAGGCATGTTTTGTTTTTTGTTTTTTAAAGAAACAAATGTAACTTTAGAACCACTTTAATAAGGGAACAAATATATTTCTTTTGCAAGTAGAACTGAACCGTTACAATAATG
Source organism: Lithobates pipiens (assembly GCF_037356315.1). NCBI lineage: Eukaryota > Metazoa > Chordata > Amphibia > Anura > Ranidae > Lithobates > Lithobates pipiens. The sequence goes on along the minus strand of NW_027507758.1, from coordinate 83,638,568 downwards.
TAATATAATTGGATTTTATTGCATTTCCCCAGTTGTCACTGCTTTACATAGATAAATACACAGCCTTAGCCTATCTTGTTATATGCTCACTGTGGCATGTAGGTCTTTTTTCATGCTCTGCTGCACTTACTATAATCTTTTCCGGTGTGATGTACGAAGTCAGCGTACAGTGTCTACTCTGTCTGTGCTGCATTAGTGAATTATGTATGCACACACCACTACAATGGAAAATTAAGGGTTCCATTTTCCTGTGTCAAGCTAGCGTTTCCCCTTGGGGTCAGAAACCACTTCCCCCCCCCCCCCCCATCAAGCAGTACAATAAACAGAAAGTACACAGTGAGTGTTCCCCTCTGTAACTTCACACTGTGCACTATTACTGCCATAGCAGTGTCAGTGGAAAATTCTCTTCTCAAAAAAAAAAAAAGATTGCTGCACAAATTAGGTTAACGTACAAAATGTGCTTACAAAAACTGTTCTTTGCTCTAGTTACTTAGGAAGAAAAGTTTCTTGTTGTACAGAAGTAGGGGTGCAAGCAAGTCAAAGCCCAACTGAACTTCACTTGTATGAAGACAAACGATGTTCAAAGACTTAATGGTTTGTTTTCTTTAGAAAGTAGAAAAGCTTGTGACTAAGGTCCCCAACTCACATTCACATAATAGGGTCAATTTAGACAGGAGCCAGTTAGTGTAGGAGGAAACCAGAGTACCCAGAGGAAACCAAATGCAGGCACAGGGAGAATATGTGAACTTCAGGCAGGGGGTGTCATGGTTGGGATTTGAACCGACAACCCTAGTGCTGCTGAGCAGAAGTGGTAACCACTTAAAGTGGTTGTCAACTCTGTTACACCACTTTTACCTACAGGTAAGCCTATAACAAGGCTTACCTGTAGGTACTCTGAATATCTCCTAAACTTGCACAGCTTAGAAGATATTCAGTATATGTGCTGCCGCCGCCGTTGCTTCAGTAGCTGTGCCGTGACCAGTGGCTTCCGCGCACATTCGTGGAAGTAATTCCGGTGGAAGATGTCGGCTGTGTACTCGGAATGCCGACACCGATTCAGGGCATTGTTCTGAGGTAAGTATTTCATAATGAGATAGCATGCGATGGATACTAGCTCATTATGCCTTTGTCTTGCCGGGTTCTTTTTTTTTTTTTTCAAGGTTTACAACCACTTTAACCATTGTGCTGCCCGTTTTTTAATTGCTTTCACTGCCTGTAACATGTTCTGTGAATGGGGGAGAGAATCCTGTGACTCATCAGACTCTCCTCCATTCACAGATTGTGTTACATACAGTGAAAGCAGTCAAAGAACTTCCTGCAGTGAAGATTTCTGAAGGATCAAGCTGGCTGCATGACATTGGCCATACTGACATGGTTTCAGTGCAGGACAAATAAAGAGGATATTTGCATAGAAAATAAGACTGTCCAACAGACAATACATCAGAAGCCTTCTACATAGACAGCAGGGGCGTAACTATAGGGGGTGCAGCAGTTGCGACCGCAACCGGGCCCTGTGATGCAGGGGGCCCATGCAGCCCCCTCTACATATGGCTGCTCTTTAGTTGTGCATTCCCCGCATGACCTGTGACCTCAGCCGGCTCCTCAGAGTACCCCTCTCCTGCTCCATGCATTGCCGCTCCGTCTGTTCTCCCCAGCCAGAGTCCCGCCCACCCCGAGTCCGGCCCACTCTGCACTGCAAACTTTTCCCGGGTAAACAAACTTTAAGCACACAGATGCAGTGCAGCCCTATGAGAGCCGGCTCCTCGGAGGACACTGCAGGCTTGTCTGCCAGCCCCCCCTCCTCCCCGTCATACACAGATGATGAAAGGTCTTTCTGGGAGATAAGCTGATCGCCCGTGCAGCACACTGGATGGAGCCCAGGCCAACATGGATGAGTGCATGGCCTACAGCTTGGTCATGGTGAGTGAGAGGACCCCATCCCCCACACACCATTACATACCCCCTCCATCTCCCCCTGGGGACAGGGACCCCTTCTCACGTGGGGACAAGGACCCCCACTTCCCCTGGGGACAGGGACCCCTTCTCACGTGGGGACAAGGACCCCCACTTCCCCTGGGGACAGGGACCCCTTCTCACCTGGGGGCAGTAACTTCATCTGCCCTGGAGAAAAGTACCTCATCTCTTCTGGGGACGGGGACCCCATCCTGCCTAGGGACAATCCCCCAATGGGGCACCTAAAAATAAATAAAAATAAAAATACTGATACCAGTGGTGGAACTACAGGGCTCACAAAGGTCATACCTGTGACCACGCCCTGGAGTTCCACCGCCGGACTCGGAGGGAAGGGCCCTGGCTGGGGTTCAGGGGGGCCCTTCATGGTTTCTTGCATTGGGGCCCTGAAGGTTCTAGTTACGCCACTGATAGACAGACAATACAACATACCACAGAAGTAGTAAGCATATCTCCCAACATTTTGAGATGGGAATGAGGGACCCCTACTTGCAAATGTATGTAGGCATAGGACACGCCCCCTGTCACACCCCCTTAAAGGAGAATTAACCCAAAAAAGTTCATTAAATCCACAAGGACTTTTTTTTTACCACTACTATTCCTTTATATTGGCTGTTAAAATGTATAAATGCAACAATTTAGAATTTGGATGAAATGTTTAGCACTGGGAAACACTTTTCGAAAGATAAAAAGTGCATTTTATATACAACTATATAGATCAGACCAAAATGAGGGACAAATGAGGGGGGGAGAGGGACAGAGGGAGCTATGTGAGAAGTATCAATTCAAGGAATAAGTGAGAGAGAGCCAGGGTGTACCAAAATGGGGGGGGGGGCAGAGGAAAGAGGGAGAAGGAAAGGAGTGAGGTAGGAGGAGAAGGGGGGGGGGGGGCAGACGGGGAAGACATATGGCATACTTACAGGTAAGACTTGTCATATGATTTGACAGTTCCAAATCGCATGTCAAGTTGGCAATGTCGGCAATGGAACCGTTCAAATCGGTGCGACTCTGACTTCGCGGTGCCGCACTATTTTTTGTGATTTCAGGTGTGACTTGCAAAGACAGGAAGGGAGAAAGCATGACCACTCTTGTGTAGTAAGTTCAAACAAAGTTTAATTACAAGGAAAAAAATGAATACTCAGAAAAGTGTAGAATTCACACACACACATATATATATATATATATATATATATATATTGATATATATAGATAGATATAAATAAATAAATAATAATAATAAAAAATATATATATATATATATATGGGAGTCCACAGGAGAGGAGGAGTCTGTGGTGGAGGAACAGTCCCAAAGGGGTGCCTGGATGGATGATGAGCTGCTGCAGGCACAAAGTCCGGCTCTTTGTGCCGCTGCCTGTTAGTAAGGAAATGGCTGTGACAGCCTGTGCAAGCATGTGTATTGCATTTGCTGTGGCTTCCTTGTTCCCGATGCCCGATGGTGATGTCCACTTGAAGTCCAGAGTCATAGGACGCATTTTGAGGGACCCTCTTATTCCTCAGCACACAGCTGGGTAATTTTTCAACGTCTTCATTTATATTTCCCATGAGTGGTTGAGCGCTGGTAGCCTCCACCATTCCTGGCGTTGGGGAATTCACTTTTTTTTTGGGGTTGGCGACTTGCCTAGACATCTGTGCATAAAGTCACACAGATGTTAGGAAAGTCACACCTGAAATCGCATTGACCTGCGACTTTAAAATTGTGCTACTTCAAGTGAAGTTTTCAAAGTCGCATTTAGTGTGAACCAGGACTATAGAGCCCAAAAAAACGAAAGCTAAACTTCAGCTTTAGGTTGGTGACAGGGTCTCTTTAATACCCCAAAGATGAACATAAAAATTCACAGCTGACCTTTTACAAGCAGTATAATTATAATTCTGCTTTTTCAATGAATATGTTAACATAACCTTTACCAGTGTGTAGCCCCTATTATACACCTAAAGGGTTTCATTTAAAAAAAGGGCCCAGAAGCTCAGTTTTTAGATGTAAACACCATCTGGGCCACTACATTTCCTATCAGTTGATGTAAAATAGGTTTTAATAACATTCATGGATGACTATGTAAATGTTTCTGGAGATTATCTGCGTTTTAGAAAAACAGGCCGTATGGGGAAATGTTCCTGTCCAGTGTTCTCCTGGAGAAAAACACCTCCAGACGTTCGGTTGCCTCCTTTGACCTCCAGCGGCAGCTCACCGAGCAAAGGGCCGCAACATCAGAGCTACAAAAAAATGTCAGCTATCTATCTTTCAGTCCAGATATGGGCAGGTTTACAGAAATAGCCGTGAAAGTTTATTTCTAGCTCTTCAAAGTAATTTTTACATTCTTACGTATGGCGGCAGTAAATTCTACGCATCATTTTTTGTGTCATTTTTCTATTGATGTGTACAACTTACTTTAAAGTGTCCCCATATCTAAGAATGAAAAAGTGACTTTGAACAGCTACGAAAAAAGTCACACCTGTCATGATAGAAGTATGGAGGTCGAGGACTGCCTGCCTTTCATGGTGACGCTTGGGACGCAGTATTTTCTCACCGACCTGGAACATAAATACGGACAAAAAATCGTGACATTTCTCCAACTTTCATTTGTTGAGTTGAAAGCTTGTTCTCCATCTGTAACTCAGAACTAGCAAAGCCAGGCACAGCCAAGCAGCCAGCATTTTCAGAATGAGACCAGCAATGGCAGACTGCGTAGTTCTCTGGTGAGAGGTATGTTCTAAACTGCACTTTATTATATAAACTGTCAGTTTGTTCTTCTAGGTTTGCATTAGGGAGATTTTCCTTTACATCCTTTTCTGGAGAAACAACAGGAATTGAGAGGAAATCTCATCAAAGTGTGGGGAAACCCGCTCTCTTAGCCCTTGTACACACGGTCGGAGATTCTGACAACCAAATCTGTGGGATTTTGTCAGTCGGATTTTGTCCGTCGGAGCTTGTCCGAAACTGTTGCATACACACGGTCGGACAAGGTTGTCGGAAAATCCGATCTTTCAGAACGTGATGACGTAATTTCGTTACGATGGGACTACGTTCAGGCTAGTAGCCAATAGCTTTGATGTAGGAATTTGATCTGAGCATGCGTGGCACTTTGTCCGATCGGAATTCTCTACACATGATCGGAGTATGTCCGATCGGACCAGTTTGTCGGAAAATATTTCCAGCAAGTTGGAAAATTTGACAACTGTAAAAACTTGGATATGCTATCATACCACTTTACCTCTATGTATAGGTGGTCACCAGGACAAACAGAGAGGGTGAATCTCCCAGCAGGGACACAGACAATATTGACTCTGGGTTCACACTTGTGTGATGCAGACACCGCATTCCTTTGCACATCACATGTAATGTCTCTGCGGTCTGATTGCAGCCATACATTTTGTATGGCTGAAATCGCATCGCATCCGCACTAAAATTATGCAAGACCTTTTTTCCCCCACACCTGAATCGCATTGCATAGGTGTTCACACTTATCCAATGTGATTCTGGCAATCACGCTGCATTTTGCGATCTGTTCCGGGGTGTCCTTAAGATAACATTGACACCTGCAGCAGATTACATGGACACCGTGCGATTGCAAGGCGGTGCAAGAAACGTACAGGATTCGCTGCCATTCCCACATCGCATTAGTGTTAACCAGGGCTAAAGGCTTGAAAGTGGTTTAGACAAACCATAATGTCCCATTCACTCCATGTGTGGGGGTGTTTCGGCAAACAGGACCGGCATCCAGGGCAGCGGAGGATCCCTCTGTAAGGGCACTTACATAACCTTGATTACCCTTCAACAGGTAATGTCCAAAAGAAACATATTGCATCATATGCCCTGTCTAGGCTTTATGCACGGAGCTCTCTACAATTTACTAACTTCTACAAGCTTTTTCTCTAGTGAGGCTATCCATATGGCTGTTTGATGCCCTCTACATACTCCCTTTGGAGCTGGTCTAGAGCGTTTTCCTTTCCCTTCTTATCCCCCACAGTGGATCAGTTACTCTCTATCTCAAATTTTTCTGGTCTTGTACCAATAGATCTCCGGAGGAAGCCACTGGCGAAACGCGTATTGATCCATTGGTGCTGGTACTCAGATTCTGTCGGCTGGCCTTTTACACAGAAGATTGTTACAAATATATGTATATCTACCACCTTAGAGGCCACCAACACAGGTTTCTCTGTCCAGCCATATCTGTACTTATGGGAGAATGTTTACACAACTTTGGTTGTTTGACATGTTTTTATGATGTTGTTTAAATACATTTTGATACATTTTATCTATTTGTACTTTCTTTCCAACTGGGATTACAGTAGCAGCCGTTAAATTCCTCTTTCTCTACTTTGTTTTTCTTTATATACATTTTTGGATGTGGCACCACGTTATGCGGGTGTTTGTCTCCATTTTCCTCATGTGGTTCAAACCCTCCCATGATACTCCCAGAAAAAAAAAAAAAAAATTTTTTCTTTAGGTTCACTTTAAAGTATTTGTTGATTCAAAATGTACTTTTCGGTATGGTTGACATCACATCTCACTGAATTCGGTTTCTAAAACAATCATCAAACATTTTTACTTAAACATCATTTTCTTTAAATCTGTTGCAATGTTTCTAATCTGGAAATCTTGTCAGTAACAAGTTCCAGGCTGACAACACTAAATAATTGCCTCACAATTAGCTGCTGTGTTGTTGGCCTTCCATTTACCTGCCTTTGGTTGTTCAGCCGGGTGCCCGTTAGTTCTGCACATGCCTCCTGCAGACTTAATAGGCAGCCCAGCTGTGCGCAACAGACTGACAACGCTGTTGCAAGGTTCCCTTGTTGTTTCTGACAGATTTCCAGGTTTTAAACTTTGCGACAGCGTCACAAGAAATAATTTGCTTAAAGTTTCTGTAAACCTAACACATGTCATCTACATTAACCACTTCAGCCCCGGAAGGATTTACCCCCTTCCTGACCAGAGCACTTTTTGCGATGCGTCGCTTTAACTAACAATTGTGCGGTCGTGCGACGTTGCACCCAAACAAAATTGACGTCCTTTTTTCCCCACAAATTTAACTTTCTTTTGGTGGTATTTGATCACCTCAGCGTTTTTTTTTTGCACTATAAACAAAAAAAAACAACAATTTTGAAAAAAATTAATATCCTTTAATTAATAAAAAATAAATATCCCCCAAAAATATATAAAAAAAATATATTTTTTTCTCAGTTTAGGCCGATATGTATACTTCTACATATTTTTGGTAAAATAAATTGCAATAAGTGTATATTAATTGGATTGTGCAAAAGTTATAGCGTCTAAAAAATAGGGGATAGATTTATAGCATTTTTATTATAATTTTTTTTATTAGCAATTTTTATCATGACTGCGACATTAGGGCAGACACATCAGACACTTTTGACACCATTTTGGGACCATTGTCATTTATACGGTGATCAGTGCTATAAAAATGCACTGATTACAGTGTAAAGGACAATGTCAGGGAAGGGGTTAAACACTAGGGGGCGATCAAGGGGTTCAGTGTGTCCCAGGGAGGTGTTCTAACTGTGGTGGCGGTGGGCTTCCGCTGACATGACAGCGATCACTTCTCCCAATGACAGGGAGCAGTAGATCCTTGTCATGTCACTAGGCAGAACAGGGAAATGCCTTGTTTACAAAGGCATCTCCCCATTCTTCCACTTTGTGACACGATAGCGGGCCCCCTGGAGGACAACACCCACAATGCGGCCCACAATGCCGCAGTTTAAAGGGGCGTACCTATATGCCCATTTGCCCAGCCGTGCCATTGTGCTGAAGTACATCATCATGCGCTGGTCGACTAGTGGTTAAGGCATGGCTTATTTACTTAATAGCACTATGGGCAAAACGTTTTTAATTTTTGTTAGCGTAACAGAGGGTTATAACTCATGTCAGTTTTTTTAATCTGTGTCCCATTGCAGAGATTTACCTTCTCTTCCTGTCCCATTGCCAAAACAGCAAGTGAGAGGAATCCCTTGGTGTCATCGGGGTCACTAGAACTAATACTGTTCTGGGGGCAACCCAGAACTTGAGATTTTCTTTTATATTCACTTTCGATGATAATGGTAAACAGGACAAATAGAGAGGGTAAAGCTCCCTTAATGGGGTCACAGACAGCAATAAAACCTGACAGGGATTCAAAACCATCTCCACGCTATCCAATACCAAAAAAACGTTTTTCCTTTAGTTATACTTTAAGTATGCTGTGAATCAGAAAATCTGAAATGAAATACTATTTTTCTTTTTATTCCTGGTGGTCACCTGGCCCCTGGGTGCTCTTTTCTCCCTAGCTCAGGGACCTATAGCCAGATCCTCAAATGCGACACAAGACAATTTCACGCATTCCCAGGAGCACTTTAGTTCCATGGAGACAGTCAGAAGCGTTCTCAGGCTGTAGTGAGGGATCAATAGATGGTTGACACTCCCTTCATACAGTCAGGTGGGGCCAAGCTTCATTTCACAGGAAGGACTGGGAGACATTACAGACACTTACAAATAATTATATTTTGGGGGAACGCACCTTAAGCCCTTAATGTCCTCTCCCGAGTCCTGGCGACCCTTTAAAAGGGAACTAAAGGGTAAATACTTACCTGGCCAACTGTCCCGCTCTGGCATGTTCTTCTGAGTGCCAGCCTTCGGACTTCTTCTGGCAGAATGTGACATCAGTCTTTTCCATGTACAGGAGCAAGTCATCCTGGCACTCAAAGACGGGCCCTGCACTGTAAGCTGACCTGCGCTTGCTAGGCTTACAGTGCAGGTTAAATCAGTCAATTTTCAGTTTTCCTATGGTTGAATCCGACCATTCTTATATTTACCTGGAGCGTGTGCACTTACATGTGGACGATCAATAACGCTCTTCATGGCCACACTCCCATGACAGGAGATGCAACATTGTCAACAGTGCCGTGTTTCCACTTCGCCTGGACGTGGGATAACGTGTTTGCACAAACACAAGTGGGGGAATGAATGGCAGTCATGTTTGTACTTCCACTGTTTCCTGCTGAATCAGACAATTTTTGAGCCATGGGTTGCCCCGAAAGCATCACTTGGCTTGACAAAGGTAATTTTTTAATGTTATTTTTGATATACGAATGAAGTGGACAATGAAGGTGGTTGCAACATATGGACCGGTGGTACTGGGCCAGCTGTAAAGACTAAGCAGTGTATGTTACCTAGCAATTGGAGGAAGACCTCTAATAGAATACAAAATATAATCTATGTGGTACCTGGAAGATCAATTTGGGGATTATTAGTTAACTTAATAGTTTTGTTTGGTTTTATTGAGTGTATTGAAAACATTGTACTATGGATTGTTGGGGATTAGATGACAGAGTTTGAATGAAAGATTCCCAAACATCCAAAAATGTGTGGACTGGTGTTTCCTTATATAAGGAGGCCTCCACCCATTCCATGTGGAAAATAGCATACAGTCTATCTTCAAACAATTAGATAGTAAATTTAAAAATTATCTGAGCCTGGTGGAAAATTATCGGTCGAACAGTAACTGTACCCTATCCAATGCAGTCACTGTTCAGCAGTGCCACTGTATTGAAGCATCCACAGGTGCCCCAGTTTCTGAATTCAGTAGCCAGCAGTGGGTGGGGGGATGTGATTTTGAACAGCGGTCCTGTGTTTGAATTGTCCAAGCTTGGCATAGAGAGAAGATAGAGGAGGTACAATAAATACCTTATTACACTCATTGGAGTGTTTCTCTTGAGCAGTTGAGCTGTGTATGGCTAGCTATACCTGGAAGGAAGGCACTTATGTCCTCTGCTGCCTGTGCCACTGAACGTGGTTAATTTGCAGAGAGCTGATCCCCAGAAGTCTGCTTGGAAACCAACACTTCTGCAAGTGTCAGTCATCTGGGTCCATTGCTGGTCTCAATGGTTCCCCCTGTTGACCTCCATGTGACTGCAGGAGAGATTAAGGATGTAGAGGTAAGTAGGAGGAACCATTGAGAGCCGCAGAGGACCATGTGGTTGAAATTTGTTGATTTCCCAACAGAATTTGGAGGATAAGTTTTCTGCAACAAAGTAGTGTTTAGCTGCGTAGGTGGCAGCAAAATATATTCAGTTTGTCCCCTAAGGGGAGGTTCACTCTCTCTGTTTATCCTGGTGGCCCTGTTTACCGAGACAGCAAGTGATGGTAACCCAACATTTTACAGCTGTCTACAGTATACAGGGTGAGATTATCGGGTTCCAGTGACAACTGCCTTACCCTTATTTTGGAAAGATTTACTCTTACGTCTTGTTGCATTTCCAAGACAGGAGGTGAAGAGAAAGCCACCCTATGGGACTCAGACAGCCAACTGACAAAGGTTTTGACCCCTTTAACTAGACTGAACAATGGTCATCTCAACTTTATAGGTAGATAAAAGACTTCTTCACACTAGCAGGTGGGCTTTTATGTATTTTTCAGCATAGTCAAAACACATATCTGAGAATATCTATTGAGTGGGATATCCTTCCACCAATGGGGAGGTATCCCCTTATTGTCTGGATAGCCTCTGACCTCGGAGTCAGAGTCTGGAAATAGTTGGAGGAAGTGAACGTTATTATTTCATTTTACTTGTACTCGCTCCAGTAGACTGTTGACATAAATTCTGGACAGAGATTTAAAAAAAAGGAAATGTTGGCTTTATACTTTGTGCTGAGCAGAGGTTATTCTGTGTGGAAGAAAATGTTTTTTTCAATTTTTTGTATGTTAATCTTTAGTTATATACTGTTGCTGTAAAACTGAATTCTAAGTAGATATAAAGACTTCAATTAAGTGCTCTAATCATGAATGCACCATTTAGCGTGTTTTTAAATGCAATCCATGTAAGTCTGCCCATAGATAGACCTTTATTTTTTTATTTTTTGATCAGCGAGTGGGCTGATTGAAAAAACTGAACAGATTCCTCCATCCACACAAGTAAGGCGGATGAAGGAACCTACCCACTGTACTATTGTATTGTGACAGCACTGTTAGAATACAATGTTCAGTGCTGCAGCCGGTTTGGCTGCATGTGTGTGGGTGCAACGTGGTGCGTTGGCAGTGAAAACACAAAGTCCGATTGCAATAAACGGAACTTGTATTGAGAAGGAAGTTCATTGATACAAACGGCCCAGTGGGAAGGTACCCAACTGGGAACATTCACAGTATGTCTGGCCAAAGTAGAATTGAGCGATTCTTTAGCATGCCAATAGCATCTGTCTCAGTGGGCAGAATGCGGTCTGGCCGGTCTACACCCAAGTGGGAGGACTCGTCAGGAACCTCTCCCTACCACTAGCCACTTTGCCTGACAGATAGGAGATCTGTCCCTAACCTGTCCACTTGCCAAAATAAGCACCTACCCAAGAGCAAGGGTCTTAAATACACTCTGCCAGATGTAAGATGGCCACCAGAGTCACATGGGTGGCCAGCATTCAACCAGGTCGCTGCCTCAGTTACCCAGGAACGACGTTCCTCTTGGCTTCCTCTCCCGGTGTGATGCCGCTGCGGTTGAGAGCCACCTGCAGTGGAGAAAAGAGACTGCACCTGCGTACATGCAGCTGCTGATCAAATAAAATTTTGTCATGCTCGCTCGAAAAAAGTTGATCTTTATACTTTTGTCGAAGAAGAATGGTCATAGATGTAGCAAAACTTCGATCCATCTCTGGGCAGCTTTAGTACCTGCATCTGGACTGGTATCAGGCTATTGCAGTCCCTGTAAAGCAGAGCTGGGGTGTGAGAGGAGGCATTAGTGCAAAGACCAGTCAGTTCATGTGCTGACAAGAAGGATACCGATGAGGAGAGAGCAGAGTGACAGAGAGATGAACTCATGACAGTACTGCTTCTTCTTTTACTGTCCAGTCACTGGCTGGGGTGGGCCCTGGATCACTAGGTTCAGAAAAAGGGGGTTAAATGATGCTGGCCATAAGACTCAGAATTATTCAGCAGAAAAAGAACCATATATATTTCTGAATTGAAGGTGAATATTGCAACAAACTCTGGTTTGATTTTCTTTTTTTTTTTATTGGGTTATTTATTTATTGCATATCCAGGCTGAAGTGATTTAATCAGATTTTTTTATTTTTTTTATGTTGCTTCAACTCTGTTTTTATTTCTTTTTGTAAAACAACCCAAAATTAGGCCTTTTTAAAAAAAAAAATTGGAATGGTGTCTCAATGCCAAACTACAGTTGGTACCAACGCACACACGTGCCATATGATGTGGTGTGATGGGTTAAAAAGAATGTGCAAAGACTTTTTTTCTCCCTTGCTTTGTGTTGGCAGCCCTTTCGAAATAAATTAATGCCACACATGTTATTGCACCAAGTGCTGCGCATTAAAGCATCGCAGCAGACCATAAGTATGTAAAAGCACCCTTAGCCATTATGCCTTGTACACACAGTCGGACATTCCAACAACAAAATCCATTGGATTTTTTCCAACGGATTTCGTGCCAAACTTGTCTTGCATACACACGGTCGGGCAAAGTTGTAGGAAATTCCGATCGTTCTTAACGAGGTGACGTGCAACACGTACTTCGGGACTATAAACAGGCCAGTAGCCAAAAGCTGTGGTCTCTTAATTTTTTCTGAGTATGCGTGGCGCTTTGTCCGTCAGAATTGTCTACACGCGATCAGAATTTAAACGATTGGATTTTGTTGTCGGAAAATTTTATATCCTGCTCTCAAACTTTGTGCGTCAGAAAATCTGACAGAAAAAGTCAGATGGAGCCCACACACGATTAGATTTTCCGACAACACGATCCGATCGCACATTTTCCATCAGAAAGCCCGACCGTGTGTACAGGGCATTACAGGAATGCTACACACATTCCACTCCTTTGCCTGTCACATCCAGAGAATTAACAAATTCTTTTATTTTATTTTTTTGGTATATTCTTTATTTAGGTAAAGAATTCAGGTTTGACAATAAAATACATACAATATATGACACATGAACGACAATATCAATAAATGGATTACATATCTAAATTAAAAAACAGTACACTTCAAATGTCACAAATCATATTTAATTAAACAGATTCTTTACTGTTCATTTTGCAAGATATCCAACATTCATTTTTTTTTATAGATACTTATTTTAAGTGTTTCACCATTCTATCACATTATTATCAAGCCTGTTTGTGGAAAGTCAGCGATAAGATAAATATTAGCAGTTTCTTTCAAGTAACTGGAAATTCCATTGCTGCGGTTAGTAAACTTGTCACTTTTGACTTTGAAAAAAAAAAAGGTTGTAAAAATATGCAGGATGAAAAGAAAACAGTCTGAGATCAAACATAGAGGTTTCTCTTTTTTCCTTGCCAGTTAATTTGATGTTGACATTAAGTAAAATATGTCAGTTTGAGTGAAAATCAACACTTTTCCTGCTTGCTTTAGTAGAAGATTAGACACATTGAGGTGCGGATTAGGACAGGTACCAGCAAATCATAAAATGATTGTTGGTTTAATAAATGTTAACATCATTTAGGCCAAGTGTACTCTTTAAAAGAAATGTTAAAGTTTATCTGAAGCCACATTTTTTTTTTTTTTTTTTGGGAGATGTTAAAGCTGAACTCCAGCCTGCCCTCCAGTCTTGGACAGTTGTTCAGGCTCCTCTCTGGTCTTGCGATTGCTTACCCTGATCTCCTTGCACCAGTGGCGGCTGGTGGGTTTTTGTTGGGGGGGGGGCGGCAAACAACCCCCCCGTGGCACCTCACACCCCCCACCCCCTGCACGGCACTTCATACACACTCCCGCAACACCTTGCCCCCCGCTGTTTGCCGGTCCACTGGCACTTACCCCATTGGCGGGGATCATCGGCAAGGGGGAGAAAGGCGGCAGCAGGATGACGTCTCTCTCTGAGATCACAGCGGCTTCCACCGCGCCTCTCCTCCCCTTCTCCTAGGCATCCAATAGGATCGCCTAAGCTTTGAGGCCAATCGGGAAGTGCGTAACATACCCACGCTTCCTGATTGGCGTATAGGCAATTCAGTGATAGAAAAGCAAATATTCATTTGCTTTTCTAACACATCTGGGTGGAGTGCGAGCGCAATGCTCTGCTCTCCAGGTCCATCTTTTTTTAAGCCTATTAGAGCCTATGGGGTTTATTTACGAAAGGCAAATCCACTTTGCACTGCAAGTGCACTTTCGAGTGCAGTCGCTCTAAATCTAGGAGGTTAGGAGGTAGATCTGAAATTAGTGGATGCTCTGCTGATTTTATCATCCAATCATGTGCAAGCTAAAATGCTGTTTTTTATTTTCCTTGCATGTCCCCCCCGGATCTACAGCGATAGTGCAAAGTGGATTTGCCTTTAGTAAATAACCCCCTATGGCTCTAATCAGGTGCTTCAAAAATACACCTCCACTGCTGTAATTCAGGCACCCAGCATCTGAAAAGGGGCCGGACGCCTGAATAGGAGGTGGCAGCGGCGGCCATGGATAGATTCATGCTATGCTATGCATGAATCTATCCCTTATACATATAGGGGGGTGGCTGAAGAGAGGGAGCGGCGAAGAGAGGGGGCGGTGCCTGTGCGCCCTTAATGCACCAGCCGCCACTGCACTGCACACTGTGAGCTTCTCATAGAATGCATTATGAGCTGCAACAAATCAGATAGAACCCACCTTATTTCTTAGCTTATGTTTGTCCAGCATCCAAACCAAAATGTCTACCCCCCCCCCTCCTCATTATTAATTGGATATCATTTCTATTAATCATTGAAGCTTACCATTCATACAGGGAGCTACCTAGGGGGTCTGCATGCGGGGTGCTGTGATGTTTGCGGAAAGATTATTATTATTTATTTATTTTTTAAATCAATTAACATGTCGATGAGGTGGGAAAGGAAGTTCAAGGGAAGGGAAAATACAAGCGGATTAAATTTCAGCTTTAAAACTTTTTTCCATGTGTGTCTCATTGAAAAGATCATCTTTAGTAGACACAACAGGAAGTTAGAAGACATCACTCTAAAGTTCCCCTCTTAAACCCCTTTCACACTGGGGCACTTTGCAAGCGATACATCTCTAAAAATAGCGCCTGCAAAGCGCCCTGATACAGCCGCTGCTGTCTCTCCAATGTGAAAGCCCAGAGGGATTTCACACTGGAGCGGTACGCTGGCAGGCCGCTAAAAAAAGTCCCGCTAGCAGCATCTTTGGAGTAGTGAAGGAGCGGTGTATACACTGCGCCTTCACTGCTCCTGCCCATTGAAATCAGGGGGGCAGCGCGGCTATACTACTGGCATAGAGCTGTTGTAGCAGTGCTTTGCGGTGGTTTTAACCCTTTTGCGGCTGGTTTTTAACCCTTTCTCGGCCGCTAGTGGGGGTTAAACCCACCCCACTAGCAACTGTATAGCGCCACTAAAACGACGGTAAAGCGGCGCTAAAAATATGCGCTAAAAAATTCCGGGCGCCGGCAGTGTGAAAGTGGTTTTAGACAGGAACAGGTCTTCCCATTGACAGATTTCTTTTTTCTGTTCTAATGGCAGCTCAAAGGCCCCTTTCACACTTCTAAACAGTCAGTAAAACACTGAGTGTTTTTGTAGAGCTTTTCAGGTGCGTTTGAAGAGCTTTCCATTCATTTCAATGGAGAGGGGTGTTTTTAGGTTATATTGGGGGGGGGGGGGGGTATTTAGGTTATATTTATTTCATTGTGTGCTTTGTATTTGCATTGTATTGTGACTGCTGCCCATCTCTGCCAATCCCTTCACTGGCATCCCCTACCCCACCTTATAAGATTCAAAATGCTAACCACAACATACAAGGCCATCCATAACATCACCCCCAGCTACATCACCAACCTCATCTGCAGATATTACCCAAATCGTCCCCTCCGCTCCTCCCAGGACCTCCTGCTCTCTAGCTCTTTATCTCCTCTCATGCTCGTCTTCATGACTTCTCCAGAGCCTCTCCCATCCTCTGGAACTCCCTGCCCTGATATATCTGATCAGCCCCCAACCTGTCCACCTTTAGAATATCCCTGAAAACTCATTTATTCAGGGAAGCCTATCCCACACCCACCTAACAACCCCATCAAATCATTCCCTACATCTATTACCTTTTGTACCACCACCCCTCCCTTTAGAATGTAAGCTCTACGAGCAGGGCCCTCCTGTCCCTTCTGTATTGAACTGTACTGTAATTGTGCTGTCCCCCCATACATTGTAAAGAGCTGCGTAAACTGTCGGCACTATATAAATCGCGAATAATAATAATAATAATAATTTGCATGTTTTTCTTTTTCTGTATTTACTGATTATTTGTGTGCTGTTACGGTACAGTTATTATTTGAGGTTTTTTTCACTGTCTAATTTTTTGCATTCTGTGAAAACAAAAAAAATGATGAGGCTAATGAGGGGCACATGAATGGGTTCAGAAATTGAGCTTCTCTAACCCTCAAGAGCCATTTAAAGCCAATTGCCCCCTTAAAAACACCAAAAAACACCTTAAAGCAGAACTTCAGGC
Organism: Lithobates pipiens; assembly: GCF_037356315.1. Taxonomy (NCBI): domain Eukaryota; kingdom Metazoa; phylum Chordata; class Amphibia; order Anura; family Ranidae; genus Lithobates; species Lithobates pipiens. The sequence continues at coordinate 83,622,156 of NW_027507758.1, read as the reverse complement.
ACAAAAACGTTAACTTAAACAAATTCTTTAATAGCCACAAAGGATATAAATCCGCTTTGTATGCACCATAATGGCATATTGGTCCAAAAAAGAGAGAAAAAGAGAAAATATCCAGTGAGCGGCAGTCGTGTGGATGAAAAGTATGATGTTGATGTCAGTGGTCAGAGGAGAAAGGCCAGTCTGGTTGAAGATGATAGAAAGGCAACAGTAACTCCAATACCATCTCCATAGGTGTGCGCAGAGGGTGTGCCAGGTGTGTCCGGGGACACCCTAATCACTCTGTGTGGCGCTGATTCCCCCTAATGCCTGGGCTTCCCCCTGTGTCGTGCCCCCCATACCACAGTGCTGCCAGCTTACCTTCTCTCCACTCCTTTCCCTCCCCCTGGCTGCTGCGGGGGATGTTTCACGTTAGAGAACGGAGGAAGGGGCTAAGCAATATGTCAATACACCGGCCCCTTTCTTTTCTCAATGAAGACAGTGATCACACTCACTCAGTGTTCAATCATAACTGAAGCATAGTCAACTATTTTTTTTACTATGCTTCAGTGTGTGAATGAACAGGAAGCCGCTCAGCACAGAGCACTTCCCATTCATTCACAGTCTAGTGCAGCTGAGGCTGCAGAGAAAGACGTGTGTGTTTAAGATTTGGAGTGCACACCCCAATGCAATAGGCTGTGCACACCTCTGAATGCACACACAAAGGCTCACCAAATTGGACAACAGAAGATTGGAAAAATGTTGCCTGGACCGATGAGTCTCAATTTCAGTTGCGACATCCAGATGGTAGGTTCAGAATTGAAAGTATGTATCCAGGCTGCCTCATATCAACGATTCAGGCTGGTGGCGGTGGTGTAATGGCGTGGGCAGATATTTTCTTGGCACACTTTGGGCCCTGGGTAATGTACCAGGGGCATAGTACGAATTGAACATTGTTTAAATGCCACAGATAATGCTCAAGTCATCTCAAACTGATTTCTTGAACATGACAATGAGGTCACGGTACTCCAATGGCCTCCACAGTCATCAGATCTCCATCCAATAAAGTACCATTGGGTTGTGGTGGAACGGAAGATTCATATCATGGATGTGCAGCTGACAAATCTGCTATTATATCAATATGGACCAAAATCTCTGAGGAATGTTTCCAACATCTTGTTAAGTCTATGCCATGTAGAGTTAGGGCAGTTCTGACGGTAAAATTGGGTCCAACCCGGTACTAGCAAAGTGTACCTAATAAAGTAGCGGGTGACGGTAAGTGTACATGGATATTTATTTATTGTAGATAAAATTTGTTTATCTTGGAGTCTACACCTCAGCTTTAATTTTCTCTTCCCCGTGTCTCCATGATTCACCAAAATCAAGAAATGTCTCTTAAGGCCCCCAAACTTTACCCAATGTTAAAAAATTGTAATTCCATTCATCCCTAGTGCCCGCAGTTCTTGCGTTGTTTTTTTTAGGACAGGTTTGCTTTAAAAATAAACTCAAGAATAAATAACTGATTTCCTTCTCTCTTAAAATGAAATCAGCTCTCCGCTCTTTATTGTCAATTCAATGGCGTTTCCCCAGCCAGCATCCCATTTTCTAAGCAAATTTGCTCAAGCTATACCCCCAGCAGACTCGAGAGCCTGGTGAAATACGATGTGTTGACAGATGCAGCATGGGATGGAAAAGTAAACGAAGGCTGAGCTGAACAAGTGTGCTTTGTAGCAGGCTGGCAAACATCGCAGCTATTTATAAAATCAGGACTTTCACACAGACCCAGCGCTGTTGGTGTGCTTTCCCTGACCAATGGGAGTCCCCTATAACAATGCCGATTCTTCTCGCCAAGTGCAATGACATAACTCCCTGACAATAGAGCTCGGCAGAGGGTATCGGCCTCCGTCATCATGGAAAAAAGTTTTGCATCTCATATGCGTAGAGCTTTATGAAATCTGTATGGGCCATGTTAGCATTTAAAGAGGAACTGCCACCGGCTAAATAACATATGGAAATGTATCAGCTCACCAGTCAAATAAAAAATTGAAGTATACTTCAAGTCTAAGCTTTTTTCATTATGAATGGGACTGCCCGTATACAGTTGCATGGAACACCTGTGCATTCTGTTCAGACAAACATGGTCCTTGCACGGGTGTACCCTTCAGTAGGCCCATGTGAACAAGACCTTAGGGGAAAGTCCAAAGTTACTCAGTTAAATAGGAAGGTTAAGTAAGGAGAAAGATAGTTACTTAGTAGGTGAGGTCGAAAAAGACACAAGTCCATCAAGTCCAATCCATGTGTGTGGTTATATGTCAGTATTACATTGTATATCCCTGTTTGTTGCGGTCGTTTAGATGCTTATCTAATAGTTTTTGGAAACTATCGATGCCCCCCGTTGAAACCACCACCTGTGGAAGGGAATTCCACATCCTTGCCGCTTTTACAGTAAAGAACCCTATGTAGTTTAAGGTTAAACCTCTTTTCTTCTAAATTTTAATGAGTGGCCACGAGTCTTGTTATACTCCCTTCCGCGGAAAAGTTTTATCCCTATTGTGGGGTCACCAGTATGGTATTTGTATATTGAAATCATATCCCCTCTCAAGCGTCTCTTCGCCAGAGAGAATAAGTTCAGTGCTCGCAAACCTTTCCTCATAACTAATATACTCCAGACCTTTTATTAGCTTTGTTACCCTTCTTTGTACTCGCTTCATTTCCAGTACATCCTTCCTGAGGACTGGTGCCCAGAACTGGACAGCATACTCCAGGTGCGGGCGGACCAGAGTCTTGTAGAGGGGGGGGAATTATCGCTTTATCCCTGGAATTAATCCCCTTTTAATTCATGCCAATATTCAGTTTGCTTTGTTAGCAGCAACTTGGGATTGCATGCCATTGCTGAGTCTATTGTCTACTAGGACAGTCACACTTTCTGACGGAAAATGTGCGATCGGATCTTGTCGGAAAATTCGATCGTGTGTGGGCTCCATCGGACTTTTTCCGTCGGAATTTCCAACACACAAAGTTTAGAGCAGGATCTAAAATTTTCCGACAACAAATTCTGATCGTTTAAATTCCAATTGTGTGTAGACAATTCTGACGGATAAAGTGCCACGCATGCTCAGAATAAATTACCAGGTGAAAGCTATTGGCTACTGGCGCTGTTTATAGTCCCGTCGTATGTGTTGTACGTCACCGTGTTCTGAGCGATCGGATTTTCCGACAACTTTGTGCGACTGTGTGTATGCAAGACAAGTTTGGGTCAAAATCCGTCTGAAAAAATCTGATGGATTTTGTCAACGGAATGTCCGACCGTGTACGGGGCATAACAGGCACACAGACAGCCAGTAACATAACAGGGTTCTTACCCCTCACCACTATATCCAAATATACCAAAAAGGTTTGCCTTTTTGCTTTTTTTTATACTTTAAAAGCCTTATTTGAGCATCTGTGTCTCACTGAAGAGATTTTCCATTAGTTCTTGCCCTGTAGACACAACAGGAAGTCCCTGGAACAAGTGTTCCAACTAAAAATGTCCTCTCTATTCCTTCCATTACTTTCTGTCTTGGTGACAATGGTCACCAGGACAAATATAGAGGGTCAATTATATCAGAAAAAATATTTTATTAGAAATGGCAATTGTTTATAATACAGTTTTTCTTTTACAACCTAGGCTTTACATCTACTTTAAAAAACTGGAAAATATATTGCCATGTTACAAGCTAAGAGTCTACTCTCGTGGAAGGCTCTGTGGAGTTAAAACATGGAATCACCTGTGTGGAGTTCCCGGAAGGGGGCTGGGGGCTGCCTGTTGAGGCTCGCATTCACATTATAATAACTCACATTGCCAACTTGTGCGCCCATCGAACAAAAAGCGAGGAAAACCAAAACAAAGTGGCCCTTATCGTTTTCTATTCTTCGCCTGCGGACAACAGCAAGTATAGTCTCTCAGGGAAACCCTTTCAGAGATTAGCAGGCTCCAAGCCATGGAAAATTCAATAGTGATTTGCTGTACTATTTAAAGGCCAGGGTAAACAGACAGAGGCAAATAGACTGTGTCTTCAGGGCTGCTCTCGGTTACATTGGGTGAAGCCTTCATTTTGTGTACACCGTACAAAGCCAAGTGTGATGGTAGATCTGAGATTACATTCTTTTCTTGTCACAGCACTGTGGTTCGCTGGGTTTGTAAAAAAAAAAAAAAAAGAAGAAAAAAAGGCCTTGTGTGTGAAAAGGAATAATTGTAAATGTGACCAAACATTCACTGGTGGTGAATCAACCCCTGTTATTTAAAACACATTCACCTAGAATATTCTCCTGCAGTGAATGTTTGGTGAATGTCAGATTCTCTGCTTTCTAAATATGCCCCTAGAAGTTCTGCCAGGAATGAACAGCTGGAAATGTTGGTATAACAAGAGTCGGAAATGGGAATTTAAAGCCAACGATTGAACCACATTGTTTACCTGTTTGACGTTGTGTGTAGTCAATCTATTGAAGCAGGCAACCTTCTGGGCAGCAAAGTCAGGCCCTGGAACTCCTTGCACCGCAGGTAGGCAATGCAGCCTGGTCTACAGCTCGCCATACACAGAGCTCATTTTGGATGCTTCCTGATGGACTTGGCTAAATTCGAGTCATGAGTGGTCCTGTTGGCACTCTTCTGATATCGTTTGATCTAAAAATCAAATGAGCTGGGCAGAAAATTCTTTGCCACACAGCACCTGCATACAATCAGATGTAGGCACTGTTCTGACGGCTGCGGGTGCAAGCTTTTTTTTTTTTTAAATACAATAGCGTCAGGGGTGATTCTTCCATCCATGCTGTTTAGTGTGGATGGTGTAATTGATACGTTTTTCAATAAAGCAGGAATAAACTCTCTCAATCAACATTAACTATGTTTATACCTTATGCTGCTAGCATTAGTAAATAGATAGGAATGCATTTACTTGTTTTAAACTTTTCTTTTTCACAATCCTTCAGTTGTTCCCTGGTTTCTGACCTAGGCCACAATAATGTCATACATCCCAGGAGTCTTTTCTCAGAAAGAGGGGAGGAGGGGCTTTCTCAGCTAAGCACACCCTCCTGCCTGCATGCCCAAGATCAAGGCAGGTGGATTCCGGGAAGTATATATATATATATATATATATATATATATATATATATATATGAATTCTCTGTCTTTACTTAAAACGAAGGTCTGCCGAAAAAAAAATACTAAAAGCCAGAAGCTACATATACTGCAGCTGCTGACTTTTAATATATGGACACTTACCTGTCCAGGGAACCTGCAATGTCGGCAGCCGAAGCCGATCTGTCCATCGGCTCTCAGCTGCTGCCACCGCCATCCTCGGTAAGGGAAACAGGATGTGAAGCCGTGAGGCTTCACTTCCTGGTTCCCTACTGCGCATGTGTGAGTCAAGAGTCTGCTTGCTGTGGGGGTGCTGCTTGTTGTGGGGGCACTGAACAGAAGGGAGGGGCCAGGATCACTGAAGAGGGACCCGAGAAGAGGAGGATCTGGGCTGCTCTGTGCAAATACACTGCAACAGAGCAGATAAGTATAACATGTTTGTTATTTTCATAAGAAAAAAAACAAGGTTTTACAATCACTTTAACAACAAAGAAGCGGATATGCTGATAAGTTTTCTATTTTCCAAATGTCGCTCCTCCCTTTTCTGAGCTGAGGGCTGCTGTGTAACAGGAGTCTTATATTAGAAGGGATTCAAATATGTATTCATATTGGAGCTTCATGATTACAGTAGTTTTTCCCTAGACCAGCCATACTCAAGCAGGGTCCCATGGTACCCTAAGGTTCCTCCAGATATTGCTTGAGCTGTGACTGATTGACCTACTATTTGATGGTGCCTTCATAGTTCTGGGGCCAACACAAGTTGTTAGAGCCAGCTCTGTGACACCAGTTATCTTTTTAGCTGTCTGTATTAGTAGCATTCTGAATACAAGTGTAAGGGGGGCAATTTCCTCACTCACCATCAATGCAGTGGTTCCCGAAGACCTAAAATCTATTTTAAGGGCTCCTCTGGGGTAAGGTTGAAAGAGGCTTCCCTATCTACCAGAGGATCATTTATGAATATAACTTTTTTTCTTTTTTAATAGAATAAGGATTGGTTAGAACCTTCTTTTTTTTCTCTTTGTCCCGGGAAGATTGAGAAGAGATCCTCTTAGATGCGATTGGAACAGGTATCCCCATTGAAATAAGTCCCATCACTTTCTTGTCTCAGTGACAGTGGTCATGAGGACTAATAAAAATGGACGAATCTCCACAGCAAGGACAGAGACAGCAGTAAACAATGTGGGTGTAGGAGTGTGCAGTAGTGATGGACTTTTCTGATGTATGAGCATGTGGTAGTGTCTTTTTTTAAATTTTGGCCTGGGGTTCCCCTTAAAATTCATACCAGACCCTAAGTGCCTGGTATGGATTGGGGGGGGGGGGGCACGCTGTTTTTTTTTTCACAATTTTTTTTATTGCCGGAAATATTTTTTTTACATTCAGCCGTCAGCGGGGAACCCCGCTAACAGCTGATGACTCATTGGCTGTTAGGGACATGACTGCCGGTGTTCTGCCTAATACAGTCCGCCCATCAAATGCTGTCCGCTCCGTACTGCGCATGCGCAGTACGGAGCAGCCGAAGCTTCGGAAAAACTCCTAAGTTGAACGGCGCCTGCACCGTGAGTGGAGGAGGTAGCCCCACTATCCAAGCGGACATAGGGTTAAGAATTTTAGAGGGCTTCGGGCTTCGGGCTCGGCCTCGCTCCGCTCGGCTCTTTTTTATTCTAACGCTATGTCCACTTGGATAGTGGGGATAGAACCTGGAGTCACGGCGCAGGCGCCGTTCGTCCTCGGCAATTTTCGGAATCTGTGTTCCTGTGTACTGCGCATGCGCAGTACGCAGGGGACAGCATCTGATGGGGGACACTATTTTACAAGACACCGGCTTCTGATGGTAGGTTTAAAGTACTTCTGTAGAGCGTAGCTGCTCAAATTATTGAAGGCTGCTTGAAAGTGTCACAGCTGGATTGGTAGATGAGGACAGAAGTGATGAATATACCCAAACGTACAAATATAAGAAATCTGGAGTTCAATAATTGCTTCATGGTTAAAACTTAGAATTGCTGCTTGATAAGGTATGTGTTTTGGGTTTTAAGTATTAAGGACCTGTTTGCTCATTTCTAGTTTGCATTCCAAAACAGTTGGGAATTTTGGGACTATTAACCACTTGCTTCCCAGAAGATTTACCCCCTTTTATGACCAGTCCAGTTTTTGGCATTTGGCAAATTGTGCTCCTCTTCCACCAATCCAGCAATACATACCTGATAGAGATTCTAATTCTTTCTCACTTTTTCAGTTACAGTTAAAGAGTTAAAAAGAAATTTGGTTCAGATACATTTTAAAGCGGGAGTCCGCCGGGACTCCGCGTTTTTTTTTTTTTAAAAGCCAGCAGCTACAAATACTGCAGCTGCTGACTTTTAAAATAGTGACACTTACCTGTCCAGCACGCCCCGCGATGTCGGCACCCGAAGCCGATCTCTAGATCGTCTCTCGGGTGCTGCCGCCGCCATCTTGGGTATGGGAATCAGGAAATGGAGCCTTTCGGCTTCATTTCCCAGTTCCCTACTGCGCATGCGCGAGTTGCGCTGTGCAATAAGGACGGTCCCCGCTGCCTCTGGGATCTGTGTGTTTCCCAGCAGGCGGCGGGGCACTTCTACGCCCCTTTCCGCAGAGAGCTATCCCAGAAGTGGGTGCAGATACCTGTACTGTACAGGTATCTGCACCCCCCTCCCCCCTGAAAGGTGCCAATTGTGGCGCTGGAGGGGGGGAGGGTTCCGATGAGCGGAAGGTCCACTGTAGGGTGGACCTCCGCTTTAAAGCCACCAAAGTCTCATCCAGCACTGTAAACATTAGGCCTGTTGCACACAAACGTAATACTTTACCATAGTTCCCAACTGTCCCTGATTTCGAGGGACTGTCCCTGATTTGGAGCAATGTCCCTCTGTTCCTCGTTCCCTCTCATTTGTCCCTCATTTTGGTCTGATCTATATAGTTGTAAATAAAATGCACTTTTTATCTTTCAAACAGTGTTTACCAGTGCTAAACCTTTCATCCAAAGTCTAAATTGCTGCATTTGTAAATTTTAAAAGCCAATATAAAGGAATATTAGTGGTAAAAAAAAGCTCTTGTGGATTGTGGATTTAATTAACCTTTTTTTTTTTTGTGACAGGGTGCGTGTCCTATGCCTACATACGTTTATTAGTAGGTGTCCATCATTCCCATCTCAAAATGTTGGGAGGACTGCTTTACTGATGTTTATATGAAGGATTTTTGCTGGCAGAGGCTTGCAGAACAATACTGAGGAAAAAAACAAAACAATTATGCTCTATAACACAAGTAAAGTTATAATTCTTCTTCATCCTATTGTAGCTGCCAGTGTTTTAAATTATGCATATATGCTTGTATGTACTTGCATATACATGTAAATTTCTGCACTCAAACTTACAATTTATGCAGCTGTGTACATTGCCTCATAGACAGCAATTCTCCTGTGTTCAGATTTACGTGACAAGAAAGCTATATAGCTACAAACATGACGTACTTTTTGTTTGTTTCTTGTGTGCAAAAAGTCGTAAAACTGAACCCTGCATGCAAATAATTACAAGAAGCATGTGTATTCTCACTTGAATCTTTGTGTATTTCTTTTAGATCTCTGCTGTAGTAATTATGCTTGCAACTTTCCTTTCTCTTCTTATGATAAAGACTGGTCACTGATGTTCTCTCTCCTTGTACAGAGTGACTGGTCTTGTCTCCGCCCCCTACTGTCGTTTTCTGCAGGCACCCTGTAATGGGTGGGGCCTGATGTGTCCCTCCCACAGCTCTGCTCTATGCATAGGCTTTGTACAGTGCAGTGATGATGTCACTACTACTTAACAAGGTAATATCTAGGTTGGCAATGGCATTTGGTGCACACAAATTAGATTTATAACCTTTGTGGTTATTGAGGAATTTATTTAAAGAAAAGTTTTGGGCCTGGAGTTCAGCTTTAATGCAGCCCTTTCCAATATGTTTATACAATTTTTATACTTGTAACATATGGGATGTTGTTCCATAATGTCATCTGAGTCTGTTCCAGGGATTGATACAGCGCCAGTACAATGCAGAAGACATATGACTGTATTATCATTCAACGCCTTTTTTTTTTTTTTTTCATACCAAGAAAAAAGTATGTGAATGTTCTCTCTACTGGGTTTTGCTAATCTTTAAAAATAAAACCTTTTGACATTTCTTTGGCGACCAACACTTTGTATCTAGTTTATGGCAAGCTGCTGTTTCTAAATGGGAGATTAATGATAATGCATGGCAAAATTTGTTCCAGAGCTAGACTTGTATAAACATGACATAATGTGAGTGGGCACAGTATTTCTATATGCAAAATTACACAATTAAATATTTTGAACTTAAAGCCTAAAAGATAATAAATACATAAAAAAAATATGTATTACTAAATAGAACTCACGCTAGATGGAATAGTGAATAACAAATAATAAATGATAAACTGCAACAGCTATTACAAAGGTGCTAGAACCTTAAAAAAATGAATACATAAATGAACAGCGCTAACAGAATATAAAGCATCAACATGATAATGTGCTTGTAAATTATTGACCGTGACAATATTGACAAGTTCTATACATATATAATGAATAAAGTGCTAAGTGCTCCAAATGCAAATTCTAGTGCTTTGTGGTTCAGGATAGAATTTTTCAAGTACCACACTTCCTTCTTGTGACCCCACTCACCAGAGTTAATGGACCCCCAGCTTTGCAGTCTAGGGGTCAATAGGGCTGTGATCTAAAAGATCTGATGTGAAAACTGGAGACCAGAGAAGCTTCCATGCAGATATTCATGTGGATGGACCAAAGTAGATCATCCATAATGGGAAACAGATATAAAAAAGCCAATAGTTAAGTACTGCTAATACTAAATCAAATGTACAATCAAACAAGACGGCTCTGTAAAACGGGCTCCAGTAAGTTCCGGGTTCGCCGCTGTACGGCATGCATTCCACAGATAGTGGAAGTTGTGTCACTGGTTAGTGAAACCGGAAATATATCGACGCGTTTCGCCCCTCCTCCAGGGTGTTATCAAGGACATCATATCTGGTTTCAGATGGTGTAATTTATATACAAAGGAGCAGTCACCTCCTCTCCAATTAGTCAATAGTAGAAAACAAAGACCATCTGGTGTAATCAAACACCAACTTCCTTTTGATAACATCACTTCCTGTTATTGCCAAGTGATAAAAAAAAACTTTATGGCCAAATACAAATACTTTAAAACAACGTACATGAATGTATTATTTTAAAATTCGTGAAGAGGAAAAACAAAATTATATGATTCATTAATTCTATACGAGTTCATTGTTTACATAAAAAAAGATAAATAAAGATAAAAAAATAAAAATAAAATAACACACAAAAAAATAAAAGTAAAAATTAAATTAAATTAAAATAAAGTAAAATAAAATAAAAATAAAATTAAAAATAATAAAAATACAAATATAAAAAAAATAAAAAATACAAATAAAAATTGAAATGAAACAAAAATTAAAATAAATATAAATATATTTATGTATGCATTGAACACAATTACCAGTTGGACAAGAAACAGTTCAAATCAAATTCAATATTTAAGCCAAATGGACTCATAGTACCCAGCCTATGTATCCATTCGGTCTCGTTTTGTGAGATAGCTTTCTTGAGATTGGAACCTCTCCAAAAGCCTCCATATTATCTATTCCACAAAATGTCAGACCTCTGTGATCACTGTTGTGAAACAATCAAAAATGATTGGATAAGCTGTGATGCTTAAAACCCTTTCTGATTCTATTCACATACTCCCTCAACCTAATGCCCAACTTCCTCGTGGTCCTCTCCACATATTAGAGGCCACAGGGACAGGAAAGAAGGTAAGTGACATGTGTAGTTCCACATGTGATGAACTTTTTAATCTCCTAGGATTTCCCCTGGGAATGGGAACTAAAATGGGTGGTCTTCCAAATCCTATGTCTAGAAGTTCGACAAATTACACATTTTCTTCAACTAAAGAAACTGGTTTGATCTAGAAGAGTAAAAGATTTCTTTGGGGGATTAATCACGTAATGTGCTAATTTTAACCTAAGTGTTGGAGGTTTGGTATAGATAAACTGAGGCTGAGCAGGTAAAACACTTCTAAGCTCTCTATCTTTATGTAACAAATGCCAGTGTTCTTTTATTATTTTTTCAAATCGTTTGTGTTGCTTGGTGAAACCTGTTAGAAATGCAACACCATAATTTTTCTTCTTATGCAATTTTTTCTTAAAGAGAGATTCCCTATCTATATCTCTTATATTTTCTTAAGTTCTCTTCAAATCTCTGATATCTTACCCCTTTTAATAGAACCTATCTAGAATAGTTTGTGACTGAATATCATAGTCTTCTATCTTCTTAGTTTCTTCTAACCCTCAACATCTGACTTTTGGGAATGGCACCCAACCATCTTGGATGGTGGCAGCTGCCTAACGGTATATATCCAACGGTATATATCCATTTGTGTCGGTATATATCCATTTGTGCCAACTTCCTTAAAGAAGGTAGCTTTCCATTTTCTTTATATATGACTAGATCCAAAAAAATTTACTGACTCATAGCCATATGTCTAAGAAAAAGAGATACCATATGGATTACTTCCCATCTCCCTTAGGAAATTGAGAAACGATTCCCGTGATCCTGCCCTAATTATCAAAATGTTGTCTATGTATCGTTTGTAAAAAATCAATTGTGGTATATTTCTGTCATAAATGGCTTTTCTCTCCCACCAACTCATAAGGAGGTTTGCCACTGACTGGGCATACTTAGCCCCCATGGCAACTCCTCCAACTAGTAGGATTTTTTTTTTTACCTTAGTTTAGGGGAAACATTATGGTAAGAATGTCTAGCCTTTACAGCCTTTTTTTTAATCCTCATGTGCATTTGCTAGCATTTGCTCCCTGCAACTTTAACAAATATAATATAAGTGTAAATTTTCATGTAGAGACAGCAGAATGCTCACTGTGCTTCCAAGAAAATGTCAAGGAATTTATCTTGGCATTTTTCAGTAGGATGGCTTTGAATATTCACATATGGTTGTTATGGACAGGGCACAGGAGGCTAAGATTTTGAGCTGAACCAATTAAGTAGAATTAAAAGATTTTCCAAAAATTCCTTTAAAGCTGAATCTTGGTCACCCCCCCTGGCAGCTGTCATTCTTTCCCTCTTCTAAACGCGCCAAGTTGTTGATGGGTCCTCAACATCCTTATTTACAATAGAGGACAAGTGACTTATGTAGCAGATAAATAAGTAACAGGTGTATTATAGGCACAGATAATCTGCAGCCCTTCAATTGTTGAAGAAATGTAAGTCTGAGCATGGAGTTCAAGCTGGTGAGTAAAATTTCTGAACATATGGAGTAGACTAGTCATTAAGACCTGAGGTGGATGGTTTTGTTATAGAACTTCTACAACTTATTATGTGCTCTTGATGTCGAGCTTAACGACCATATCTAGCCATTGGCAAAACTAGTGATCAGCCACAGTTGTAATTTACAGCAGACCAAAAATGGTAACCTTTTATCTGGCCATAGTTGTGAGATGTTCATCTCCTGATTTTGGCCTTAGTGATGATTTATGGCTCACTGCTTTTGATGGAAGAATCCATTGGTTGGGTCTGAAACCAATGTCCACATATCAAGTTACTATTGCCCAGTCATATCACAACTCTAGGTAGCTTCAGTGAAGTTGAATAGTCCTGCACATCTAATAATATAAGCATTTATGGGGTCAATCGTGCGTGCACCATCAAACATCCTTTGTCATTCTGCATGTTCAAATCAAGTGAATCTGTATATCTTCGACAATGGAGGAGGGGAGGTAGAAACAACACTATCAGTGAAAGTTCTCATCTCTGTAAGCACCTTAAGCTGAACGTGAGGCTGTATCCGGGAAATTCTGCATCTTGTAAATCCAATCAGTGACATTTTCCATACGGAGATACATATCTTCCAGGAATCTCTCAGCCCTGGAAACAGAAGGTGTGGCAGAAAACAGAGTGTTTAAACAACACCCAGAGACAACAATGGCTTCAAATGTCACCAGATTGCAATCGTTTTGGCTGCAGCGCTGGAATATTATATAAAGTCTGCATCTCTTCTGAATATAGTTTTTTTCACGATAATGTCAACTTAAGGTGGCCGCACACAGAAGAATTTGATTGCTTGAAAACAAAGCAAGATACAGGAGGTGTGAGTTTCGAACATCAAGTGTTGGAATCAGGCCTTTTAGGCCTTTAAAAAAAATATTAAAAGCCAGCAGCTACAAATATTACAGCTGTTGACTTTTAATAAATTGACACTTACCTGTCCCAGGGTCCAGCGATGTCGGCGGCAGATGACGAGCAATCACTCGTCTCTCTGTTGCCCCCGCCGCCATCCTCTGTCAGAGGCTTCACTGCCCAGTTCCCTACTGCGTATGCGTGAGTCGCGCTGCGCTTCTCTGCTGGTCCCCGCTGTGTCCTGGGAACTGTGTGTTTCCCAGAACACAACGATTGTGGCACCGGAGTGGGGGAGGGATCACATGAGCGGAACTTCCACTTTAGGGTGGAGAACCGCTTTAAAGCATGCCAACTCTTAACATGTTCAGAAACACCAAATAACTATGCAAATACAATTTCTGTCTTTTTTTTTCCTCTGTGTTTTGAAGGCTGTCATCACAGGCCCAGGCGTTTGTCATCTTTTAAGCAATCTTCATTGTAAATGCAGACAAGTACTTTGAACAAGGAAATAATGTGCTCCACATATGTAATTTTGCCAGGATTTATATATTATTATTTCTGTGTTGCACTGCAGTCATGTTATCACTCGAGATCACAAACTCCTAGAAGAAAGCAATCACCTTAAACTAAGGTGACCAGATTTTTAAATTTAAATCCTGGAACATATCTTTTTTTGCTAGTAATAGTGGCAATCAGCGCTCTCTGCCCATCGCTGCTGCTGCATGCCGCACAGCCTGTCAAGTCTTACTCTCTGGGCCCCGGCTGGTGGCTGCTACTGAGTGGGGAGCAAAGGAAAATCACTCTGCCAGGGAAGGCAAGGAAATAAGCAGGTAGGCGGCTGGCAGAAGAACATGCGAGCAGAGCTGGATGGGCATGCACCCGAAACTGAAGAAATTTTCCCTCCGCTCACACCAGCACATGATCATCAAAAAGGGGCACAGATAATGGAAAAAAAATACACTCCCCTAAGCTAGTAGGAGCGGCGCGCGGGGGGGGGGGGGGTGGGTGTAATTCAGATTTTATTTTATTTTTATTCTGCACTGACATTGCCCCAGCCACTGTTTAAATCCAATCCGGGGACAAAACTGGGGACAGACTTGGTCCGGGGACAGTGTCCTCAATCCGGGAAAAAACCGGGGACAGACTTGTTCCGGGGACAGTGTCCTCAATCCGGGGACTGTCCCCAGAAACTGGGGATGCCTGGTCACGCTACCTTAAACACTTCTTGCTATAGCAAGGAAGGCATCAGAGGTTCTCTTAGATGTGTGCTCTGCTTGCCACAATTGGATGTCTGGAATCTCAGGAAGGGGAGGGGGGTGAATGGACTGGGCTTATTTAACATTTTTGCAGGTCACTTGAGTTCCTCCACACCAAACTCATCAAACCATTTCTTTAAGAAACTTGCTTTCTGCACAGGGACATAGTCATGCTGTAACAGAAAAGGGGCATCCCTGAAATGTTACTATAAGATTGGAAGTGCCCAATTCCAGCATCTGCCTGGATGAATCGCCTCCCGTATGCATGCCTAGGAATTACATCATCCTGCACTGGCCAATCAAGATGGCCAAAGACTCCACACCCGGAGGACACCAGCGAGGGAACGGCCGGTGTCTCATCCTCGACCGTGAAGGTGAGGATTTGCAGAATTTAGCACCATTTTAAAGTATATATAAAATTTAGGATGAAGAAAGGAATAGCTAAAACCCCTGCCTGGCTACAGGGAGCATTTCATTTTTGCAGTGCCGGGTAGGTATGACATTTCCCTGGAGTTTAGCTTTAAAGCATATCTAAAACCTAAACCAAAAATGTTATATATTATAGCTTACCAGTTTCTCTATATACGCACATGGAAGCGAAATATATATCCAATATATTTAGAAATATATATATATATATATATATATATATATCTGTGACATATATTTACAATTATTTTGTAAGTATAGTATGTCACATATATATATATATTTTTTATTTTCTAAATATATTTGAAATATGTTTCTCTTCCATGTGGGTAGCAGCAGCATTACATTGTTTTTTTCAGTCATTCTTTCCCTTTATTTTTACCTGGTAATCCTGCAAATTACACAGTTCCTGGCCCTCGGTGTCTACACTAATTTCTCAGTTAATCTTAAAAAAGAACCATGGTAGTCACCCAGGGTGGATTTTGTTCATCTCCATTACATGATGGATTATTGGGATTAGTAGCTTAAACAATGAAGATAAGGGTTTTGTAATATGCTTTATTTTAAGCTCCCAGGGAGTGACAAAAGAAAATTGTAGTTCCATCAATATGAACAGGTATATTCTGTGCTTGCTGAAAATGTGTCTTAGCCTAAAATGTTAAAACTAATGCAGCCACTACATCTAATGACTGGTAAACTGCAATACATTAAAATGTTGTTTTTGGGATTGGATACGTTGAAAGCAAACTACCGTAAGTGTTTTCAGGTTATGGTTGAGATCTACTTTTAATTATGCAACACTCATATTGTGTTAACATTGTGTACAACAGATGTTGCACTGAAAACAGCACTTAAGTATCACATAATTCTTATTTGTTGGTGTTCGGAATGGGGGGTATGCACGCGACGTAAGGCTGTGCGTGAGAGACCCGGGAACGCATCATTTCACATGGAGTCACTTCCTATAGGCAGGAGATCCGCATTCCTCATTGTGAGTGTCTTAGCATGCTTCCTCTACACATGTTCACTGCCTGCAGTCACATCATAACATCCCTTTATGAGAATACTGGAGTTCATTGATGTCATTTTGATGCATTCCATATTGTTACTATGAGTAATGCGGAATTGTGCTCTTTATGAGTCAGGAATAATCCAGTTTTGGAGCATCTGCATTGGGTTTTTATTCTGGAATTAATAATATTAATAGCAGCAGTAGAAATAATAATTATTAGTAAAAGGCACAGCCTGCATTTGAAATGGACAAATATGGCTGTCCTTATGTACACTATGTGGCCAAACATTTGCTGACACCTGTCCATCACACCTGTATGAGCTGTTGGATATCTAATTCCAAAATCATGGACATTACTATGGAGCTTCCCACCTTGGCTAGAACAGTCTCCGCTCTTCTTGGAGGGCTTTCCGCAAGATTTTGGTGTGTTGGAATTTGCCAAAAGAGTATTTTTGAGGTCAGGTGCTGATGTTGGACAAGAAGACCTGAATCACAATTAGCCCTTGTACACCCGGTCGGAGAATCCGTCAGAATGTCTGCTATCGGACCGTGTCGTCGGATAATCCGACTGTGTGTGGTATACATCGGACTGATTCCGTCCAAATATCCGTCGGACCCAATTTTCCAACATGTTGGAAATATTTCCCGACCAACTGGGCCGATCGGACATACTCCGATCATTTGTAGAGAATTTTGATCGGACCAAGTGCCACGCATGCTCAGATCAAATTCCTACATCAAAGCTATTGGCTACTAGCCTGAATGTAGTCCCATCGTAACGAAATTACGTCATCACGTTCTGAAAGATCGGATTTTTTCGCCAACTTTGTCCGACCGTGTGTATGCTACAGTTTCGGACAAGATCCGACGGGCAAAATCCTACGGATTTGGTTGTGGAAATCTCCGACCGTGTGTACAGGGGCTTAGAGTTCAAATTCATCTCAAAGTTTTTCAGTGGGGTTGAGGTCAGGGCAAGCCACTCAAGTTCCTCCATGCCAACTGGTCCTCCATGTCTTTATGGAGCTGGATCTGTACACCTGGACTCATAACTTGGAGGGGTTTTCACCTACTTCAGTTTCTATGACAGCACCTTCTGAGTGTGGTGTCTTCCAACGTCATGATTGGCTGGTGTGGGATGATGTACTGTAACTCCCATGCATGCGCGCAGCAGATGCTGGATATGTAAACTGGCCTGCCAATGTACAGCTCAGTGAACAGTGTAAACAAGATTGCAAGGAGGAAGAGACTTAGTATGTCTCACGTGTAATAAAATACCTTCCTGCTCACAATTTTAGGTTTAAAGGCCAAAGTTCTGCTTCAAGGAAACTTGAATTTTTGGTTCCATCTTGGAAAAAGAGGTTGCAGATTGGGTCACCATTGGGTCTCATTGAATATGTCAAATTTGTGACTGATTACTTCAAGGGAACCTTTTTTTATTGTCTGTATGATTGCCTTTCTGAATAAACCTGTTTATTAGTCACATAGAACACAAAAGCTGACATCTTTCATCTTTGGTTTTTCCTTTACAGAGCAAGTCATGGAGGAAGATCAAGAATATGGTGCACTGGTCTCCCTTTGTTATGTCATTCAAGAAGAAGTATCCCTGGATTCAACTGGCAGGACATGCAGGTACAACACAGAAAACCATGTTAGAGGAAGGTTCTGAACATCATCCAGGTTTTTATCTCTGGCTAACAGTTAAGGAGCTATGCCCTCACTTCCTGTCATGATGACCACACAGGAAGTAAAAATCTCCCTAATGGGAACACAGAGGGTGATAGAGACCTCTGAAAGGGTGATAGAGACCTGTGAACGGGGCCCCACCGCCACCTACCACCACCTTCCACTGTTCCACTGTTCCTGGGCTTTCCCATTCCATCAAGGAGCCTGGGACCGCTGGAAGCAGTTGGGCTGGCAGCTCACAGAGGAACATCTGTTCCTCCACCTCATCTGTGACCACTGAAGTTTTCAGTTTTTTTTTTACTGGTTTGATTCTGTGTTACTAGAGACCCCTGATCTCTCCATAAAGAGAACCTATCACTGCCCAAGCAAGCTATCAGAAGGGATGATGTTCATCCCTTGTGAAAGCAATAAAGTTTAATGGAATTTTTTTTTTTTTTAAAGTTTGAAGAATAAATTTAAATATAATAAAAAACAAAAATGTAAAGCACCCCCGTCCCCTGTGCTTCCCCATGCAAATGCGAGCGTGTACATAGGTTTTGCATGCATATCATGTGAACAGTTATTGTACCACACGTAAGGTATCAGAAAGAACCTTGGATTGAGAGCAATAATTCTATTGCCATAGCTCATGGTAAACTCTAAACTGGTAACCTGTAAAGGCTTTTAAGATTTTAGGTATTGTAGTTTGTCAAAATTTAAAATCTTGATATGTTTGGTATCTATGTAACATATATGTGAAATATGTAATAATTGGCCCGGATGGTGCATAAGGATGATCTCTTCTTCTGAAAATGCTCATTGCCTGACTCTAACGGTGAACCTCTTTCTTCAGAACTTTCAGACACAGACCTAGAATAGTTGTGTAAATAAAGAGTTCTTTCCTTTGACTTTATTGATTTGCATACCTTTTTTTGCTGACAGCTTTATTCCGTATGGAACAAAAATCTTTATATTTTAGCACCACATAGCAGAAGGCACAGTTTGAGAAGGCTTTGAAGTTAACGAAAATATATCAGCTTTATGGAAACTGGCTGGGACTGAGCCATTTTCCATAAATATCATCAGACCCTCCTTCCCCATCTGGGCCACACGGCCACCTTCAGGCCTGGTTCACACCTATGCAGTTTGCATTTCATCCATTTCTGCAGTGCTTTTTGTGGTGCGTTTTGCACTTTTGAACACAGGTTTTTGGTTTGTTTTTTATGTTTTTGATGCTTTTTTTTTTTTTTTTTTTTAAAGGAGAGCTGTTTTTGATGCAGCAGCTGAAAAACGCATAGATGTGAACGTGTACCATAGGAAGCCATGTTAAATGGACTGCAGTGCGTTTCTACAAAATGCACAAAAAAATGCATAGGTGTGAACCAGGCCTCAATGTAAACATCCAGTATCATAGACACATTAACAAAAGCAAATTTCCAAATTCAAATTCAAAAATGTATTCCGGTAAACGTGTAACTTTCTTGTCTTTGCAGGTAGTTTTAAGGCCGCAGCCAATGGTAAGATCCTAAAGAAGCATTGTGACTGCGAGCAGCGATGTCTCAGCCAGCTTATGAATGATGTGCTGAAGCCGTACGTCCCCATGTATCACGGTGATGTGCTGAAAGATGGTGAGAGATACAACCAGATGGAGGACCTGCTCTCTGAGTTTGACAGTCCCTGTGTCATGGACTGCAAGATGGGGGTCCGGTGAGCACTGATTTTTATTACTTGGTTTAATTGTATATGAAATGCATGCCATCGAAGGAAAGGAGTCAAAGAGGGCGTTCTATGGGGTCTCTGCTCTCTTAGGGCCCATTGGTAGGGCCAGAATTTTAGAGCCTATATCAGTAAAGGGAACTTGTCCTACCAGGAGATTTTGCCCCTGTTCACATTGACTGCGGCTTTGAAATTATGCAACTTCACCTGAAATTGCACAATTTCTGAGCCACATGTCAGTGCGACTTTGAAGACATCTGTGCGGCTTATTGCATAGACGTCTTTTCTGGTTGCACCTGAAATCCTCAAAAGTAGTGCATGTATTATTATTATTATTATTATAAAGGATTTATATAGCGCCAACAGTTTGCACAGCGCTTTATAATATGAGGGAAGACAGTACACATAGAATACAAATCAATACAGGAGGGACTAGAGGGCCCTGCTCGTTAGAGCTTACAATCTAGAAGTACTACTTTTTCAAATCGATGCAGCGCTGCAAAGTCGCCATCGCACCAATTTGAACAGTAGGATTTCTGGCTATAGGGTGCACTTGTCATGCGATTTGACTAAAGACATATAGACAGTGCACTTTGGAAGAACAGTTGCCCCAGAGCTTAGTAAATGAGCAGAAGCTCTGCTGACTTCCATCATCCAATCATGGGGAAGTAAAAATGCATTTTTTTTTATTTCCCTTGCATGTGATTGGGTATTCTTTGCAAAGTTAAGCTCCATCTCATTTACTAAGCTTTGGAACAACTGCACTTGCAAAGTGCACAATCTATTTGTCTTTAGTAAATCCACCCCTATATCCTTTACAGCCTCTAAATTGACAGCTAGAAAAAAAAAACTGCTTGCTCATATTTGTCAGATGGAAGTCGCATAAAGTAAAACTCCAGCTATTTTTTTTTTTCACATTTGGATAGATACAGCGCCTTGAAAAAGTATTCATAGCCTTTGAAATTGTCCACATTTTGTTATGTTACACCCAAAAACTTAAATGTATTTTATCGGGATTTTATGTGATAGACCAACACAAAGTGGCACATAATTGTAAAGTGGAAGGAAAATGATAAATTGTTTGTCAAAATTTTATACAAATAAATAAGTGAAAAGTTTGGTGTGCATTTGTATCCAGCCCCATTACTCTGATACCCCTAACTAAAATCTAGTGGAACCAATTGCAAATCAGAAGTCACATAATTAGTAAATAGAGTCCACCTGTGTGTAATATAAGCTCAGTAAAAATACAGCTGTTCTGTGAAGCCCTCTGAGGTTTGTTAGCAAACAGTAGTGAACAAACAGCATCATGGAGGCATTATATGGTCGACGAGTGTATATACGTGCTGTGCCTGATCAGTAATACTGCGGAATAATTGTTGGGATCATTTTACCTTTAAATTAATTGAAGCAGACCTAGCATAAGTTCTATTTTTCAATAATTGCAGGTATTTATTACCTATCATAGAGATCACAGTACTATGCCGTCATCTGCTTTCCTCTCCAGAAGGATGGAGTCATCTTTGTACAGGCATATTCCAAGGTCACTTCCTGTTTTCTGGACAAACTGTGATGTAGATCTTGATGCTTGAGTAGTTCTTGGCTGTGTTCTCAAATGTTTTGACACAGATCAGCCCCTGCTGCAGCTTGTCTTTATGGGACTTGCTACAAAATTACAATGTTGCAGTTTGATCACTAGATGAGAGGAGACTGAGGAAATGCTTCCTCCTACCTACAGCAGATTAATGACTTCATCTCAGTCTAGGCAAAGGCTAGAACTGAAGGTTAAAGTGTTACTCAACCCACAACCGTAAAATCAGTCTGTATATGCAGCATAGCATGCTTGTTATACGCACTGTGGAACTTAAGGGGTTAAGCATCTGCATTGTGTAAAAAGGCTGTTTTATCCTGTATGCACACATCCTACCCTCCCTACACTGTCTATTTGGGGAAGGCCACCTAACACAGGCAGGGTAGCCGACCTGCACATGCTCGGTTGTGTCTTTTATGCTGGAGAGAACAGCCAGGTCACATGATATTGACATCACACATGTGGGCGTGTATACAGGCTGTAATGGAAATCTCCTCCTACCTGAACTCTCAGCACAGGAGAAACTATGCAGATTATGATGTAATTGTGGTATACAGATCATTCAAAAAGGTATATAGTGACAGTATTTTAATTTAAAAATAAGATTTATACGCTGTGGGCACTGGGGGTGAGGGGGGGGGACTGGGCTGATTAACTATTTTCATATTACTGGGTTTAGTAACCCTTTTAGGCTGGGTTCACACTAGTGCAAATTGGAGGTGGGTTTCTCTGCATCCAATTCGCATAACAGGATATTGTTACCGGTGTTCTGACGAGAAGCGCCCTCCATCGAATACTTTCCGGGATGTACTGCGCATGCGCCGTATGGAACAGCACAACAGCTGATTTGCCGATCAGCTGGGCTGACATAACCAGGGCGTATGAGCACATTGTAGGAGGTATCTCTCGATAAGAGATACCATTTTACAGGCACAATTTAAACCTATACAAACAGCGGGGAGACTGTAGTTCTCAGATTGTGCATCGCTCCTGCTGGAGGTCGCCTAGTGGCTGTGTTGAAGAGCTGGTTTTGTCTGTGTTGCAACCCGCCCTTTCACACAGGCAAAACCAGCCATTCAACACAGCAAACCTGCCCTGCAGCACAGACAAAACCTGACCATCAGCACAGTGTAAAGCCGCCCCGAAACAGCGAGGCACAATGTGAGAACTTCGGTCTCCCCCTGCTGTTTGCATAGGTTTCAATTGTGGTCGTGAAATGGTATCTCCCAATGAGAGATGCCTCCTATGATATGCGCTTGCGCCCTGGTCACGTCACTCCAGCTGATCAAAAAATCAGCTGAAGTGCGACTCCGTCCTGCACATGCGCTGGCACTATTCGATGGGGGCCACTTTTCGACCGAACACCAGCTCTCTATGAAGCCAGTTCACAGCAACGGCTCCAGTGCGAATTGCTCCTGTATATCTTTTGGTATGTTTTAGGTCCAAATTCAGCCCAAAATTCAGGCTGAAATCAGATCTGAAATGGTGAACGGAGATGCACCGGACCCCAGCTGTGAGCCGCTGCGTGCTGCAATGTGAACCCAGCCTAAAGCGCTACAAAACCCTCCTTTTTTTTTTTTATAGCCAAGGGAGCTGCAATCTTAGCCCCTGTTTGATCTGCAGATGTGATCAGTTATGACATCAGACATTTGATGGCTTGACAGTTCTGTTGGGAGTGAAAGTAACTGAGACAGTTCATTCACAGTGTGACTTGAATATAATTGTTTTAGGAAAACATTCAATTAAAGAGTTTAGTTCTGCTTTAAGGGCCAGTTCACACCATAGAAACACAGTCCAGATGCAATCCAGATGCTTTTCTGCATGCACGTTTTTGAAATGTTCCAGTGTGTTTTTGGTGCGTTTTTAATGCAGCCCGGTGCATTTTTCCCCCTGTTTTTTTAACCTTAAATAAGGACATGTGTGTTCCAGTGCATTTTTGGTGCATTTAGGTGCGTTTTGGAGTGTTCCAGTGCGTTTTTGGTGCATTTATGTGCCTTCCAGTACAGTCCAGTGCAAGAAAAATGTACCATGTTGTACTTTTTTTTCTGGAACTGAAACGCTCTGGAACGCACTGCACTGGTGTGAACTATGCCATTAGAAACCATATAACCTACTTTCCATACATTTTTTTATGCAGAATAAAACACACTGGACTGCATGTAGTGTGAACTGGCCCTTAAAGCTGGATTCACACCTATGCAGTTTTAGTGCTTTTTGCATTTTGCAGATTTGCACTACAGAACGCGTTCCATAGGAAACCATTGTAAATGGACTGTAGTGCAAATCTGCAAAATGCAAAAAGCACTAAAAATGCATAGGTGTGAATCCAGCCTAAGATGGGTTTTTAATGATAAAAGTTGCACGTTGGAGCAATGAATGATACAGTTGCTGTGTATTGTGACCCATCAGAAATTGATTTCTTCAGACCTGTGAAGAGAGATCCACTTTAGTCCAGATAGATGATAATTACTGGAAAAAGCAGGACAATCGTGTTTGGTGAAGCTCAGGGCAGTTCAGGTAATGTGATGGAAAGCGCTGGGTCTCGTCTAATTTTAACCTCATTCAGAGTTCTTAATCGTCTTTATCCAAAACCGCTGAAGTGGAAGTAAGCAAATCATGTAACTGTACAACTTACACCTCCTTCTTTGTACACATACCATTATTCATCAGTGTGGATAATTGAACAACATATCAGCTAGATTTTATTTAGCTTTGCTCAAATAAAAGACAATTAGCTTCAGCTGCATAACTCAAGTGTGTAATGTAATAAAATGAAAAAATCTTTATTGAAGTATCAGGGGTGGTATTGTCAACTTGTTTTTGCTGACACATGCTATCATCCTTATCTTTCCTTCATTACTTTCTCACTCAAGAACCCAGGGCAAGCATGTGCATATCATGTATGGTAGATGCACAAACTAGAAACAAAGCGTTACTAGACCTACTGATAACCAACAATACAGACCTAATCACGGATGTGGAAATACGGGGAAATTTAGGAAACAACGATCACAGGTCAATTGGCTTCAGTATAAATTACACAAATAGGAAACATAAGGGCAATAAAAATTCACTGAATTTCAAAAAGGCAAAGTTCCCTAAACTATGAACCTTGCTAGAAGATATTAATTGGAATAAAATCTTAGGAACAAAGAACATGGAGGAGAGATGGGGTTGCTTTAAGAGCATATTAAATAAGGGCATTCACCAGAGCATCCCATTGGGAAATAAATTGAAAAGAGCGAATAAAAGTCCTGGGTGATTTAACTCCAATGTAAACATGCATAAAAAACCAAAGGAGAAGGCCTTCAAAAAATACAAGCCTAAGGTATCATCATCAGCATTCAAACTTTACAAAGAATGCAACAAGAAATGTAAGGGTGCAATTAAGGGTGCGGCTAAGATAGAACACGAAAGACACATAACAGAGGAGAGCAAAAAAAATCCCAAGAAATTATTTAAGTTTATAAACAGTAAAAGAGGGAGGACAGACCATATTGGCCCCATAAGGAATGAGGAAGGGAATCTGGTTACAAAGGATGGTTAGATGGCAAAGGTATTGAATGTATTCTTCTCAGTCTTCACAAGGGAATCGGGGGGGTTTCAGTAACCAAAACTGCGCTGTTTTTTCCTAATGACACATCACAGGAAGCGCCCTCATGGCTAACAGAGGACAGAATTAGAAATTCTTAACATTAATAAGTCATCGGGACCAGGTGGCTCTCACCCGAAGGTCCTTAAGGAACTCAGTCAAGTGCTTGCTAGACCATTGTTCCTAATTTTCACTGACAGTCTACTGACTGGAATGGTACCAGCTGATTGGAGAAAACTCAATATAACACCAATATTTAAAAAAGGGCCAAAATACATCCCTGGGAATTACAGACCAGTTAGCCTAATATCAATAGTGTGCAAGCTCTTGGAGGGGATGATAAGGGACTATATACAAGATTTTAGTAATGAGAACGGTATCATTAGCAGTAATCAGCATGGATTCATGAAGAATCATTCTTGCCAAACCAATCTATTAGCCTTGTATGAGGAGGTGAGTTGCCATCTAGATAAAGGGAGGCTTGGTGTATCTGGATTTTGCAAAAGCATTTGATACAGTTCTGTACTGTACAAAGTAAGGTCCGTTGGCATGGACCATAGGGTGAGTACATAGATTGTAAACTGGCTACAGGGTAGAGTTCAGAGGGTGGTGATAAATGTGAAGTACTCAGAATGATCAGGGGTGGAAAGTGGGGTCCCCCAGGGTTCTATGCTGGGACCAATCCCATTTAATTTGTTCATAAACAACCTGGAGGATGGGGGTAAACATCTCAATCTCTGTATTTGCAGACAATACTAAGCTAAGCAGGGCAATAACTTCTCTGCAGGAGGTGGAAACCTTGCAAGTAGATCTGAACAAATTACTGAGGTGGGCAACTACATGGCAAATGAGGTTTAATGTGGAAAAATGTAAAATAATGCATTTGGGTGGCAAAAATAGGTATGCAATCTATACACTGGGTGGAGAACCTCTGGGGGGACTCAAGGATGGAAAAGGACCTGGGGGTCCTAGTAGATGATAGGCTCAGCAATGGCATGCAATGCCAAGCTGCTACTAACAAGGCAAACAGAATATTAGCATGCATTAAAAAGGGGATTAACTCAAGAAGTGTAAGTACCTAAATATGACCTGGTATTACCCTCTAGCATTCCCTGTACAGCAGGGCTGACAAGTAAAACAAGGAAGCAGTGCAAGCAGCCAATCAGTTCATGCGCTGAGCAGATACATACTAATAGGAGGAAAAAGCAAAGTGCAAGAGAAATGAGCTCATAACTCTGGTACCTCTCTTCTCTGTCCAGTCACTGGCTAGAGCAGGTCTAGGATGACCTGGGCTCAGAGGAAGTGGGTTCAAAGATGCTAGGCATCAGAGGACATCTAGGGCCAGAAAAATGTGCTGCATGGATAATTTCTGGATTGAAGCTGAATATTTCAGCAAAAGCAGAATAGAAGAAAACAAGGGCGCATGATCTCACGTTAAAAGGTGAGTACATGTATTGAAATATAATAAGTTACACTGGAGAAGCCAGCTTCCATCACAGATGACATCCACAGAACAACAATGTTATACCATGCAATGATAGTATGCAGCACAAGAAAACTCAACGTGGCAGCTGATAGGATCTGGTTAGACCTGCTGTGTAGGCTGTCAAATGTAGGCATGTGGAGAAGTAGTAATATATGGGGCCAGGTGCCTGACCCCATGTATTGGCACTTTGCCACGAGCTTAGAAAGTGGCCACAGTCGCCAAGAGTTTTTGTTATCTCTTTTATTGGGACAACTTCCATTTAATTCCTGTCCTGGAGATATAACAGAACGTGAGAGAAATCCTTCCAAAGTGAGAAGAAATTTCCTCTAGTTGTCATCGGAACAGATTTCCCCTAATCTCTTGTTCTGGTTGCAACTGTAACACTTTTTGTCATGTTATTATTTTTTGTTTTCCACTATATTATCAAAAGTATTGGGACACATGCCTTTACACACACATGAATTTTAATGGAATTCAAGTCTTAGTCCGTAGGGTTCAATATTGAGTTGGCCCACCCTTTGCAGCTATAACAGCTTCAACTCTTCTGGGAAGGCTGTCCACAAGGTTTAGGAGTGTGTCTATGGGAATGTGTGATCATTCTTCCAGAAGTGCATTTGTGAGACTGATGTGGACAAGAAGGCCTGGCTCGCAGTCTCCACTCTAATTTAGGTCAGGACTCTATGCAGGCCAGTCAAGTTCCTCCACCCAAAACTCGTTCATCCATGTCTTTATGGACCTTGCTTTGTGCACTGGTGCACAGTCGTGTTGGAACAGGAAGGGGCCATCCCTAAACCGTTCTCACAAAGTTGGGAACATGAAATTGTCCAACATGTCTTTTTATGCTGACATCTTAAGAGTTCCCATCACTGGAACTAAGGGGCCAAGCCCAACCCCTGAAAAACAACCCCATACCCTAATCGCACCTTCACCAAATGATTTCAACCAGTGGACAAAGCAAGATCCACAAAGACATGGATGAGTAAGTTTGGGGTGGAGGAACTTGACTGGCCTGCACAGAGTCCTGACCTCAACCAGATAGAACACCTTTGGGATGAATTAAAGCAGAGACTGAGAGCCAGGCCTTCTTGTCCACATCAATGCCTGACCTTACAAATGCGCTTCTGGAAGAATGGTCAAACATTCCTAAACCTTGTAGAGAACGTTCTCAGAAGAGTTGAAGCTGTTATAGCTGCAAAGGGTGGGCCAACTTAATATTGAACCCTACGGACAATACCTTTGGTAATATAGCGTATTTTTATGTTTTATGTTTTTTTTTTATCAGTTTGTGAATAGACATAGGAGCGATCGGTACCGATAAAAATGGTGCAGCTGTGCATAATAACCAATCAGCTTCTAACTTCAGCTTGTTCAATTAAGCTTTGAAAATAAAACCTGAAGCTGATTGGTTACTATGCACAGCTACACCAGATTCTGTGGGCTCCAGTTTTAATAAATCTCACCTACTATTTCCAATTCAGAAAAGGAAGGGGACGGTAAATTACATAGTTACCAGCCCCTTCCCCCACTCTCCATCCACCTGTGTGCCCGCAACAGCCAGCGGGAGAGGGAAGCCGGAGGCGCTGGGGGGGCAAGGGGGTGCTGGGCACACAAGGGGGAATCTGATGTGGGTAGCCCAGGGAGGGGGATCTGTGCGGCGGGACAGGAGGACAATTACAGGTTAATGCACTGTGCCTCTCCCTCCAGCAGCTGAAAGCTGGGAGGGAGAGACACAGTGCATAGTACTGTAATTGGCCTCCCGTCCCGCTGCACCAATCCACCATCTGCCCAGGCCCCCCTGTGTGCCCGGGCCCCCCCACAGAAGGCCTGGTGGTAGCCCCCTGTCGGCGGCCCTGGTTAGAGTGGATATCCAGGTCCTGACAGCATGATGATGAACAGGCAGATGTTTCATTGGGCGACCTTTTTTTGGTGAGACATCTGTGATCAGATATGTACAGAAACCAAGTCATTAATCTGCATCAGTTCCTCTCATCTGTCACATTGTCTGTGTAGTTTGGTCTTCCAAGGTAAAAACAACTAATACATTCATGGCAGGGCTTCTGCAGCTATCACCTTCCAAATTCAAAACCTAAAAATGCAATTAGCGGGTGCAGTAATGATGAGCAGGTCACCCAGGGTCACGGCTAATGGTCGGTATCTTACAGGAGATGTGTCTATCTCTGGCTGCTGGGACAGGGACACCAGCACAGAAGGGGTTAAAGGGACTGTCAGAAGCTTGACAGTGCGTGGGTGTGCTCAGTACATAGCTGGAAGGAAACTAGCGTACATGTGTTCTCACTGACAGCGATATCTGCAGCTCTGCGCAGTGTCCAACCACAGAGCCGCTAAAATACCGCCTTGGTTTACCGGTCAAGGACCAAGACTGGTCTTCAGAATTGTATCTCTTAAAGTATTGGTAACAGGCTGAATATAGAATTTTATAACAGCATTCCATCTATATTTTATTTCTCACAAAAATTCACTCTCTTGTTCTCATTCTAGCACTGCCCTTCCATTGGTGGTACTCTTCTGGCATCTGTCTAAAGTCATGCAATGCAATTCTTGTGAGCCCCTAGAGGTGCGTCCTCATAGTGCCTAGGCTCACAATGGAGCCCTCCATAGACCAGTGCCTAAACATCATCATTTTTAGTCTTTTAGATCTGCAGCATTAATTTGGGCCCTGTTTACGCTGTTCTGTTCCATTGCGGTACATGTTAATGTACAGTTTTTAGTTCATTAATGCCATGCATTAAAGTAGGGGACTCCTGGGGGCCCTTATCTGGCCTGCTACTTGATTTTATCTGGCCCACAGCTGGGGTCAGTGATCATCATTGTGCACTAATTAAGGATTACGGTCAGAAGAGGGTGCTTATATCTACTTCTGATGTAAGGGGGGACTCTGACAGGGACCCTGATGAAAGGGGGGAATCATATGGAAGACTCTGATGTAAGGGAGGCTCTAATGGCGAACCCAATTTAAAGCGGAATCTAATGGGGATCCTGATGTAAGGGGGGACAATGATGGGTGCACTGATGGGGATCCTCCTAATGTAAGGGGGGCTCTGATAGGGACCCTGATGGAAGGGGGGGGGGGACGTATGCAGATTCTGATGTAAGGGAGGCTCTGATGAGGACTCTAATGGGAAACCTGATGTAAGGTAGGACATGGATGGGCACTTGGATGAACATCCTAATGTAAGAGGGGACTCTGATGGGAATCCTGGTTTAATGGGGGGCTCTGATGGAGACCCTGATAGATGGGGAGAATACTGTGGCAGACTCTTATGTAAGGGGGTCTCTGTTGAGATCCCTAATGTAAGGGTGGAATCTAGTGAGGACCCTGATGTAAGGTGGGACTCTGGTGGGGACCTTGATGTAAGTGGGAACACTGATGGGCACACTGATGGGGACCCTAATGTAAGAGTGGATGCTAATGGGAACCTTAATGTAAGGGGGGGAACTTATGGGCACTCTAATGGGGATCCTAATGTATGGGGGGACTCTGATGGGAATCCTGGTGTAAAGGGGGGCTCTTATGGGGACCCTGATGGAAGGGGGAATCCTATGGCAGACTCTGATGTAAGGGGGGCTCTGATGAGGACATTAATGTAAGGGGGCACTCTAATGGGGGCCCGAAAGGAAGGGGGGACTTGAATGGGGACCCTGATGTAAGGGGGAGGGGCACTGATGTAAGAGGGACTGTGGTATTGAAAGGAAATGTAGCCTAAAAGTAGAAGTTCACCCTAAAACTAAAATCTCTAAATCTACAGGCATTCACAATCTAAGACTAACCTATCTAGCCCTGTAAAGAAGAAATCGCTATACATACTGTACCTTTTCTGCAGCTGCTCTGGTCTCCAGCAGTGGAAGGTCTGCAGAGGAGACAGCCGACAACGGCTGGTAAATGTCTGGGAAGTGACGTCACCCAAAGACTTACTATGGGGCTTCCGTTGTTGGCTGCCTCCTCTGCACCCACCTCCACAGAGAAGCCACTGACAGCTCAGCGTGGGACTGGACAGAAGCAGCTCCAGAAAAGGTATGTATAGTGATTTCTTTTTTACAGGGCTAGATAAATCTGGTTAGTCTTAGGTTGTGGATACCTGTATCATTTAGAGATTTTAGTTTTAGGGTGGACTTCTACTTAAAGGATGGTGATTGTTCTATGAATGTCTTGGTTCAGGCATTTCCTGTTCATTTCCAGTTTTGCTCTTGTGTTGTCACCCTGTCATATGTGCCCTTGGCATAGAGTAGTAGTGGCCCTGTTGGCACACATTGCTCCACCATTGCCACCATCAGAAAGCTGGATTAGAGCAATGATGTGCAGCCAATGCCGAAGTGTCTGCATGCAGACAGGCAGATGCTGAAAGAGGCTGTAGTAGAGCAGCGGCACTAAGATAGAAAAAAATCTGAAAACAGTATTTTATGGAAAAAAAACATGGTGACTGTTTATGATACACAGTGCAATGTAGTAAAACATCTAACCGAAGTATGACAAGCCTCAAAGCTCAATTCAGTCCAGTAATTATTTTATTTATCACCAAACAATAATAAAAAATGTCAAAAATTTCACGGACTCAAAACTACCCCTTTATCAGGGCTGTATTGCAAGGCACCAGGTTTTTCTAGACCCAAAGTAGAGATGTTAGTGTGCTCTTGGATGTCTTGCACTGCACTAAAGCTGTCCCCTAGGTCTCAGACATAGGCAGTATTGCACTACACTGTCCCCACTGTGGCTTTGAATATGATGGCTGTCGTGTACTCACTCAGTCTCTTAAACTAGATTCTAGAATCCAGAAAGCTGCTGCACTGACCTTTCTGCTGAACAGGCTGCTTTTGGCATGGATTAAAGCCTGCAGCTATACCCTAGCTGAGACACTGGCTGAGTAATGTCCTGGAGCTTCTTTCCGCTCTCTCTTCTGCCCCAGGGGGCAGAAACCCACCATAGGGGTCTCCTTCAGACAGCTGGGCCCTGGACTCTGCTCCTAGCTTGCCAGGCTTTTGAGTATTTATGGGCTACTTCCCCACTTTCTTGGCCCGCCTCCCCAGGGATTGGTGGAAACTTCATAAATATTCAGAATGCAGCCTCTATCCCTCCACCCACTATGTTCTAGAAATATCCAAAGAGTTCCAGAAGACAGGGGGAGGCAACAGAGCCACAGCCTTTGTAGCACTGCCCAGTCTCCTAAACACAATTAACCCCTTCTCCTCTGCCTACAGGGTTGCCAATCTAAATTTACTGACACTAGCAACAGTGAGGGTGCTACAGATAATATTAGATCCAGACTAGCAGATAAGCTATATGCTGATGGTGATACAAAGCACAGGGGACACTGATATGACTGTCCAAATAGAATGAGGTATTTACAGCAGGAACCATTACAACTGCTTGGAAAGCGATTTTTATTTCCTTTTTTTGGAATTGGACATCCTCAGACGACAATAGGAGATTGAAATCGCCCATTGTGATCTGCTGACATCTGCAGTCCGCTGAGTGCGGCCAGGTGTCAGGTGTTTCAGGAGACCTTGAACTGTAATCAATGTATCACCCTCAGTTGTCACTCCCGCAGAGCCGCTTATCATCTCCGGCTTTTCCTGTTTCTCCCTGGAAAGTCTCTCCTCATTATTATAATTATACTCGGGTCATTGTTATGTGCTCAATGCATCAATAGACTTTTTATTCCCTTTGTCAGCAGACCCTTGTAGAACAAAAATGAAATCTATCCAAAATACATGGGCCATAAAAAAGCACACCCTGCCCTTCCGTACAAGCCCAGCGCCGTGAATGCCCTTGACCGGGCAAGCTGACCGGACCCTAACCTGCAGAGCAAGGCCTGGTTTTCATTAACATGCCATGAGAAAAACACATAACTCCTGAAAGCTGGTTTATTGTCCCTCTGTGGCTTCAATGCCTTCATTGCTGGCACCAAACAAGCATGGAGAAAGTGGACCAAAATGATTTCAGAGGCATTGGATCACCATGCCAGCCAATCAATTAGCCCTTTCAGAGGTCAAAACGAATAGGCACTGGAGATGAATGAAGTGATAATGCTAAAGCAAAGAGAAATTAAAAAAAACTATTTTGTGTGTGTGTTTTTGGATGTATCTAGAATAGTTTTTTTTATTTCATTTACAGACTCATTTTAACAAAGAGCCAATATTGCTACAAGATTTCCATTATACTTCGCAGTCCTTCCCTTTCATAACAATCAGTCCATGATGTGGCACCAGGGGGAGGCCAACGGGATTCCCATTGCTTTACAGAGCAGAAAGAGCTTCGTGATTGGAGGGGACCTGATTATGAGACTGACAGGTCACATGGCTACCCGCCTTTTTTTTTTTTTTTTAAAGCTTAAAGAGGAGCTCCAGTCAATTTTGTAGTTATTAAAGCGTTTGTATTGTCCGCTTGGTCATTTTTTACCTACAAGTACCTGTAGGTAAAATTAATATCTCCTAAACCTGTATGGTTTAGGAGATATTCGCCTTGCATGTGCATGTGCAGTGAAGGTCCGGCATATCATGCCGGAACTTGCTGGAATTAATGATGTCATCACGACTCTGGCCACTCACAGTGCCGGAAGAACTTCTGCTTGGATCATCTGTCAAAACCAGGTACCACAAAATAAAGCGCCGCTTGGTGAAGGGGAGGCTCTAAAGAGGAACTTCCCCTTTTGGGGGAAGCTCCAGTTTAACTCAGAATAAATTTTAAAATTTTAATTTATTTAAAGCAGAGCTCTACCCAAACACCGACTGCAACCCTCCCCCCCCCCCCCCCCGCTGCCACATTTGGCACCTTTTGGGGGGGGAATGGGTACCTGTTTTTGACATGTACCCGCTCCCAGTTCCAGCTCAGGCGGCGAAGTGAGCTGGAAATTGGGCCCTCTCCTCCCTCCCCCTGCAGCCAGCCCATTCACAAAGATTCACATATGCGCAGTAAGAAACCGTCTGTGAAGCCGCAAGAATTGGCTTGGGTGAGGACACCGCTGGATGCCTGGATGGGTAAGTGCCCTAATAGTAAAAGTCAGCATCTACAGTGTCTGTAGCTGCTGACTTTTAATTTTTGGAAGTGGGAACTGAAACTCCACTTTAAATAGGGATACAAATCCACTTTGTGCTCACCAAATGCCTTTGCAAACTTATTTAGTAGTGCTGTACATAGTCTGTGCAGAGAGCAGAGCTGTGGGAGAGACCCAGCAGACCACAACCACTACAGGCTGCCTGCAAAAACAACAGGAGGGGGCGGAGACAAGACCAGTCACCATGCACAAGGGGAGAGATCAGAAGTGACCGGTCTTTATTACAGGAAGCTCCTGTACAGAAGCAAAGTTCACACCGGATTACTGCACAGATCTGGAAGAAATACACAAAGCACACCAAGATTCACACTGGATTACTGGATTTCACCAAAACTGAGACATTTCACTGAAATCTCCCAATGTATATGGAGACATTGTAGAAATGAGAACTCTCAATTTTGCATATCTGTTTTATTACTCTTGGAAAAGGTTACTGTTAGAATGGAGACCTGAGTGGTGCTCTCGTATTTTATCCTGACAGGTCCCCTTTAAGAGGTTTGCTGGTCCCTTGCTCACATATTCTGTGTTTTATGTAGCAGATGACGCATGCATGTAGAGTATGGAACAAACATAAACCGACACAAGATAATGCGTGTTTATTCCTCTAAATTGTGAGAAATGTTGCAGAATAATCTGTCATCTTCTATGTTGTTCACACATTTTAAGTAATTTTCCATCTGCCACCTGCCTGGCTTGTGCTGCAGAGCTGAAGCTTCATGTAACGAGTATTCCCGCAGCCTTTTCTTTATAGCTCTGAAATTAAAGTGTATGTTACCCTAATGTTTATTTGTTTCTATGTGTGTGTGTTCACATGTTTATTTTATAAATCAAATCCTGGTTTATTCTGCAAATCACCTCTCTTCCTTGTTCCAAACTGACCACACAAAGCACAGAAGCTGATCTGTGTTAGTGTGGACAGTTTTCATCCTCTGGCTGGCCATTCAGAGGTACAGGACAGCGTGCAGACACACAGCATGCCTGTATTGGGTAGTTTGTTCAGCCATCGCACCCCCTGACCAATCACAGCATGCCTCCAGCATATAGCCCCTCCTGATCAGTCTGTCTCTTAAACAGGCCCCCTGCTCAAGCACAGCCTGCATCTTGCCTTAGGATGAACAGGCTATAGAATAAAGGCAGTGTAACCCCACACCCCACTATCAGGATCAGGAAGAAGAGATGCATGCGCACACGACAGAACTTTTTAAAGTGTTACTAAACCCACAACAGTAAAATCAGTCTGTATATGCAGTAAAGCATGCTGGTTATACACGCTGTGAACCCTATGGGGTTAATAGTATGTATTTTGTAAAAGGGTCTTTCATTCTGTCTTCTCTGATCCTCCCCTTCTTTTGCTGTCCACAATCCATCTCCTGATAAGACAGAACCTTTGGAGTCACTCTGTACATGCTCAGTTTGGTGTGTATTACTAGAGAGTTTTTTTTTTCTTGGGAGGGTGCATGGGATCAGCACAGGACCAATCAGCACTGTCCAGACAGAGGGTCAAGGGTCATGCGGCCTCATAGCATAGTCAGAGGAGAATGAAAACTCCCCCTACAAGCTTTAACCAGACACTGATAGAAGTCATAAGACTACTATATACTGCTGATGAGAAAGGGTATTTAGCTGTTTATATTTACTAAAACAATTGCATTTCCATGTTCTGTGTACTGTGGGAGACCAGATATAGTGAATGCAGGGCCCTTGATTTAGTAACACGTTAACCTTGTAAGAAAAAAAAGGCAGTTATGGCCCCCCTGGCGCAGTGCCCCTCTTCCATATTGAGGGCATGTGGCCTGGTATGATTCAGGAGGGGGTGTTCGTTCCCCACTTCCTTCCTGGCCTGCCAGGCTGCACCTGTTTACCTTTGTACTTGTTTAAAAATCTTACCAATCCTTCCTCCTTTTATGCACTATTAGGGAGGTTATGTTTACCATAAATATCCCTGTCTGTACTGTGCTGGCAGATGTCATTATCAGTTGTAAATTAGATGTGCACAACGTCTGTCCTAACAAGGGGTTAAATATTTCAAGGCTTGGCTGGTGCCTTGTATGCTAATTCACATTACAAGCTTTTCTGAACAAATTGAGCTACCTATAGAGTAATATGTATAAACCTGCTACAAAGAAACAGCTAGTAACATAGGATTTTTTTTTAAACAAATCTAAAGTTCCACTGTTGTACACTGTGAGGAGGCATGTTCTTTAATTGTAGAAGAGACATGTAGGAGGGGTCTGAAAATGACAAGGAGATATTGGCTTTTAGTGTCCTTAATGACATTGTGTAGTTGATATTGTTAAGACTAAAATATAAAATTTTGTTTCTTTCCCATGTTGGTGAATTCAGGACCTACTTAGAGGAAGAGCTGACAAAAGCCCGGAAGAAGCCTAGTCTGAGAAAAGACATGTACGGCAAGATGATTGAAGTGGATCCCAGTGCCCCAACCGAAGAGGAAAATTTGCAGC
Source organism: Lithobates pipiens (assembly GCF_037356315.1). Taxonomy (NCBI): domain Eukaryota; kingdom Metazoa; phylum Chordata; class Amphibia; order Anura; family Ranidae; genus Lithobates; species Lithobates pipiens. The sequence goes on along the minus strand of NW_027507758.1, from coordinate 83,586,563 downwards.
GAGCTGTTACCAAACCACGCTACATGACATGGAGAGAGACGATCAGTTCAACAGCCACACTTGGCTTCAGGATTGAGGGCATCAAGGTACAGAATAATCCATGATTAAGATATGAAGCTAAGTTCCATACTCTCGTACATGGAGACTTTCTATTCTGTTCAAACAGTCTTTTGATCCCCTGCCAGACAGTGCAGCCAGACCAGTGACCTTAGTTTTCTTTACAGTTTGGTCACCGACTGTTCATGGGGCAATGAAAGAGCATCATCACCCATCATCACCTTGCATCATTCCTTGCATTAAAGGAGAAGTACAGCCAAAGCTTGTTTGGCTGTACTACTCCTGTGGATCTCAGGAGTGCAGCTCATTCTGCACTCCTGTGACCCATTTTCACAATTTTCAGCAGACATCGGTCTGAAGCCCACTGTCGTCTGGTGTCACAGAGCCAGTCCAGGCTCTAAAGATCGCAACATTATGATCGGGATTGGCCCATATGCCTAGACTGGCACCCGGCTCAGCCTCTCAGCAAACAGCTGAGAGCCTGAGCCAGCTGCTACCGCCCCTTCCACAGCCCAGCGCTCCAGTGAGCGCTGGAAGGGCAGAGTAGATTGCAGTGACTGACACTCACCAGCTCTCTGCTCAGGGATCTCTGAAAACCAAGCTATAGGCAATGTTTGATCGCAAAGTTCTCATCCTTAGAGCCGGCAGGGGAAAGATTCAGCATTGAACCAATGCTGCATCCGCCTAAGTATGTATAATTCTAAAAAATTCTCATACTTTTTAGTGTAAGTCCACCCTAACACTAAAATCCCTGCATCTACAGACATCCACAATCTAACACTAACCTATCTAGCCCTGTAAAGAAGAAATCAGTATACATACCTTTTTGAAGCCGATCCAAACTGGTTTCCAGCTGCAGAAGCTCTGCAGAGGACACAGCCAATAACGGCTGTGAAATGAATGGGTAGTGATGTCATCCATAGACTTACTATGGGGCTTCTGTTGTTGGCTGTGTCTTCCATAGCCGCAGAGGACAGCTCAGGGTGAGATCGGCTTCAAAAAAGGTATGTATACTGATTACATCTTTACAGGGTTAGATAGGTTAGTGTTAGATCATGGATGTCTGTAGATGCAGGGATTTTAGTGTTAGGGTGGACTTCTACTTTAAAGTGGAGTTCCATCCAAAAGTGGAACTTCCATTCATTGTACCCCCCCCCCCCCCCCCCCGGAGCCACATTTGTCACCTTTCGGGGGGGGGGGGGGGGGACAAGATACCTGTCTTTCACAGGTATTCTGTCCCCACTTCCAGGAGCCTCACGACACTGCGGGGCTCCCTCCTCCTCTTCTCTCCTCCTTCCCCATCACTGCGGGGCTCCCTCCTCCTCCTCCCTCCTCCTTCAAAGTCACCGCAGGGCTCCCTCCTCCTGTTATCCCCTCTTTCCCCGGCCGCCAGGCCAATAGGACAGAGGAGCGGTGCCTCGCACATGAGCAGTAGGCTTCCCGGCGTGAAGCCGTAAGGCTACACTACCAGATTCCCTTACTCACAATGGAGGCAGCATGCACCCCACAGATGATGGAAACATCAGCTGCGGTACCGACATCGCTGGACTCCAGGCCTTCCCGGTAAGGCAGGGTAAAGCAGGCTTCCCGGTAAGGCAGGATATCTACTAGGGTCCCGCTAGTATGAAGACAATAGAACTCAAAGGATGAGAGCACCACAGGTTTCTACAAAGTCCAATAAAGCTTATCTTAACAACGACTTAAAAGATAAAGCCAACACATTTTTGGGCCTTACAGCTCCCTGTTCAGCAGGGCTTAAATGGTGGCAATCATTGGAAAACAATTGTACAAGAAATTTACAATGGTTGCGGATTACCAGACTGACAGCTGTCAGAGTAACGATCCACAACAATTCTAATCTGCATATTTTACAATTGTTGTCCAATCTACTCCGATCAATTCCAGCACTCAATCCCTGATGACAGGGAGCTGTGATACCCAAAACGTGTTGGCTGTATCCTTTGACCAGCTGTCAAGACCGAGGAACATTTCCCAAATTGTACAAGCCTATGGCGCTCTCCACTTTAGATTCTATTGAAATGCTTTCAGTGGTATATTAAACAGACCAAAAGGGTCCAAAGAATAGAAGTTTATTGTTTATGGCTTCCTTACACTTTAAGAAGAACATGTCTCCTCATAGTCCTGTTCATGATCAGAGAAGTCAGGATCCAGTTGGGACTTGCTGAGTCATTATTGACTGACAGTAAATAGACACTAAATAGACAGATAGTAAATAGACACTACTTAATCCGGTTCCTTGCAAAGCAGTCTTCCCTATTTATTACCTGCCCCTTATTTCAATATATTTCGTTTATTTTATGCTTTACTTTCCTTCTCCATATGTGAAACGCAAATACTAGGAAAATGCAATCACTTTATTGCTCTTGTTAGGCTGTCCTATTCAAAGCAGGAATAGAGGCCAGGTAATATCGCCCGATTGTATTTTCTGTTGTTATTCTTATATCACAAAGGCCGCGTGGGATATTGTTATGTAATGGCACTAAGCTGTCCTATACATGACCAGCTGCCGTGACTAAGGAAGGATGTATACAGCAATAGAATTGTTAATGCAGGATGTGCATCGCCGCTACATTGTCATCCCTCTTCCTCCTGACAAGCTTTTTGGATTGGAAATATATTGTCATAAACAGTGTTATTGTCAAATCTATTATAAGGCTCAAGACTAATGCTTAAAGAGGACCTACGCTCTGCCTAACCCCCCCCCCCCCCCCCCACCTGAAAAAAACTCCTAATACTTGTCCCTATCTTAAAATTAAAAATTAAAAAAATAAATAAAACTTACTAAAGCATGGAGTCCAGTGTTGTCTTGATGATGCAAAAGCTCTCTGTTTGCCCCTCTTCTTCAGCACCCCCCATCTTTAATTTGGAACCGGCACATGCATACACACTCCATGGTGTCTCTGCCAGGTTTTTTGTGCATGCAAACACAATATAATACTTATTTTATTGTTAAAGTATACAAGATGTGTTTGTGTAGCGTAAATAGATATCAAGCATGTCAAGCAGCTGCAACATGGCGAAAAACAATGGTACCCTTAATTGTCCATAAGTGACAATAAAGAGGATCTTCGCCCACCCCCCAAAAATTTTTACCCCGTGGTGGTCTGTTGTGCACATTTCAAATACTTACCCACCCAGAGGATCCAGCGTTTTCCCTCTGAGATCCTCATGTCTTCTCCCACCTTTCAGTACCAAACTGACATGTGGCTGTTGACGTCATCCAGAGGCCTGGTCCCTTCCTGGTTCAGCCAGCACACCTCTCGATGGCACAGTGCTAGGCGCGCTAACCTTCGCCTTTCTAAATGAAGGGCTATGCATAGCTCCCCTGATTTTGAGGGACTGTCCCTGATTTGGAGCAATGTCCCTCTGTCCCTCTTTCTCCCACATTTTGGTCTGATCCATATAGATGTGTATAAAATGCACTTGTTACCTTTCAAAATGTGTTTCCCAGTGCTAAACCTTTCATCCATATTCTAAATTGCTGCATTTGTAAATTTTAAAAGCCAATATAAAGGAATAGTAGTGGCAAAAAAAAGCCCCTGTGGATTTAATTAACTTTTTATTTTGGTTAATTCTCCTTTAAGGGGGTGTGGCAGGGGCGTGTCTTATACCTAAATACGTTTTATAGTAGGTGTCCCTCATTCCCATCTCAAAATGTTGGGAGGTATGGGCTATGTCTCCTGGAATATGTGACGCACCTAGGCGAGTGACGTGCATGGGGGGGGGGGGCACACATTTTCATTAAAAAAAGGTAAATAAACGGAACAAACAAACATAAAAAGATGGCGCAATTAATTTAGCAGGGGGGGAGGGAGGGGTGGATTGGAGGGAGGTTTCCTCAAAGGGTGAAGAGCCGCTTTAACTGTGAATTATGGTCCTAGATTTCTTTATCTCACTCCAAAGTTTACAGAGATATCTAACATACGTGGTGTATTTGCTGTTTACATAAATACATTTTCACCCTATGTAATTATTTGCATTTAAGTGTGTGTGCATGGAGGGTGTTGTAATTTTTTTTTTACTTTTTCTTTTCCAACTTTATTGCTATCACATGGTGGTGTGTGTGTGTTGGGGGGGGGGGTGGGTTGTATTAAGCCCCTATATTATAACATTGAAAGGTAACAGGTTCTATTTATGGAGACTTCAGGAATCTAGTAGATCCCTGATGTCTCCACTGCCCTCCACTCCAGCAGATTAAGCACAGGACTCTGTACTTGATCGGTTGCTTACCTGCCATTTTAACTGGGATTTTGACAGCTCTGAACCTGGAAATGCTCAGAGCTGAACACTTCCAGTTTTATTACTGTGGCGGGCTGGCAGCTACATGCACCGCGATGGCCCCCACCCGCCTACTCCCCTGTGATCTGACCCATTGGGAGTTCATTAACAGATACTGGTCAATGATTCATGGCCAGAACCTGCCAAATCACAGCCCAGAGCTCTGTGTTGGTAAACAATACCAAGCTCAATAGAGAGAAAGAAATCGCTTTGTTTCTTTTCCCTGCTAAGCATGGAAAATAAATGATTTGTATTACAAAGCAGCAAACAGTAAACACATTAACACTTGCTAGGCACACAATTAACTCCTTGATTGCCCCTAAATGTTAACCCCTTCCCGACCCATGTCATTAGTACAGTGATAGTGTATATTCTTAGCACTGATCCCTGTATTAGTGTCACTGGTGATATCAGTGTCAGTTAGTCAGTGCCCACAAAGTGTCAGATTGGCCACCACACTATCACTGTCCTGTTTTAAGTCGCTGATCGCCTTCATTACTAGTAAAAAAAGTAAATGAATAAAGAATTCCAGTATATATCCCATAGTTTGTAGACGCTATAACTTTCATGCAAACTAATTATGATACACTTATTGGATTTTTTTACAAAAAAATTGTAGCAGAATACATTTTGGCCTGAACTCATGAAAAAAAAAATATATATATTTTTTAAAGTATAATTCTTTATTGAAAGGATTTTTCCATTTATGACAATACATCAACATAATATCAAAGAAAAGAAAAAAGGAATAAAAAGGAAATATCAAATAAACCCATGTATAAAATGAACATATAAATCAAATCAAAACCAACCTCACATAACAAAATATTTTTTTATCGGATATGTTTTATAGCAGAAAGTAAAAAATATACTTATTTTTTCAAAATATAGAATAGAATATAAGTTCTTTTTTCAAAATATATATTTTTTAGTTTATATAATAAAAAACCCAGTGGCAATCAAATACTACCAAAAGAGAGCTCTATTATATATTCAGTTAAAGTAACGCAGTGCTGTATAGCACAAATTGGCCTGGTCATAAAGGTGGTAAAATCTTCCGGTTAAGCATAGCAGAGCTCAGGGAACGTCAGCTCACCACCCAGAGACAGTTTACTGTGGTCCCTGGCTCCCCACAGGAATGGGAGAGCCTAGAAGTCACAGCAAGTGGCACCAGTGGTGTACCCACACCCTCACAGTCAAAGTGATTGGGTTAAACTGTAGATCAGTTTTACATAAAAACCAGATGGCACCCGAAAAAATGATACAAAGGTCTCAGCTTCTGCTTCTTGTGTTAATGCCTCAAATACTAGGAGGTTTATAAATGTACCTTGCTGGACGATGGGTTAATGTTCTATGTATCACCAGCAAGTAAAACTTGAAGTGTATGAAATTGTATTTTTAAATCCAACTTACGTTACAACTCATAAAGTGATGTACAGGAAGATTCATGCATTTTCTGGACAGGAAGTAGCTACTGACCACAAAACCATCGTCGGTGACCTTTAAAAATGTGTTATCCAAGCATAAGGAAGTGCCACAAGATAAACAACATACATTTCCTTTTAGTATGTGTTTCACGTACTAAACGAATGTCTAAGCAGGTGCTTCCAGAATGCTCTCTGTGATAAATGTTTTCTTTACATATTTTGCTCTAAATAATCTCAAGGAGGAGTCTTTCTTTTAAGTTAGAGTGCTGCCTTAATGCTGACTTCATGTTTATCACAGTCTCAGCTCGCCTTTGGGGGGCGCTAGTGAGAGCATACTCCGGGTTCCTCAACTGGGCTCATTAAGCCCCACCCACAAATGTTTTGGTGCTAGTTTTATTATCTCTTTATTGTAAGCTCAACTCTCATTCCTGCGACCCTCCTCTATGCCCCAATGGGGGCGTGGTGCAGGAAACAGGGAGTTGAGAGGGAGTTGAAATTGAATTCTACAGTTACCTCCTTATTTTACAAACATACACCCAAAGAGACCCTATCAACAACTTAACAAAAGTCTGTAAAAACACAGAAATATCAAGTATTTTGCATGCTTAATTGCAGTGTTTTTCCTTTCCGTAAACAATTTTTTGATTGACTGGAAACGGACCTCTGCTGGCCCAGCTCCTCCACTCCTCCTCTCCCCTTCCTAATTATTTATGTAGCAACTGAGGGAGGAGCGAAGGGGAATACTATAGAATGCCAAATTAGTAATGGCAGCATCTATCAGCAATCTCTTATGCAGGTAAATTCCATGCATTTAATACACTAATTGCACAGAAATTCTTATAGGAAGTTTTTTGCTGAAGTGAGTGGTCTACAGACCGGAAGACAATACATGTTCAATACATCTTCAGGTTCAATTTATTTAATTGAAACCTTGGACAGAGCCATTGGGTCTGAAAGAGAGGAGAGCGAGCGACCCATTGGGGTTGATTTACTAAAGGCGGATAGACTGTGCACGTTGGAAAGTTCAGTTGCACACTGCAAGAGCAGTTGCTCCAGATCTTAGTAAATGAGCAGAGGCTCTGCTGACTTCCATCATCCAATCATGTGCAAGCAAAAATGCTGTTTTTTTTCCTGCCGCGTGATTGGATATTCTTTGGAAAGTGAAGCTTCACCTAATTTACTAAGCTCTAGAGCAACCGCAATGCATCTCACAGATATGGCGTCATCAGGAAGTAGGCCCGCCCCTGCTTAGCCTTCAAGATCAGATGGGATCGGGTGAATTCCGGGTGATGTGGCCATCGGCAGACTTCCTGATGATGCCATATTGGTGAATTGCATTGAGACTGGGTTGCTGCTGAAAGTTCCAGGTTGCTGGTGAAGTCATATCCGGGTCAGGTGGAACACACACCGAGTCTCTGGAGAGAACGGCGGGGCGCTATCCCATATTTGCGCATGTTGATTGAGCTGGTGCCGTTCTGGACACTATCAAATATAAGTGTAATAAATCGGATGTGTTTTAATTTGGGTTTTAAATAAACGTACTGCACGATCGATCTACTGTTGTTTTTTCTGGGATTTATGCATAAACAGCGGGTGTGCGAGAGGAGATTATATTGAATGGAGCATCTATCCCATCTTTTCTGGTTGGATTGAACACTAAGGCTTTACTGGTCGTTATGGCCATGTGGATCTGATGAATGTTGGAGAAAGGTTTTTCACAGTAGTATACAAGGCACGGTGGATGGGACTACAGGCACTCCTCATTTAACGACCAGGTCGTTAAACAAATTGGTTGTTAAATGAGGAGTCACAAGTAATCAATATTTTAAGCATTCTTAACTACTGTACTGTACTGTATTGTTAAAAAAGGTCTAAACACACAACTCCAGCTCAATGACGTTGTTTTAATTTGTATAAGTACAGAACACAAACGAAAATTCTGTACTGTACTGTACAATACAATGATGTACAGCGTGTCGTTCAGGTGGGGAGAGCTGGTCTTAAGTCCGAGTGGTCGTTAAACTTGTAAGTCGTTAAACGGGGAGTATCTGTAATTGATTTTATTAAATAACAGAAGCACAGCACAGTTGAATTTTTTTGGTTTTGCATTTTTGTTGTTTTTTTGTTGACATATTGATTTAAAATGGACACTTTTTGAAAGTTATATGGACACTGTGATATAAATAACATTTGGTTAAGAATATATTTTTTGTGCGCAATTGCACATGATATATAATTGTGGAGAAGAATTTATGTTGTGATTTAACTTTCTATTTTCAGTTTTTGTGGAGTGAACACATTCATTTATTTAGTTTTTTTGTGTTGCACTGAAAGTAGTACATCTTTTAGGAATAGCGCCTTACATTATTTATTGACATAAATAAATAAATGTTGTAGTAAAATGTTCACTTAAAGGGGCAGCTGCGCGCCATTTATAAATTTCAATATAGTAAAAATGTCCGTACTAGTCCTCTGTAGGAATATAAAAAGAACACAAGGGGGTGCCAGACTAAGTGCAGTATGAAGACACACGTTAACAAGCAACTCACATGTATATGGCAAAAACAGGCAATCTGACAATCTGCGGCAAAATAATAGGTGGTCAGAATCACCGGGAGACTCTAGCCACCTATCATTTCACTGCAGATTGTCAGATATTCCTGTTTTCCCTATATAGATGTGAGTTGCTCATTAACCACATACAAGCACATTATAAATGTCTTATCTCTTGTACGGAGCCCTCCAACGGTGAGCTGACACCACTCCTGGAGCTTCCACCTGGTTTTCCTCCTGGGTTCGCGCTCCCTGGCTGCTTGAATGTCTGGGCTGCAAACATGTCACTCCAGCACATGCGTGCAGGAGTCGCCTTACCACGATTCTCAGCGAGTTCCATAAATGTGGTATGAATTGTGCATGCGCAGCTCAAATGACATTACCACTGAAAGGCCGGGAAAGGCACTTATGACAGAAGAGACTCTTCTGTTATAAAAACTCTGCCTGTTTTTTTTTTTTTTTCAAAATTAGAGGTTAATACCGCTTTAAGTGACCTGACGTCTTTGTGCTGAGTTTCGCCCCTCTCTGACTCAATCAGTATAGACCTGTTTTGTACATTGTGTATTTTCTGTTGCAGATAATTATCCAATAAAACCACATTTTTTCTGTTTGAAGTTTTGTTTACTTGCTGATAAAAGGCCCCTAAGTTCTGAGACTAAACTTTGTCACACTGTTTAATTGCCTCCTGTGTAGTGGAGGAGGAAGCAGTGTCACGGCATGGTGGATGTAGCACTCCATATTCTGTACAGTTGAATGACTCTCTTTATTGACTCTGGGATTTTAGGAAGTGCAGGTATACTGTGCTGTAAACTTACAGTTGTGCTCATAAGTTTACATACCCTGGCAGAAATTATGATTTCTTGGCCATTTTTCAGAGAATATATACATTTTCATACATGCCTTGTGGGAGGGGGTAGCCTATCAAAGCTGGTCCTTCGGGTGCTTGGTGAGGGCTCTCCCAAAGAGAGACCCTCAGTTGAGAAGAGGAAAAAAAGCTGAGGGCCACAGATCTTCTTCCCAACATCAGAGTGGGTCCTGACAAACCTGCACGCTCTTCCTCTGTTCAAAAAATAAATAAAAAAGATAAATAAGTGAAATACAAATAATAGACAAGTACTATGTGCATCGTAGAAGGCGGGCCTTCTCACCCAAGAAGTAGCAAAAGTGACATGACCCAAGTGCCAGTGAAAAATGAGTGGGGTCCCAAACCGATAGTTTTTTTTTCTGACACCCCAAGACACCACTCCCAAGGGGCACAATACCACAGACAAGCTTTATAGTAATGCCAAATACATTTTTTTTCCTTGTTTTGGTTACAGTGGATTATGCCCCATACACACGATTAGAAATTCAGTCAGAAAAAACTTGGATGGTTTTTCCGACGGAATTCCGCTCAAGCTTGCCTTGCATACACACGGTCACACAAAAGTTCTCTGAACTTTCGACCGTCAAGAATGGGGTGACGTACAACACTACGACGAGCCGAGAAAATTAAGTTCAATGCTTCCGAGCATGCGTCAAATTGTTTCCGAGCATGCGTAGGAATTTTGCACTTAGGAATTTGTACAGACGTTCGGAATTTCCGATCGGAACTTTTTCCAAACCGAAAAATAGAGAAACTGCTCTGACTTTTGCTGGCAGAATTTCTGATCATGAGTATGGGGCTTTAAAGTTAAAATTACTGTCAGGCGTTAATCTCTATATGTGACCCCTTCAGGGAGATATTACTTTGCTTTCTATCCCTTTGATGCTAGTTCAAGAAATGCAGGAGTGGTTATTACCAGGAATGAAGAGCGCAGACAACAAAAAAATAAATAAAAAAAGTTACCAAAAATGTTAACGCTTCCTTACTCTAATGCCGCGTACACACGATCAGAATTTTGGTTGGAAAAAGCTCTGATGGTTTCCCCAAGGGAATTGCGATGGGATTTCGCTCAAGCTGTCTTGCATACACACAGTCACACCAAATTCTGACTGTCAAGAACGCGGTGACATACAGCACGTACGACGGGACTAGAAAAAAGGAAGTTCAATAGCCAGTAGCCAATAGCTTCCATCTCGTAGTTGAATCTGAGCATGCGTGAGGAATTGCATACACACAAACGCATTTTCGGATAAGAACTTTTTCCGACAGAAAAATTGAGAACATGCTTTCAATCTTTTGCTGGCCAAAATTTGGCTAGGAAAAGTCCGATGGAGCATATACACAATCGCATTTTCTGACCAAAAGCTCTCATCTGTCTTTTGCTGGCCGAATTTCCGATCGTGTGTACGTGGCATAAGGAAAATGTGTTAATGATTTTGTCTGTGTTCTGGTTGGAGAGATTTCCCATCACTTCCTGTCCCCATAGGGATACAGATGACAGAAGCTCACACTCTGCACCACTCTATCCAAATACATTTTTTTTTTTAAATAGCAGGAGTTAGGTTTAAAAGGGATTGTATAGTGTCTTTGTATGTACTGTAATGCTTGTGATTTATTTTTTTTATGTTCAGTCCTAAAAACTAATTTAACAATTTGAATTTGAATTCCATGTTAAGCAAATATTGTTTTAATCCATGTGTATTCTTACTCCAGTCTTGGTGTGCTTTGTATATGTCTTCCAGATCTGTGCAGTAATCCAGTGTAAAACTTTTTCATGGGTGCAGGAGGTTCCTCTTATAAAAACCAATCAGTGCTGCTCTCTCTCCTTGTGCTGGGTGACCATTCTTGTATCTGAATCCCTTGTAGTTCCAATCAGAGAGAGACAGTCTGGAACCAAACTGCTTTTCCTATGTTTTCACCATAGAAAATTCATAATGCTTTTTGAATCTTTTATTACAGGTGTACTCTATATTTCTAAAATAAATTTTTTATATAGAAGGTAAAAATATATATAAAACATCAATTATAAAACAGAGGACTACAACAAAATGGCACCTGTATGCACACTGCACATAGTGAGCTTAGTTTAGAAAAAAAAAATTCTGTTTGGTCTCCTACCCATGGGAGCATCTCCTCCAACATGTTTCATACATGTTAATCATAGAGGCCTCTATTGGATGAAACACGTTACAGGCGATTCTCCCATGGGTAGCAGACCAACCTGAAGCCATATTTTACTTAGAGGAGCTCACTATATGTCAAGACAGGGTGGTGGTGGGTGCCATTTTGTTGTAGTCATGGATTAAAACATGGATTACTTCTAGTTTACATTTACAGGCCAAAAGTGATACAAAGTTGATCATTGCTGGCTTGTAAACATAAAATAAAAGTAATCCATGTTTTAATCCACGACTACAACAAAATGGCACCTATCCCCACCCTGTCATGACATATAGTGAACTCCTCTTAGTAAAAGATGTGGTGAGATGCAGGTACCGGACTGGTCACCCTGCACAAGGAGAAAGAGCAAAACGAATTGGTCTTTATAACAGGAACCTCCTGAACACATTGTGGTCCAGCTTCACAATGTCTAGGGTGGAGCTGAAGAGATTTGAGGTTTATAAGCAGAATTGGTTTATTAGTGGAGGGTGGGGATGGTGAACTGGTACAATGACGGAATTTTATTGATATAAAAAGATAATCTTATTCAGACCTCTAACCACAAGCGCTGCAGTTACTTATCCAGTCTGTTAACCCTTTCCACAGACAAATACTGTATGTGCAAATAATACTGCTATTAACATTATTAATACTACAGTAATACTACAGCAGCCATTCTTCTGATTATCTGGTTTGTCACTAGTTTTGTAAAGTACACTACTCTACATCAAATTATGGAAGGAAGAAATCAAGAGAGAATGAGGGAGTTTGGGAAAGAAAAGAAAGAATGGAAGGAAGGAAGGAAAATGAAGAAAGTAGGGAACAAAGGAAGGTGATTAAATAAAGGAAAAGAAGGAAAGAGGGACGAAAGATAGAGAATGAAGGAAAGAGTTAGGAAAGAAGGAAGGAAGGGAAATAAGGGAAGGAAATACCTGTACAAATGTACTTTAGCAATCTGGATTCCTTCACATTTAATCAGAAAGGCACACTCAACAGAACTGTTGTAAGTAGGAAAGAAGAGAGGAAGAAAGGGAGGGATTAAAGAAGGAACAAAGTAAAGTGAGCAGGAGGGATAAGAAGGAAAAAAAATAAGGAAAGGGAAGGAAGGAACTATCTGACCACCCTATGGTAAGTAGGAAGGAAGAAAGGATAGGAGGAAGGAAAACAGAATGGAGGAAGGAAAGAGGACAGAAGGAAGGAAATGGAAGGAAAAGGGGAGGAGGGAAAAAAAGGAAAAGGAAGCATGGAAGGAAGGAAGGAAGGATATATTAAAGGAAGTAAAAAAGGAAACAGAAGTAAAAAACGTAAATGAAGGAAGTAAGAGAGGAAGAAAGGGAAATTAAGGAATTAAAGCAGAAGCAAGGAAAATGAGAGGAGAAGGAAGAAAAGGAAATGATAGAAGGATGAAGAAATGAAAATGAAAGCAGTGAGGAGGAAGAAAGGGTAATGAAGAAAGGGAAATTAAAGAAGTAAGAAGGAAGAAAAGGAAAATAAAGGAAATGAAAGAAGTGAGGAGGAAGAAAGGGTAATGAAAAAAGGGAAATGAAAGACGTAAGAAGAAAGAAAGGGAGATTAAATAAGGGACATAAAAGAATTGAGGAGGAAAAAAGGGAAATGAAGGAAGGGAAATATAAGAAGTGAGGAGGAAGAAAGGGAAATTAAGGAAGTACAGAGGAAGAAAGGGAAATGAAGAAAAGGAAATTAAAGAAGTAAGGAGAAAGAAAGGAGAAGTAAAGGAAATGAAAGAAGTGAGGAGGAAGAAAGGAGAAGTAAAGGAAATGAAAGAAGTGAGGAGGAAAAAAGGGAAATAAATAAAGGAAGGGAAATGAAAGAAGTAAGGAGGAAGAAAGAGAAATGAAGGAAGTAAAGTGGAAACAAGAGAAATGAAGGAAGTAAAATTAAAGAATTAAGACGGAAGAAAAGGAAATGAAGTAAGGGAAATTAAAGAAGTGAGGAGGAAGAAAGGGAAATGAAGGAAGGGAAATTAAAGAAGGAGGAAGAAAGGAAATGGAAAGAAGTATCTATCTTATTCCATATCTGTCTTGTTTTTACAGCAACACTTTCTGATCCACTGAAACGTATTAATTGGCAGTTTGATCACATGATATTCATTTTTTTTCAGAAAGAAGATGGCACAGTAAACAGGGATTTTAAGAAAACAAAGAGCCCAGAGCAGATTAAGGAAGCATTCCGGGACTTTACAAAGGGGAACTCCACAATCTTGGTAAGGACCACAGCTTCCTAATCTGTGCATGCAGCCATTGTGTGGAATGAACCCACACCACACCTACAGACTAAAAAGAGTTTTTCCTTTAAGAAATGGTTGTGATTCCCTGACATTGTGCTGGGGATATGTGATACAAATAGTGCTAAGCTTAATTATTTTGTTTTAATGCTGAACCAATATCATTCTTCAAACCCAGAAAAACTCACACCTCTCTTCATTTCAACCTGTGTCTACAGACGCTGTACCTGAATCGCTTGGAGGATATAAGAAACACACTAGAGCAGTCGCCTTTCTTTAAGAGCCATGAGGTGAGTCATGTATATGTGTTGTTATCATTTCTTCCCTTATTTGTATGACACTGACATATTCCACAGCACATAGAACCCTTTACATCACCCTCAACCCAAAGTAGCTTAGTAACATTCCCAACAAAATCATGTAGTGCCCTTAAGTTATCAATGGAAAGTGAGACAGCCATAATTTTTCTAACATGAGTTTTGATGTTCCAGCCTTCCATCCAGTTGTACAGGATGCCCTCCTGTACTGAAACTGCTTACTCTGATTTTACTGCACGCTGTGAGCTTCTCACAGTGTGCATTAGAAACTGCAGCAAGTCAGATAGAGTCCGCCTACTGGCAGGGGGATCCCCAGCATCACCTAAAGCCCCATACAAAATCAGATTTTCTGCTGACTTTTTCCTTCAGATTTACCAAAACCATGTAGTGCAGGGGCCTGCCTGATTACATACACATTGAAACTCCTAAGTTTGACCTCATATTATATGGTTTTGGTAAATCTGATGGAAAAACTCAGCAGAAAATCTGATAGTGTGTATGGGGCTTAACTCTTTCCTCCCCAACCTGACTTTCCCTGGTCTGTCTTTTTCATTCATTAGATTTTAGTTCTTTCAATCATGGAGGCTCAGCATTACATATGGGCATTACCTAGGGCAGTCTGCATGCAAATTCAGCCTGGCTACTCATCCAGACTGACACCTGTCCATGTAGGTGCTTTGATGTTTTTCCAACACCTTCCAAGAACCAGCCTACTGCTTGCATCGGGGCTGAGGGCTCTTGAGAGGAGTACTGAAGCAGGGTGCTGGGATGTTTTAAGGATGCTATGTACAGCACCCTGCTGATCCCTCCCGCCAGCCATGATGTAGAGAACAACGGAGATCCAGTGGTGATACCTTTGGATCTAACATTAGGTACCGTATATACTCGAGTATAGGCCGACCCGAATATAAGCCGAGGCCCCCAATTTACCCCCAAAAAAACTGGCAAACTTATTGACTCGTGTATAAGCGGAGGGTGAGACATGCCTGTCCATCCCTGTGTGTGTGTCCGTCCATCCCTGTGTGTCCGTCCATCCCTGTGTGTCCGTCCATCCCTGTGTGTCCGTCCATCCCTGTGTGTCCGTCCATCCATCCCTGTGTGTGTGTGTGTCCATCCATCCATCCATCCCTGTGTGTGTGTGTCTCCATCCATCCATCCATCCATCCCTGTGTGTGTGTGTCTCCATCCATCCATCCATCCATCCCTGTGTGTGTGTGTCTCCATCCATCCATCCATCCATCCCTGTGTGTGTCTCCATCCATGTGTGTGTGTGTGTGTGTGTGTGTGTGTGTGTGTGTGTGTGTGTGTGTGTGTCCAGCCTACCTTTGTCCCGAGCCTCCGTCCCGTGCCTTGCCTCCTTGCCTCCGTCCCGTGCCGTGCCTTGCCTCCTTGCATCCGTCCCGTGTCGTGCCTTGCCTCCTTGCATCCGTCCCGTCCCGTCCCGTGCCGTGCCGTGCCTTGCCTTGCCTCCGTCCCGTGCCCTCTTCGTCGGCGGCCATTGTAAAATTCAAAAGCTGCGCCGCCGCCTTCGCCTGTGATAGGCGGAACACTGAATTTCCCAGCAGCCTGTGTTCCGCCTATCACAGACGTCGTATCATCCTCGTCCGTAGTACGAGGATGATACGATGTCCGTGATAGGCGGAACACAGGCTGCTGGGAAATTCAGTGTTCCGCCTATCACAGGCGAAGGCGGAGCCGGAGGCGCGGCTTTTGAATAGAATGGCCGCTGTCTGTCTGCTCGACACGCTGATCGAGCGGGCAGACAGCGATGACTCGAGTATAAGCCGAGGGGGGCACTTTCAGCCTCAAAAAAGAGGCTGAAAATCTCGGCTTATACTCGAGTATATACGGTATGTAACTTTACAAGTCTATATGATACATTTTCTCTAGACAAAAAAACAACATATGCACACCTATACAACACAATTTGTAGAAAAGCTCACTAGTCATCATTAACCACTTAAGGAGAGAGCCTTGTTTTGAGATTTGGTGTTTACAAGTTAAAATCTGTTTTTTAACAACCTAGAGAATAAAATGGCGGTTGTTGTAATATTTGAGCAGTGGTCTTACAAGCACACTTTTTTTGGGGAAAAAATACACTTTTTTGAATTAAAAAATAAGGCAACAATAAAGTTAGCCCAATTTTTTTTCTATATTATGAAAGATAATTTTACGCCGGGTAAATTGATACCCAACATGTCAGGCTTCAAAATTACGCCAGCTTGTGGAATGGTGACAAACTTTTATCCTTAAAAATCTCCATAGGTGACGTTTAAAAAAAAAATCAACAGGTTGTATGTTTTGAGATACAGAGGGGGTCTAGGGCTAGAATTATTGCTCTCGCTCTAATGATCGCAGTGATACCTCACATGTGTGGTTTGAACACCATTTTCATATGCGGGCGCTACTCACGTATGCGTTTGCTTCTGCTCGCAAGCGCAGCGGGAAGGGGGGAGTTAAAAAAATATTTTTTTCCTCTGTTCTTTTAATAGAACAAAAATTGTGTCCTTTTATTCCTATTACAAGGGATGTAAACATCCCTTGTAATAGAAAAAAAGCATGACAGATCTCATATCTCAAAAACAAATAAATAAAAATGTCATTTGAAAAAAAAAAAAAAAGTCCCTTTAAGAGCTATGGGCGGAAGTGATGTTTTGTCGTTGCTTCTGCCCTGCAATGGTATGGAGCCAGGTGGGGGCTTCCCCTCACTCAGCTCCATACCACAGAGGGGACAGGACCTGATCGCCTCCGTCGTTGCCGGCGGCTCTGGTAAGCCATTGAGACCATTTTTATCTAAAAGTAGACCGCCCGTTGAAGAAGTGGATACCGGGGTTATGGCAGCTAGCTGCTGCCATAACAACAATATTCCTCTTCAAAAAGCTGACGTATAATAATAGCGGGCGATCGGCAAGTGGTTAAAAAGCTGTCCATGAGCTCAGTCCAGTGACTTTGTCTGGTTCAAGATGATGTCATCAGTCTGCTGCAGGCAAGAGGAAGTCTTTGCTGAGTCTCCTCTCCCCTAGTGATCAGATGACAACATTATAACTTTGTAGCAAGTGACAAGGCGAGAGGATGCAGCAGGATCTGATCTGTGCCAGACATTTGTCAACACTGAGCCAAAATCTCGGTCCAGGAAATAGATGCTGACCCTGGAGGATTCCTGAACAAAAATCGCTCTGTCCTTCAGAAGAGAAAAGCAGATGGAAGCATTGTCAGGGGAAGAACTGTGATCTCTGTGAGAGATTATAAATACCTGAAGGTCCATGCAGATAGTGCTTTGGCCACGATTCAAACTGAGGACCCCAGTGCTAACCACCAAGCCACTGTGCTGCCCTTACCGAGGCTTAAGGTCCATTGTTGTGATCTGGTTAGTGAGAGTCATGGATGAATACCTTTTTTTTTTTGTCTGTTGTGGAATGTGGTGACATTCCTCCTAAAATACAGCCACTACTAATCTTGAAGAGCTTTGCTTTCGCTGACATAGCAACCGCACCATAACAAATATCGTCTAAGCTGATGAAAATGAGAGTTCTTTCCCCGGCTCTGTGTTTGTTTACATGCAGGAGAAGATGAATGTTCCCCGCTCTTCAGAGATGTGGGAAGGGTTCCCAGACGTAGTCCAGCACACTCGTCCCCTTCAGAGAACTCCAGAGAGGCTCATTCCCCCTAGGCTCACAAGTCACCATCTCCCATAGCTCAGAGTTCACACTGCTTGACTGGAATGTTCCATCACCACAGTCCATTATGGCCGTTTTCTGCGCTAGAAGAGTATGAAATATAGCTGAACATTTGCTACAAATGTTTGTATGCATTCAAAGAGCTATAACTAGAAAAACATCCAAAACCTTCCTTTAGTTGTAGATAGAGCAGAAAAAGATTTGAACCTCTGTCAAGTTTTTATTTTCACTGGAGAGATTTCCCCTCACTTTCTATCCTGGTGACACGTAGGGATTGATTTACTAAAGGCAAATAGACTGTGCACTCTGCAAGAGCAGTTGCTCCAGAGCTTAGTAACTGAGCAGAAGCTCTATTGACTTCTGTCTAATCATGTGCAAGCAAAATGCTTTTTTTTCCCTTTTTTCCTGCATATGATTGGGTATTCTTTGCAAAGTGAAGATTTACCTAATTTACTAAACTCTGGAGCAACTGCACTTGCTTTAGTAAATCAACCCCTTAGAATGTAAACAGAAAGTTTGTGGCGTGGAATCTTTTATTGGTGTTGAGTACTTTTCGTCGAGATTCAAAATCAAAGTTGAGGGAATCATTCCCCCTAGGCCTCTTTCACGAAGGTGGCACTAAAGATATGGTTTTACCGCCCACCTAAAACCTAACAATGGCAAATTTGCAATGGCTTGTCAAGTAGACAGACAAGCCAATGCATTTCAGGGGTTTTGAGGCCCCACCCCCTTATCAGGGCTGGGCAACATAGAATGAAGCTTATGGGGAACTATTATGAAGGCCCCACCCCATTATCAGGGCTGGGCAACATAGATTGAAGCTTATGGGGAACTATTATGATTAGGAAGGATCCTAATGGAAAGGAAATATAATCACTTCAGATGTCTAAGCACCCTGATGAAGGGGGGACCTCTGAACCCCCGAAACAGTTGGCAAGATTCTAATTAAACCAAGTCTGGACTTTTTTTTACATTTTGGTTCTGGTGCCTTTCTTCCAACACACAAATCTTTATTTGAGCTGATAACCGACTCTTGTTGTGAGCTTAAATTCCTCTTTCCTGTTGCTGAAGTTTTTGCTCTGAGTATTTCTTTGTAGAATACACTACAGGCTGGCAACATTTTCATTAGCCCCCTGACAGAAATGCCATACAGCCCAACCGTGGGCTCAGCAAGATCATTACCCACCCCATGAATATGTTACTTTAAAAAAAAATATATATATATATCTATCTATCTATATATATATATATATGTATATATATATATATATATATATGTATATATATATATATATGTATATAGTATTTCACAAAAATTAGTACACCCCTCACATTTTTGTAAATATTTTATTATATCTGTTCATGTGCAAACACTGAAAAATTACTCGTTGCTACAATGTAAAGTAGTGAGTCTTGTAACAGTGTAAATTTGCTGTCCCCTCAAAATAACTCTACACACAGCTATTAATGTCTAAACCGCTGGCAACAAAAGTGAGTACAAAACTAAGTGAAAATGCCCGGTGTCATGTGACTTGTTAGTGTTACAAGGTCTCAGGTGTGAATGGGGAACAGGTGTGTTAAATTTGGTGTTATCGCTCTCACTCTCTCATACTGGCCACTGGAAGTTCATCATGGCACCTCATGGCAAAGAACTCTCTGAGGATCTGAAAAAAAAAGAATTGCTGCTCTACATAAAGATAGCCTAGGCTATTAGAAGATTGCCAAGACCCTGAAACTGAGCTTCAGCATGGCGGCCAAGACTATACAGTGGTTTAACAGGACAGGTTCCATTCAGAACAGGCCTCGCCATGGTCGACCAAAGAAGTTGAGTGCACGTGCTCAGCATCATATCCAGAGGATGTCTTTGGGAAATAGACCTATGAGTGCTGCCAGCATTGCTGCAGAGGTTGAAGGGGTGGGGGGGTCAATCTGTCAGTGCTCAGACCATACTCCGCACACTGCATCAAATTGGTCTGCATGGCTGTCGTCCCAGTAGGAAGCCTCTTCTAAAGATGATGCACAAGAAAGCCTGCAGTTTGCTGAAGACAAGCAGACTAAGGACATTGATTACTGGAACCTCTGTGGGGCATCCTTAAACGGTTTAGACATTAATGGCTGTGTGTTGAGTTATTTTGAGTGGACAGCAAATTATACAAGCTGTACACTCACTACTTTACATTGTAGCAAAGTGTATTTTTTTCAGTGTTGTCACATGAACAGATATAATAAAATATTTACAAATAAGTGAAATATATATATATATATATATATATATGTATATATATATATATAATATATATAAAGAGAGAGAGAGAGAGAGAGTGAGAGAGTATATTGTTCCTCTTCAGTCTTTTGCAGGTAGAGGGTGGCCTTCCAGTTGCAGCTATGAGTGCTGGTGTGATCATGTGATTGCGGCGCGCTGCATATATATGGTGCAAAGGTGGTACCCCCTCAGGGATGGACCCATATTGCCCTCAGCCACAGTATCTCCTCAGTCTTTTGGGCTGAGTGATGCTGGACATCAATTAATTCAGAAGACTGAGGACATCTTGTGGCCGAAGGAGTAAAGGGGGGGGAAATGTCAGATTAGGGAATACTTTTTTATTTCTAAAACCTGTTAGGGAACAATATATTTTTTTTCTTAAAAAATGTATCAGGGTTGGGCTTTAAGATTGCACACTGGAAACAGGTGACAGCTCATACACATTACCTGGATGTCACTAGTCACTAGCACAGAAAGTAAGGGAAAAATCAATGGAGGCACAGACAGCCACACCACAAAAGCAACAGATCTAACCTTTTCTCTGACCAGCCAAAACTATAAATACAGTTTGGTTGGGCATTTAAGTAAAAGAGTAAACCCAGCCAAAATGTTTTTTTCTTGCTTTAGTACCATATTTCCATGATAATAATACAAATCTGTAGATTAACCACTAGAGGGCAATCTGTAATTCACTGCAGTCACTTGGACTGATTGATGCAATAACATCCACAGAGCACTCAAATCGTTTTTTCATACAGTGCTGTCTGGCAGACATGCTCTGAAAAGGGGCACAGCTGATTTCTGATTGGTTGCTTGAGATTTTTCCACCACCCCAGTCTTGGAATGGTTAATCCCAAAAAGTGAGGTTGTATTTCATTTTTTTATTCTCATCTTCCTAGAAGGGAATACTTTTCACTTATTTCCTAATGAGAAAACTTTCTCTGTTCTTTTTACGTTTCCTTTCTGTGTGTGGCACATACATTGTTAGTGCCATTAAAGAATGGCTGCAGGGGGAAAATGTCTTCATTCTCATCCAGAGATGCCAAAGGCTGCACAAGGCTCTCTGGCACACAAAATCATTTTCCTATTTGCTTTATTTAATGTCACCGGTGTACAATCTGTTTGCTTATTTCACATGCACCTAAAAAAAATAATTCACTGCATGCAATGAGGAAGCCTGGAATCAAGGTAAGACAGTCAGCGGGCTATATGGTTAAGTTTTGTCTTTTTATGTAAAGGCAGTGTTGGTGACTAATACTGACATGTCTCAGTACAGCAACCGTGTATATATATATATATATATATATATATATATATATTTTTTTTTTTTTTTTTTTTTGTTTCAGTTTTTATCCTTAAAAAGCCATTTTGGAGCTCTAGTTTAGTGACTTTGCCTAGGCTGAGATGATTCTTCAAACTGTAAGGAGGAAAAAGTACATATAGGATAAAGGTGGACATATATGGATCAAAATTTCGATCAATATACAGGCTAGCTGGTTGTACACAAGTTGATCTATTGATCGATTTGTGTACAGCCAGCTTGACAATTTTTTCCAAATGATCAGTGCTGCCGTTTTAACCGGCAACATTGATCACTGCATTCTGCTGGCGGAGAAGACTCCCCGCTGTCAGAATACAACATCTCAGTTGTGAGCGATCCACATCAAATGTGCCATCAACAATGGCTTTCTTCTTGCCATTCTTCCACAATGGCCAGACTTGTGGACAGCACAACTAATAGTTGTCCTATGGACAGATTCTCCCACCTGAGCTGTGGATCTCTGCAGCTCCTCCAGAGTTCCCATGGGCCTCTTGGCTGCTTCTCTGATTAATGCTCTTCTTGCCCGGCCTGTCAGTTTAGGTGGACGGTCATGTCTTGGTAGATTTGCAGTTGTGCCATACTCTTTCCATTTTCGGATTATGGATTGAACAGTGCTGAGATGTTTAAAGCTTGGGATTTTTTTTTTATAACCTAAAACTGCTTTAAACTTCTTTACAACTTTATCCCTGACCTGTCTGGTGTGTTCCTTGGCCTTCATGATGCTGTTTGCTCACTAAAGTTCTCTAAAAATCCTCTGAGGGCTTCACAGAACAGCTGTGTTTATACTGGGATTAAATTATACACAAGTGGACACTATTTACTAATTGGGTGACGCCTGAAGACAATTGGTTCCACCAGATTTTAGTA
Source organism: Lithobates pipiens (assembly GCF_037356315.1). Taxonomy (NCBI): domain Eukaryota; kingdom Metazoa; phylum Chordata; class Amphibia; order Anura; family Ranidae; genus Lithobates; species Lithobates pipiens. Next base: position 83,564,512 of record NW_027507758.1, on the reverse strand, counting down.
AGGGGTATCAGAGTAAAGCACCATACACACTATCAGATTATCTGCTGAGTTTTTCCTTCAGATTTACCAAAACCATATAATATGAGGACAAACCTTAGGAGTTTCAATGTGTATGCAATCAGGCTGGCCTTTTCTACTACATGGTTTTGGTAAATCTGAAGGAAAAACTCAGCAGATAATCTGATAGTGTGTATGGGGCTTTAAGGGGGCTGAATATAAATGCACACCACACTATTCAGATATTTATTTGTAAAAAAAAATTGAAAACCATTTATCATTTTCCTTCCACTTCACAAGTATGTGCCTCTTGCGTTGGTCTAACACATAAATTCCCAATAAAATACATTTAAGTGTTTGGTTGTAACATAACAAAATGTGGAAAACTTCAAGGGGGTATGAATACTTTTTTAAGGCACTGTAAGTAGTGCAGGAACCTTTTTAAAGTTGTTACGACTTTAAGTCTCACATATTTGAACGGTTGTCATTGAAAAACATGGGGTGCGACTTGTCATGCAACTTTAGCTTTCAAAGTCACATTACAAGTCACACAAGTGTGAATGGAGCCTTAGTATGCATGAGAAATAATATCTGATGCTAGGTTCCGGGCAAACAGCTAAATACTCTTATATGCTGAAATATTTATAATTTATTATAAACATATAGCTGGATCTAACATGTTTTTAAATTTTATGGTGACTTCTGATTGGCCGGTTTGGTTTCTGTGCACAATGTGCTTTGCGATAAGTCCGTTTATTCACCATGCTGTCGCTCCTGCAGGAAAGTGATGATTATTACTCTCTAGCAGGCGATGCTCACAGATTTGGTGGGTTGATGTTCTATGGTTTGGCCGCTGTGCTCCTGTCGTGTAAAACACGTGCGGTTATGGTGCGCTCTATTTCAGAGGTCTGCTGTCACTATGGCGTGTGGCTAAATAAGGCTCTTTGTTAAAACAAAATATATTTTATTCCTCCTTCATGACTCATCTAGTGTACAACAAAAGGTCTTATTATCTATTTATGAGTGTTAATTGTTTTCTGCCTGCTGCTCACAGGAGCGGCGTGAGCGCCAAGTACATTCGCTCAGGGGATACAAAGATTTGGAGAATAATTGCTTATTGAGGCTTACAGAATGTCAGAAACATGAGGATGAATTTACTTAATTAGGTTCTCACTGGAGCGGACGTGTCTTCTACATGTTCAAAGGGACGTTATCCTGAAACACAACTAAAATGTTGCCTTAAGCCTCCGAGTTGCACTCGGGTGGAAGGTTAATAGAAATTAAAGTGTTACTAAACCCAGAACCTTGCATTCACTATATCTGGTCTCCCACAATACACAGAACATGGAAATGCAATTATTTTAGTAAATATAAACTACTAATTACCTTTTCTCATTAGCAGTATATAGCAGCCTTGTGACCTCTATCAGTTCCTAGTAAAGCTTGTAGGAGGAGCTTCTCCTTGATCCTCTGTCTGGGTATGTCTGGACAGTGCTGACTCACTCTGTTCCATGCAGCCTGTGCCGCCGACTGAAGTGCTTCTGGGCTCCATGAAAAGATAGCCTGGGAAAGGTGGCGGCACTCCCTTCCACCACACACAGAAGTGATCAAGTGGCTATGTAGCCACTCTAATCACTTCTGCTAGAAATGGAATTGCTGGCTGAAAAATTCCATACTGGGATGATGTCTGTAGGTGCAGGCATCATCCTGGTATAACCACTTCAACCCGAGGACGTCCATGGATGTCATATAAATGGGAAGTAGTTAATTACAAGACCAATATAGGCCCTGATAGTTTTAACTGCAGTATTACTGTAAGTGGTAATTGGTTTTAAAGGCCTGCTAAAATTACACAATGATATTGATTGAAGTGCTACTTTAGCATGTTTTGAATGCATTAAAGTGGTTGTAAACCCATACGTATATCTAGGGAAGTGACAGGCCTCAGATGATACACAGTGATTAAACAAATCCTCCTTCATAAGTTGTATATGTCTATCTACAGTACTTTCTTCTCTACAGCTGTTCAAACTGCTGAATTTTAAAGTTTGTCTGAGAGTTCAGAACAACAGGGGCAGAGAGATGAAGTTACACTCTGTAGAGCTCAGTGAGGAGAACTCTGACAGGTGATTGGAGGAAAGGGACACACACACCCTCTACATAGCACACAGGAACAGAGCTGAGGCTGTCAATCAGCTGGAGGTTCCTTCCCTGTCACCTTTTTTCTCTTTGTGTCAGAATTTTTTTTTAGAGGTGATTCATGCTGATAGCAGAGGAATGAGGCAGCAGACAAAAGTGACACTTAGTGCTCTTAATTGAGACAAGTACACACTATAGAGAATAGGCTTTATTCATATTTCATGTCTGAGGTTTACAACCACTTTAAGGTTCTCTAAATGCTGATGCAACTTGATAAAGCAGAGCCATAAAGTAATTTTTTTCAGTAGTCTGAGTGTTTGCAGAAGCTATAAATTCTGGAAATTTCTCATGATTTGTTTCCTCTGCAGGTCATTGGGAGCTCCCTGCTCTTCGTCCATGATAAGAAGGAGCAGGCTAAAGTATGGATGATTGACTTTGGCAAGACCACCCCGCTGTCGGAGGGCCAAGTCCTAGACCACAGAATAGCCTGGGTGGAAGGAAACCGCGAAGATGGATACCTGTACGGACTGGACAACTTAATCAATATCCTCAGAGACATGCCATGTGAGGAAGACAACCATTAAAGGGGACTTCCGACCCCTTACTGACACTCCAGGAATGCACTACAAAACACTTTTAGCTCTCCCCATCCCTCTGCCCAAGTGAGGACGCTGCAGTCTGGAGCGGCTCAGCCTCCTGCTGTTATAGGGTGAAAGAAAACTTGTTTTAAAATGGAATCTGTGATTTTAAGTCTTGTAAATAGGTACTCCACAGAACAAAAAAAGACTATTTTAAAAAAAATTCTAATTAAGGAAGCAGAAACAAAAATGCATATAGAATTGCAGCAGGCTTATCTTTGTTTCATCTGCTTTTTAATTCCCCTGCTAATTATCGCTTTTTTTTTATTTTTTATGTTCATTACTGCAGCTGTTGGGTTCTTCCAGAATATGGAGTCAGCCATTTTGTCATGTGACCAAATTGGGCATTGGGTGACCTTCTTAAATATCAGTTACGTCATAGAGCAGGGGTCTCAAACTGGTGGCCCTCCAGCTATTGAGAAACTACAAGTTCCATGAGGCATTGCAAGGCTGACAGTTATAAGCATGACTCCCGCAGGCAGAGGCATGATGGGACTTGTAGTTTCGCAACAGCTGGAGGGCCGCCAGTTTGAGACCCCTGTCATAGAGGCACTGCACTGCAAATATACACAAGGCTGCCGTTCATTGTAAATTCCAATATGTAAAATATTTTTTTCAAGTCTAAGATGTGGACTGGCTGAGTTTCCCAATCAGATATTAGCTTAGCTTTTTTGATGTTAAAGAATAAAATGAGCAGAATCTGGTTAGTTACAACAAATGACAAACATTTTCAGAAGGCACATTATATTTAATGTTTCAATCATAAAAAAGCCCATATATTGTATATTAAAGTGCCTCTGTCGCTAAGGTAAAAAACACAACCTGCAAGCAAAGAGTTTATAGCTACCTATTCCGCCTCCCATTCCTCTGATCCTTGCTTTGTTACAGAGCAATGGCCTCTTCACATCTGTCAAATTTCCTGGAGAATCGGGTGCCCGTGTCCCCCACTGCGCCCTGTGGTTTATGCTCCGGCCCCTACATCATTACAGGACATGGTAGTGACATAGGGTATCAGCAGAAGGAGCCCATGGCAGGGGGCGCAGGAATTTGACACTCCGAAAGTGTCAAATATGAAGTTTCTTCTGGTGGCTATAGCTCTTGAACAGAGCAAAGGTTACAGCAATAAGTGCCAGTTTGGGTGCGTATAAACCATTTTTTTTGGAGCTCATACTTTTTGACATTTTTAACCCAACAACTGAGTTGCTTTAAAACTTTAAACAAGCCAATTTTTTTTCTTGGAGTGGAGTCTCTCTAGCAGGGCTACCACTGGTGGTGCAACCCAGAAGCTTGAAGGCAAGAGGTTTGTGTGCATCATGGATACATCTTTCATCTCACTTATGGACAAAAAGAAACAAAATCTTGATAGAGGTTGTAAATCTGCCTGTACATTTCTTTATTACTGTTACTCTGAACATCTGTTTCATTGTGATTAGGGAAGGCGAAGTTTTGCTTGATGTTCTACTGAAGATACAGTATATTTCAGTGGTGGACTCCTAAACAGTAGGGAGGTCTTTCTACATGCCTCAACATTCTACATGGCCAATTATTGCTCCTATCAAACACAATACTGTAATAGGTCAATATCTTATATCATTACCAAAATGATACTAGGAACATTCCTCTTTCAAATAATAAGCTATGATGTCACGTTGAGCTTGGACAGCGCAGTGCTGTTACGACAATAGCCAGTAACATTTTGAATTGCCCATCAACTAAAAAATACATTTGGCAGAACTCCCAAGAAAGGATGTGGGGGCAGGAGCAGGACAGAGGAGAGAATAGATTTTGCTCAGACCATGCAATTACAAAAAAGTCTTTGGTTGTTGAACTTCTACAGAAAGGGAAGCAGCCATTTTGTTCCCCGTTCCTAAAGGCCCATGTTCATTGGCTTTGGGTTTGTGTCAATGAACAAATGCAGTTTGCTTTGGCATCAATTTAAAGCACTTCTGGGATCATTTAGAATTCATATGTTTAAACCAAAAATATATAAATATATATATATATTATATAAATGTAGACTGATCATCGAGATCTCATCTTTCCAGTTACAGGCTTCTAATGCCGCGTACACGTGATCGGAATTCCGGCCAGAAAAAGACAGATGAGAGCTTTTCATCAGAAAATGCGACCGTGTGTATACTCCATCGGAACTTAGCTGTCCGAATTTCCGTCAGCCCAAAAATTGACAGCATGTTCTCAATTTTCTCGACGGAAAAACTTTCTATCGGAAATTCCGATCGTGTGTATGCAATTCCGACACGCCAAAAATCACGCATGCTCAGATTCAACTACGAGACAGAAGCTATTGGCTACTGGCTATTGAACTTCCTTTTTCTAGTCCCGTCGTACATGTTGTACGTCGCCGCGTTATAAACGATAGGAATTTGGTGTGACCGTGTATAGACAGCTTGAGCCGAATTCCATCGGAATTCTGTCGGGGAAACCATCAGAGCTTTTTCCGACGAGAACTACGATCGTGTGTACGCGGCATAAGAGCCTCATCATTTTTATGCTGTATGTAATCATATAAATTGAGTAGGGATGGGTTAGGACGGGTTAGGACTACTGTCAAGTCTTGAAATTATGTCTGCATCCCCATTGAAGATATTTTGTCTTCTTTTCCTGTTCTGTCTGACACCTGTCATCTGGACAGGAGTTGAGGGGACATATATGGCCATAAAACCTGATGGGGTTCTAAACCGCCCCACTCTACTACAAAATGTGTGCGAACTGTTCTGCTTAAAAACTGTGAAATGATAGGAAGCCAGTAGGATACTTCCAAATGGGGGCACAGGTGGGAATAAGAAGTGTTCTAAGGGTTCTACTTATCCAAAACATACAAAAATACAATTTGGGCTAGTTTGAATTCAACATTTTGTTGACAAAGATTATTCAATATTATACATATGCAGAAAGAGTGAGTCTAGAATTGCAGCGTCAACCCATAATATTTATATCTAGGTACAGCTTTATTCCAAAACACAAATTGTTTCAAAAATACAACGCGTTTCTGGGCCTGTACTCCACCCCTTCATCAGGGCTTGAATGTAACAAAAAAAGATGAATAAATAATAATAAATAGTAATAAATGAAATAACAATGATAAATATATTTTATACACATTAATGCCAGCGGGCTGAACAAAAAAAAACGGACAGATTCCTCCATCTTGCTGAACAAAAACAAAAAAAAAAAACAGATTCCTCCATCCATCCATCCAGCCAGTACCCTGTATGGCACCCACCACTGTAAAAATACACTGATTGGTGGCTCCAGCTGCAAATTAAGGAAAATTTTCCATCGTGTACCTTTGACAAAAGTTGAACAAATGACCAACTTCTTTTTAGTGGGGACTGCTAGACACTGATCGAAATTCAACCAGCCCTTTCTGAGCTGGCCAGTATATGGCCATCTTCCCTCATCCTCATCACAAGCCAGTGTGTAGATTCTCCATAGTCATACCACCGTCATATGATTGGATAACAATCCAAAATGATTATATAATAAACTACCAGGGTTCCAACGCCTTTAACAACCTTTCTTAAATACATTTGCAGGAGATGGCAGTCATTTGTCTACTTCTAGCAACGAAGTGAAGCTGAATGTTTATAAAGAGACCGCAGATGTAGTTTCCTTGTGTCAGGACTGAATGGCTGCCCTTTAGAGCTTCCTGACCTTGTGCGCTTTCAGGATATCCTCAGCTCAGCATTGTGGTCATTATACTGATCCATCACCGCTCATTAGAGGATTTCCGTGTGACCCCGCCTCATAGAACAGCTGGGGGATCACTGTCCCTGTTTATGGTTATTCAGGAGAACAATGCAAAAGAATTCCAATGAGCTTCCCTTCATTTTCCAAGGCACGTTCTTCAGCCTTCTATCGTAGAGTCCCTGGGTTCCTAATAAAGCAAATCTTCCACATATGTATCAAAACCTCAATGTTATACAGCAGGCTTCTTATAAAATCATGGGATAATTGCAGTATAGTCTATTTTCCTAGCTTTGTAAATCAGAACTTCAGCCAAATACATATAGATACTGCTTTACCTATCTCAAAGATTTTAAGCTGCCCAAAATTGGTGTGTTCTCCAAAGCTCAAACACACGTGTCTTATGCCCCATACACACGGTCAGAAATTCCAACGGAAAAAGTCAGATCGGATTATGTTGTCGGAAAATCCGATCGTGTGTGGGCTCTATTGGACTTTTCTGATGGAAAAAGTTTGAGAGCTGGATCTAAAATTTTCCGACAACAAAATCCGATCTGACTTTTTCCGATCGTGAGTAGCGAAATCTGAAGCACAAAGTGCCACGCATGCACTTTGGAGACGAAAGCTATTAGCTACTGGCCTCTACGTAGTCTCATCGTACTTGTTTTAGGTCACCTCGTTCTGAATGATCGGATTATATCACAACTTTGTGTGACCGTGTGTATGCAAGACAAGTTTCGGCCAAAATCCGTCTGAAAAAATCTGACGGATTTTGTGATCGGAAAAAATCCGATGGATTTTGTGGTCGGAATATCCAACCGTGTGTATGGGGCATTACTTTGCAGCCATGGTTTACTATGCTTCAGTTATGAATCAACACAGTGAGTATGTTCACTGTGTTCATTTAGAAAAGGAAGTGGCTGGTAAATGACATATTGACTAGACCTTTCCCCTGCTCTCTATCTGAAACATTCCCCCCCCCCCCCCCCAGCAGCTGAGAGAGGAGAGGAGAAAAACCAGCAGCACTGCGGGGGGGGGGCAACATGGGGGGGGGGGGGAGCCCGGGCGGTAAGAGGAATCAGCACTGCACAGAGTGAGTAGGGTGTGCCCTGGTACACCCCCTGTGCACACCTATGACTGGCCATACACCTTAAGATTTCTCTTGTGCAACCCTGTAGGCTGAGCAAGAAAACTCACTTGATTTCCCCATCCACGGTAACAATGTGCATGTATGAATCTGAAGTGCAGGCAATTGTATTTTGACGGCTGGCACCAGTGGCTGTCAGAATATCTGATCAGTGCCTGCATCTACCCAATCTGTGCCAGTCAGTGGCTGCATCCTTCCACCTGGTGCTTTTAAGAAAAGCTGAATAAAAAAAAAAATAATTTGTTGAGCCTGGTGGTGCCAACAAGTCCATATACAGAACAAATTTCAGAAGATTTTGCAGGGAGCGGCTGAAGTTAAATTTGTGTATGGCCAAGTTTAGTCCTGAGATTTACACATCCCTGCCACTCTGCCTAGCTACAAATGTTACAACTCTATTTACTATTTAACATTGCAGCTTCCTGTGTCACCTGCCTTTTGATTGGGCAGTGACTAATGAGGACTATAGCATACTCCCCTACCATCATGTACACACTGCCTACTTTGATCGCCGATTGCGGAAAAAGGCAAATGCATCACGATTTTGCAGTGGCCAAAATGATCCAGAGTTCAGGAGAGGAGGGTTGAGGGAGCTTAAAGTATCCTTAACCGCAGCAGCTTCTAAACTCGGGTAAAAGCTCATGTGTACATGGACACATTGGGGGAGATTTACTAAAGCCGGAGTGTGCAAATCCGGTGCAACTTTATATTGAAACCAATCAGCTTCCATGTTTTATTGTCAAAGCTTACTTGAAGAAGCTAAAGTTAGAAGCTCATTGGCTACCATGCACAGCTGCACCAGGTTCAAGTGCTCCAGTTTTAGTAAATCTCCCCCATAGGCTTTTATGGAGTTGAGTTTAGGAGCTTTGGCAAAAACTCCTAAACTCAAGTTTAGGATTTGCTAGTGTACCTGGAGCCTAAGTTACTTTTACCCTATAGCTTACAGCCCTGTTTGGAAGCACATACCGAAGACCCTGATTAGCTCACAATTCAGAACTCTCAGTCTGATTTCTGCTGTGCACTGGAAAAATAATATAAACACAGATTTCTAACAATTTTTCTGAAGTATTTTAACTTACATATAATGCACTTAATGTATAGCTGGATTAACATGTTTGAAATGTTAATTTAGGGTCATCTTCCTTGCAACCCCATCCTTTTTGTTAAAAGCTTTTTTTGGCCATACTTCCCTTCTGGGTCAAAGAAGTGCAGTTATTTCTGCACTCCTTCAAACCAGATTCAGCCGATGGCGTGGTAAAGTCTGGTGTTGGCTGACATCACAGAGCCAGTCGAGGCTGAAAGTCACCACTCTCTGCTGTGTTGAAACTGAGAACTGAGTGATCAGCGGTCACATGATCGCTTGATTCTCAGTGTTAGAGCTAATGAGGGATAGCTGCATCATTGAACTAATGCTGCACCATATAGGTGACTACGTTTTTCTCTTTTTATTTATTTATTTTTTTATTTCCTACACATCTCCTTTAAAACCGATCACACAATTTACAATCAAATTGCTCAATATTTATTTGGTTTTACCAATTTGGATTTTACCTATTGGCAAACCAAAGTTGAACTACAAATGCCCCGCTCCCCCTTACATCAGGGTCCTCATTAGAGTCCCCATTACATCAGGTTAAAGCAGGGACCATAGACAGCCTCTGCTGACCTGAATCCTCAATCTGTGCAGACTTGGGATATTCCATTGACCCTAGCCGTGGGCTGGATACAATTTTGAGGTGGGCTAGATCTGTCCCATGTGTATAGCTCCCAACTGTCCCTGATCTCGAGTGACTGTCCCTGATTTGGAGCAATGTCCCTCTGTCCCTCTTTCACCCTCATTTGTCCCTCATTTTGGTCTGATCTATGTAGTTGTATATAAAATGCACTTTTTATCTTTCAAAAAGTGTTTCCCAGTGCTAAACCTTTCATCCAATTTTCTAAATTGCTACATTTGTACATTTTAAAAGCTAATATAAAGGAACAGTAGTGGTAAAAAAAAGCCCTTGTGGATTTAATTTACCTTTTTTTTGGGTTAATTCTCCTTTAAGGGGGGTGGTAGGGGGCGTGTCCTATGCCTACATATGTTTGTTAGTAGGTGTCCCTCATTCCCATCTCAAAATCGTGGGAGGCATGCATGGGCAGTAGTTTGGAGACCACAGATCTCAAGGCAAGAGGGAGGTTTGGGGGCTTTGAACGTGCAATTGCTTTTTAAAGTATCCTTTGTTTTTGCAACAGATCGCAGCTGAGCCTATGGAATGCCCTGTTTGTATCTACTGTAGATTCCATGGGCAAAGCTGTGTCTGTAATCTTAAATGGCTGCAATAAAAAAACTGAACAATTCCCACATTGCACAAAAAATACTTCAAAAGTCAGACATAATGGAACAAGATAGATAAATAAGTTAATACATTTTATTTCTATGTGTAATTATTTCACTTTTTTGCCTTACAATATGTAATATTTACCAGCGGTGGTGTGATGCTTAGGGTTGTGTCTGCAGCACGTTTTTTTGTGGATTTTGCATTTGTTGTTTTATTATGTTTTTATTGGTCTCCCACTATCTAGCTTTTTTTCCAAGTTTACATTATCACATGGAGAATAGCCTAGGTGTTTATATACATACATACATCTATACATTAAGAAGTGCCTTACCGACTTGCTTTTTTTGTTTTTTTTTTCTCCGTGTAATATTCCTAAATAATATTTATTTAGTTTTTTTTTTTTTATTATTTGCACAGGACACTACAACTAACTGCATGGCATATAATGTTGTGTTTTATATTAATGCTTTAGTTGTGAGTTTACAGCATGGCATGCCGTTGTCGCTTGTTTTGTTACATATAGACCTTGCTGCCTGTACATAAAGGTTATGCTGGTCCCCTTGGAGGGCCGAAGGGTTGACCGCGTGTTCCTTTGCTGTGACTGTTACCTGGTACATGCTTCCGTGTGACCACATTGTACACCCCTACAAGGAGACACCCTTGCGGTGCCTCCAGCCTGGTTTCTTAAATAAAGGCGTAAAACATCATTTTCTTTTTTTTGTGGTTCTGTTATTATTTTTTTCGTATTTGGTATTTATTTAAATTTTTAGTTAAAAATAAACCATATTAAAAGGAATTATATATATATTATATATTATATATAAGGGAGCTATTTGACCTGCCAAAGGCTTTGTACTTCTGCCCATCCAACCTTCATATTTACACAGCTCCACCACACCACACAGCCTTGTCTGGCTAGGCAAGAAACGTAATTCTTCTCTGTTATGCCCTGTACCCACGGTCGAAAATTCCGATGGAAAGGGTCTGATTGGATTATATTGTCAGAAAATCCGATCGTGTGTGTGCTCTATCGGACTTTTTCCATCGGAAATTCCGACGGAAAAAATTTGAGAGCAGGATCTGAAACTTTCCAACAAAAAAATCCGATCTGACTTTTTCCGATCATTTGTAGAGAATTCCGATTGGACAAAGTGCCACGCATGCTCAGATCAAATTATGAGACCAAAGCTATTGGCTACTAGCCTCAACATAGTCCCATCGTAACGAACGAACGTCATTACGTTCTGAACGATCGGATTTTCCGTCAACTTTGTCCGACCATTTCGGAAAAAATCTGACGGATTTTGTGGTCGGAATGTCCGACCGTGTGTACAAAGCATTACAGTTCAGTCAGGGCCATCTTTAATATTAATTGGACCCCGGGCAAAACTTTTCTTGGGCCCCCCCATGCAGTTTTGCTCTCCGCCTGCTCTGAGACATACAATAAATAGCAGCTAGACTCAAAATCAATTTACTTGATTGGATCAGGCAGCTATTGCGACTGGTTGCCAGAGGTTGCAGCGTATCATTACCGCTCACTGACTGGTTGCTAGAGGTTACATCACACATTATGGCTCACTGATTAGTTGCTAGAGGTTACAGCACATTATTTCTGTTTGGTTGCTAGAGATTATTGTGGATATGACCTTGGGGGGGCATGATATCCCCTATTTACATATGAATGCCGCCACTCTTTACATAAGAATGCCAGTAATTTACATGATAACACGGGGTCTGCAGGTGAGTCATCTGTACACAACAATAGGGCAGAGCTGGGCAGCATTAGTAGCAGCACTTCAGACTGAGATATTGGGACACAGCACAGGACTAAAACCTCAAGGGATGAGGAAATATAAACCAGGATAGTTGGTAAGTATAAGGCAGCTGCTTTGGGCCCCTCAACAATGACAGGGCCCAGGGCAGTTGCCCCTTTTGCCCTGCCTTAAAAACGGCCCTGAGTTCAGTAACACTTACAGGTCTTGTGCCTCCCCCAGCCTGTGGCTGGACAGTGAAAGGAGAAGCAGTAGACTGATGAGCTCATCTGTCTGTCACACTGTTCCTATACTTGTTAGCACATGAGCAATGTCTGCAGCAAAGCTGATTGGCTCCTTGTGACATTTCTCCCTCCTCCAGTCTGAGCTTTGCTGTATGCAAGAGGCTAATAACAAGTAACAAGCAGGTAATTACACTAGTTGCATTTAAAAATGTGTTGAACCTCCCCCCTGAGCTCTCTGCTGTGTAATGCTCTGTATCACCAACCAGATATGGATTTTCAAGGTATTCTGGTGGCGGTGAAAAAATCCTTAGTTCCCATACCCTGATCATTCTGTATAGGTGGGATTTCCAGGGATTCCTTTTCTCCAACCCAATCAGGGGTTCCCAGATTGTGGACAACATGGAGTTCTATAGACTGGAGCAGTACAGCAAAGCCTGGATGAGAGATGACGAACTTCTAGGTTTTTTACTTCAGTATGGTTATAGTAGCAAAAGTTCAAGTATTTGGCCACAGGGGAAGGAACCACGATTGCTCAGTAGCTGACAGTTTAATTGCATACAAAAACCCCAGAATAAGGCTACATATAGATCAGTTCAAACAACCAGAGCATAAGATGTGTTCTATCTTGACGTCTTCAAAGGCTCAACACAGGAAGCCACACTTCTGACACCATTATATGAAAGAGATAAACATGACAGCCAGCAAAAGGAAACTCATACAGGTAATACAAGTCCATGAACTTCATAAAATAAAAGACATAAAAAGACTTTTCAGGTTTTTTATGTATCCATCAAAAGTCATGAAATTACTCTTCAGTTCCCTGGTGATTGTTACCTGCATTCACTCTTTTTTTTTTTTTTTGAGTTGGCCCACATTAAGGCCTGATTCACACCTATGCATTTTTTGTGCTTTATGCATTTTGCAGATTTGCACTACAGCCCATTTAACATGGTTTCTTATGGAACACGTTCTATAGAGCAAATCTGCAAAATGCAAAAAGCACTAAAAATGCATAGGTGTGAATCCAGCCTAAGTCTAGATTAACATCTACGGGGCTGTGTTTGATGCATTTTGCGGTGCCTTTTCAAACCTGTGTTTTTTATGCATTTTTGCATGCAGTTTTCTTGCATTTTGTGTTTTTGCTGGTTGCTAAGGAGCTTGCTGGGAAGCTGGCCACTGCATCCTAACAACTGATGAGTCATCATCATGAATGTAAAAAAAAAGACATGGCAGCAAAAAAAAATCAGCAAAAAAACTGCATGGGGTCCCCCCCAAAATCCATAGCAGACCCTTATCCGTGCATGCAGCCCAGAAGGTCAGGCAGGGGACGAGCGAGCACCCCCCCTCCTGAACAATACCAGGCCATGTGCCCGCAACATGGAGGGGGAGTGCTTTGGGGCAGGGGGGGCTCAGCACCATGTTAATGGGGACAAGGACCATGAATAAGCCCCCCTCTGCGAGCGGGGGGTCTTATTCATCCCTGTGTGGTTGGTGGCCCAGCATGCAACAATCGATGATGTCACAGCGGGGTAGGCAGTCCATTGGAACGTTTGCCACTAGCGGAGCTTTTTTTTTCTTTTTTCAGGTTCAGCGGTGGCAGCGGGCATCGTGATTGATGATGGATCTACACCGTGGACATTTTTTTTATTATAAAGGTCTTTGTCAAAAACTTGTGTACTGTCTTTATTCACTTTTACACTTTGTGGGTGAATGGGTAGGGATACTATGTACCCCATACTCATTCACATGGGGGGCTTCCAAATTCCGATAAGCCCCCTGCCCGCAGACCCCCACAACCACAGCCCAAGGTTGTGGGGGAAGAGGCCATTGTCCCCATCAACATGGGGACAAGGGGCTTTGGGTAATATTAAGGGCATGTGGCCTGGTATAGTTCAAGGGGGGTACTCCCTCGTCCCTTCCCTTTCCTGGCCTGCCAGGCTGCATGCTTTTGCCTGTAATTCTTTTTTTTTTACATTTAGCTGTCAGCGGGGAACCCAGGAGATTGAAATCAGGCTTGAATTCCCAGCACCTGCTCTGTAAACTGATGGGCACAGTGGTGATGTGTAAGGGCTCGTTTACACCAGCACTGCCCTGTGAACAGCAATCCACAGTGGATTTGTTTGCAGGGGGGCAGTTGACAGGCAATGGGTAGTGATGGACGAACTTCCGACGGGACGTTTCGCGAAAGCGAAATGCGAACGGACCCAAACGTTCGCGAAACCGAACGTTCGCCGCGGGCCCCATTGACTTCAATGGGAGGCGAACTTTGCAAACCTTCATGTCGACTTTGCGGCCACGTGGTAATTATTAGGGGGTAAAACGTAGTCCCACCATCTGGACAATGACATAATACATGTATGAGGTGAATTTGGGATCGATAACTACAAGCATTTTTATTTTATTTGGGAAATTGTTCTAACAATTCAGGACTATGGAGCTAATGAAGGCAATGGAGGAGAGGGAAGGTCAGGGACCAGGGTAGGCAAAGAAGAGGGTGCAGGAGATGATCACCAGCAGCGTGACATACCGGAATGACACATGCACCGTGATAGAGGCATCTGACAGCAGCACCGTAATACAGAGCACTGACAGCAGCACCGTGACATACAGCGCTGACAGCAGCACCGTGACATACAGCGCTGACAGCAGCACCGTGACATACAGCGCTGACAGCAGCACCGTGACATACAGCGCTGACAGCAGCACCGTGACATACAGCGCTGACAGCAGCACCGTGACATACAGCGCTGACAGCAGCACCGTGACATACAGCGCTGACAGCAGCACCGTGACATACAGCACTGACAGCAGCACCGTAAGCAGCCCCAGGAGGAAGTCAGCACAGCACAGGGATGGTGTGATCCCCTCATAATAAGAACCCCCAGGAGGAAGTCAGCACAGCACAGGGATAGTGTGATCCCTTCATAATAAGAACCCCCAGGAGGAAGTCAGCACAGCACAGGGATATCATAAGCAGCCCCAGTAGAAATATGACACCGCTCAACCTCTTCAAAGAGGAGGGTAGGGGCATATAGTACGGTGTGCTTTTTTGGGTCAAGGAAGTGAGCAGACTGTACGTCAGTCCCTATACCGCTGAAGGACTGCTGCAGTATAGGGCAGCGGTCAGCAGTGGTGCACGTCAACCCTATCTATTGTGGACCTATAGCGGTCCTTACAGAACAGCAGACTGTACCGCACTCAAGCCTATGTACCGTAGCACCCTATACCAAGTTACCAGTCCTTATAAGAACTTTTGTGGACCAAGCAGGTTGTGTATTAGTGTTTAGCAGACTGTACGTCAGTCCCTATACCGCTGAAGGACTGCTGCAGTATAGGGCAGCGGTCAGCAGTGGTGCACGTCAACCCTATCTATTGTGGACCTATAGCGGTCCTTACAGAACAGCAGACTGTACCGCACTCAAGCCTATGTACCGTAGCACCCTATACCAAGTTACCAGTCCTTATAAGAACTTTTGTGGACCAAGCAGGTTGTGTATTAGTGTTTAGCAGACTGTACGTCAGTCCCTATACCGCTGAAGGACTGCTGCAGTATAGGGCAGCGGTCAGCAGTGGTGCACGTCAACCCTATCTATTGTGGACCGATAGCGGTCCTTACAGAACAGCAGACTGTACCGCACTCAAGCCTATGTACCGTAGCACCCTATACCAAGTTACCAGTCCTTATAAGAACTTTTGTGGACCAAGCAGGTTGTGTATTAGTGTTTAGCAGACTGTACGTCAGTCCCTATACCGCTGAAGGACTGCTGCAGTATAGGGCAGCGGTCAGCAGTGGTGCACGTCAACCCTATCTATTGTGGACCGATAGCGGTCCTTACAGAACAGCAGACTGTACCGCACTCAAGCCTATGTACCGTAGCACCCTATACCAAGTTACCAGTCCTTATAAGAACTTTTGTGGACCAAGCAGGTTGTGTATTAGTGTTTAGCAGACTGTACGTCAGTCCCTATACCGCTGAAGGACTGCTGCAGTATAGGGCAGCGGTCAGCAGTGGTGCACGTCAACCCTATCTATTGTGGACCGATAGCGGTCCTTACAGAACAGCAGACTGTACCGCACTCAAGCCTATGTACCGTAGCACCCTATACCAAGTTACCAGTCCTTATAAGAACTTTTGTGGACCAAGCAGGTTGTGTATTAGTGTTTAGCAGACTGTACGTCAGTCCCTATACCGCTGAAGGACTGCTGCAGTATAGGGCAGCGGTCAGCAGTGGTGCACGTCAACCCTATCTATTGTGGACCGATAGCGGTCCTTACAGAACAGCAGACTGTACCGCACTCAAGCCTATGTACCGTAGCACCCTATACCAAGTTACCAGTCCTTATAAGAACTTTTGTGGACCAAGCAGGTTGTGTATTAGTGTTTAGCAGACTGTACGTCAGTCCCTATACCGCTGAAGGACTGCTGCAGTATAGGGCAGCGGTCAGCAGTGGTGCACGTCAACCCTATCTATTGTGGACCGATAGCGGTCCTTACAGAACAGCAGACTGTACCGCACTCAAGCCTATGTACCGTAGCACCCTATACCAAGTTACCAGTCCTTATAAGAACTTTTGTGGACCAAGCAGGTTGTGTATTAGTGTTTAGCAGACTGTACGTCAGTCCCTATACCGCTGAAGGACTGCTGCAGTATAGGGCAGCGGTCAGCAGTGGTGCACGTCAACCCTATCTATTGTGGACCGATAGCGGTCCTTACAGAACAGCAGACTGTACCGCACTCAAGCCTATGTACCGTAGCACCCTATACCAAGTTACCAGTCCTTATAAGAACTTTTGTGGACCAAGCAGGTTGTGTATTAGTGTTTAGCAGACTGTACGTCAGTCCCTATACCGCTGAAGGACTGCTGCAGTATAGGGCAGCGGTCAGCAGTGGTGCACGTCAACCCTATCTATTGTGGACCGATAGCGGTCCTTACAGAACAGCAGACTGTACCGCACTCAAGCCTATGTACCGTAGCACCCTATACCAAGTTACCAGTCCTTATAAGAACTTTTGTGGACCAAGCAGGTTGTGTATTAGTGTTTAGCAGACTGTACGTCAGTCCCTATACCGCTGAAGGACTGCTGCAGTATAGGGCAGCGGTCAGCAGTGGTGCACGTCAACCCTATCTATTGTGGACCGATAGCGGTCCTTACAGAACAGCAGACTGTACCGCACTCAAGCCTATGTACCGTAGCACCCTATACCAAGTTACCAGTCCTTATAAGAACTTTTGTGGAACAAGCAGGTTGTGTGTTAGTGATTAGCAGACTGTACGTCAGTCCCTATACCGCTGAAGGACTGCTGCAGTATAGGGCAGCGGTCAGCAGTGGTGCACGTCAACCCTATCTATTGTGGACCGATAGCGGTCCTTACAGAACAGCAGACTGTACCGCACTCAAGCCTATGTACCGTAGCACCCTATACCAAGTTACCAGTCCTTATAAGAACTTTTGTGGAACAAGTGAGTTGTGAATGTTTAGCAGACTGCAGCAGAAGGGCAGCAGTCAAGTATAATATCCTTTCTATATTTGGAAGAAAGAATATTATACATGTACAAGCCTATTACTGTACCACTGATACCAGTCCTGAAAAGAACCTTTGTGGAACTAATAATAACAGCAAGTCTTTAAAATTACCCTCACTGCCTGACAACACTGCTTCCTTCCTGTCCCTATACAAATTGGCAAAAAAAGAGAACGATTAGTGGTTACTGGAACAGCTCTTTTGTGGACCTTGATAGTAACAGCTAATGATGATGATGATGATGATGATGATGAAAGACTAATCTGGCTGTCCCTGTAGCATACACCGTCCTTTCCCTTTCTCTAAACTAACAAAAGACACTCAGGCTGCTGCAAGAATCAGCAGCACAGCAAACCTATCAACACCTAACACCTATACCAGTCCTGAAAAGAACTTTTGTGTACCAAATAGCTAGTGGTTTATCTCTCCCTACTCCACACAGGAACCTGTCCCTATCGTAACAGAAGAAAGAATGTAAAATGGCCACCGGATCGGGTGTATTTATAGGTTAGGGGGAATGTCCAAGTGTCCATGTGCTGTCATGTCTCAATTGGCTGTCCTGTATCACATGATAAACGTGTCACCAAAGGTTAAAGTTCTTGTATACATTAAACACGTAAGTCCGCCGCGGCGAACGACGGAAAAAGGCGTTCGAACGTGCGGACCGCGAATGTCGGAAATTCGCCGCGAAACGACCGCCGGGCGAAACGTTCGTCCATCACTAGCAATGGGGATGCATTATGTTGTCTCCTTGGCAGCTGTTTTAACCCCTGAAAGTCCAGCTAGTGCCTCCAAAAAAAAATCCCCTAGTAGTGGCTTAAAATAAATAGCAGGTATTTTACTGATACCCCCAAACTCACCAGTACAATGATGCAGCACTGCTTCTCGTTAGGGTTGAACAACTCCAGATCAACCTACTAAATCAGGCAGGGGGAGGGGAGAAAATACTCCTTTGACTAATACAGTAATGTATGTTAAATTTCAGTTATTGAACACTGAACACGATTTTTTATTTTTTTTTAAACTACAGAGCAGCTAAGAATATACAGATAAATGTGTGAAAAGGAACCTAGGGCTCCCCTGCCTCCTGCTGTATGAAAATGAAAATACAAAATATTAATATACAATATTAATAACATTGAAAAATATATTTTACATTCAATTTTTTGTTCCTGATCATAATAAATAATGAAAATATATAAAACAAAAAACGCTTGTCCTTCTACACTAAACGTTAATAACATCCAATACCTGTTTACTTTTTAGCACAGTATACTAACAGTGTTCAGTTTTCAGCAATAGGTTTTTATGTGGTATATTTTTTTTAACAGATTTAGCTTCCTGGAGTAAAAAAATTAAGAAAGCACAGGCCTTTAATGGCATAATATATGTGTTTTATCTCTCACAGCATCATGCAAAAATACCAAGCGATCCCCAGACAGCATACTTTTTATGTCGAAAATTGAGTGACACCTGACTATTACTGACAGTATATATGAGATTACTTGACACCCCATTCCAAGATTATGGGCATTAATATGGCATTACGTCCAACTTTGTGGCTAGAGTAACCTCCACTCTTCTGGGATTGCTTTACATAAAAATTTGGAGGTTGTTTGCTGGAATTTGTACTTAGACATGTGCAATTTGTTTCATTCCAAATTAGTTTTTTAACAAATCTCAACAAATTAGTTCATTTAGAATTATCCAAATTAACAAAAACCCATTTAACAAATTTTTCTGAATATTCATAAATTAGAATATTTGAAAATTCATAAATTTGTAAATTCGTAAATCCAAAAACCCAAAAACTTGTAAATCTGAAATAATAACTAACTAATAATAACATAACTATTACTAACTATTAAATTATAGGTATTGAAATTTCCTTCCAAATTTGGCTGTTGGGGAATGTAACGAATACAAATTTATCCAAAGTTAAATGAATTATCCGAAATAACGAAAGCCGTATCTAAACGAATGGAACATAACAAATAAATAATAATAATAAATAATAATAATAATAATAATAAACGTTTAATTATTATTATTATTATTTATTAATAATTTGTTCCATTCCATTTGTTTAGATGCGGCATTCATTATTTTTGGATAATTCGTAACTTTGGGTAAATTCGTATTCGTTACGTTCACTTACAGCCAAATTTGAAAGAAAATTCCAATACCTATAATTTAATAGTTAGTTATTATTAGTTAGTTATGCTTTAGAATTTTCAGATTTTCATTCATAAGAATTCGAAATGTCGAATTTACGAATTTTGGAATTTACGAATTTACAAATCTTAGAATTTACAAATTTGCAAATTTACAAATTGCGATCATAACGAATGACCCGAAAAAACAAAAACAAAACAAAAACAAATTAAAACTAAAACGAAAATGAACTAATTTTTTGGCAGTGAACGTGTCTATTTGTATTCACCCAACTAAAAGGAAATTTGTGAAGTCAAGGATTGATGTTGGATGAGAAGATCTGGTTCACAATCAGTGTTCCAATTCCTCCTAAAGACGTTCAGTAGGATTGGGGTCATGGTTCTGTGCAGACCACTCAAGTTCCTCCATACCGTGGAGGATATGGACCGACTGGTCCGAGCATGTCTTTATGGAGCTGGATTTCTACAAAGGTACATCATATTGGAACAGAAAGGGCCTTCCTGAAACTGTGACCACAAGGTCATAGCTCCCAACTTCCCTGATTTCGAGGGACTGTCCCTGATTTGGAGCAATGTCCCTCTGTCCCTCTTCCCCCCTCATTTGTCCCTCATTTTGGTCTGATCTATATAGATGTATATAAAATGCACTTTTTATCTATCAAAAAGTGTTTTCTAGCGCTAAACCTTTCATATGATTTCTCAATTGCTGCATTTGTAAAGTCCAAAAGCTAAGCTATAGGAATGATTGTGGTAAAACCAATTTTTTTTTATACAATTCTCCTTTAAGGGGGCGTGGCAAGGGGTGTGTCCTATGCCTGCATACTTTTACTGATAGGTGTCCCTCATTCCCATTTCAAAAAGTTGGAAGGTATGTAAGGTTCACAAGACCACATGATCATCTAAAATGCCCTTGTGTCTTTTATGGTGTAGAATTAGTAGTACTGTTCACTGGAAACACCTGAACCCAATAATATGGAGGAGCGTCCACGTACTTTTGGCTGTAGGTGTCATGGTCAGATGTTCACAAACTTTTGGACATATCATGTATATAATCTTCATGTTAAAACATATGCAAACAACCCCCCAACACACAACAATAAGGCCCCTTTCACACCTGTGGACCATTCAGATCCGTCTGTCAGTTTTTCAGGCGGATCTTAACGGGAGCTCCATGTACCTCTATAGAGCGGTGAATGTCAGCGGATCCTCTCTGCTAAAACCAGACGGATGCAAAACGTTTTCATCCGACTGGTGGATTGGATCTGATGAAAATGGACAGGCGGTCCGTAATCATCCGATCCCCCATAGGGGAGAGCGGGGCTCGGACAGGTCCGTCCCCGCACAGAGTGCAGGGACGGACTTGTCATCCGCCGGCTCAGCGGGGATCAATAGAGCGATCCCAGCTGAGCTATTTATGGGCCCAATGCGGACAGCCCCATGTGAAAGGGACCTAAGTACTCAAAAGAAAGACACACGTGTTTATGAATATAACTTTCATTTCAGAAATTCTACAAGCCCTTTTAACTAAAATAATACAAAACACTATATTAAATAGGTCTTCAATAAGATGCTTCAATAAGATGGGCTTTGTCTCCATCTAGTGGTGAATATTGTAAATTCAAGCTCAAGATTCATAATTTAGGAGATTTTGTACTGGCTTGCCAGGTAGATACTCCATGATAAATTACATATTAATTAATTAGTAAATAATTAATGAAACATAGAACAGCCAATGTTAAGGAGATGTTCTCTGCATTATACTACTGCCAATATGTATATATTTTCATCTTGCACAGATATCCCTGCAGCCTGTTTAGGGCATTAGCCTGCAGTAGCACAGTACAGACAATGAGACCTGTACTGCAAGTTACAATAAAAAATCTTCAAGCTCAACTTACCAACCAACTAGCGACCAACTGAATTAGCCTGTCTAACAGTATGAGTTAAAAACAGGGGTTTAGTTGCACACATTTCCCAATGCATGCACAAGCTGCAGGCCACAGCAAGGCACCCTCTATCCTGCAGACCCTAACTCGAACTTTGAAGAGTCTCCGCAGTAGGACTGGACCACATGTATTCTAATGGATAGATGAAGGGCAGATGGCTGGAGGAGCCCAACCCTCCTTAAAGGCACATGAACACACTGAACACCCAGCACATTGCACAATGGCAGCAAAAGTGCGTTGCCTGACCAATATGTCAACAACACAAAAAAAGTCACTGCCCCCACCTATAACTGGTCTTCACAGCAAGGAGCACTAGAAGGGCAGACGCCTCCACCCTTCCAGTGCTGCTTGCTGTGAAGACCAGTTATAGGTGGGGGCAGTGACTTTTTTTGTACAATAAAAAAATCTTCTTTACTAACCACTTGCTGACCGACTCACGCCAATATAAGTCGGCAAAGTGGCATGTTCCCGAGAACCACTGTATGTGTACGTCGGCTCCTTTAAGAGCCATAGCAGGCACACACGTGCGCCCACTGCACGGTGGGGGACCCGATGCACATGGCCAGTGGGGGTAATCGCTGCCGGTCAGCCGCGATCCCGGGCACGAGTGTAAACACACAAATCCCGTTCTGACAGGAGAGAAGAGACAGATCTGCTGTTTGTAGTAATTACAAACAGCGATATGTCTCCTCCCCCAATCAGTCCCATCCTAAAAAGGATTAAACCAAACATGAGCCTATTCATTGTATACACTAAACACATATTCCACAGTCCATCCACCCACTAAATACACTTTTAAGAGGAACTATAGTCAGAAAATTAAATCCTGCTATATCACTTTAGGTCGGCCCCTTTTGCAGGTATAGTTATGTACAACATAATAATAATAAGTGCCTATACTGTTTAACCGCTTCGCGCCCGCCCTATAGCCGAAAGACGGCTACAGAGCGGACGCTATCTGCCGGGAGGCCGTCCCTGGATGTCCTCCTGTTTACTTCCACAATGCAAGCTCCCGGGAGCACGCATCGGGGAAGTTCTGTGCTGGCCGTGTCCCTCGGACACAGCCAGTCACAGATCGCTGTAAACGGCCAATTACAGCGGCCATTTACAGTGAGATCGGCCTATCCAATGAGAGATGATCTCATATGTAAACATATGAGATCATCTCTCAGCGCCGCTCTCCCTCCTCACACAGACAGCATGTGAGAAGGGAGAGATCAACGGCTGCAGCGGTCGTAAGTAAAAAAAAAAAAAAAAAAGTTAAAAAAAGTGCCATCCTCCCCCAGTGCCATCCTCCCCCAGTGCCATCCTCCCCCAGTGCCATCCGCCCCAGTACCATCCTCCCCAGTGCCATCCTCCCCCAGTGCCATCCTGCCCAGTGCCATTCTCCCCAGTGCCATCCTCCCCAGTGCTACCTGCCCCCAGTGCCACCTATTAGTGCTATCTGTCCCCAGTGCCACCTGTTGTCAGTGCCATTTGTCCCCAGTGCCATCTGTAATCATTGCCACGTATAAGTGCCATTTGTCATCAGTGCCACGTGTCATCAGTGCCACATATTAGTGCTATCTCTCGTCAGTGCCATGTATCAGTGCCATTTGTCATCAGTGCCACCTGTCAGTGTCACCTGTCATCAGTGACACTTATCAGTGCCATCTGTCATCAGTGTCACGCGTCATCGGTGCCACGTATTAGTGCCATCTGTCATCGGTGCCACGTATTAATGCCACGTATTAGTGCCATTTGTCATCAGTGCCACGTATTAATGTCATCTGTCATCAGTGCCACGTGTCATCAGTGCCCCGTATCAGTGCCATCTGTCAACAGTGTCACGTATCATTGTCCTGGTGCTCCAGGGCCTTCAAAAGTGTAATAGGTAGTCAACAAGTTAGATGTGTAATTTATGCTCCTAGAACATGTGACGGCGCTCCCTGCATGTTGGGCCTCTCTATGTGGCCAGGCTGTGAAAAAGTCCCACGCATGTGGTATTGTAATACTCAGGAGGAGTAGCAGAATTTTTTTGGGGGTGTCATTTGTGGTATACACATGCCATGTGAGAAACATAACCTATTAAAATGACAATTTTGTGGAAAAAAAATAAAAAAAATAAAAAATCTTAATTTTGCAAAGAATTGTGGGAAAAAAATGACAACATCAAAAAGCTCACAATGCCTCTTACTAAATACCTTGGAATGTCTACTTTCCAAAAAGGGGTTATTTGGGGGGTATTTGTACTTTCCTGGCTTGTTCGGGTCGCAAGAAATGAGATACCACCAGTACATCAGATGTGATCAATTTTGTATGATTCGCACCACAGCTTGTAGACTCTCTAACTTTCACAAAGACCAAAAAAAAATCCACTAATTTAGGTTATTTTTACCAAAGACATGTAACAGTATAAATTGTGGCCAAAATTTATGAAGAAAAATTAATAATTTGCATAATTGTGTCACAGAAACAAAGAAATGTGCGTTTTTTTCCAAATTTTCGGTCTTTTTTCATTTATAGCGCAAAAAATAAAAACCCCAGAGGTGATCAAATACCACTAAAAGAAAGCTCTAGTTGTGCGGAAAAAAAAGGACAAACAATTAATTTGGGTACAGTGTTGCATGACTGAGTAATTGTCATTCAAAGTGTGAGTGCACCGAAAGCTGAAAATTGGTCTGGGCAGGAAGGGTGTTTAAGTGCCCAGTAAGCAAGTGGTTAACCGTCAAATGATGGCGGAGCGGTGCGGCTCTCATCCTGGGTGGATATCATATGTTGGCTTCCCAGAACGGCCGCTCTTGTGCACCCGCAGGGGCACGCAGCGCAGCGATCACGGCCACTCAGTGTTGCTAGGACACGGCGCGACCCCGATGGCTGTAAAGAGCCGCGGCTGTTTAACCATGTAATCTGTATTGCGCATAAGCGGCTGAATTGTGCGCACATTTGTGTGCATGTGCGTTCGCGATTTGTCTTTATCCATTCGCTGGCACGGCCGTAATGCGCATGTGTGGCCGGTGATGATGACTTTTGTCAGCTGTGCTTGTTGGTCATGCTGTCCCAGCATTGGGCAGCTTTTTTAGACATTTTGCTATAAATTTGGTGTGCTTGCGTCATTGGCCACGCTCTGATGATATCCACATAGGATGAAACATGTCAGGCTGGCTGATGCAAGCTCGTTATATACGGCAAATGTTTTATATGTTCTGATGTTGCTGTCACTCTGTAAGTAGACTATAATAAATTTGAAGTGTGACGCCCTTACAGGCTTCAATATTGCTGCTCCTTTTCTTCTGTTCTGGCGATGATTGCTTTAATCCATTCCCTGATGTGAGTTTTGATGTTCCATCTCACACTGATGTTCCTGGTTAACCCTGTGATCCATCCATCAAGCCTGGAGGGGGCCATCCAAGTCTGTTATCTGCCATCTTTGATTACATGATTATACGCCTGTTTTCTTTTCATTCTGGTAAGCAGATTGAGAGCACGAGGGTGTAGTGTGCTTCATATATGCACTTTGAATCTTGATGGAAGATTTCTGTCTCCTGTCTATGGACAATCACGTTTAAAGTTATTTTATTCACATTCATTTGTTATGGACATTCATTGTCTTTACCCACATTTGTTTTTTATGGACAATCACATTTAAAACTGTTGTGTAGCGCTGCACTATTGGACTTTATTTTAACCATGTGATCAGCTGTGTCCAATCACAGTTGGTCACATGTAAACACAGAGATGCCAGTAATCGACGCTCCTTGTCTCACACTGACAGAGTGTGAGAGCCGGTTCACACAGGGGCGACTCAGATCTGACTTCATGTGGCCCGTAGTCGCCTCAGGTCGGACAACATTTAAAAATCAATGTAAGTGAATGAGAGCCGTCTTAATGCACACTACTTAAGTCGCTCCGACTTCAGAAAAGGTTCCTGTACTACTTCAATCCGACTTGTAGGTGACTGGTACCCATTGATTTCAATAAAGGTCGCCTCCAAGTCAGATCTCAGTCTATACGGAGGCGACTCTGACAGAATTATCAGCTCTCAAGAGGGAACTCCATGCCAAATTTATGAAAAAAATTTGGCATGGGTTCCCCCTCCGAGAGCATACCAGGCCCTTAGGTCTGGTATGGATTCTAAGGGGGACCCCCTACGCCGAAAAAACAAACCCCCCCAGATCCATACCAGACCCTTATCCGAGCACGCTACCCGGCCGGCCAGGAAAGGGGGTGGGGACGAGCGAGCACCCCCCCTCCTGAGCCGTACCAGGCCGCGTGCCCTCAACATGGGGGGTGCCTTGGGGAAGGGGGGGCCGCACGACCCCCCCACCCCAAAGCACCTTGTCCCCATGTTGATCAGGACAAGGGCCTCTTCCCGACAACCCTGGCCGTTGGTTGTCGGGGTCTGCGGGCGGGGGGCTTATCGGAATCCGGGAGCACCCTTTAATAAGGGGGCCCCCGGATATGTGAATGAGTATGGGGTACAATGTACCCCTACCCATTCACCTGTGAAAAAAAAAAAACACAACACAGGGTTAAAATAGTTTATTGCACAGCTCCGGGGGTCTTCTCGCGATCTCACGATTAGTGATGGACGAACGTTTCGCCCGGCGGTCGTTTCGCGGCGAATTTCCGACATTCGCGGTCCGCACGTTCGAACGCCTTTTTCCGTCGTTCGCCGCGGCGGACTTACGTGTTTAATGTATACAAGAACTTTAACCTTTGGTGACACGTTTATCATGTGATACAGGACAGCCAATTGAGACATGACAGCACATGGACACTTGGACATTCCCCCTAACCTATAAATACACCCGATCCGGTGGCCATTTTACATTCTTTCTTCTGTTACGATAGGGACAGGTTCCTGTGTGGAGTAGGGAGAGATAAACCACTAGCTATTTGGTACACAAAAGTTCTTTTCAGGACTGGTATAGGTGTTAGGTGTTGATAGGTTTGCTGTGCTGCTGATTCTTGCAGCAGCCTGAGTGTCTTTTGTTAGTTTAGAGAAAGGGAAAGGACGGTGTATGCTACAGGGACAGCCAGATTAGTCTTTCATCATCATCATCATCATCATCATCATTAGCTGTTACTATCAAGGTCCACAAAAGAGCTGTTCCAGTAACCACTAATCGTTCTCTTTTTTTGCCAATTTGTATAGGGACAGGAAGGAAGCAGTGTTGTCAGGCAGTGAGGGTAATTTTAAAGACTTGCTGTTATTATTAGTTCCACAAAGGTTCTTTTCAGGACTGGTATCAGTGGTACAGTAATAGGCTTGTACATGTATAATATTCTTTCTTCCAAATATAGAAAGGATATTATACTTGACTGCTGCCCTTCTGCTGCAGTCTGCTAAACATTCACAACTCACTTGTTCCACAAAAGTTCTTATAAGGACTGGTAACTTGGTATAGGGTGCTACGGTACATAGGCTTGAGTGCGGTACAGTCTGCTGTTCTGTAAGGACCGCTATCGGTCCACAATAGATAGGGTTGACGTGCACCACTGCTGACCGCTGCCCTATACTGCAGCAGTCCTTCAGCGGTATAGGGACTGACGTACAGTCTGCTAATCACTAACACACAACCTGCTTGTTCCACAAAAGTTCTTATAAGGACTGGTAACTTGGTATAGGGTGCTACGGTACATAGGCTTGAGTGCGGTACAGTCTGCTGTTCTGTAAGGACCGCTATCGGTCCACAATAGATAGGGTTGACGTGCACCACTGCTGACCGCTGCCCTATACTGCAGCAGTCCTTCAGCGGTATAGGGACTGACGTACAGTCTGCTAAACACTAATACACAACCTGCTTGGTCCACAAAAGTTCTTATAAGGACTGGTAACTTGGTATAGGGTGCTACGGTACATAGGCTTGAGTGCGGTACAGTCTGCTGTTCTGTAAGGACCGCTATCGGTCCACAATAGATAGGGTTGACGTGCACCACTGCTGACCGCTGCCCTATACTGCAGCAGTCCTTCAGCGGTATAGGGACTGACGTACAGTCTGCTAAACACTAATACACAACCTGCTTGGTCCACAAAAGTTCTTATAAGGACTGGTAACTTGGTATAGGGTGCTACGGTACATAGGCTTGAGTGCGGTACAGTCTGCTGTTCTGTAAGGACCGCTATAGGTCCACAATAGATAGGGTTGACGTGCACCACTGCTGACCGCTGCCCTATACTGCAGCAGTCCTTCAGCGGTATAGGGACTGACGTACAGTCTGCTAAACACTAATACACAACCTGCTTGGTCCACAAAAGTTCTTATAAGGACTGGTAACTTGGTATAGGGTGCTACGGTACATAGGCTTGAGTGCGGTACAGTCTGCTGTTCTGTAAGGACCGCTATAGGTCCACAATAGATAGGGTTGACGTGCACCACTGCTGACCGCTCACCTATACTGCAGCAGTCCTTCAGCGGTATAGGGACTGACGTACAGTCTGCTAATCACTAACACACAACCTGCTTGTTCCACAAAAGTTCTTATAAGGACTGGTAACTTGGTATAGGGTGCTACGGTACATAGGCTTGAGTGCGGTACAGTCTGCTGTTCTGTAAGGACCGCTATCGGTCCACAATAGATAGGGTTGACGTGCACCACTGCTGACCGCTGCCCTATACTGCAGCAGTCCTTCAGCGGTATAGGGACTGACGTACAGTCTGCTAAACACTAATACACAACCTGCTTGGTCCACAAAAGTTCTTATAAGGACTGGTAACTTGGTATAGGGTGCTACGGTACATAGGCTTGAGTGCGGTACAGTCTGCTGTTCTGTAAGGACCGCTATCGGTCCACAATAGATAGGGTTGACGTGCACCACTGCTGACTGCTGCCCTATACTGCAGCAGTCCTTCATCGGTATAGGGACTAAGAGTTTTGTCACAGGGTCATTTAAAAAATGACAGGCAGAGGAAGAGGCAGGCCCTTCCGCAGGGGTGGTAGGGGTAGGGCAGGAGCAACAGGCTTGAGCCAAAGTGGGAAGTTGCAGAAGGTGCGTTCAATTACTTTAAAGGATGCACCAGACTTGGTTGAGTGGCTCGCTCAGCCTTACTCTTCTGCACCCTCCTCATCCTCTCGATCTGCACCCTCTTCTTCACTCTCTGCTATGTGCACCCCCAAAGACACTACCACCAACAACACGACCACCACCACCACCACCACATACCTTCCGCTTGAGTCACTGGAATTATTTTCCGATCCATATCAAGAGGACATTTCTGATGCGCAGCCACTCTTGGTATTGGATCAGGAAGAGGAGGTAGCAACAAGCGCTACTCAGCAGTCTGACGACAGTACCCAGATCAGCCCAAGGAGGAGGTTGGTCCCCGGTGTTGCTGCCTACTCCGAGATCTCTACTTATAGCGGTGGGGAAGGTGACGTTGATGATGACGTGTCTAGTGATGTCACGTGGGTGCCCACAAGAGAGGAAGAGGAGGGGAGTTCAGAGGGAGATATGGACCAGCAGATAGGGAGGAGAAGCAGCAATGACTTACATTGCACAGCAGGGACAAAGCAGACTGCAAATGTATCAGGAGCGAGTCATCGACCATGTACGGTCACATCTGGCGCTCCCAGGACACCGGCACATGGCTCCGCAGTGTGGGCTTTTTTTAACGTGTCCGCTGCTGACAATAGCGTTGCCATCTGCAATCTTTGCAGTCAACGCGTTAGTCGCGGTAAGCCCAATACTCACCTAGGGACGACCGCCTTAAGAAGGCACATGAGCAGCCATCACCGAGCCCAGTGGGAGCAACGGAACACACAAAGCCACACTGCAGGCTCTCACCGTCCAGCCTCGTCTTCTACTTCTCCTTCTCCTCTCTCCTCACAATTGTCCTCCACTCCACCTTCCATCACGCCAAGCTCACATTTTTCTGCAAAAAGGCAGGCTTCCGTGGGCCTAATGTTTGAGCGTAAAAAAATGATGACGCCGGATAACCCTCTTGCCCAACGGTTGGCGGCTGGCTTGTCAGAACTCATAGCCCGCCAACTACTGCCATATAAACTGGTGGACTCGGAGGCCTTTCGCAAATTTGTGGCCATTGGAACACCACAATGGAAGGTCCCAGGAAGGAAGTATTTCTCAGAGAAGGGCATCCCAGAGCTATATGGCCATGTTCAGCGGCAAGTGAATGTATCTCTGGCACACAGTGTCGGTGCCAAGATACATCTGACCACAGACACGTGGTCTAGCAAACACGGGCAGGGAAGGTATATCAGTTTTACTGCCCACTGGGTGAACCTTCTGACGGCCGTCAAGCATGTAACCCGTGGCACCCGTGTAGATTTGGTTTTACCGCCACGGATTGCATGCAGGCCTGACTCTTCTTCTCCTCCTCCTACTCCATCCTCCTCCCTCTCCTCCTCAGCTGCCTCCTCCTTTTCCGCTGCTAGCGTCTCTTCCACTGCACCGCCCAAGCTCCCCAGAACCTATTCCACATGCCAGGTGAGACGTTGCCATGCCGTGCTGCGTCTGTTGTGCCTGGAAGCAAAGAGCCACACTGGCCCGGCACTCCTTTCAGCTTTGCGTTCACAGGCAGATGAGTGGCTAACACCGCTCAATTTGACAGTTGGTAAAGTGGTGTGTGACAACGGTGCCAATCTGCTTAGCGCATTGAAACAGGGCAAAATCACGCACGTGCCGTGCATGGCACACGTCTTAAACTTGGTCGTGCAGCGATTCCTTGTCAAATACCCTGGGGTCCAGGACATCTTGCGGCAGGCAAGGAAAATCTCGGCCCATTTCAGAAGATCTTACACGGCCATGGCTCGCCTTGCTGACATTCAGCGGCGACACCATCTGCCGGTCAGACGTCTTATTTGCGATTGCCCGACGTGATGGAACTCAACCTTCTATATGCTTGATAGGCTGCTCCAGCAGAAACGTGCAGTTAACGTCTACCTGTATGAACTCTGCGAAAGAAACGGTTCTGGGGAGCTGGGTTTTTTTTCACCGCGCCAGTGGCTGCTCATGCGCGACACATGCAGACTTCTGCGGCCATTTGAGGAGATCACCAAACTGGTCAGTCGCAGCCATGGCGCCATCAGTGACATGGTACCTTATGCCTTCTTTCTGGAGCGTGCATTGCGTCGTGTCATTGATCAGGCTGTGGAGGAGCAGGAGCGGGAAGATGAGGAAGTCGCAATGCTGGATGAATTCCCAGGGGGGGCTACTCTATCTGAGACAAGTCAACAACAGGAGTCTGATGAGGAGTCAGAGGAGGATGGTGCCGGGGCGGATGAGCAGGAGCAAGAAGAGCATGCTTTAAACCTTTCTGGGATCCCTGTTGTGCGAGGATGGGGAGAGGAGAATGAAGAGGACGACATTATCCTGGATGATGAGCAGGAGCCAGGCCACCACACCGCTTCCACTTTAGTGCAAATGGGGGCCTTCATGCTCCAGTGTTTTAATAGGGACCCCCGTATAAAAAGCATGAGGGTCAAGGACCAGTACTGGGTGGCAACGTACTTAGACCCCCGGTACAAACACAAAATGGCGGAAATGTTACCGCCGTCGCAGAGGGCTGTCAGAATGCAGCACTTCCAGGCCTTGCTTCGAGAAATGCTGCATTCTGCTTTTGCGTGCGCTGGCAGAGGAGCAATTCCCACTCCCAGAGAAGGATTTGCGGGTACCAATCCAACAGCGCCTGCAAGAAGAGGCCGGTTTGAAGATGTGTTGGTGACTTCGGATATGAGGTCATTCTTTCAGCCGACCCATCGACAGGTGTCATCCGGATCCAGCATCAGGGAACGCCTAGACCGTCAGGTGTCCGACTACATTGGGTTAACGGCCGATGTGGACGCTCTGAGGAGTGATGAACCCCTAGACTACTGGGTGGGCAGGCTTGACCTCTGGCCAGAGCTTGCCCAATTTGCAATCGAACTGTTGGCTTGCCCCTCATCCAGTGTCCTGTCCGAAAGGACGTTCAGCGCAGCAGGGGGGATTGTGACCGATAAGCGTACTCGCCTAGCTCACGACAGTGTTAACTACCTCACATTTCTAAAAATGAATGAGGCATGGATCTCGGAGGAATTCAACACATGTGACCAGTAGACCATGTATATGTCTATAAACTATTTTTTTAATCAAGCACACAGACCTTCTTAATTCATTTGGCTCACTTCCTTGACCCAAAAAAGCACACCGTACTATATGCCCCTACCCTCCTCTTTGAAGAGGTTGAGCGGTGTCATATTTCTACTGGGGCTGCTTATGATATCCCTGTGCTGTGCTGACTTCCTCCTGGGGGTTCTTATTATGAAGGGATCACACTATCCCTGTGCTGTGCTGACTTCCTCCTGGGGGTTCTTATTATGAGGGGATCACACCATCCCTGTGCTGTGCTGACTTCCTCCTGGGGCTGCTTACGGTGCTGCTGTCAGTGCTGTATGTCACGGTGCTGCTGTCAGCGCTGTATGTCACGGTGCTGCTGTCAGCGCTGTATGTCACGGTGCTGCTGTCAGCGCTGTATGTCACGGTGCTGCTGTCAGCGCTGTATGTCACGGTGCTGCTGTCAGCGCTGTATGTCACGGTGCTGCTGTCAGCGCTGTATGTCACGGTGCTGCTGTCAGCGCTGTATGTCACGGTGCTGCTGTCAGCGCTGTATGTCACGGTGCTGCTGTCAGTGCTCTGTATTACGGTGCTGCTGTCAGATGCCTCTATCACGGTGCATGTGTCATTCCGGTATGTCACGCTGCTGGTGATCATCTCCTGCACCCTCTTCTTTGCCTACCCTGGTCCCTGACCTTCCCTCTCCTCCATTGCCTTCATTAGCTCCATAGTCCTGAATTGTTAGAACAATTTCCCAAATAAAATAAAAATGCTTGTAGTTATCGATCCCAAATTCACCTCATACATGTATTATGTCATTGTCCAGATGGTGGGACTACGTTTTACCCCCTAATAATTACCACGTGGCCGCAAATTCGACATGAAGGTTTGCAAAGTTCGCCTCCCATTGAAGTCAATGGGGCCCGCGGCGAACGTTCGGTTTCGCGAACGTTTGGGTCCGTTCGCATTTCGCTTTCGCGAAACGTCCCGTCGGAAGTTCGTCCATCACTACTCACGATGTCACAGTCCCGGAGGATGCTGGGACTGTGACATCGTAAGGGGCGGGGTCACCATGTGACATCAACCGGTGACCATGCCCCTTGTCCCTATATAAGTCGCCGCACACCGCGTCCCTGGCATTGCGGCCAGAGAGAGCATTGAGTCAACATCTCCAGAAGAAGAAGAAGAAGAACGGAAGGCGGCAGCGGCGGCGACGGCGACAGAAGACCGGGCCACCGCTAGTAAAAGAGCTGGAAGAAGAAGCGGTGGCCCGGCAAGAAGAACCGAAGAGGGGGACAAGACCCCCGAAGTCGAAAGAAGAGGGCGGCGGCGACGAAGAAGAAAGCTGGGCTCCTCCGCTAGCAAAAGAGCTAGCAGAAGATAGCGGAGTCCGGCGAGAAGACCCCCGGAGCTGTGCAATAAACTATTTTAACCCTGTGTTGTGTTTTTTTTTTCACAGGTGAATGGGTAGGGGTACATTGTACCCCATACTCATTCACATAGGGTGGGGGGCCGGTATCCGGGGCCCCCTTATTAAAGGGGGCTCCCGGATTCCGATAAGCCCCCGCCCGCAGACCCCGACAACCAACGGCCAGGGTTGTTGGGAAGAGGCCCTTGTCCTCATCAACATGGGGACAAGGTGCCGCGCGGCCCCCCCTTCCCCAAGGCACCCCCCATGTTGAGGGCACGGTACGGCTCAGGAGGGCGGGAGGGGGGGCGCTCGCTCGTCCTCACCCCCTTTCCTGGCCGGCCGGGTAGCGTGCTCGGATAAGGGTCTGGTATGGATCTGGGGGGGACCCCACGCCGTTTTTACAGCGTAGGGGGTTCCCCTTAGAATCCATACCAGACCTAAGGGCCTGGTATGCTCTCGGAGGGGGAACCCACGCCAAATTTCTTTCATAAATTTGGCGTGGAGTTCCCCCTTCAGAGCTCATTATCTGATTGGCCACGGCAAAAGTCGCCTGGCCTTGGGCGACTTAAAGTCGTGTTGTAAGTCGCCCAAGGTCGTGTCTAAGTCGTGTTCAAGTCGTCTCCAAATTGCCTCACAAAGTCGTCCTGGAAGTCGTGTCGCCCCTGTGTGAACCGGCTCTAAGGAGAGGGGAGCTGATCAGCATCATCTCCTCACAGAGGACATCTAAGTATGTAATCAGGGCACTGATCATCAGTGCCCTGATTACAATAAAGCCCCCACAGTGCCAGAAATAAATTCCCACCACTGCTAGCAATCAGTGCCCACCAGTGCCAGAAATCAGTGCCCACAAGTGCCAGCAATCAGTGGCCATTAGTGATGCAAGCCAGTGCTGCCCATCAATGCACATCACTGCTGCCCATCAATGGCACCCATCAATGTCCAACGGTGCTGCCTATCCATGCCACCTATCTGTGCCCACCAGTGCCGCCTATCAGTGCCCATCAGTGCCACCCATCAGTGCACACCATTGCCACCCGGTGCTGCCTATCAGTGCTCATCAATGCCACATATAAGTGCCACCTATCAGTGCCCATGAGTATGGCATATTCGTACCTCCTCATCAGTGCCACCTAATCAGTGCCCATAAGTGGCACCACATCAGTGCCCATCAGTGCAGCCTATCTGTGCCGCCTCATCAGCGCCCTCCAGTGAAGGAGGAAAATGACTTATTTACAAAATTTACCGACAGAAACTAAGAAAAAAAAAATTATTTCAAAATTTTCAGTCTTTTTTTTTGTTTTAGGAAAAAATAAAAAACCTAAAAGTGATTAAATACCACCAAAAGAAAGCTCTATTTGTGTGAAGAAAATTATAAAAAATTCACATGGTTACAGTGTAGCATGATTGCGCAATTTTTATTAAAACTGTGACAGCGCTGAAAGCTGAAAAATGGCCTGGGCAGGAAGGGGGTTAGTATGATCTATGTAGTTATATATAAAATGCACTATTTTCCTTTCAAAACGTGTTTCCCAGCGCTAAACCTTTCATCCAATGTCTAAATTGCTGTATTTGTAAATGTCAAAAGCCAATATAAAGGAATAATAGTTGTAAAAAAATAAAAACTTGGTGGGTTTAACTAATCTTTTTTTTTTTGTTGTATAAGTCTAAGGGGGTGTGTGTCCTATGCCTATATACTTTTGCTAATAGGTGTCCCTCACTCCCATCTCAAAATTTGGGAGGTATAAATTTACTGCTGCTCAGGGGCTCTGGCCTTCAGCAAAATGGCAGCCTCCAGCAGGAAGAAGCTAGAGCAATGGCGGAATTACAATTTACAGCACACACTCATTTTGATAGCATAATTATTAATGTGGAATGTATGTTCCTTGTTAAAGAACATTATTAATTACAAGTAATTATGGGTAAAGTTTGGCTTTAATTACTGTTCCATTAGTGAGAATCTCAAAGACAGACCTCAGGACAAAGGTCATTCATTTTTAACCATTTCAGGATTTAGAAATTTAGATATGTCCAAAAAACTTCAAAAAGATTTTAGGACTTTCCTCTAACGTCCAGCTCCTCGCCCTCTGCTGTTACTCCCCCCACTGCTATTAGTGACAATTTCCTGTGTAATGCATAGCAAGACTGGCTGTAAAAATGCAGCTGCTCCTGCATAAAAAGACAATTGCAGATAGTCTGCAAGTGTCTTTGAGTAAATATAATGAATGAATCAATCAATTCATATGTAAATTAAAGGTATGACCTTTGAGCTCCATATGACCACTTTAAGCTACAGGTGAGCCTAAATTAAGGCTTACCAGTAGGTGCAAGAAATATCTCCCAAACCTAAAAGGTTTAGGATATATTTGCAGAAATAGCAGCACCAATGTCTACAGTGCATGCGCCGTAGACATCGGGCACAGGTGCACTGAGCATGTCGTTTCTAACAGCAATCATGCCGTAAGTGGTGGCATCAGCGCGCATGCACAGGAGTGATGTCATCGTGGCTCCAGCCAGTCACAGCGCCAGAGCCGCGATACCCGGAAGTCACTCCGGGATAGATGGTGGCCTCGGAGGAGGCGAACGAGGGCTGATGCAGGAGCTTCGATCTCAGGTAAGTAATTCATAATGAGCTAGTATGCTATGCATACTAGCTCATTATGCCTTTGTCTTGCAGGGTGTATTTATTTATTTATTTTCAGAGGCTTTACTTCCTGTTTAAAGCGGAGTTCATAAAACAAATTTTACATTATTCAGCTGCATTAAATACAAATAACAACCTTTGTAAAAAAAATTTTTTTTTTTACTCACCTTTTCAGGTCTGTTGCTAGGGGGTCCTTCGTAATCTGCCTCTTTCTCTCCAAGGTGCCTGACGTAATTTCCCTCAGCGCCTGTGCTCCCTAGTACTCCTGGGAGATGTCTGTCATCATTTCCCAGGAGTCACTGGGCAGCACCGAGGGCACGGGGGTGGGCACTTCTGATGATAACGCCCGTTGTGATGGCAGCGTCAGAAGTGTACGGCGCCGCGCCGTAAATAGTGCATATGCGCGAGAGCGGGCGGGACATGCTGGTCACTCAGCTGCACCAGGGCCCGGAAGATAGTGCTTGTGGGCTTCACATGCCCACAAGCACTATGGAAACTGCCAGGAAAGAGGATTATAAAATATATTCCTCTATGAAATTGGTAATCGAGGGCTGATTCAGCACAGAAACGTGAGTGCTATAAATAAGCATTTAAAAAAAAAAAAAAATTAAACAGTGGAAACTCCGCTTTGACTAGATTTTTTATTTATCTATTTATTTTTTATAAAATGTATTCATATTTAACCCTTAGTTAACTCCAATCAGCCCTAATTATATCATTATTTTTTATTTATTTTTTTGCTGTGATCAGGGTCACATACCAAGAAAATATAATATATATATATATATATATACAGGTCCTTCTCAAAAAATTAGCATATTGTGATAAAGTTCATTATTTTCTGTAATGTACTGATAAACATTAGACTTTCATATATTTTAGATTCATTACACACAACTGAAGTAGTTCAAGCCTTTTCTTGTTTTAATATTGATGATTTTGGCATACAGCTCATGAAAACCCAAAATTCCTATCTCAAAAAAATTAGCATATCATGAAAAGGTTCTCTAAACAAGCTATTAACCTAATCATCTGAATCAACTAATTAACTCTAAACACCTGCAAAAGATTCCTGAGGCTTTTAAAAACTCCCAGCCTGGTTCATTACTCAAAACCGCAATCATGGGTAAGACTGCCGACCTGACTGCTGTCCAGAAGGCCATCATTGACACCCTCAAGCAAGAGGGTAAGACACAGAAAGAAATTTCTGAACGAATAGGCTGTTCCCAGAGTGCTGTATCAAGGCACCTCAGTGGGAAGTCTGTGGGAAGGAAAAAGTGTGGCAGAAAACGCTGCACAACGAGAAGAGGTGACCGGACCCTGAAGAAGATTGTGGAGAAGGACCGATTCCAGACCTTGGAGGACCTGCGGAAGCAGTGGACTGAGTCTGGAGTAGAAACATCCAGAGCCACCGTGAACAGGCGTGTGCAGGAAATGGGCTACAGGTGCCGCATTCCCCAGGTCAAGCCACTTTTGAACCAGAAACAGCGGCAGAAGCGCCTGACCTGGGCTACAGAGAAGCAGCACTGGACTGTTGCTCAGTGGTCCAAAGTACTTTTTTTCGGATGAAAGCAAATTTTGCATGTCATTCGGAAATCAAGGTGCCAGAGTCTGGAGGAAGACTGGGGAGAGGGAAATGCCAAAATGCCTGAGGTCCAGTGTCAAGTACCCACAGTCAGTGATGGTCTGGGGTGCCATGTCAGCTGCTGGTGTTGGTCCTCTGTGTTTTATCAAGGGCAGGGTCAATGCAGCTAGCTATCAGGAGATTTTGGAGCACTTCATGCTTCCATCTGCTGAAAAGCTTTATGGAGATGAAGATTTCATTTTTCAGCACGACCTGGCACCTGCTCACAGTGCCAAAACCACTGGTAAATGGTTTACTGACCATGGTATTACTGTGCCCAATTGGCCTGCCAACTCTCCTGACCTGAACCCCATAGAGAATCTGTGGGATATTGGGAAGAGAAAGTTGAGAGACGCAAGACCCAACACTCTGGATGAGCTTAAGGCCGCTATCGAAGCATCCTGGGCCTCCATAACCTCAGCAGTGCCACAGGCTGGTTGCCTCCATGCCACGCCGCATTGAAGCAGTCATTTCTGCAAAAGGATTCCCGACCAAGTATTGAGTGCATAACTGAACATAATTATTTGAAGGTTGACTTTTTTTGTATTAAAAACACTTTTCTTTTATTGGTCGGATGAAATATGCTAATTTTTTGAGATAGGATTTTTGGGTTTTCAGGAGCTGTGTGCCAAAATCATCAATATTAAAACAAGAAAAGGCTTGAACTACTTCAGTTGTGTGTAATGAATCTAAAATATATGAAAGTCTAATGTTTATCAGTACATTACAGAAAATAATGAACTTTATCACAATATGCTAATTTTTTTAGAAGGACCTGTATATATATATATATATATATATATATATATATATATATATATATATATATATATATATATATATATATATATGTGTGTGTATAAAATAAAATATAATATATTATAAATATACAATTAAAAAATGCCTTGTTTTCATCTGCAAATAACTTCAACATACTGTTATCTACATATGAATGAAAGAGTAAATACAATGAAACCTTACATTGATTCATTGCATGTCATTTGATTTTGCACAAGAGCAGCTGCATATTGCAGTGGCTTCTCTTATGTATTATAAAGCAATTATTAATAAAACAACATAGAATCGTCATATCAGCTTCACATATGTTTAGTACATTCCCCAATCTTTAAAGTATTGCTCTAAATAATGCTATAAAATAAATCACAATTTCAGTGTGTCAAAAATCTGCAATATACATATTTAAATGGGCACGCACATATGTGTACAAATTATTTTACATTATTCATAGTCCTCTTGCTAGATCTTCAAACATAGAGGCTTTAAAGAGAAGTATGTTTTTTATATTTTTTTTATTTATACTTACCAGCATTGGTCTGATCCTGCATCTGTGCACCGTTGGCTCTAACACTGATAATAGAACGATCTAACACCACCAATCGCTCAGTTTTCAGGGCTCCTTTAGTAGAGAGCTCAGTCACAGCTCTCTGCTCTGCCCCCTCCATGCACATTGGAGCACTAGGTTGTGGAGGGGCGGGAGCAGCTGGGTCAGGCTCTCAGCGGCTCACAGAGAGGCTGAACCTGGGTGCCGATCCAGGGTTCTGGGTGGATCCCGACCATATGGTCCCGATCCTTCCCGAGCCTGGACCGGCTCTGTGATGTCAGCCTTCAGCCTGCTGTTTGCTGAAAACGGGTCACAGGAGTGCAAAACAAACTTCACTCCTGTGATCCACGGAAGAAGTACAGCCAAGTGAGCTTTGGCTGTCCTCCTTTAACCGCTTGCCGACCGCCTCACGCCAATATACATCGGCAGAAGGGCTCGTACAGGCAGAATCACATACCTGTATGTTGCCGTTTAAGGGGCGGCTGACAGGCGCGTGCACGCGCCTACGCCAAACTCCGTGACTCGGGTCGCGTGGACTCGATCGCCACAGGGATACCCGCGATCGCCTCATGGGGAGAGAAAACAGGGAGATGCTAATGTAAATAAGCATCTCCCCATTCTGCCTAGTGACAGTGTCACTGATCTCTGCTCCCTGTGATCGGAGCAGAGATCAGAGACGTGTCACACACAGCCACGCCCCATACAGTTAGAAACACGCCTAGGACACACTTAACCCCTACACTGCCAACTAGTTTTTAACCCCATTCACTGCCAGTGTCATTTACACAGGAATGAGTGCATTGGTATAGCACTGATTGCTGTATAAATGACAATGGTCTCAAAAATGTCCGATGTGTCCGCCATTATGTCGCAGTCACGCTGATCGCAGCCATTTAAAAGAAAAAAACATTAATAAAAATGGCATAAAACTATCCTCTATTTTGTAAATGCTATAACTTTTGCGCAAACCAATCAATAATCGCTTATTGTGTTTTTTTACCAAAAATATGTTGAAGAAGTATCGGCCTAAACTGAGGAAAAAAATGTTTCCTTAAATATTTTTGGGGGATATTTCTTATAGCAATAAGTAATATGTTTTTTCAAAATTGTCACTCTTTTTTTGTTTATAGCGCAAAAAATAAAAACTGCAGGGGTGATCAAATACCACCAAAAGAAAGCTCTATTTGTGGGAAAATGAGCCCCCACATCCCTGCCACTGCCTCCCTATCCATGCGCCCAGCCCCCTTCAGCACGCCGGA
This sequence comes from Lithobates pipiens, assembly GCF_037356315.1. Lineage (NCBI taxonomy): Eukaryota > Metazoa > Chordata > Amphibia > Anura > Ranidae > Lithobates > Lithobates pipiens. Next base: position 83,524,613 of record NW_027507758.1, on the reverse strand, counting down.
CACATGGACACCTATTGCAGCATGGGAGGGGGTGTGCATTGTTTTTTTTAAGCACCTGATTAGAACCTGAGGCTCTAATAGGCTTCAAAAAAGGATGGGCTCAGAGTGCAGAGTGTGTGCCCTGATCCCACCCTGTTGTGTGACCATAGCAAATAAATTTTCGCAATTTTTACACAACAGTGCCTCCCTGACAATCAGGAGGCAGGTCAGTAAGATCTGTTTCCCGATTTGGCAGAAGAGACACACAGGGTAAGAAGCTGGAGGATCGGACTCCTCCGCTGCCCACACTGAGACACAGGAGGAGAGGATCCAACAGCCCGGTAAGTGTCAGACCTCCTGAACCATGGAGGATGCAGGAGCCGTCGCCTGCTCATCCCACAGCTTTCTGCCATCACCTGGATGGGGTAAGTTCCAGTCTTATGGTGTGCGAGCTGCATATTATGAACACAGAAGCAGTATATGGTGGGCACAGAAGCTGCATATGGTGGGCACAGTAGCTGCGTATGATGGGCACAGAGGTTGGATATGATGGGCACAATGGCTGCAAATGATGGGCACAGAGGCTGCATATGATGGGCACAGAGGCTGCATATGATGGGCACAGTGACTGCAATTGATGGCATAGTGAGGCTGCAACTGATAAAACTTATCAATTGCAGCCTCACTATGCCATCATTTTTTTTCTTGTACATTTTTTTAGGCCACTGTGTCAATTCAGTATTGGGTTGATTTATTGGTGCAGCTCTGCATGGTAGACAATCAGCTTCTAAATTCAGCTGCACCAGATTTTATACTTTCCAGTTTTAGTAAATCAACCCCACTCTTTTAAGGGTATCTCTTCAACCAATTGTGCATTATGAATGTGTGCTCACCTAAAATTTTAGATCTCCTAAACTATAGAAGGTCTTAACAGACAGGTTCCCCTTCCACTTAGGCCCCCTTTCACACTGGGGCGGGAGCTGCATCGGTGGTAAAAAGCGATGCTATTTTTAGTGGCACTTTACCGTCGCTGCTATTTTTAGCAGAGCTAGCAGCCGAGAAAGAGTTAAAAACCACCGCAAAGCGACGCTTTGCCGGCGGTATCTCCGTGGTGCCCCATTGATACGCTGCTCCTTCAGCGCTCCAACGATGCTGCTAGCAGGACTTTTTTTACCATCCTGCTCAGGGCTGTCTTTAAGGCAGGGGAAAAGGGGCAGCTGCCCTGGTCCTTGTCATTGTTGGGGGGCCCAAAGCAGCTCCCTCCAACTATCCCAGTTTAAAGTCCCTCGTCCCTTAACCTCCCTGGCGGTACGATTATTTCGGATTTTAGGTGCTGAAAGTGGTACAATTATTTTGCATGAAAATTTGGCGTTTTATATTGTAGTCCTGTAATTCTTAGGAATAACTCACTTAAATCTGTCCAAACCAGAGTCTAGCAGACATCCCGGGTATGATAAAGTTTGAAAAATGAAATCATAAATTATAATATAATAAATAACTATAAATAATTATACCAAATAATAACATAACAATAATAAAAATTATTCAATAATGTAATCAAATCAAAAACACAGAAATTTACTGAATTGTCACTGTCATTACTTTTCAATATTTGATGACGGATCTCCGCACAAATCGATATCCCTTAATTCTACGAGTGATTCCAATTTATTATCACTGTTTTCTAGCTGGTCTAAAATCATTTTTGATGTAAAGGGACAGTTTTGGTTGCTATGGACAATCTCCAGTTTCCAGGCATAAAGAACAGTTTTTATATTATAAAACTGCATGCAGGACACTGGGCAGACCACTAGGGACAAAGGGGATGTGAAATAATTACATACAGCAATGTAATCTGTAAGATTACATCATACTGTATGTATAGTGAGTGTTTCACTTTTTGAATTTGGCGCCGATCTCCGTCTCCGTGCGTTGCAACGCTCGCAGGGAACGGAGATCGGCTCCGTGATAAATCGAGCAGAGGATGAGCCGCTCGTACAGCGGGGGGACATCGCTGGATCCAAGGGAGAAGGTAAGTAACCTCCTCCTGCATACAACGATGCGGTCTCGAGTCTGGCTCGGGGTTACCGCTTTTGGTACAAAACTTCCACCGGAGCCAGACTCGGGAACACCGCCAGGGGGGTTAAATCAGTCTTGTGCTCTGTCCCGATATCTCAGTGTGAAGTGGTGTTACTAATGCTGCCCGGCTCTGGCCTATTGTTGTGTACAGATGACTCACCTGCAGACCCTGTGTTTACATGTAAATAACCAGAATTCATATGTAAATAGCCGTGGCATTACTAAGTAAATAGCTGAGGCTGGAGGCATTGATATGTAAATGAAGGTGGCATTCCTATGCATATCATGTTCCCCTGCAGTGAGGAGATGATGTGCTGTAACCTCTAGCAACTAATCAGTGAGCCGTAATGTGTGGTGTAACCTCTAGCAACCAGTCAGTAAGCAGTAATGATATGCTGTAACCGCTGGCAACCAATCACAATTGCTGACTGATCTGATACAGTAAACTGATTTTAAGTCTAGCTGCTTTTTATTGTATGTCTCAGAGCAGGTGGAGAGTGAAATTCCATGGGGGAATGCTAAGGGTCCAATCAATATTAAAGACGGCCTTGGTCCTGCTAGAACACCGCTCCAGTGTGAAAGCCCTTGGGTCTTTCACATTGGAGACACAGCAGCGGCTGTTTCAGGTCGGTTTTCAGGCGCTGTTTTTAGTGCAATAGCACTTGCAAAACGACCCAGTGTGAGAGGGGTCTGAGTCACTTTGCTCCTAATCTTCCAGCTTAGGCTCAATGCAAAAAAACTGAGAAATCATAGTACTTTCCATATAACACATAATAAAATGCAATAAGTTAAAAACACTCACATGTAAATGGCAGTAAACCACTCACAATAGTAAAACACCTGAGGCGTGCCTCTGACAAAGTCCCTTTTGGGACGTAACACATAAAACTAGCAAAACGCACTGCTTTTAGCTGGCTTGGTTAGACAGGCTAGCCTACCAACCTATCAGAGAGCCTTCTCTATGTGCCAGAGCATCACATAATTGTCACATAGGTTTTGTCAGGAGCTGGATCACTGCTGGTGGCACTGTGGTTCCCTAGGCAGAGGGGTGTAGTTTCATTGTTCACCAGCAGGTGTCTCTCAGTAGCCAGCAGATCCCAGTAATCAGTCTCTACTGGTGCCTCTCGCTTCTGTGTTTTGCCTGCTAGCCAGAGACTTGCTGATTTATCCTGAGCAGTGTTAGTTTTTGCAGCAAACTTCAATATAGTTTTAGTCTTAGTCTTTTGACTAAAATGGCATTTTAGTTTTAGTCCCATTTTAGTCTTCTGCATTTGTCTTAGTGGTATTTAGTCAACTAAATCTCCAGTACATTTTAGTAGACTAAAATGTGCAGTACATTTTAGTCGACTAAAACTCATGTTAGTCGTCTAAAATCGAATAGGTGTAGTTAAAGTGGAGGGCCACCCTGAAAAAAGAAAATACATAAAAAATTTGAAAAAAATCATTAAAAAAAAAAAATGAAAAAAATTTTTTTTTTTACTTACCAGAAATGCCTGTTGCTAGGCACATCATCCTAATCTGCCTCTTCCTCCTCCGCGGAGATCTTCTTTCTTCTCTCCTTCGTGCGGCGTCTTCTGGGTAATGGGTCGCGCTGTGTTCTGGGAACTGTGTGAAATAATCAAATATTTATGGTATTTAGGTTTGAACATGCACTATAGACCAGTGTTAATTTTGACATCAAATTTCTATTTATTTTTAGTCATACTCTTTTCACTAAAATGCCGTTTTAGTTTTAGTCGTACTTTAGGCTTTTGACTAAAATACCATTTTAGTTTTAATCATATTTGAGTCATCTCAATTGTTTTAGTTTTAGTCATATTTTTGTTGACTAAAATAGTATTAAAGCAGTAGTATAATCTGTTTTTTAACTTTTACCTACAGGTAAGGCTATATAATAAGGCTTACCTGTAGGTAAAAAGAATATCTCCTCAACCTGTACGGTTTAGGAGATATTCCCCTTGCAATGAGCCGATGACTTCGGCGGCACATGCGCTCCGGGGGCTGAAAGTCCGGCAGATACCAGACCTTGCCAGAAAGAAGTCTCCCATGCGCATGCGCGGGAGCAACGACATCGTGGCTCCAGCTCACAGAGCTGGAGCCGCGATATCCGGAAGACACGCCGGGGGGGGGGGGGGGGGGGAATGTCAGCTCCCTTGGTGTGGGTCAGGTGAGATACCGGCACCTCGTTCTAAGGTAAGTATTTCATAATGAGCTAGTAGGCGGTGCCTACTAGCTCATTATACCTTTTCCCTTACAGGTGTAGGAAAAAAAAGTCAGCGGCTTTACTACCGCTTTAATTTAGTCAACGAAAATGTTTTAGTAGGCGAAATTAACACTGATCCTAAGCGTTATTGCTGATCCTGCCTTTATTTTGCACCGTGCTGCCTTGTACCTGCTCCCATTGTTCCAGATTCTAGTCCTGGTTCCCTCTCCCTTGCATCGCCAGCTTTACCCCGTCATCTGTGATCCTCATTTTGTATATATTGTATTATAGTTAGGTTCTTAGGTAATTTGTGTTTGGGTTCTGGGTTTCTTCTATCTTCGCGTTTGCTGTGTTTTCTGCTTGCAGGTGTTTGGATGTGTTTTGTTTCACTGTTAACAAACGTGCTTAAAGCATATACTGTATAGTCTGGGCTCAGTTTCCTGTGTGTAGCTATGCAGATCTGGCCATCCCTGCTACTGATTTCTGAAAGACTCACTCAACTCTTCATACCTTTCAGTGTGATGAGAAAGAATCCCTGATATGCCCTGAGTGCAATAGCAATAGAAGAGACTTCATCCGCATGATTTGGCATTGTCCAAAATTAGGTAGATTTTAGTCTGATACTTCATAAACCATACTTATGGTTTCCCCAGATCACCATTCCCCTTGTTCCTGTAATATTACCTTTTGGGTTCAGTGGACAAAGAGATGTTTCAATCAATGGTACTTGTAGCAGTGTAAAGACTTCTTTATATCTTCTGAAAGTTAATAACAAGACAATGGATATATTTTCTTCCACCAAATCTGGATAGACCAATAAATTAGACATTGAAACAGGAAAAAGTGACGTTTAAACACCATAACTCACCTCATAAATTCTTGAAAAGTTTTGCTACTGAAGAAGTCCTGCTCAAAGGACGCAATGCGTATAGGAAGCGGAGTCCCACACGTGATGTCATCCTGTGGCAATCTATGTACTAGGCTGAGTGCCTGCGATTGTACCATACATGCGATACACAGCTAGCACTGGCTTGAGTGCTTTATTTGAAAGTGCATTACTTTTTCTTTCATATTAAATAAGATTTTTAAACCAGAGAACAGTGTGTTCTTTTTGCCCCTTACATGTATATTGGTTACATCTGAGACCCATACATCCGAATATGAAGCAGTGAGGATTAAGAAGTTGCAGCTATTATTTTCATTTTCCAAATGAGAAAACTGCGTGCTGTGACCTACTGGTGATGCAGGGGTCATAACAGTGAAGTGAGCGACCATATTGCATTGGGAATGGAGTCACTATTCTTTGTTAGGACACAGTAGTGATTATTTTGGAAGTTGGATTGCTTTCACTGATCAATTTCCTCTTTTGATATTGTGATAATATTTACTATTTGCACACATGTTGGACTGTTGTGTAAATTCTTTTATTCACATATATATATACGTTTGTTTCTATATATTATTTAGGATATAAGTGTATGAATTTCATTTTTTTTATTTTAATTTATTTATTTGAAAATTGGTGGATTGTAGCACAAATCATTCAATTTACATGCTTAAGGTTGTTGCTATAAAGTATCTGTGATCTAAGGGTATGTGTTTTAGTTATTTAGTTGGGAGTTTTTTTATTAGGTTTACATAAGTTTGGTTGAATCACTTATTTGAATCACATATTATCACTTATAGTTGAATAAATAAATATACATATATAAAGTGCAGCGCGAATATAGTAGTGACTCTAAGCCCTTGTACACACGGTCGGAGAATCCGTCGGAATGTGTCCTATCGGACCGCGTCGTCGGATAATCCGACTGTGTGTGGTATGCATCGGACTGATTCCGTCGGAATATCAGTCGGACCCAATTTTCCAACATGTTGGAAATATTTCCCAACCAACTGGGCCGGTCGGACATACTCCGATCATGTGTAGCGAATTTTGATCGGACAAAGTGCCACGCATGCTCAGATCAAATTCCTACATCAAAGCTATTGGCTACTAGCCTGAATATAGTCCCATCATAACAAAATTACGGCATCACGTTCTGAAAGATCGGATTTTTCGACAACTTAGTCTGACCGTGTGTATGCAACAGTTTCGGACAAGATCCGACGGACAAAATCCGACGGACAAAATCCGATTGATTTGGTTGTCGAAATCTCTGACCGTGTGTACAGGGGCTAAGGCCTCTTTCACACTGTAGGACTGTTCGGGTCTGCCTGTCAGTTTTGACGGTGGACCTGAACGGGCGCTCCATGCTGGTCTATGGAGCGACGGATGCCAGCGGTGACATGTCCACTGACATCCAACCCGATCCGATCCGCCAAAAGCAGATGGATGGCCTTACATCCGAATCTGTCGCTGGCGGATCAGATCGGGTGACATCTGATGAAAATGGACATGCTGTCCGTTTTCATCCGATCTCTCCATAGAATCCTGCGGCGCTGGACAAGCCCCTCCCTGCTCAGTGAGCAGAGAGGGACCTGTCATCCGCCGGCTCAGCGGAGATCAACGGAGAGATCTCCCACTGAGCCGGCGGACAGAGGCGGACTCCGTGCAAGCGGATCCGCCTCGTCTGAATGAGGCCTTATATCAACAAAATCGTGCAATTAAAATTACAAAAAATACAATCATCATAATCTCATGTTAAATAAAGTCCTGTTGTGAAAAAATATATATGTGACTTCTTGAGTGCTGTAAACGTCCGTTTGTATTATTCACCCCTGTGCTTCTCGCATAAACAATGCTTGATTGTGCACCCTCCACCAGCCGTTATACCTGCTCACCTCAAGAATGAGTCAGATAGACTCAGAAATAAATCTTTACTCCCACTCCTCTATGGACCCTCTGTCGATCAGCTGTTCACCATCAGCCCTTCTCTGCTTCAACCTCCTTCCCGTATTTCTAAATGAATACAGAGCCACTTTCTCCTACATAGAGCTCCGCTCCTTAGATTTTCCTCCACTTCTGTGAAAAACGCTCCAGTTTCATGCAATCAAATAAACAGAATACATAGTGCTCTCTGCTTTAAAAAAGACACAGGATCATAAAATCAATTTTGCTGAGGAAGACCAATCAGAGGTCGATACATGTGCAAAGGGGAGGAGCTGAGCCCGTGATGTTGCGCAGCCACGGTGGTAAGCGAGTGGACGCTTTTTGGATTGCAATGCGAGGTTGATTTTATGATCCTGTAAGTGTCTTTTTAGTGGGGTTTTATAATCAGTTTTAAAGCAGAGAGCACTATGTATCCTGTTTCTTTGATTGCATGAAACTGGAAAATTTTTTAGTTATTTGTGTTGGCAAGCAACTTGTTTAGTACATTTATTTTACAATAAGTTGATTGCGCTAAATGATCAAGGTACATTATGGTTACTTAGTTGTTGAACAATGTAATTGTATTTGGCTGAACTGTTTAATTTTAATTTTAAGTTGAAATGTACACATATCTTTTACAGTATAATTTACATGGTATGCATTGTACATGCTTTCTAATGGTATTTTTGAACTGATGTGTGGACATATACCACTTGTGTACATTCTATGTCATCAATACAAAAACAATATGGGATTTAAAAAAAAAAGTGAAAATAATTTTTTTTTTTTTAAATGACAGTTCCGTTAATGATATGCAGTGCTTTAGAAAACAAAATGTTATTCGGTTAGGGTTTATACCTATTACAAAGCCACCCTAACAATAACCTGCCTGGTTATATTGTCAAATAGCAAATATATACATGCATTACCACTTAGGGCCACTAGATGCCAGAGTTATCCAGCTTAAAGCGTAACTTTACCCATAACAACATGATAAAATAAATCATGTCCTTTAGCAAGGAACATGCATTCCACATTAAATAAATAAGCTACCAAAGTTACTGTGTGATGTAAATTGCCTCCAGCATTGCTCCCATTTCCTCTTGCTGGAGGCTGCCATTTTACTGAAGCCCAGAGCCCCCGAGCAGAAAGTTTCAAAAAAGTTACATTCCTGGAATGCCGGGATTGCTAATTGTCACATTTGCTTGCTCCCTCAAAACTGTCAAACCATCATATGGCTGGTGTCATAACTGATCACAAGTGCAGCATCATGGCAGTTGCAGATCAGACAGAAGCAGTTCCCTTGGCTATAAAGGATAGGAGGGTTTAATGCTGCTTTAGGGCTGTCAGCAGATTGACCATTACAAATTTGTCAGTGCATAAAAGTGCCTAAAAATGGAAAGCAACAGAGCATGTGCAGAGCAAGGTGAGTCAGTGTATTACTGTATTTTAAACAGTATAGGTACTTATGTTTAATGCTTTATAGATGCTTTAGCATCAGTAAAATGGGCTTTGGCTGATTCTGATTTTACCAGAAAATATATTAGGTTTTTGTTAAATTGTATGCAATTTTGTTTGCTGAACAATTATTTCTGGTTTGATTGTCAGTATTTCTTGCCGACTAAGGGTGTGGCGATGGGGGCTTACTTTGCTCCCAGTGTGGCCAACCTCTTTATGGCCCACTGAGAGGAAGAGGTTGTTTTCAAGGATCTCCCACCCCAGTTAGTTTGTTGCAGGAGATATATAGACGATCTGATCATGACTTGGGAGGGAGATATGGCTAGTTTAGAAACTTTCACCAATAAGCTGAATAATAACAATAAGAATATTAAGCTAACTCAGAATATTGATTTGTATCAAACCCCCTTCTTGGATTTAGACATTTTTAAAGACGATCATTTCCATACTAGTAACCATTTTAAGCCAACAGACCGTAATGCATATATACCTTTAAATAGTTGCCACCACAAAATGTGGCTATGCAACATGCCCAGGGCACAGTTTATCAGAGTTTGACGTAATTGTTCATCTGAGGAAGAATTTATGGTGCAGTCCCAGGTTTTGGCTAATAGATTTGTACAAAAAGGGAATGCATGAGAATATAGAGACCGAGATAGAGAATGTCAGGACTATGGCTAGAGCTACCATCATTGCCGATACTATTAGAGATACAAGTGGCAACAATAGAGACTTCTGTATGATTATGGATTGTGTAGCGCTGGGCTCTTGAAGAGCATGCGCTATGTTTTTGTCAATTTAAATGTTCCTAAGACCATAGTTGGGTTTTAGGGTTAATTACAGTAAATTATGGTCTCAGTATCAGTTTGGCTGGACTGTATTGTGTTCTGCCTGGTCATAGGTGTACAGTAGGTGTCACCTTTGCCAGGCATTGGAACGCAGTCTGGTTGGACGCATTGAGTACCAATCTCTCTCTCAGAGCCAATCAGTGGGTGCATTGCCTCGCTGTGTATTCTGGGAGAGGGTACTTAAGGTGCCAAAGTCACGTGATTCTGGGTTTCTGGTCCAGAAGTATGTTCTGACTCCCTGGTCCTGGTCCTCCTGACCGGCCTCCAGAGGCCCTCATGGCCTGGGGTGCGGATCCATCTGTTTCCAAGTCTCGGGGCTGGCTAGCCCGAGGCACAGTAACTGGAAGGAGGGTTCCAAGGTGGTCCGTGCCATCTTGGTTTTGGAGAGGCCCAACAACTGAGAACGCAACCAGGGGAGGACTCTTCAGAAGAGGGCCAGGCACAAGGCTGGCTGCTTGGTAAGAGCCTGGAAGCTAAGCTGGAAAGGACACCAAGTTGAATCCAGATTCTTACGGTATCGCCGGACCAGCTGCAAGATACTGGTACCGTATGAAAGTTCCTAGTTTCATCCTTCAGTTACAACCAGTTCTGTGGCAGAGACTTTTCTGATTCTAAAGTTCTACAACCAAGTCTGTGGCAGAGACTTTTCTCATTCTAAAGTTCTACAACCAAGTCTGTGGCAGAGACTTTTCTCATTCTTAAGTTCTACAGCCATGTCTGTGGCAGAGACTATGCTTATTTGAATCACCTGTCGGTTGCTAAATCCACAAAAAGGGGATTTATCCGGTAGCTGTAACATCCAGTTGCGAATGGCTATTCCCTGGGTCATATAAAGAGAGATATTCAAGTGTCAGCAGTTCTAAGAGTACCTGAGCTTTACTACCCACACTCTCTATTCCCTACTGAGAAACTGTGTTCTGTTCAACGGTCTGCAAATAAAAATACCTAAAGTGGATTCACCTGTCGGTCTCTACAGTTTATTGGGCCATTAACCTCGGGAAACCCCTAGACGATCACGAGGTAGAGAAGGTAACGTTAAGCCCAAAAATAACCAGCTGCTCCTTCGGGGGTCAGTGCTACAATTATAATATTCAATATAAATAAAAAACAGCCAAAGGCCAAACGCTGCGCTATGCAAAGGATATGAATGTCCAAAAAATAAAAATAAATCAATCGGTAGAGCAGCCAGCACTTTGAATTTTAGAATACAAGAAAACCCCTAAATCAGTGACAAATAAAAAATAAGTGCAGCACTTAGTGATAAAACAATAGTGAAAAGAAAGATTTACATAAATAATAATATATCAAGAAATATGCTGGATTAATAGCAAAAACTCTGCTTATACATAATAGATTTATACACTAGAATTAAGCATATATAATAAACATCAAAAAAATTATTATTTAAAGTGACTAAAAATATAAAATACCTCCCCCCCCCCCATCAGGAGAATCGCTGATCGGCTCTCCTCTACTCGCACCTTGTCAGGATGAGTAGAGGAAAAGCTGATAAACGGCACTTCCTGGTTACCATGTGATGAGCTGTGATTGGATACAGCTCCTCACATGGTAAAGAGCCTATGTCATAGGCTCTTTACCGGAAACAGAGCTGCACCCGATGTTGTTATCGTCCTAGCCCCGCCCTACTAGTTTTGTTATTCAACGTCCTCCCTACTGCTCTGTCAGGACGTTGAAAAACAAAACTAGTAGGGCGGGGCTAGGACGCGGACAATTTCGGTTGATTCTGTGATTGAAACACAACGCGTTTGATGGTTTATAATCTGACCAGCTACAATTTCTGGTGAGTTACTTTAGGACTTATGGTGTAGGAGCACATTGAGTGTACAATTACATGAAGTATTGGATTTCGATTTTGCCTTTAATTCTTTGAGAGATTGGAAACACAAACTTTGATTCTTTGAACAGATACACTTTTGGATTATACTTTTTTGAGAATATGAACTTTATTTTCGGCACAGTTGCACTTTATTTATTAATTATATTTATTCTGAGATTGAGTAACACATTACATTTATGCACTTTAATTGTGAAACAATTTTTCAACATATAAGATTTTTTGGATGTGAGCACGAGATTCACGTTTAAGATATTTTTTTGCACAAAAGTGTATGGTTTCACTTATCACTGTGTCCATGACACTTAATTTGTTTATATAGAGGATATACACATTGTCATATGTTAGGAGAATATTGATATCAATAGCATAATATCCTCAGGGTGTATTGATTTGATTCAGATGTGTTAGATTGAAAGCTATCCATTATCAACAGATTGCAGGATTTTTAGATTTGCGCTGCTCACTTCCACTTTTACTTGAATTAACAAGTGTTTCACTAGCATTAAAGTGGTTCTGCACCTAAAAAAAAAATATTAAAAGCCAGCAGCTACTAATATTGCAGCTGCTGACTTTTAATAAAATCACACTTACCTGTCCCTGGGTCCAGCGATGTCGGCGGCAGATGACGAGCGATCGCTCGTCTCGCTGCTGCCCCCGCCGCCATCCTCTGTCAGGGAATCGGGAAGTGAAACATTGCAGCTTCACTGCCCGGTTCCCTACTGTGCATGCGCGAGTCGCGCTGCGCGTCTCTTCTGGTCCCTGCTGTGTCCTGGGAACTGTGTGTTTCCCAGAACACAACTGGGGGGGGGCGTCTGCGGCGGTCTGCCCGGAAGTGGGTGCAGATACCTGGATTATCCAGGTAACTGCACCCCCCTCCCCCCTGAAAGGTGCCGATTGTGGCATCGGAGGGGGGGAGGGATCAGATTAGTGGAACTTCCCCTTTAGGGTGAAGAACCGCTTTAAGTGGCAGCATTTCTACTTAAAATCCTCCATCATCCATTAATATTTTTGCCACTGTTTCTTGTTTTGTTTTTTGTCATGCCCCATAGAGTAACCCAAGTCCCCCTGGGATGCATGAAGTGGGCATCTCAGGGGTTAGCAAGCAATGTGTATGACAGACCCAACTGGGGCAGAGGCTTTTGGAGTGGACTTGGAGCAAGCCACTTGCCCACTGATTATGGCCCATGGAGAGAGCGGATCATTCTCTAATGATGGACAACCACTTGATGAACACTGAGACCGCGCCTTGGTTTAATTCTCTGAATAAGGACAATAAAGCTTAACTTCTAGAGTGGACGGAAAGGTGTAATACCAATCCTGTACAGGTTAGTGGCCAGAGGAAACATGGTGTCCCTCCTGCAGAGTAGCTTGGAGAGGCTCCTTTATCTGGGACAGAAATACTAATTATCAACAATATCCCTTAAGAGATCTATGAAGATAAATTAATTCCACCTATTAAGACTGCTGGAACATTGTATGAGTTGTGTCTCATAGACTGTTGTAGACGTTTACCAGACAGTCTGAGAGGAGGTGAAATCCCTGATTAATCAAAGAATGGTCTTGTTTAAGTGACTAGTTGTTAATGTTAATCACTATTAGCTATTAATTGCTAGATGTGGAGTAGCATTACGTTTATGTTGGCTGTTCCTTAGCTATCTTAATTATATTCCTGTTTACAGTTTGTATTGTTAGGGTAATGTGATCAAACTCTTATCTGATGTTGCATGGTGTATATTATGTGTGAATTTACATTAAAGTCATTTGGAGCTCCAGTATGCATCTAAGCTCATGTAATCTAGTATCTTGGGTGCAATATTCAGCTATAATACCCGGTTCCTGGGTCCAGACAGGAGGAAGCTGTATACTGATGGAAGCACCCAAGCTAGGTGCTGGACGGTTCCGTCACACAATGAATATGTTATTTTCACCTAGGTTAACATCCAGAAAGTTCAAGGAGGGTTCTCCAAAAAGGCATTCAAAATATGAGAGGGTTACACTTTAAAGTGGACCTTAAAGCCTGGTACACACTATAAATTTTTTGCTTGGTTGAACGAAACTAAACTGTCATCTCTGGTCAGAGCCACTGTACTAAGTATCCAATGTTAGTACAGCAATGTCCCCCACTGAAGTGTTGTGTTTAGGCAGGGCGACTGCCCCCCACCTGAATACCCCAAACGGCAGGCTTCTGTTGGACTGGTTGCTATACACATGGGCTGAATGATTATTAAACCGGCTGACGTCGCCTGGCATTCAGCCTGTTTGTATGGGGCTTTAGTCAGAAAATGAAGTCCTGCTAGATCACTTCAGGCTGGTCCCTTTTAGCGGGTATACAGTGCCTTGAAAAAGTATTCATACCCCTTGAAATTTTCCACATTTGTCATTTTACAATCAAAAACGTAAATGTATTTTATTGGGATTTTATGTGATAGACCAACACAAAGTGGCACATAATTGTGAAGTGGAAGGAAAATGATAAATAGTTTTCACAATCTTTTACAAATAAATATCTGAAAAGTGTGGCGTGCATTTGTATTAATACCCCCTTTACTCTGATACCCCTAAATAAAATCTAGTGGAACTAATTGCCTTTAAAAGTCACCTATTTAGTAAGTAGAGTCCACCTGTGTGTAATTTAAAGGGGCTGTAAAGGTAAATGTTTTTTCACCTTAATGCATTCTATGCATTAAGGTGAAAAAACATCTGACAGTGCCTGCGCCCCCAGCCCCCCCGTTTTACTTACCTCAGCCCTCAAAAGTCCCGCGCTCGTCCCCCGACGTCCTTTCCACCGTTCAGCCTGGCCGCTGATTGGCTGGAGTGGATGGATGGAAAGCAGCGCAGCCAATGGCTCACGCTGCTGTCAACCACATTCACTGACGCGGAGCGCCGGAGGGGCGGGGCCGTGTGATACAGCGAGCGGCTATAGCCGCCGGCTGTATCACAGGAGCGTGCCAGCAGATGCTTCTCACCATGCGAGGGAGCTCGCATGAACGTGAGAAGCACCTGCGGGAGGAAGCCGAGACAGCCGCCGAGGGACCCCAGAAGAGCAGGTTCGGGGCCACTCTGTGCAAAACGAGCTGCACAGTGGAGGTAAGTATAACATGTTTGTTATTAAAAAAAAAAAAAATTCACTTTACAATCCCTTTAATCTCAGTATAAATACAACTGTTCTGTGAAGCCCTTGGAGATTTGTTAGAGAACCTTAGTGAACAAACAATATCATGAAGGCCAAGGTCAAGGGCAGGTCAGTGATAAAGTTGTGGAGAAGTTTAAAGCAGGGTTACGTTTTAAAAAAATATCCCAAGCTTTGAACATCTCATGGAGCATTGTTCAATCCATCATCTGAAAATGGAGAGTATGGCACAACTGCAAACCTACCAAGACCTGACCGTCCACCTAAACTGACAGGCCGGGCAAGGGAGGAGAATCTGTTCACAGGACAACTATAAGTCGTGCACTCCTCAAATCTGGCCTTTATGGAAGAGTGGCAAGAAGAAAACCATTGTTGAAAGAAAGCCATAAGAAGTCCCATTTGTAGTTTGCGAGAAGCCATGTGGGAGACACAGCAAACGTGGAAGAAGGTGCTCTGGTCACCTGGCCTAAAAGCAAAACGCTATGTGTGGCAGAAAACTAACACTGACTTTCACCCTGAACATACCATCCCTACCATAAAACACAGTGGTGGCAGCATCATGTTGTGGGGATGTTTAAACCTGTTAGAGTTTGCAAAATGGCCCTAAACATACAGCCAGAGCTACAATGGAATCGTTTAGATTGACGCATATTCATGTGTTAGAATAGCCGACTCAAAGTCCAGACCTAAATCCAATTGAGAATATGTGGCAAAACTTGAAAATTGCTGTT
Organism: Lithobates pipiens; assembly: GCF_037356315.1. Lineage (NCBI taxonomy): Eukaryota > Metazoa > Chordata > Amphibia > Anura > Ranidae > Lithobates > Lithobates pipiens. The sequence goes on along the minus strand of NW_027507758.1, from coordinate 83,509,515 downwards.
CACAGACGCTCTGCATCCAATTTGACAAAGCTTGAGATATTTTGCAAAGAAGATTGGGCAAAAATTTCACTCTCTAGATGTGCAAAGCTGGTAGAGACATCCCCAAAAAGACTTGTAGCTGTAATTGCGGTGAAAGGTGGTTCTACAAAGTATTGACTCGGGGGGGCTGAATACAAATGTACTCCACACTTTTCACATATTTACTTAGAAAAAAAAAGTAAAACCATTTATCATTTTCTTTCCACTTCACAATTTGTTGGTCTATCACATAAAATCCAATAAAATACATTTACGTTGTTGGTTGTAACATGACAAAATGTGGAAAATTTCAAGGGGTATGAATACTTTTTCAAGGCACTGTAGCTACTGTATGTAAAACAATAAAAATAAGTGCCTATACTGTGTAAAAGTAATGTACTGTCTCATCCTTCTATGTAATAGCTCAGTTGATGTCTATTCTCACAGAATGTGTGCAGGGAACACAGATTATGGAGGGAGAAAAGAAAAGCAAGAGATGTGAATGGATAAACTCTGCTGCCAGGTTGACACAAAAGAAGTAAATTTAAAAGGCTAGTGTCTTGCCTTATCTCTCTGATATTCTCTCTTTTCTCCATTGCCTGTGAATGTCAACACTGTAAAGCTTCTGTCAGCTCTCCTCTCTGTATGAGCCAAGACATACCATCAATGCTGGAAATGTACATTTTTTTAATTGCAGAAAGCGACATATAGCTTTTGAGAACAAGGAAAGGGGCAGAGTTTTCAATAAGGAAGTGACTGCTCTGGGCTTCAACAAAATGGCAGCCATTGGCAAGAAGAAATGAGCCAATACTGGAGGCAATTTACAGCACACACTAATTTTGGTAGCATAAATAATGATGTGGAATGAATGTTATTTTCTTAAAGAAATTAATTGTTATCAAACTGTTATGAGTAACATTCTGCTTTAACCACATGCTGACCTGGCCATAGCCGAAAGACGGCTACAGCACGGTCGGCTTATTCTGGGAGGGCGTCCATGGACGTCCTCCCAGAATCTTGCTCCCGTGTACCCGGGAACATACATGACCCCATGACGCATCACAGATAACGGTAAACGGCCACAATCACTTGTAAACAAATAATTTGTAATCAAACTGGCGTCACGTAATGACGCCGGTTCCTCTCTCCCCTCTCTGTACCAATCGGTAGAGTTCGAGGGGAGAGGGGGAGAGATGGCAGCAGCGCTGTGGGCTGGATGTGAAGTGCCCACAGCGCTGCTCAGTGACAATCCTCTGCCCATACTCTGCATCACTGTGCAATACTCTGCCAATACTCTGCAACACTACAATACTCTGCCAATACTCACCAATACTCTGCCAATACTCGCCAATACTCTGCAATAAATTTTAAAAGAAACAAATAATTTTTTTTTTCTGAATTTTCAGTCTTTTTTGATTAATAGCGCAAAAACTAAAAAACCCAGCGGTGATTAAATACCACCAAAAGAAAACTCCATTTGTGTGAAAAAAAGGACAAAAATTTCATTTGGGTACAGTGTAGCATGACTGAGTAATTGTCATTCAAAGTGTGAGAGCACCGAAAGCTGAAAATTGGTCTGGTTAGGAAGGGGGTTTAAGTGCCCAGTGGTCAAGTGGTTAAGCTAATTGCTTTTACACATATCTAAAAACACATTTGAAAGACTTTAATTCTTCTTTAAATTCTAGAGCGCCTCATACATGATGATATCAGCCACAGATAAGCCGGTGAGTGTTCTCTCCCGCGGTCTCTATTTGGATGTGAATTCATTAGTGAGCATGGTTTATTAATACTACCCGTGTTTGATCTTGTTCTGGGCTGGATCCTGTGGGCAAGAGCCTTGAACGTGTGCGGCTCCACTGGGAAGCAGGATTTGATGTTTTTATTTTCTTGCTTTTTAAAGACCAGAGATGGGAGGAAACACTAGGACTGCCATGACCATTAAAAAAAAAAAAAATTGTACTTTCCATTTATTTGTCTTTTTTCTTCATGCATCCTGGAAGTTATTTCTAAATATTATAAGCTACTTAATCCCGAGTGCAGTATGTCAGATAAACAGTTTATAAACAAATAAGTCACAAGACGATCTTTGTGTATTTAAAAATCAGGGTATAAAAGTTAGCTGTTATGGGAGAAACTGTTTGCCTGGCCGTCATGGGAGTGGGAGGATCCAGCCAGAGTCATGTACTGATCATCCGGATCAATAAATCTGTTTGAGAATGTTGGCTGTTGGTGGCTCTTCTTTGTTGGATTGCATGTGATCTGGGGCTCTGCATGCATACTTGGAGGTAATTAACGGCGGTTCCTTGTGTAGCTGTGCTGTTACCAGGATTTTAATTGTTGAAATAAAGAAGCTGGAGTTTTATTCCTCCAATGTGTATCCATTTTTCAATTTTTGCTTTGTACCAGTACCAGTACCAGTGGTATCATTTTCCCTTATTGCCTGGCTGTCATACTGATCCTTTTGCTTTTAATACTTTGAAACATGGACCCAGGACAAGTAATGTTTTTTTACTTTTTCTCTGATGTTTTCCCCTTTCTGGGTCAATGAATAAAGCCTAGTACAAAAGAGCCAAATGTCGGATGACATCGGCCAGTTCTATAAAAACTGTCCGACATTCGGCCGGCAGCTGGTCCAACAGAAGCCGGCTGTTCAGGCAGCTTCTTTTGGATGAGAATGCTGGAAAACTAGTTGCCAATCGACTCCTGATCAGCGCTCTCAGCCAATGGCTAAAAGCACTGACTGGAGTGTTCTGGCGGAAGGGGGGATGGCATGCCCCTGTCAGAACACAATAGAGCAGCAGGGAGATTGCTGAACTAACATCAGATTGTTAGTTTAGTGGCTCTGACCGGAGCTGTTAGTTCATTTTTGTTCAACCCACTGGGGGTTCAACCCGCCTCAATAAAATCCAGCCGACATTCAGCCCATGTGTCCTGAGTGTTCTGGCAGGGGTGGGCACCAGAGCCCCCCCTTACATCAGAGTTCCCCCATTCACCATACATACAGTCCTTACCATTCCCCCAATATATATATATATATATATATATATATATATATATATATATATATATATATACACTTCTCCCACCTGTACACCATCTATATACCCTACATATATACATGGTACTCCCCCTCATATATCATCTATGTATTCAGTCCTCCCCTCCATATACCATCCATATATACAGTCCTCCCCTCCCCTCCCCCGTATACCATCCATATATACAGTCCCCTCCCCCATACAATATGCACACATACTTAGGCTCATGTATCATGCACAGCTTAACTATCCTCAGCCAATGCCTTACAGGAGGACTCCCCTGCCCCCCCCATACTATGCCAGGAGACCTCCCCCCACCCCCCAAAATTACACTGGGAGGCTCCCCACCAAACATTACACACTACATATACACTATATTGAACATTACACACGCCTGCACTATATGCAATTGGCTACACCCACTGTTTACCTCTGCATGTGCTGCATTATGACTCCCCTAGGGCACACAGAGGTGTCCCAGAAATTTTGCAATCTCATAGTGTATGCTACAAAAAACTAAAATACCAAGCCCCGCTTAAGTGTTTGGGTTTGGCTCAAAGAAAAGGTGGCAACCCTACTACTGTCTCAGGAGTTATCAGTACGATAACAGAAGAATGGGGCAGGACAAAGCTACAGGACATAGCGCTATGAAGAGAGATAAGAAAACACTGCTGCTCAAACTTCATGAATTGGGATTACATCTACTTATAACATTGTATCCTACTAATATCTTTATCTCCCAACCACATCCTTCAAGTTTTTACACTGCTATAGTTAGAGGTTCATATATATATTCAGTGTAATTAAAGGTCAATACATCATCACAACTATACCTGACCTCAAACCTCAAATGGAAGTCAGCCACATCCCCCACACCATACTACATTTTTCTCTTTTCTCTTCCCTCTTTTTTTTTTCTCCTAGATTCATCTCATCTCATCTCATCTCTTTTCTCTCCCTTCTTTTTTTTTCTCCTAGATTCATCTCATCTCTTTTATCTCCCCTCTTTATTTTCTCCTAGATTCTTCTCATCTCATCTTCTTTCTCTCCCCTCTTTTTTTTCTCCTAGATTCATTTCATCTGATTTCTTTTCTCTCCCCTCTTTATTTTCTCCTAGATTCTTTTCAACTAATCTCTTTTCTCCCCCCTCTTTTTTTCTCCTAGATTCATCTCATCTCATATCATCTCTTTTCTCTCGCCTTTGTTTCTCCTAGATTCATCTAATCTCATCACATCTCATCTCTTTTATCTCCCCTCTTTTTATTCTCTTAGATTCACCTCATCTCATCTCTTTTCTCTCCCCTCTATTTTTTTTCCTAGATTCATTTCATCTCATCTCATCTCATTTCTTTTCTCTCCCCTCTTTTTTTTCTCCTAGATTCATCTCTTCTCATCTCATCTTCTTTATCTCCCCTCTTTTTTTTCTCCTAGATTCATCTCTTCTCATCTCATCTTCTTTATCTCCCCTCTATTTTTTCTCCTAGATTCATTTAATCTAATTTCTTTTCTCTCCCCTCTTTTTTTTCTCCTAAATTCATCTCATCTCTTTTCTCTCCCCTCTTTTTTTTCTCCTAGATAAATCTCTTCTCATCTCATCTTCTTTCTCTCCTTTCTTTTTTTCTCCTAGATTCATCTCATCTCATCTCTTTTCTCTCCCCACTTTTTTTCTCCTAGATTCATCTCATCTCATCTCTTTTCTCTCCCTTCTTTTTTTTCTCCTAGATTCATCTCATCTCATCTCTTTTCTCTCCCCTCTTTATTTTCTCCTAGAGTCTTCTCATCTAATCTCTTTTCTCTCCCCTCTTATTTCCTCCTAGATTCATCTCATCTCATCTCTTTTCTCTCCCCTCTTTTTTTTTCTCCAAGATTCATCTCATCTCATAACATCTCATCTCTTTTCTCTCCCCTCTTTTTTTCTCCTAGATTCATCTCATCTCATCTCATTTCTTTTCTCTCTCCTCTTTTTTTTCTCTCCTAAATTCATCTCATCTCTTTTCTCTCCCCTCTTTTTTTTCTCCTAGTTTCATCTCATCTCATCTCTTTTCTCTCCCTTCTTTTTTTTTCCTAGATTCATCTCATCTCATCTCTTTTCTCTCCCCTCCTTTTTTTCTCCTAGATTCATCTCATCTCATCTCTTTTCTCTCCCCTCTTTTTTTCTCCTAGATTCATCTCATCTCATCTCATCTCATGTCTTTTCTCTCCCTCCTTTTTTTTCTCCTAGATTCATCTCATCTCTTTTCTCTCCCTTCTTTTTTTTTCTCCTACATTCATCTAATCTCATTTCATCTCATCTCTTTTCTCTCCCCTCTTTATTTTCTCCTAGATTCTTCTCATCTAATCTCGTTTCTCTCCCCTCTTTTTTTCTCCTAGATTCATCTCATCTCATCTCTTTTCTCTCGCCTCTTTTTTTTCTCCTAAATTCATCTCATCTCTTTTCTCTCCCCTCTTTTTTTCTCCTAGATTCATCTCATCTCATCTCTTTTCTCTCGCCTCTTTTTTTTCTCCTAAATTCATCTCATCTCTTTTCTCTCCCCTCTTTATTTTCTCCTAGATTCTTCTCATCTAATCTCGTTTCTCTCCCCTCTTATTTCCTCCTAGATTCATCTCATCTCATCTCTTTTCTCTCCCCTCTTTTTTTTCTCCAAGATTCATCTCATCTCATAACATCTCATCTCTTTTCTCTCCCCTCTTTTTTTCTCCTAGATTCATCTCATCTCATCTATTTCTTTTCTCTCTCCTCTTTTTTTTCTCCTAAATTCATCTCATCTCTTTTCTCTCCCCTCTTTTTTTTCTCCTAGTTTCATCTCATCTCATCTCTTTTCTCTCCCTTCTTTTTTTTTCCTAGATTCATCTCATCTCATCTCTTTTCTCTCCCCTCCTTTTTTTCTCCTACATTCATCTCATCTCATCTCTTTTCTCTCGCCTCTTTTTTTCTTCTCCGTGATCACTTCACAGGTGTGAAGTGATCAGGGTGTCACCAGTACAGTTCAGTGTCATCATATAACTGGTGTGGGGTGATCAGAGTGTCACCAGTACAGTGTTATCATATAACTGGTGTGAGATCAGAGTGTCAGCAGTGCAGTACAGTGTTATCATATAACTGGTGTGAGATCAGGGTGTCAGCAGTGCAGTACAGTGTCATAATATAACTGGTGTGAGGAGATCATGGTGTCACCAGTGCAGTACAATGTCATCATACAACTGCTGTGAGGAAATCAGGGTGTCACCAGTGTAGTACAGTGTTATCATATAACTGGTGTGAGGAAATCAGGGTTTCAATAGTGCAGTACAGTGTTATCATATAACTGGTGTGAGGAGATCAGGGTGTCACCAGTGCAGCACGGTGTCATCATATGACTGGTGTGAGGTGATCAGGGTGTCACCAGTGTAGCACGGTGTCATCATATGACTGGTGTGAGGTGATCAGGGTGTCACCAGTACAGTACAGTGTCATCATGTGACTGGTGTAAGGAGATCAGGGTGTCACCAGTACAGTACAGTGTAATCACATAACTTGTGTGAGGTGATCAGGGTGTCACCAGTACATTGTCATCATATAACTGATGTGAGGAGATCAGGGTGTCACCAGTGTATTACAGGGTGTAGAGGGGGAGATGGTGATGTTGGGGGACGGGTGTAGAGGGGGTGATGGTCATTTCTGGAGGGGTGATGGGGGAGAGTTGTAGAGAGGGGAGATGGTGATGTCTGGGGTGGTGATGGGTGTAAAGGGGGAGATGGTGATGTCTGGGGGGGGGTGTGTGGTCATGTCTGGGCAGGGGGGTGATGGGGGAGGGTGTAAAGGGGGGAGATGATGATGTCTGGGGGGGTGATGGGGGAGGGGTGAGATGGTGATGTCTGTGGGGGAGTGATGAGATGGTGATGTGTCTGGGGGGGTGATGGGGGAGGAGTGTAGAGGGGGGAGATGGTGATGTCTGGGGAGGTGATGGGGGAGGGGTGAGATAGTGATGCTTGGGGGAGTGGTGGGGGAGGGGTGTAGAGGGGGGAGATGGTGATGTCTGGGGGGTGATAAGGGAGAGGTGTAGAGGGGGAGATGATGTCTGGGGGGGTGATGGGGGTGGGTGTAGAGGGGGCTGATGGTGATGTGGGGGCCGATGGGGATGTCTGGGGGGATGATGGGGGAGGGGTGTAGAGGGGGTGATGGTGATGGGGAGGGGAGTGTAGCAGAGTTTGGGGGAGATCTCACTGTCCTTCCTCTAGGGTGCGCAGGCAGTACAGTTGCCCTCAAATGAATGTAATAGCCTCAGACGGGGGGGGGGGGCGCTAGTCACCTTCCCTCTCCCCGTGTATGGAGGACTCCGGACATTCCTGACCAATCACCAAGCTCCATACGCTCTGCTCACCTCCCACCCGGCCGGCCTGCACGTGTTGCCATGGTAAACAATTTCTTCCATCTCGAGTATCAGGCTCCGTAAGCTCCGCCCCCTCTGTAGCTTTGCCCATGGTCACGTGACGCGCTATACTGTGAAAAAAAAAAGGCTTATTTTTTACAGTTGAATTTGAGTTCAGTTTGTGGGTTCCAGCATCATGTGCTACCTGCAGGAGCTGCACGCCGCATTCATGCGGTACCTAGGATGCCTGCTCATTGCATCGCTGGTGTTATCTGCATGCCACGCACTCTGGAAGAGACAGCGACGCCGAAACACTCCACCTCTGGCACAGTCCTCACCAGAGGCCATCGCAACAATGCCCAAGAAGAGTTTGGAGCATCCAATCTCTTCACACCTGGTGTCCTGCTCGCCAGAGGCCATCACCACAACGCCCAAGAAGAGTTTGGAGCATCCAATCTCTCCACCGCTGGTGCCATGCTCATCAGAGATCATCAGCAGGACGGCACAGTGGTGTAGTGGGTAGCACTTTCACCTAGCAGTAAGAAGGGTCACTGGTTCGAATCCCAACCATAACACTACCTGCCTGGAGTTTGCACGTTCTCCCTGTGCCTGCGTGGGTTTCCTCCGAGTACTCCGGTTTCCTCCCACACTCCAAAGACATGCTGGTAGGTTAATTGGATCCTGTCTAAATTGTCCCTAGTATGTATGAATGTGAGTTAGGGACCTTAGACTGTAAGCTCCTTGAGGGTAGGGACTGATGTGAATGTACAATGTATATGTAAAGCGCTGCGTAAATTGATGGTGCTATATAAGTAACTGAAATAAATAAATAAATAAAAATAAATCAGCACAATGCCCAAGAAGAGTTTGGAGCTTCCAATCTCTCCACCACTGGTGCCATGCTCATTAGAGATCATCTGCACAATGCCCAAGAAGTGTTTGGAACGACCAATCTGGGAATGCCCAAACCTTTCATCAATGAGGTTTATCACCATGACACCTGAGGAGCTTGAGAAGAAGGTCAGAGTCCTCCTAGAAGGACTGAAGACAGGCCAGGTCCCCCAGGACCACAAGGTGGTTGTTTATGAGTTTATTTTGAAAGTGATGTACTATAGATAAGAAGATGTGGCTAGCCGCCTCATGAAAGAGGTTGTGTCTGTAGTCGTGAAGGACCTGCTCAGTGAATATGACCCAACCATCTTGTTTTCTGCCCTGGACTGCATACAACACTTGCTCCAACAAAGTCCAAAAGTCGCAGCTGAATTCAAGAATGAACTTACTAAGGCTCTGACAAAGAAGATCCGTCCTCGCCAGCCCTTTATCAACACCAAGCTGATGGACACGGCCTTGGCTACAATCGCTCTGTTCAAGAGGAGGTTCAAGAGTAAAGTGCTCAAGGAGCTCCTCCAAGTAGTCATCAAGCATGTAGACAGCTTTGGCCCCAAGACTCAGCTTAGTGCCATCAAGCTGGTTGAAGCTGTTGTTCAAAAATTAAAATCTTGTCTCTGCAGCGCTATAGTTGCTGGAGCATATGACTTCTACTGAAGGTCCACAGCCGTGACCCCGAGGTGTTGTCATGCGCAGAGACAATGCTACGCCACTGCCTTCCTCATCTCCTTAGATGGCAACCCGTGTCACTGCTATGTTGGAGAAGACAATATAGGGCATCTAAGACAAAGGAAGAGCGCATAGACTGCCTTTATAGCCTCCTTCAGGGAAACAATCTCCTAAAGCCAGAGCTCCTTTATTGCATCAACATATTGTCTGATATCAATGACACCGATGCATTTCTTAGATATGTTTGCCAACTAAGAGACACAGTCCCTTACTCTGACCTGTTAGGTACAGAAATGAGTGATCTCTACATGTATCTGCATGAATCTAGCTTAGACAAACATACCACACAACCCATAATCAATATCCTGAAAGAAAAGTGACACTGTCTGGGAATGTCCTGCCAAAAGGGCACCCGATCCGGGGATTACTGGTGGTAGGCGGGTGCCATACCTAGCTGGGATTTCTGGCTTCTGCTGCCCCAGAACGCCCAAGAATTGTTTGGAATGTCCAGTCTCTCCACCGCTGGTGCCGTGCTCACCAGAGATCATGAGCACAACGCTCAAGAAGAGTTTGGAGCTTACAATCTCTCCACCACTGACATTGTGCTCACCGGAGATCATCTGCACAATTGACGACTCTATATACGTATCTGAAATAAATAGATAAAATGGAAAACATTTTTTTGTTTTGGATAGATTTGTTAAGTCAATAATTTTGTTTCCTTGATTCGTTTTGGAATCCGTTAAAGTGGAAGTAAACTCCCCTATCGTTTTCAGCCAAGGAAGCTGCCATCTTTGCCTCTGTTTAATCTTCAACTGCTATGGTGCTGCACATGTGATTCGTTATGACACCAGCCATTGGCTGGTTTGATAGTTTGGCTGAGAGCACAGCCAATGTGCAGTTAGCATTCCCGGCATGCCTTTTTTTTTTAACTGTTTAAATCCATGGGTTTACTTCCACTTTAAGTTTTGTTTTGTTTATTCATTTTCTTACGACTTTCAAATTTTCGTAACAATTCAAATTCAGATTGGTCGATCATTTTTCGAATGAAGAATAGTTGGTTAAGGAGCGGGCCAGGAAGCTGGCCGTCACATCCTTAACAACCAATGACTCATCAGGTTTCCCCGCTAACAGCTGAAATGTAAACAAAAGAATGGCAGCAATGAAAAATTCAGGAGAAAAAATGGCGTGGGGGTCCTCCTCACATCCATATTTGGATTTAGGGATGAGAGAGAGAGGGGGGGTGAGAGAGAGGGGGATTGGGGACAAGAGAGAGAGGGGTGGGGGTGAGGGAGAGGGAGGATTGGGGACGAGAGAGAGAGAGAATTGGGGATGAGAGAGAGGGGGGACTGGGGGTGAGAGAGAGGGGATTAAGGATGAGAGAGGGGGGATTGAGGATGAGAGAGAAGGGGATTGAGGATGAACTCTTAGAGGGGACAATTCGGTTGGTTGCAAGCTGGCTGGTAGGTTGAGCTGGGAATTTAAAAATAAGTAACTGTAATGAAAAACAAATGGTAAATAAAGAAATTAATTGTAAAAAAGGTACACCCAAGCACATGAAATCCCCCCCCCCCCGCCACATACAGTATACAGTGCCTTGCAAAAGTATTCACCCCCTTGGCTTCTTTTTTGTTACATTACAGCCTTTAGCTCAATGTTTTTTTTTAATCCGAATTATATGTGATGGATCAGAACACAATAGTCTAAGTTGGTTATGTAAAATTAGGAAAATATACAGTGGTGTGAAAAAGTGTTTGCCCCCTTCCTCATTTCCTGTTCCTTTGCATGTTTGTCACACTTAAGTGTTTCGGAACATCAAACCAATTTAAACAATAGTCAAGGACAACACAAGTAAACACAAAATGCAATTTGTAAATGAAGGTGTTTATTATTAAAGGTGAAAAAAAATCCAAACCATCATGGCCCTGTGTGAAAAAGTGATTGCCCCCCTTGTTAAAACATACTATAACTGTGGTTGTCCACACCTGAGTTCAATTTCTCTAGCCACACCCAGGCCTGATTATTGCCACACCTGTTCACAATCAAGGCATCACTTAAATAGGAGCTGCTTGACACAGTAAGGTCCACCAGAAGATTCTTAAAAGCTACACATCATGCCGAGACCCAAAGAAATTCAGGAACAATTGAGAAAGAAAGTAATTGAGATCTATCAGTTTGGAAAGGGTTATAAAGCCATTTCCAAAGCTTTGGGAATCCAGCAAACCACAGTGAGAGCCATTATCCACAAATGGCGAAGACATGGAACAGTGGTGAACCTTCCCAGGAGTGGCCGGCCGCCCAAAATTACCCCAAGAGCGCAGCGACGACTCATCCAAGAGGTCACAAAAGACCCCACAACAACGTCCAAGGAACTGCAGGCCTCACTTGCCTCAGTTAAGGTCAGCGTTCATGCCTCCACCATCAGGAAAAGACTGGGCAAAAATGGCCTGCATGGCAGAGTTCCAAGGAGAAAACCACTGCTGAGCAAAAAGAACATCAAAGCTCGTCTCAATTTCTCCACAACACATCTTGATGATCCCCAAGACTTTTGGGACAACATTCTGTGGACTGATGAGACAAAAGTGGAACTCTTTGGAAGGTGTGTGTCCAAGTATATCTGGCATAGAAGGAACACTGCATTTCATAAAAAGAACATTATACCAACAGTAAAATATGGTGGTGGTAGTGTGATGTTCTGGGGCTGTTTTGCTGCTTCAGGACCTGGAAGACTTGCCGTGATAAAAGGAACTATGAATTCTGCTGTCTACCAAGAGATCCTGAAGGAGAATGTCCGACCATCTGTTCGTGTACTCAAGCTGAAACGAACTTGGGTTCTGCAGCAGGACAATGATCCTAAAGACACCAGCAAGTCCACCACCGAATGGCTGAAGAAAAACAAAATGAAGACTTTGGAGTGGCCTAGCCAAAGTCCTGACCTGAATCCTATTGAGATGTTGTGGTATGACCTTAAAAAGGCCATTCATGCTCGAAAACCCTCTAATGTAACTGAATTAGGACAATTCTGCAAAGATGAGTGGGCCAAAATTCCTCCAGGACGCTGTAAAAGCCTCATTGCACGTTATCGCAAACGCTTGGTTGCAGTTGTTGCTGCTAAGGGTGGCCCAACCAGTTATTAGGTTTAGGGGGCAATCACTTTTTCACACAGGGCCATGATGGTTTGGATTTTTTTTCACCTTTAATAATAAACACCTTCATTTACAAATTGCATTTTGTGTTTACTTGTGTTGTCCTTGACTATTGTTTAAATTGGTTTGATGTTCCGAAACACTTAAGTGTGACAAACATGCAAAGGAACAGGAAATGAGGAAGGGGGCAAACACTTTTTCACACCACTGTATACATAAAACTATTTTTCAGAAATAAAAAAACTGATAATTGGCATGTCTTCACCCCCTTTGTTATGAAGCCCATAAAAAGCTCTGGTGCAACCAATTACCTTCAGAAGTCACATAATTAGTGAAATGATGTCCACCTGTGTGCAAACTAATGCTCCGTACACACAATACGATTTTCAGACAGAAAATGTTTGATAGGAGCTTGTTGTCGGAAATTCTGACCGTGTTTAGGCTTCATCGGACATTTTCCATCTGAATTTCCATCACACAAAGTTTGAGAGCTGGACAAAATCCATTTGATCCATCCAATTAGAGCAGCACTGGCTATTGAACTTGATTTTTCTCGGCTTGTCATACGTGTCTTGACGCTCGGAATTTCCAACCAACTTTGTGCGACCGTATGTAGGCAAGACAAGTTTGAGCCAACGACTGTCAGAAAAAAAACCATGGGATTTTGTTGTCTGAATGTCCGATCGTGTGTATGCCACATAAGTGTCACATGATCTGTCATTACATATACACACCTTTATGAAAGACCCCAGAGGCTGCAACACCTAAGCAAGAGGCACCACTAACCAAACACTGCCATGAAGACCAAGGGACTCTCCGAACAAGTAAGGGACAATGTTGTTGAGAAGTACAAGTCAGGGTTAGGTTATAAAAAAATATCCAAATCTTTGATGATCCCTAGGAGCACCATCAAATCTATCATAACCAAATGGAAAGAACATGGCACAGCAGCAAACCTGCCAAGGGACAGCTGCAGACCAAAACTCACGGACCGGGCAAGGAGGGCATTAATCAGAGAGGCAGCACAGAGACCTAAGGTAACCCTGGAGGAGCTGCAGAATTCCACAGCAGAGACTGCAGTATCTGCACATAGGACGGAAATAACCCGTACACTCCATAGCTTTATGGCAACTGGTACATTTTGAGTTTGGGAAAAGGCATGTGGGAGACTCCCAAAATGTATGGAGGAAGGTCCTCTGGTCCGATGAGACAAAAATTGAACTTTATGGCCATCAAAGAAAATGCGATGTCTGGCGCAAACCCAACACATCACATCACTCAAAGAAAACCATCCCCACTGTTATACATGGTGGTGGCAGCATCATGCTGTGGGAATGTTTTCAGCAGTTGGGACTGGGAAACTGGTCAGAGTTGAGGGAAAGATGGATGGTGCTAAGTACAGGGATATTCTTGAGCAAAAGCTGTAGCATTCTGTGTGTGATTTGAAGCTAGGATGGAGGTTTACCTTCAGGCAGGACAATGACCACAAACACACTGCTAAAGCAACACTTTAGTGGTTTAAGGGGAAACATGTAAATGTGTTGGAATGACCTAGTCAAAGCCCAGACCTCAATCCAATAGAAAATCTGTGGTCAGATTTAACGATTGCTGATCACAAGCACAAACCATCCAACTTGAAGGAGCAGTTTTGTAAGGAGGAATAGGCAAAAATCCCAGTGGTAAGATGTAGCAAGCTCATAGGGACTTATCCAAAGCGACTTGGAGCTGTGATAAAAGGTGGCATTAGTATTGACTTTAGGGGGGTGAATAGTTATGCCCACTGACTTTTTCTGTTATTTTGTCCTATTTGATGTTTGCTTCACAATAAAAAGAAAAAAAATCATCTTTAAAGTTGTGGGTATGTTCTGCAAATTAAATTATGCAAATCCTCAAACAATCCATGTTAATTCCAGGTTGTGAGGCAACAAAACACAAAAAAAGCCAAGGGAGTGAATACTTTTGCAAGGCACTGTATAACTGTAAACACACCAATCAAGAGCCCATAGACTTGTGTCATTCATTCACACTAATCTGTGAATGAAGAAACATGTCCCATCTTCCACCATGGTAGATTACTGACAGTTCTCAAAGAACTGCAAGGGTGCCAATGAGTGTCCACGTAGTTCATTGATACTTCCTCTGGCCTTCACACTGACAGCCCATACCAAGGTATGGGCGAGAATGTTGGAGGAAACGCTTGCAGGAGCCTTACTTTGCACTCACGATCTACTGATACTCACTGATTGTAGTAGGTTTGATGCTCTACAGGATCTTGTGAAAAAAAAAGTGGGAAAAAATACTAAATACACAATGCTAAAGTAAACTTAGCCTTTAACTTTCACTGCCACTGATCAGCAATGCAGGGGGGGGGGGGGGGGGGGAGTAACTTTTACTGCCACTGACCACCAGTTTGAGGAAGTTAGCAGTACTAACATTGGTGCTGGGGACTATTATTGTGTTCACTGACACCAATGTCTGGGCTCCAGCTCTATTACTGTTCTTCCATACCAGTGGTGGTCAGCTACAAAATATTAGTTGACCTTATGTGTGGCACCCCCCGACACTTCCAGAGGGCCGCACAATAACAGCACATTTCCCTGCATCGAGGAGCATTGCGTTGTTAGGCAGCCCATTTTAAATAAATGAAAATACAAAATAAAGTAGTAATAACCTCCAGCATTGGTGTCAGTGGCAGTAACAATAACCCACAGCATTAGTTTCGGTAATTATAACCCCTGGAATTAGTGTCAGTGGCTGTAATAATAGCACCCAGCATTGGTGCCAGTGGCTGTAATAATAATCCACAGCATTGGTGTCAGTGGCTGTAATAATAATCTGCAGCTTGGTGTCAGTGGCTGTAATAATAATCCCCAGCATTGGTGTCAGTGGCTGTAATAATAACCCCCAGCATTGGTAACAGTGGCTGTAATAATAACCCTCAGCATTGTTGTCAGTGGCAGTAATAATAACCCCAGCATTGGTGTCAGGGTCAGTACTAATACGCCCTAGGATTGCTTCTAGCGGCAGTAATAATAACCCCTGGCATTGGTGTCAGTGGCTGTAATAATAGCACCCAGCATTGGTGTCAGTGGCTGTAATAATAACCCCCAGCATTGGTGACTGTGGCTGTAATAATAACCCCTAGCATTGTTGTCAGTGGCTGTAATAATAAACCCCAGCATTGGTGTCAGTGGCAGTAATAATAGCCCCCAGCATTGGCGTGAGTGGCTGTAATAATAACCCCATTGCATGTCAGTGGCAGTAATAATAGCCCCTAGCATTGGTGTCAATGGCTGTAATAATAACACCCAGCATTGGTGTCAGTGGCTGTAATAGTAATAACCTCCAGCATTGGTGTCAGTGGCAGTAATAATAGTCCCCAGCATTGGTGTCAGTGGCTGTAAAAAACCCTAGCATTAGTGTCAATGGCTGTAATAATAATACATATCATTGGTGTCAATGGCTGTAATAATAGCACCCAGCATTGGTGTTAGTGGCTGTAATAAGAGCACCCAGCATTGGTGTCAATGGCTGTAATAATAGCCCCCAGCATTGGTGTCAGTGGTTGTAATAATAGCACCCAGCATTGGTGTCAGTAGCAGTAGTACTAACCCCCAGCATTAGTGTCAGTGTCAGTAATAATAACCCCTGGCACTGGTGTCAGTGGCTGCAATAATAGCACCCAGCATTGGTGTCAGTGGCAGTAGCACTAACCCCTAGCATTAGTGTCAGTGTCAGTAATAATAACCCCTGGCACTGGTGTCAGTGGCTGCAATAATAGCACCCAGCATTGGTGTCAGTGGCTGCTGGACAAAAATGTTCTTGGGCCCACTCCCATGCAATTTCTCTCTCCACCTGCTCTGAGATATACAATAAAAAGCAGCTAGACTTAAAATCAGTTTACTGTATCAGATCAGTCAGCAATTGCGATTGGTTGCCAGCAGTTACAGCATATCATTACTGCTTACTGACTGGTTGCTAGAGGTTACAGCACATCATCTCCTCACTGCAGAGGAACATGATAGAACATGATATACTTATGAATGCTGCCTTTATTTACATATCAATGCCTCTAGCCACAGCTATTTACTTAGTGATGTCGCAGCTATTTACATATGAATGCTGGTTATTTACATGTAAACACAGGGTTGGCAGGTGAGTAATCTGTACACAACAATAGGCCAGAGCAGGGCAGCATTAGTAACAGCACTTCACACTGAGATATTGGCACACAGCACAAGACTGAAACTTCAAGGGACAAGAGAATTTTTAACTGGGATAGTTGGCAAGTATGAAGGAGCTGATTTGGGCCTCACAACAATGACAGGGCCCAGGGCAGCTGCCCCTTTTGCCCTGCTTTAAAGACGGCCCTGAGTATAGTGTCATCATATAACTGTTGTGCAGGGCTGGACTTACCATTGGGCTTGACTGGGCTTAAGCCCATGGGCCCCACCAAATAGGGGGCCCCGCGGCCCCCGCCGAGATACATAGCCCAGTGTACAGGGCTCCGCTCTGCTTACAGTCACGCCCAGTCCCACCCTATGATGAACATAACACAGGGAATGGGCGTGACTGTGAGCCGAGCTGAGTACAGTGCCATCATATAGCTGGTGTGAGGTGATCAGGGTGTAACAGTAACATATGGTGTCATCATATAACTGGTGTGGGGTGATCAGGGTGTCGCCAGTACAGTCAATGTCATCATATAACTGGTGTGAGGTGATCAGGGTGTCACCAGTACAGTGTCATCGTATAACTGGTGTGAGGAGATCAGGGTGTCAGCAGTACAGTACAGTGCATCATATAACTGGTATAACAGTGAACAAGGCGTCACCAGTACAGTACAGTACAATGTCATCATATAACTGGTATAGCAGTGATCAGGGTGTCACCAGTACAGTACAGTGTCATCATATAACTGGTGTGAGGAAATTAGGGTGTGAATGATTTGGATCAGAACAAACCAAGGTCCGGTATTATTATTTCTGCCCCTGATCAAATTTAAAGATATGAATGTGCATGCGGTGAAGAAATTACGCTGAGACACCCAGTTCAGAGTATAATACTTTCTGTTTTTAATATTTCCTCTTTTCAAGACTTATATACCATTTAGTTAAGATTAAGATACGTCGGATAAGGCTGGTGCATGCAAACCACAAAACAACCACAAAATATATATAAATTGTGACAAAAAATATAGGCTTTAGCTGGGTCATCCATATGAGGAAGTAGATATGTTTTTGCAATGTTCTTGCAATGTTCTTGCTTCTCCTGAAATGATGGTGTTAAAG
This sequence comes from Lithobates pipiens, assembly GCF_037356315.1. NCBI lineage: Eukaryota > Metazoa > Chordata > Amphibia > Anura > Ranidae > Lithobates > Lithobates pipiens. The sequence goes on along the minus strand of NW_027507758.1, from coordinate 83,492,116 downwards.
CGGAGGTCCACCCTAAAATGGACCTTCCGCTCATCGGATTCCTCCCCCCCTCCGGCACCACAATTGGCACCTTTCAGGGGGGAGGGGGGTGCAGTTACCTGGATAATCCAGGTAACTGCACCCACTTCCGGGCTAGCTCTCTGCGGAAAGGGGCGTACATTACGCCCCTTTCCGCAAGTGCCCGCCCCCTTCCGCAAGTGCCCCGCTGCCTGCTGGGAAACACACAGATCCCAGAGGCAGCGGGGACCGTCCTCATTGCGCAGCGCGGCTCGCGCATGCGCAGTAGGGAACCGGGAAATGAAGCCGAAAGGCTCCATTTCCTGATTCCCATACCCAAGATGGCGGCGGCAGCACTCGAGTGTCGATCTAGAGATCGGCTTCGGGTGCCGACATCGCGGGCACGCTGGACAGGTAAGTGTCACTATTTTAAAAGTCAGCAGCTGCATTATTTGTAGCTGCTGACTTTAAAAAAAAAAAAAAAACGCGGAGTCCCGGCGGACTCCCGCTTTAACTTTTGAGTGTATTTTCGGAAGAGGTGCGATTCTTCTGTTATTGAATATAACTGATGAGCAAAAGGTGATATATATGAAAGGCATATAAAGCATAAAGCATGTATTTATATATATTGGAATAGACATTTCATCGATATTCCAACCACATCCATTACAGTGTCCCCCCTTGAAAATGTCTATTTCAATTTGCCCCTCATTCTATAAGTCCTACTCACCTGGCCCATTCTTCTTCAGCAACTCTATTGGGCTGTATATAGAGGAGAGCATCGACTAACTCACTACGCCCCTCTATACAGTTTAGATAAGGGCGATCATTTGCTGTCTATCCCTACAGCCCTACGGTATTGCATCCTGGGGGGCATCTGTAATGGGGTGCAATTCATAATTACCAGTAAGTCTTACATAGTCATCATCATCATCTGGTATTTCTTGGTTCACAAACATGGGAGTAGATTGGTCAACTGCTTTTTCTACACACTTCTCAAGACAGGGAAGAACACAGCAGTCCATGGCAGCTAGGGTCACTAAAATGATCAGAATGGCTATTCCGATCTGCCATTCCCCCATGATCCAGGTGAAGTACTGATCCCAGGGATTGGTGAGCCCTGAATTCCTTTTCAGTTCCTTGGACAAACCTTCAAGTTTCTGAATGGCTAAGGTCACTTTACCATGGCCTGTGTTGTCTGTGATATAGGTACAGCATGTACTCCTTTTGGGTATCATCTTACACACAACCTCGTTTTCAGCTAGGACCATGTCTAAGGCCATGCGGTTTTGGAAAGTCAAGTGTGAAGGCGGCTTCTAGTTTTTCGGCTAAACCTTGGAGTGTGTCTCTAGTGTAATTGACAAACCTTTGCTGGTTATAGTAGATGTAATTTATCCAGTCTACATTCTTGTTTACAGTTATGATGGGGATCAGGGTCTCAAATCCTGACGCTACTTGATCTCTTGCTTTGAACTCATCTGGTACCCCTCTATGGACCCCTATGGCATCTATGTATACATGAGGGTCAAAGCTTCCTGCTGGGGCACGCCTACACCTCCTGTTAGGCCAGGTGCATTGTTTGTTTCTGGCTTTGGGTTTTTTCGAGAGAATATGTAGAGGCATTATGGCCTTGGCCAGTGCACATTCTCCTGTCCACTGTCCTGTCAATCTGCTTCTGATTTTCATGCCTCCGCAGATCCAGTACACGTCTCCCAAAGACTGGACTTGATTTTGCACCAGATCTGCAGAGGCCTCACTATAAGCTCCACAGTAGCCCTTAGTGAAACTCCCAAGAGATTTCCCTACTCCCCAATACCGTCCATAGCATGTGTAATTGCCAGGATATTTGGTTGATACCTTCTCCTGGCTTGGGGGTCTTAGTGACTATGGGATATTCCTTCTTCCAATGTTCACACAGGGAGTGGTTAGTGGTTGTGTTGGTAAACAGGCTAAGGAAAGATGTCTCATGTTCGGGGGATATGTTTAGGGGTACCGTTCCTAAATGAGGTCTAGCCCCCCACACACATAGCAATTAGTCTTATTGTGTTTCCCTGCACTGTACCTCATCCACTCGAGCCACAAGTTGATATCTGAGAACCCAGTTTTTGCAGCCATAGTATCCTCAAAGGTAGGGTATCTGCTATGGCTACTATGTCCTTTAATGCCTGTATATGGGGCCTCAGTGGGTTGGAGCTAAATGTAGATTGGGGAACTCCCCCACTCTGGGTTATTGAACATATCTTTCAGTTGGAATGGTTTCCTAAATCTGGGATACCCACTTCCCCATCATAGGCCCAGAACATAGGTCCCATTGTCTCCTGGGGTAGGATTCTCAATGGTCAACCTGAACTCCTTGGTGATATACTGATTTGTGTGTTTGTTGATTACCATTCTATCTATGAGTGACTTCCCATTTTTGTCCTTTCTATTTAAGGCGTTCTCAGGCTTGTACCCCCAATTTGTAACCCCAGTGTTCCAACCCACTGCTCCCCAGGAATCACAGTTGTTACCCCAATAGGAATCAGTAATGCATACATACACAGTCATGGGTCTAATGCCTTGTACATATGGTCGGACATTCCGACAACAAAATCCATCAGATTTTTTCCGACGGATTTTGTGCCAAATTTGTCTTGCATATACACGGTCGGACAAAGTTGTCGGAAAATCCGATTGTTCGGAACAAGGTGATGTTCGTTGCGTACGAAGGGACTACGTAGAGGCTAGGAGCCAATAGCTATAGTCTCGTAATTTAATCTGAGCATGTGTGGCACTTTGTCCGTCGGACTTCTCTACAAACGATCGGAAAAAGTCTGATCGGATTTTGTTGTCGGAAAATTTTAGATCCAGCTCTCAAACTTTTTCCGTCAGGATTTCCGACAGAAAAAAAGTCCGATAGAGCCCACACACGATCGTATTTTCTGACAACATAATCCTATCAGACCTTTTCCGTCTGAAAATCTGGCCGTGTGTACAGGGCAGTACTGTTTCATCCCAGGACCGGATCTTGTACATAGTACCTGGAATTATCTGTTCATAAGAGGATATAAAGGTGGCAATGTCTGGGTGTAACTTCATCCAGGTGTCAGGCACAGATACAGTGTGTCAGAGGCAATCATGAGAGGAGCTACCTTTTTGTTGCCCTGTGCAGATTCTAGGCCTTTTGCCACTAATAACAACGTCTCAAGATCCATTACGCTATACTCTGGGCGTGATAGGATCAGACCCTTTCGGATTGATTCTTTAAGACCTGAGACAAATATGGCAGCTAGCATGTGTCTATGTGCTTTGGTCAGTGTGCTAAAACCCAAACCAGTAAACATCTGTGCTATTCTATTGTGATATTTCTCAAAAGATTCGCTTTTCTCTTGTGTGACCTCTTGTATACTGGTTGCTTGGTCTGCCAAGCGCTCTTGAGCCCACTTTTTTAATTGATTCACAAAGTCACATCCTGAGTCAAAGCCTTTCTCCGTTACTGCCCATTAGGCGTCTCCTGCTTTTATTTCACACAGGCTCACCAAATCCCTCCACGCAGCCATGTCTTTTGGATTTGGGAAATCCTTCTGTAAAATGGCATGGGCTGCTTTTCAGGATCTGGTAGGTCTTTGGTAAGAGAAGATGGTCAGAGACTGCAGACAAAGTACAGGAGATGGTATGGGAGCGGGTAAAGTTTATGTACATCAGTGGAGCTCCTGACATCATACTTCCCCTCGGTGGTGTAAGGATAGGGCCTTATCGGGGACAAGCTGGGGGCTGTGTTTGTATCCAACTAGTGACATATGGGTCACCCGAAGTGCGGGTAATGGAGGGTGGCTGTTGTATTTATGTATTCATCTGTGAGGGGTGTAAGAAGTCACTATCCCCATCAAATGGGTTGTTGGCACAAGGGAATCCATTGCCCCCCCCCCCCCCCCCAGCTTGTGAGTCATACAGTAGAAGGCCTAAAAATGTGACAGCCTGTCAGGGTGGGACCAGACTTGTCTCAGCCTGCATGTCAGTCTGGGGCACCTTGATAGGGTCAGAGTGACTCGGTCGGGGCTTGGAAGGGAGGTACTGGCCTGAGTCTGAGTCCCTCGGTTTATTGGGGGAGGAGGTGCCTGAGCTTCCTCCTCCTGGGAGCTGTTTTTGGTATGTACACTGGTCACTAATGGGGTAGATTGGGCTTTGTAATATGATCTGGAACTTTGGTCTATCACCGGATACATATGCGCGTGTTCTGGTGTCGGTGGAGGTGCGGGTGGTTCAGATTGGGTCAGGCGTGTGTGGTGGCAATCACATGAGCCGTACAAAGACTATTGTGCCTTGTCTACCATTAAGCACTGTGAGGGAGGTGTCAGAGGCACCTGGTTGTTCTTTCTGGTTGTTCAAGATCAACCTGTAAGGGACACCTCTCGTCTCCCTGTCCTCTTATTCTAGATTCAGTTTATATGACTTTCAATAATTTACCACAAACAAATTTGACTGGGTAATGCACATTTAATCTGAAAAACCAATACATGTGCAGTCTCCAGGAATGAGTGTTTATAACCAAGAGACTCAGTTCTATATCCTGGCTCTACAACTTCAACAAGACCCCAGCCTTCTTCATTTATGGCAAACAACAGTCCACAAACACACTTAGGACATTACCGACAAAATATAACCAACACGATATGACTAGAAAGATATGTTCAACAAGATATGTGACTAACAAGATGTATCTGTAGATAAATACATGATTGCTCAGATCCTCACGGGATCCCCACGCCCTTAGGTATATTCCTGACGCCCCTTTCTGGTCCTACCATGCTTTACCGCACAATTATTTATTCCCCCAGGAGGACTTTAATCCCCGTCAACTAATTTAATCCGTGACTATATAATCAATCCCTAATTTCCAACAGCCGCCACAAGACACAAGCTCGATAAACAAAACAGAACAGAACAAAACAGGCGGCAGATATAATTGCAGGTTCCTTATTATATCAACAGACTCGAGGCAAGATATATACCTACAACCTGTTTGATTCAAAGACCCAAACAGTAACAGCGCTTCAGAATGACGAAACGCATCAGGGCGTGGCCACACAACATTGTCTGAAGGCACACACAGACTGTCTCCCGGGACTCAACCATCCAGCCAATCAGGATACTGGCTATTCGACTGGTGGTGAGAGGACGATCTGGTGTGCTTTATAAAAGTGTGATACGCTGTTTTAAAGATGTTTTTAATGTAAGCGCATATAGTTTGTGGTATATGATTAAAATTCTAATAAATGGTATAACACTATTGGAAGCTTTGTCTTTGCCTCTACATATGTATTGCGCTATACTGGATGGATTTTAAGAGTGGAATACGGAGATAAAGCAGAGAGATATCCTATTTATATGCCTGTATGCATAAACCCTCTGGTAAGCGGCCATTTGGTGGATAGAGCACAGGGTGTGTTTGGTGAAGGCTTCTGATAAGAACAAATGACTCTCTCACCTCTTGGAAGCTGGTGGATATTCTGTACATCTTCACTCTTTTCTATATATTGTGGCAGCACGCAGGTAAAGTCACCTGGTTGTATCCAGGATGGGAAATATGTGTGCCCTAGATTCAGGCTTTATGCAGACCTTTACAATTAGAGGGGAAGAGTTAATGAGCCCAGCTGAAGTAAGTGGGCTCATTAAGACCTCTACAAAAAACCCCAGCATGCTTAGGGAGATGCTCCATCCTGGAACCAGTTTTGTGTTGTATAGACTGGGGAGTGTGATATCTGTTCTGTGCGGTGAGTTAACGCCTGTGTGGCAAACCTCTACAACAGAGACAGGGACTGGTGCAGCACAAGGCTGCACTCAGTTGTTAGACAGGGAATCTAAGTGTGTAGTTAGAGGTCAAGCTGACCAGGATTTATTTTCATGTTTTGATTTTTTGTTTGGCTGTTATATGTATCACTGCATGTAGCATAAATAAACTGCATCTTTTGTTTTTTGCACCTACAACGCTGTCTGCTGTGCCTGATTTTGTGTTGTGAACCCATCCAGGGGGTCACACACACCCGCTGCCGAGCTAACCCCCTCACAATATATATATTCTTAATGAAGGATATGGACATTATGTATTACCACAGCAAATTCTTTTAGTGCATTATGAACTGCTTCTCTTGCATTTAAATATTGTTGTGTGGATAGTGGTTTTATAATATTATATATATTGTAATTTTTATTTCCCACCTATGTGCGATTTGATGCGATTTCTATGTAAGTAGTTATATGAATTGAGTATTTTTTATTACAAATAGGAAATAGCACTGTTACTGTTTGGGTCTTTGAATCAAACAGGTTGTAGGTGTTGTAGTTTTTGTATACATAGATTTTTCTACGTGATAACGGCAGCTGGTTGGTACATAGTGTCCATTTGGCGCTGGGTTCAGGGATACGGTGCGATTCCTGAAATTGTGTTTCAAGATATATACCTGTCTTTGAGGACCACAGGAAGCCGATATGGACACAGAGATTAACCAGATATGGGTACAGGATAAACAGTAGACTAGATATTAAAAGTGTCTTACCGTTTTCTCAGAGGTGATCAGTCTCTGCCCCGCCCATGTTGGTTCCCCTCAATTTTCTCTGGATCGGCTAACCTTTGGGCCTAGCCTCGTGCCCCACATTGGGTGCCAGAATGATTTGGATCAGAACCAACCAAGGTCCGGTATTATTATTTCTGCCCCTGGTCAAATTCAAAGATATGGCCGTGCACGCACTGAAGTGTGACAAAAAATATAGGCTTTAGCTGGGTCATCCATATGAGGAAGTAGCTATGTTTTTGCAATGTTCTTGCTTCTTCTGAAACGTTGGTGTTAACTTTTGAGTGTATTTTCAGAAGCGCTGGTATTCTTCTGTTAGTTCTTGCAGTTCCACAGTATTCTACTGAATATATTTTAAGGCTGATAACTGATGAACAAAAGCTGATATGTATGAAAGGCATATAAAGCATAAAGCATGTACTTATATATATATATATATATATATATATATTGGAATAGACATTTGATCGATATTCCAACCACATCCATTACATCACCAGTGTAGTACAGTGTCATCATATGACTGGTGTGAGGAGATCAGGGTGTCACCAGTACAGTACAATGTCATCATATAACTTGTGTAGTGGTGGTCAGGGTGTCACCAGTACAGTATCATCATATAACTGGTGTGAGGAGATCAGGCTGTCATTTGGTGATGTCTGGGGAGGTGATGGGGGAGGGGTGTAGAGGGGGGAGGTGGTGATGTCTTGGGGGTTGATGAGGGAGGGGTGTAGAGGGGGTTGATGGTCATATTTGGGGGGGTGATGTAGAGGTGGTGACGGTGGAGGGGTGTAGAGGGGGGAGATAGTGATGTCTGGGGGGGAGGGTAATGGGGGAGGGGTGTAGAGATAGGGTTGCCACCTTTTCTTCAAGCTAAACCCGAACACTTCAGCGCTGGCTTGGCTTTTTTTTTGTAGCATACATAATGAGATTGGAAAATATCCGGGACACCTCTGTGTGCCCTAGGGGAGTAGTAATGCATCACACTCAGCGGTGAACAGTGGATGTAGACAATTACATATAGTGCAGGCACGTGTAATGTACAATATAGTGTATATGTAGTGTGTAATGTTTTATGGGGAGCCTCCCAGTGTAATTTTGAGGGGTGGAGGGAGGTCTCCTGGTGTCTATATATATATAGATAGATAGATAGATAGATAGATAGATAGATAGATAGATAGATAGATAGATAGATAGATAGATAGATAATGTATGGTGGGGAGGGGGAGTGGTGAGGACTGTATGTATGGTGAATGGGGAAACGCTGATGTAAGGGGGGGGGCTCTGGTGACGAGATCACCTTATATCAGAGTCCACTGCATTCCCCTTTACATCAGAGTTCCCGTTTATGTCATTGTCCACAGAGTTCCAACTTGCATTTAAAATGGAAACTCTAATGTGAGGGGGGGGGGCTCTGGTCACCATAGAGCACCTTCCGCAGAGTGAAATAAGGTAAGGGTTACTGATATAGAGGCGATTCAGTTTGCATTGTGCTCTATACAAGTATTTCATTCATTCATTCATTCATTCAACCTTTATATCAGTGCCCCTTTACCTTACTGTATTCACTGCCCCCTGCATCAATGATCCCCCCTCAGACTGGCCTTGCTACGCTGTCACTGACCACCACTCAGGTGCACCAGCCTCTCTGGGCTCCAGCTTGGTGGCTCTCGTCTCATCCTATATTAGACTATGAGACTGTGCGGCCATAATACAAGAGATCAGGGGCGTAACTAGAAATCACAGGGCCCCATAGCAAAATGTTGTATGGGCCCCCCCCCCCACCCAGGGGCGGATCCAGATTCTAGTCTCGGGAGGGGCACTGATAGAAAATACTTTTATGGGGGCAATTTATTGGGGCAATGGCTGATGTTGGCGCTTCAATTACCACGGCACCATTTGTGTTATGGTGTCAGGATGATTGAAACACATTATTTCTATTATTGCATTGTTATAGAAAATTAAATAGTTCAACTCACCATAATGCAGAATCAGTGGGAGCCTCGAGTGTGTCACCTGCCATCAGATGCAGATTGTCACTTGTCACAAGTTGCGGATTGTCCACCTGCCACCCATTGTGGATTGTCCACTTGCCACGTGACCTGCCACACATTGCAAATCGTCTACTTTCCACGTCACCTGCCACACATTGGGGATTGTCCACTTGCCACGTCACCTGCCACACATTGCGGATTGTCCACTTGCCACGTGGCCTGCCACCCATTGTGGATTGTCCACTTGCCACATCACCTGCCACACATTGTGGATTGTCCATTTGCCACGTCACCTGCCACCCATTGCGGTTTGTCCATTTGCCACGTTACCTGCCACCCACTGCGGATTGTCCATTTGCCATGTCACCTGCCACCCATTGCGGTTTGTCCACTTGCCACGTGACCTGCCACACATTGCGGATTGTTCACTTGCCACGTGACCTGCCACACATTGCAAATCGTCCACTTTCCACGTCACCTGCCACACATTGGGGATTGTCCACTTGCCACGTCACCTGCCACACATTGCGGATTGTCCACTTGCCACGTGGCCTGCCACCCATTGTGGATTGTCCACTTGCCACATCACCTGCCACACATTGTGGATTGTCCATTTGCCACGTCACCTGCCACCCATTGCGGTTTGTCCATTTGCCACGTTACCTGCCACCCACTGCGGATTGTCCATTTGCCATGTCACCTGCCACCCATTGCGGTTTGTCCACTTGCCACGTGACCTGCCACACATTGCGGATTGTTCACTTGCCACGTCACCTGCCACACATTGTGGATTGTCCATTTGCCACGTCACCTGCCACAAGTTTCAGATTGTCCCCTTGCCACGTCACATGCTACACATTGCAGATTGTCCACTTGCCACGTCACCTGTCACACATTGCGGATTTTCCACTTGCCATGTCACCTGCCATCCATTGCGGATTGTCACTTTGGCATGTCACCTGTCACACATTGCGGATTGTCACTTTGGCATGTCACCTGTCACACATTGCGGATTGTCACTTTGGCATGTCACCTGTCACACATTGCGGATTGTCACTTTCCTGTTAAAGTCGCTCTGTTTGCCAGTCTGAGTCAGGCAGCAGAGAGAGGATGTAATCTCTGCTGCCTGCACAGTGAGTGAGAGCGGAGCTGGCAGTTTGCAGGGCGGGCGCCGGGCGGTGAGAGATGATGTCATCTCTCTGCCCCGCCATCCGCTGATTGGCCAGCCACTAAGCCTCCCCGCAGCTTCCCCAACAACCCCCCGCCGCCGCCGAGTCACCTGGCTGTGTCTGCTCGTACAGTCAGTGTGACTGTACGAGCGCCGAGCGGACAAGGAGCTCGGCGGCTCACCTGCCGCCCGCTCACCGGGCCCTCCTCAGCTGCGGGCCCCGTAGCGACCGCACGGGTCGCTATGGTGGTAGTTCCGCCACTGCAAGAGATGTTCAGAGGCTACAGACATGATACAAAAGATGGTCAGAGCTTCAGACATAGTACAGGAAATTGTCTGAGACTACAAACATAGTATAGGAGATGGCTAGAGACTGCAGACATAGTACAGGAGATGGTCAGATACTGCAGACATGATACAGGAGATGGTCAGAGATTGTAGACATGATACAGGAGATGGTCAGAGAGTATGTGGACATAGTACAAAAGATGGTCAGAAACTGCAGACATAGTACAGGAGATGGTCAGAGAGTGCAGACATGATACAAGAGAGGGTCAGAAAATGCATACATGATGCAGGAGATGGTCAAAGAGTATATGGACATCGTACAGGAGATGGCCAGAGACTGCAGACATGATAAATGAGATGGTCAGAGAGTGTGCAGACGTGATACAGGAGATGGTCAGAGATTGCAGACATGATACAAGAGATGGTCAGAGACTGCAGACAAAGTACAGGAGATGGTAAGAAACTGCATACATGATACAGGAGATGGTCAGAGAGTGTGCGGACATGGTACAAAAGATGGTCAGAGACTGCAGGCATAGTACAGGAGATGGTCAGAGAGTGTGTGGCTATGGTACATGAGATGGTCAGACACTGCAGACATGATACAGTAGATGGTCAGGGACTGCAGACATGATACAGGAGATGGTCAGAGAGTGCAAAGTACAGGAGATGGTCAGAGAGTGCAGACATGATACAGGAGAGGGTCAGAAACTGCATACATGATGCAAGAGATGGTCAGAGAGTGTGTGGACATGGTACAGGAGATGATCAGAGACTGCATACTTGATACAGGAGATGGTCAGAGAATGTGCAGACATGGTACAGGAGATGGTCAGAGACTGTAGACATGGTAAGGAGATGGACAGAAACTGTATACATGATGCAGGAGATGGTCAGAGAGTGTGTGGACATGGTACAGGAGATGGTCAGAGACTGCATACATGATACAGGAGATGGTCAGAGAATGTGCAGACATGGTACAGGAGATGGTCACAGACTGCATACATGATACAGGAGATGGTCAGAGACTGCAAAGTACAGGAGATGGTCAGAGACTGCAGACATGGTACAGGAGATGGTCAGAGACTGCATATGTGATACAGGAGATGGTTTAGAGAGTGTGTGGACATGGTACAGGAGATGGTCATACATAATTGAGCTGAAATTGCACCCGGGTCACATGTGATTTGCACAGAACGCACATCGCGTTCCTGTGTTTTCATAGTGTGAACCTGCCCTGTGACCTGGAACCCGCACTTTGCTCCACTAACTTGCCTGGAAGGGGGGAACTAGTGTGGGCACCTGGAGCAATTTTGCAAACCTCTTGTGGGGTGCCAAGGGCCACCCCCTCTGTGGCAGACATCATCTCTTTAATATTGGGGGAAGAGGATATGTGCTAACGGGGTAGATTTCATATCCAAGCCCTCTTGTTGCACAGGTACTAAAGTGCCCCCTAGAAGATATCCCCCCCAAAAACATTCAAAGTGAACTGGAGGCTAGTTCCCCCCTCGCCCTGCCCTCCATGGGCCCCACCTCTGGAAAACTCACTGTGAATTAGCTCAGATAGATGATCTTAGTCCAGCAGCATTGTCGGCAGCATAGTGAGCCTTCTCCTCCCCTCCTCATCCTCTGTGTACACAGAAAAATAACACAGCAGGAGGAGGAGGGGCGGGTTCAGTTCTCTCCACAGCACTCTCTCTGCACTGTGTATGTGTGCGGCAGCTGAGGGCAGCGGGGAGAGATGTCGGGTCTCCCCTGCCATAAAAAGTGGAGCTCACAGGTGGCATACGGGAACGAAGATACCCCGCACAGGCTGCGGGCATTCCATTACTCTGATTCGCCAGGGGTTTAGAGGTGATGATAATAGTGTGCCCGTATCTCAGGCGGCCAGAGACCCGGACACATGTTTCAAAACCCATACTGTCCGGGTGAATCCCAGACAGGTGGCAACCCTATCTGGAGTTGATTGTGGGATATTTACATTTGGAATCTATTGCTGTGAACCTACATCATGCGTTCAAAGGAGCTGTCCATGCAAGTGAAACAGGCCATTGTAAGGCTTCAAAAACAAAACAAATCCATCAGAAAGATAGCAGCAACATTAAGAGTGGTCAACAGTTTGGTACATTCTAAAGGAAAGAAGAATGCACTGGTGAGATCAGCAACATAAAAGGCCTGGATGTCCACAAAGAGAACAGTGGTGGATGATCGCAGGATGAGCCATGGCTGCTAGGTGTTTTTTCACCTTAATGCAGTGATTCTCAACCAGGGTTCAATGAAACCCTAGGGTTCCTCCAGAGGTTGCTAGGGGTTTCTTCAGCAATGGGCGATTTCTGCCTCTCAGACAAGTTCTCACTGACACCATTGATCTTTTTAACTATCTGTAAGGAGGTAATTCTTCCCAATGACCACAAGTGTAGGGACCATTCTTCCCACTGACCATCACACTAATCTATCATGAGTTTGATTTCTAATTTTTAGCAGGGGTTCCCTGAGACCGGAGAACTATTTCAAGGGTTCCTCTGTATTGAAAAGGTTGAGAAAGGCTGCCTTAATGCATAGGATGCATTAAGGTGAAAAAACACCTGGCAGCCACTGGTCCCCTAGCCCCTCGCTTTACTTACCTGAATCCCTTCATTTAGTCGGCGGGGACGCAATGTATTTCTCTCCGCGGGCTCTCGGATCTTGATTGGATAGATTGATAGCAGTGCAGCCATTGGCTCCCGCTGCTGTCAATCAAATCCAATGAGGCCGGGGTGGGGCCGGGTCTGTGGGCAGCTCCCAGCAGGACCCACAACCTGTGGGTCCTGCTGGCCACTAACTTGTGGTTCCTGCTGGCCACTGGTCTGTAAGTTCTGCTGGTCACTGGCCTGTAAAATGTGCTGGCCACGGACCTGTGGGTCCTGCTGGGAGCTGACCATGGCCTGTTGGGCCTGCTGGTCATTGCCTGTGGGGCCTGCTGGCCACTAGCCTAGGGTGGCCAGACATCCCTGATTTCCGGGGAAAGTCGCCGGACTGAGGATACTGTCCCTGGATTAAATCTGTCCACGGTTTGTTTCCCCGCTTTGCAGGGCCGATCCAGGGTGGAGCTGAGGCAGTGGGAGGGTGCCAGGGCCGGCCCCCCCCATGGGTCCCGCTGGGCCCATTGGGCTGCTGGGAGGGAAGATGAGTGCCGCCAGATTACACAGAGCAGGGATCTCCAGCTTATCTGGCAGTCACAGTCATACGAAGTCCCGCCTCCTGGACTGGCTCCTATGATAGACAGCACACTGATGACGTTTATCATAGGAGGTGGTCCAGGAGGCGGGACTTTGCATGACAGCGGCCGAGCTTGGTAAGCAGGAGATCTCTGTGTAATCCAGTGGCTCTCCTCTCTCTAATCCCCATGCACTGAACAGACTGCATTGATGGGCACTGATGAGGCAGAGCTGATGGGCACTGGTGAGGCAGAGCTGATGGGCACTGTTGAGGCTGCATTGATGGGCACTGGTGAGGCTGCATTGGTGGACGCTGGTGAGGCTGTGCGGATGGACACTGGTGAGGCTACACTGATGGGCACTGGTGAGAATACGCTGATGGGCACTGATGGGGCTGCATTGATGGGCACTGGTGAGGCTGAATTGATGGGCACTGTTGATGGTGTTTTGATTCTGTAGTTCAATGGGCCACTTGACTGGACTTGCCCCCCAGGCTTAAGGCTGCCAGCTCTCCCCTGTCCATGGTTGCAGCTGCTACTAAGCAGAACCATCAGATGAGTCCGTTCCATGTCATTGCACCCATTTTCCAATGCTTATGTGATCACAATAAGGAGAAGTTTCATTGATGCCTGATATCCCAGGATTAATGTAAGTTTTCTACTTTTTAATAAAATCCATAATCAAATGGTTTTACACTATGTGGAGGTCTCTTGTTTTTTATGGATGTTGGAGCTCATAACTTGACAAGCGGCCTGACTGCGGTGGTGAACCTTGCTGCCTCACTTCTGGATGCCATCTCTGTGACTACCGTCCTGACTACCATCCTGACCATTAGGGATGAGCTCGGTGTTCGTCTCGAACGTGTCTGTTCGGCGAATTCAGAACTTTGTGGACCGTTCGCACCAAATTCGTGTGGTACGAACGGCCCACAATGCACTACGCCATCGCAATGCATTGCTGGCTCATGATTGGCCAAGCATGCACTGTGACACTGCATGCTTGGCCAATCACAGCGCTGGCAGTGAGGAGAGCCATAATGTGGCCAATTATAGCTCAGGTGGTTTAGTACACGCTGCACACTATATAAGGCTGCCAGCGTGGCAGCCTTGTGTAGTGTGTTCCGGCGTGCAGGGAAAGAGCAAGATAGGCAGGGACAGTGTTCTTTTCTCAGGCATGTGCAGGAGTTAAAGTGGGTGTTGTGTGCCTCCAGCACAGTATACACCTGTATCTACCCTTTTTTGCTGGTGTTTTCTAATACAGGCATCTACAGGAGTTAGTGGGTGTTATGTGCCTCCAGCACAGTATACACCTGTATCTACCCTTTTATGCTGGTGTTCTCTAATACAGGCATCTGCAGGAGTTAGTGGGTGTTGTGTGCCTCCAGCACAGCACAGTATACACCTGTATCTACCCTTTATTGCTGGTGTTCTCTAATACAGGCATCTGCAGAAGTTAAAGTGGGTGTTGTGTGCCTCCAGCACAGTATACACCTGAAGATATCCCTTATTGCTGGTGTTGTCTGTTGCATATCTTGCATATTAGCCTTTAAAATTAGCACTTTTGATTTTGAATGTTCGAGTCCCATAAACTTTAATAGGGTTCTAAAGTTCGTACTCATTTTTGGTCCGTTCGAAGGTTCTGGTGTGAACCGAACTGGGGGGTGTTCGGCTCATCCCTACTCACCATTATTACTACATACTTGGTTGATGCTGCCTTATGGTAAGTGTATTCAATCTTCTCTACTGGGTGGTGGATGCACTTGTTGTGGTGATTCCTTAAGTCAAATTTTGGATCTTCCCTCACAATCACCATTGAAATTAACTTTTGTTTATAATCACTATATGAACTATTTATGTCACTTAAGTCTTTTTATTTTTATATGAAAGTCTTATGATTGCCAACAGGGGTGACAACAGGGGCAGACTAACCATTCAGTGACAGTGAGGGGAGCCAAGCAGGAGCTGGCAGCAGCCTCCAATCCACAAAGTTGCTCACTTATGGTCAGAGTCCTGAGCTGTGATTGTGCCTCGCTACACACAGCTGGTAAGGGAACCGGCAGGCTGCAGGAAGGCGAGATTCCATAATATTAGGTGACATGACTGGACATTCCTTCACCACCATGTACTGATCAGGGAACCCGGCTGATATAATTATACAGATTACAGTATACATTTTTTGGGTGGTGTAGTTTTTGGGAGTGGGGGGGAGTCTCCTGGTGTAGTATTGGGGGGGTAGGGGAGCCCCCCTCTCTTATCCCCCCTCTCACTCTCTAACCCTCCTCTCTCTCTCATCCCCCTCTCTCACCCCTCCTCTCTCTCACCCCCTCTCTTCAATCATCTCTCTCGCCCCCTCTATCACCCCACCTCCCTTTCTCACCCCCTCCCTCTCAACCCCTCTTCTCTCTCTCCCCAGCTCTTTCCCTCCTCTCTCTCTCCCCTATTTGCATTTCTCTCCTTTTCCACCCCCCCCCCCCATCTCTCTCTCTCCTTCCTATTCCTATCTCTCCTCCATATCACCCCCACCTTCTCCTGTCTCTATCCCTCCATCCCCTCTTCGTTTCTAATAGGAGTTTCTTTCAAATTTTAGGTTCTGGGCAAAAAATGTCAGGAAGGAGCTGAGCGGGAGCCAAAAAGGCATTTAACCCCTCAATCGTCGGGCATCTTTACTGTACTATGTAAGCAGCAGGCGCTACCTAGAGCTCCTGAAAAACCATACCTAATTTTTACTTTCTCTGGTATTAAGCCCCAAACTATGATCTTGCACACAGGCCCACTGCTTTTATAAAACATCCCTGGTCACGTCATAAAGATGGCTGCCATGCAGCAGGCTAGCAGTGGTGGGGAGGGAGCACTGTGGTGGGCTTGCTGGGGGGGGGGGTGGGGGGGTGACACCATGTTTTACCACACCAGGTAACATCAACACTAGTGACGTCACTGCACGTAAGGCCAACTTACTTAAAGTTTTAATCCTCAGTAATCGCTGCTATTTTTAAGTTTTTTATCACCCTATATACAGTAAAACCTTGGATTACAAGCATAATTCATTCCGAAAACATGCTTGTAATCCAAAGAACTCATATCAAGGTGAATTCCCCATAAGGAATAATGGAATCTCAGATGATTTGTTTCACATCCATTTATTCATTAGTCCTTCTTTTTATGGTCTATATAAAAAGATTATAGCAATGTGATAGATTGTGTAACCATAAAATGTCCATCTACAAATGGAAGCCTCCACAACGGAATTAGAAGCAAAATCCATCAGGAGCTACAGAGTATAAAAGAGAAGAGAGGCACCTCTAAGTTTAGCAATATGTTGCTAAATGTTGTACCTTCATTAACCACTTACACCCGCTGTCTTTATATGTCGGCTCCAGGGGCGGACTGACAACTCATGGGGCCCCCGGGCAATCAGAGATTATGGGGCCCCCAGGCAATCAGAGATTATGTTGCCACACAGTATACACACACACACAGTATACAATCACATACATGTACACCAGGCCCGGACTGGGACAAAAAATAGGCCCGGGCATTTTAGATTGAGCAGCCAACCTTTCCAGGGACCGGGGGGGGGGGGGGGGGTTCGGGTAGACATTGGCGGGGGTGGCTGGTGTTGGTCCTCCACACTGTAATGTGCAGGGACACTGTGATATAAAGGGAACTGCACTAAAAAGGGGCACTGCAATGATTACAGTGCCCTTTTACGGGGAAGTCCCCTTTATATTATAGTGTCCCAGTCCTATTGTGGCCATGCCAGTACTGTCTGTCTCCTATTGTGTCCATGGCCCAGTGACACTGACCTGCTCTCTGGCGCTGCGGGTACAGGGTGGCTCCCTCTGGCTCTGCGGGTACAGGGTGGCTCCCTCTGGCGCTGCGGGTACAGCGTCGCCCTCTCTCTCTGGTTGTGCTGGGGCTATTAGTTCTCCCAGCACAGTCCTCTGTTTTATTTGCCATGTCTCTTGTAGTAGCTGCTACAAGCACTCCTCCTCAGCTTGTTTCTGGGTTTTCTCTTTCACCCCAGCAGAGTGCATGCTGGGGACTGTAGTCTGCTCCTTGCTGAGACCAATGGTGCCATGTATCTCTGGGACTACATTTCCCATGATGCCCCTCTAGTTTCTTCTGATTGGCCCTCTGTGTTGGCCAATGGGGAGGGAAAACGACCATACAAGAACGCCTTCTCTTTCCCTGCTGCCGACGTGAGAAGGGGAGGGGGAGCGAGGGGGGGAATAGTGACAGTAGCCTGAAGCTTTCCCCACCGTGCGGACGCCCATGGCTGGAGGAGGAGAGCGGAACTGTCAGCGCGGCGCTGAGGCTGAGCTGTGTGTGAGAGAGACACACAGCACAGCCCATGCAGCCGACAGTTCCGCATGACACAGGCACGGCCGTATGGCGGTAGGCGAGCGGCGGCTGCGGCCTGTGTTACCCACGATCAGGCCGCGGCCGCCGCTTACCTCCCGCTGAGCGGCCGGATCATCAACAGGCCACGGGCAGCCCCGGCCCACCGGGCAAATGCCTGTTTTACAGTATACACAGACATGTTTCTATTGGCTGAGAAGGTACTGGAGAGGTGGGGCAGCTATAATCTCAGGATTTTTAGCCCAAAATGATGTCGGTAAGGGACATTTCAGAGACAGATGTAACAGAAAACACAAATTTTTACATACTGTCCCTGGTTTTACTGAGGCTGGCAACCCTGATGGGGCCCCCTAGTGGCCCGGGGCCGTCGGGCATTGCCCGAGTGGCCGAATGGTCAGTCCACCCCTGGTCGGCTCTTTGAAGTAGAATATCGTTGTTATGGCAGTCAAAATTTATTAAAAAATTTAGCTTGTCTTGCAAATCGCTCTCAAACCAAGTTACTCTCAATCAAAGGTTTTACTGTAAATTTCAGACACCATTTTCCTTGGTGTGTATAATATTATATGTTTGTTTCCACACGCGGTGTTCTGCTGCTGTGGAAGGATTCAAATCCTTCTGGTTCCAAGCAGTATTTTTTAATTGCCGCCTTTGTAGAAGAAAGCAGTGGAGGGTAATTGTTGTTTAATAAAGAGGCCGCTTTGATCTTTTCAGGCTGCATTTTACAAAGCTCTGAAATAGGAAAAATTATGAAATTTGGAGAGGCGACTTGAAAAAATAAAATAAGCAGAAAAGCTTCCTTCTATAAATCTCACATAAGTAAGGGATGAAAAGAAGAAGAGCTGGATTATTGACAACCTTGGGGCTCCGCAGGCAAAACAAGCCACATATTGCTTGTCGACTCAACTTTCAATGAGTTTTCAAAGAGGGCCTGTAATGCAATCACATCACGTCTGTTTTTTCAAGGGAATATATTGTGAAGTAAAACACAAGTTTAAGAAGCCTTAAATGGCAGATGTCTTTCTCATATTCTTAACTAGTGATGGCCGAACGGTTCGCCCGGCGGTCGTTTCGCGGCGAATTTCCGACTTTCGCCGTCCGCGGGTTCGAACGCCTTTTTCCGTCGTTCGCCCCGGCGGACTTACGTGTTTAATGTATACAAGAACTTTAACCTTTCGTGACACGTTTATCATGTGTTACAGGACAACCAATTGAGACATGACAGCTCATGGACACTTGGACATTCCCCCTAACCTATAAATACACCCGATCCGGTGGCCATTTTACATTCTTTCTTCTGTCACTGTAGGGAAAGGATCCTGTGTGGAGTAGGGACAGAGAAAACGCTAGCTATTTGGTACACAAAAGTTCTTTTCAGGACTGGTATAGGTGTTAGGTCAGCAGCCTGAGTTTCTTTTGTCAGTTTAGATAAAGGGACAGAGCGCTGTATGCTGCTATTTTAGGGACAGCTCAGCCAGATTAGTCTTTCTTCATCATCATCATCATCATCATCATTAGCTGTTACTATCAGGTCCACAAAAGAGCTGTTCCAGCTAATCGTTCCAGCCTACTCTTTTTTGCCAATTTGTATAGGGACAGGCAGGAAGCAGTGTGTCAGGCAGTGAGGATAATTTTAAAGACTTGCTGTTACTATTAGTTCCACAAAGGTTCTTTTCAGGACTGGTATCAGTGGTACGGTAATAGGCTTGTACACGTATAATATTCTTTCTTCCAAATATAGAAAGAATATTATACTTGACTGCTGCCCTTCTGCTGCAGTCTGCTAATCATTCACAACTCACTTGTTCCACAAAGCTCTTTATCAGGACTGGTAACTTGGTCTGTCTAGGGTGCTACGGTACATAGGCTTGGGTGCGGTACAGTCTGCTGTTCTGTAAGGACCGCTATCGGTCCACAATAGATAGGGTTGCCGTGCACTACTGCTGACCGCTGCCCTATACTGCAGCAGTCCTTCAGCGGTATAGGGACTGACGCACAGTCTGCTAAACACTAATACACAACCTGCTTGGTCCACAAAAGTTCTTATAAGGACTGGTAACTTGGTATAGGGTGCTACGGTACATAGGCCTGAGTGCGTTACAGTCTGCTGTTCTGTAAGGACCGCTATCGGTCCACAATACATAGGGTTGACGTGCACTACTGCTGACCGCTGCCCTATACTGCAGCAGTCCTTCAGCGGTATAGGGACTGACGCACAGTCTGCTAAACACTAACACACAACCTGCTTGGTCCACAAAAGTTCTTATAAGGACTGGTAACTTGGTATAGGGTGCTACGGTACATAGGCCTGAGTGCAGTACAGTCTGCTGTTCTGTAAGGACTGCTATCGGTCCACAATACATAGGGTTGCCGTGCACTACTGCTGACCGCTGCCCTATACTGCAGCAGTCCTTCAGCGGTATAGGGACTGACGCACAGTCTGCTAAACACTAATACACAACCTGCTTGGTCCACAAAAGTTCTTATAAGGACTGGTAACTTGGTATAGGGTGCTACGGTACATAGGCCTGAGTGCGTTACAGTCTGCTGTTCTGTAAGGACCGCTATCGGTCCACAATACATAGGGTTGCCGTGCACTACTGCTGACCGCTGCCCTATACTGCAGCAGTCCTTCATTGGTATAGGGACTGACGTACAGTCTGCTAATCACTAACACACAACCTGCTTGGTCCACAAAAGTTCTTATAAGGACTGGTAACTTGGTATAGGGTGCTACGGTACATAGGCCTGAGTGCGTTACAGTCTGCTGTTCTGTAAGGACCGCTATCGGTCCACAATACATAGGGTTGCCGTGCACTACTGCTGACCGCTGCCCTATACTGCAGCAGTCCTTCAGCGGTATAGGGACTGACGCACAGTCTGCTAAACACTAACACACAACCTGCTTGGTCCACAAAAGTTCTTATAAGGACTGGTAACTTGGTATAGGGTGCTACGGTACATAGGCCTGAGTGCAGTACAGTCTGCTGTTCTGTAAGGACCGCTATCGGTCCACAATACATAGGGTTGCCGTGCACTACTGCTGACCGCTGCCCTATACTGCAGCAGTCCTTCAGCGGTATAGGGACTGACGCACAGTCTGCTAAACACTAACACACAACCTGCTTGGTCCACAAAAGTTCTTATAAGGACTGGTAACTTGGTATAGGGTGCTACGGTACATAGGCCTGAGTGCAGTACAGTCTGCTGTTCTGTAAGGACCGCTATCGGTCCACAATACATAGGGTTGCCGTGCACTACTGCTGACCGCTGCCCTATACTGCAGCAGTCCTTCAGCGGTATAGGGACTGACGCACAGTCTGCTAAACACTAACACACAACCTGCTTGGTCCACAAAAGTTCTTATAAGGACTGGTAACTTGGTATAGGGTGCTACGGTACATAGGCCTGAGTGCAGTACAGTCTGCTGTTCTGTAAGGACCGCTATCGGTCCACAATACATAGGGTTGCCGTGCACTACTGCTGACCGCTGCCCTATACTGCAGCAGTCCTTCATTGGTATAGGGACTGACGTACAGTCTGCTAATCACTAACACACAACCTGCTTGGTCCACAAAAGTTCTTATAAGGACTGGTAACTTGGTATAGGGTGCTACGGTACATAGGCCTGAGTGCGTTACAGTCTGCTGTTCTGTAAGGACCGCTATCGGTCCACAATACATAGGGTTGCCGTGCACTACTGCTGACCGCTGCCCTATACTGCAGCAGTCCTTCATTGGTATAGGGACTGACGTACAGTCTGCTAATCACTAACACACAACCTGCTTGGTCCACAAAAGTTTTTATAAGGACTGGTAACTTGGTATAGGGTGCTACGGTACATAGGCCTGAGTGCAGTACAGTCTGCTGTTCTGTAAGGACCGCTATCGGTCCACAATACATAGGGTTGACGTGCACTACTGCTGACCGCTGCCCTATACTGCAGCAGTCCTTCATTGGTATAGGGACTGACGTACAGTCTGCTAATCACTAACACACAACCTGCTTGGTCCACAAAAGTTCTTATAAGGACTGGTAACTTGGTATAGGGTGCTACGGTACATAGGCCTGAGTGCAGTACAGTCTGCTGTTCTGTAAGGACCGCTATCGGTCCACAATACATAGGGTTGCCGTGCACTACTGCTGACCGCTGCCCTATACTGCAGCAGTCCTTCATTGGTATAGGGACTGACGTACAGTCTGCTAATCACTAACACACAACCTGCTTGGTCCACAAAAGTTTTTATAAGGACTGGTAACTTGGTATAGGGTGCTACGGTACATAGGCCTGAGTGCAGTACAGTCTGCTGTTCTGTAAGGACCGCTATCGGTCCACAATACATAGGGTTGACGTGCACTACTGCTGACCGCTGCCCTATACTGCAGCAGTCCTTCAGCGGTATAGGGACTAAGAGTTTTGTCACAGGGTGATTTAAAAAATGACAGGCAGAGGAAGAGGCAGGCCCTTCCGCAGGGGTGGTAGGGGTAGGGCAGGAGCAACAGCCTTGAGCCAAAGTGGGAAGTTGCAGAAGGTGCGTTCAATTACTTTAAAGGACGCACCAGACTTGGTTGAGTGGCTCACTCAGCCTTATTCTTCTGCACCCTCCTCATCCTCTCGATCTGCACCCTCTTCTTCACTCTCTGCTATGTGCACCCCCAAAGACACTACCACCAACAACACCACCACCACCACATACCTTCCGCTTGAGTGCAAATGGGGGCCTTCATGCTCCAGTGTTTTAATAGGGACCCCCGTATAAAAAGCATGAGGGTCAAGGACCAGTACTGGGTGGCAACGTACTTAGATCCCCGGTACAAACACAAAATGGCGGAAATGTTACCGCCGTCGCAGAGGGCTGTCAGAATGCAGCACTTCCAGGCCTTGCTTCGAGAAATGCTGCATTCTGCTTTTGCGTGCGCTGGCAGAGGAGCAATTCCCACTCCCAGAGAAGGATTTGCGGGTACCAATCCAACAGCGCCTGCAAGAAGAGGCCGGTTTGAAGATGTGTTGGTGACTTCGGATATGAGGTCATTCTTTCAGCCGACCCATCGACAGGTGTCATCCGGATCCAGCATCAGGGAACGCCTAGACCGTCAGGTGTCCGACTACATTGGGTTAACGGCCGATGTGGACGCTCTGAGGAGTGATGAACCCCTAGACTACTGGGTGGGCAGGCTTGACCTCTGGCCAGAGCTTGCCCAATTTGCAATCGAACTGTTGGCTTGCCCCTCATCCAGTGTCCTGTCCGAAAGGACGTTCAGCGCAGCAGGGGGGATTGTGACCGATAAGCGTACTCGCCTAGCTCACGACAGTGTTAACTACCTCACATTTCTAAAAATGAATGAGGCATGGATCTCGGAGGAATTCAACACATGTGATCAGTAGACCATGTATATGTCTATAAACAATTTTTGGAATCAAGCACACAGACCTTCTTAATTCATTTGGCTCACTTCCCTGACCCAAAAAAGCACACCGTACTATATGCCCCTACCCTCCTCTTTGAAGAGGTTGAGCGGTGTCATATTTCTACTGGGGCTGCTTATTATGAGGGGTTCCCACCATCCCTGTGCTGTGCTGACTTCCTCCTGGGTGTTCTTATTATGAGGGGCTCCCACCATCCCTGTGCTGTGCTGACTTCCTCCTGGGGGTTCTTATTATGAGGGGCTCCCACCATCCCTGTGCTGTGCTGACTTCCTCCTGGGGGTTCTTATTATGAGGGGATCACACCATCCCTGTGCTGTGCTGACTTCCTCCTGGGGCTGCTTACGGTGCTGCTGTCAGCGCTGTATGTCACGGAGCTGCTGTCAGCGCTGTATGTCACGGAGCTGCTGTCAGCGCTGTATGTCACGGAGCTGCTGTCAGCGCTGTATGTCACGGTGCTGCTGTCAGCGCTGTATGTCACGGAGCTGCTGTCAGCGCTGTATGTCACGGAGCTGCTGTCAGTGCTGTATGTCACGGAGCTGCTGTCAGCGCTGTATGTCACGGAGCTGCTGTCAGCGCTGTATGTCACGGAGCTGCTGTCAGCGCTGTATGTCACGGTGCTGCTGTCAGCGCTGTATGTCACGGAGCTGCTGTCAGCGCTGTATGTCACGGAGCTGCTGTCAGTGCTGTATGTCACGGAGCTGCTGTCAGCGCTGTATGTCACGGAGCTGCTGTCAAGCTGCTGTCAGCGCTGTATGTCACGGAGCTGCTGTCAGCGCTGTATGTCACGGTGCTGCTGTCAGCGCTGTATGTCACGGAGCTGCTGTCAGCGCTGTATGTCACGGAGCTGCTGTCAGCGCTGTATGTCACGGAGCTGCTGTCAGCGCTGTATGTCACGGTGCTGATGTCAGTGCTCTGTATTACGGTGCTGCTGTCAGTGCTCTGTATCTCCTGCACCCTCTTGTTTGCCTACCCTGGTCCCTGACCTTCCCTCTCCTCCATTGCCTTCATTAGCTCCATAGTCCTGAATTGTCAGAACAATTTCCCAAATAAAAAAAAAATGCTTGTAGTTATCGATCCCAAATTCACCTCATACATGTATTATGCTATTGTCCAGGTGGTGGGACTACGTGCTACCCCCTAATAATTACCCCGTGGCCGCAAATTCGACCTAAAGGTTTGCGAAATTCGCCTCCCATTGAAGTCAATGGAGCCCGCGGCGAACGGTCGTTTTCGCGAACGTTTGTGCCCGTTCGCGTTTCGCGTTCGCGAAACGTCCCGTCGGAAGTTCGTCCATCACTATTCTTAACTATACTAAGTCATTGTCAGTGACAGCATTTGCATTGAAGCTGAACAGGCTGTCCCAGAGCAAGCATGCATAATGGGAATCTGAGATAAGCAGTGTGCACCAGAGGTTTCTCACACAGGTTTTCTGCAGTGGCGGCTGGTGAAGTTTTTGGATGGGGGGGCGCCAGACCCCGCCCATCATGACCCCGCCCACCATTTTGGCCCCTCCCACTTCTCATAAAACACGCCCCTTATGTAATCGGAAAAAAAAATTGACGTGGGTTCCCCCTCCGAGAGCATACCAGGCCCTTAGGTCTGGTATGGATTCCAAGGGGAACCCCCTACGCCGAAAAAACGGCGTGGGGGTCCCCCCCAGATCCACACCAGACCCTTATCCGAGCACGCTACCCGGCCGGCCAGGAAAGGGGGTGGGGACGAGCGGGCGGCCCCCCCCTCCTGAGCCGTACCAGGCCGCGTGCCCTCAACATGGGGGGGTGCCTTGGGGGAGGGGGGGGCGTGCGGCCCCCCCACCCCAAAGCACCTTGTCCCCATGTTGATGAGGACAAGGGCCTCTTCCCGACAACCCTGGCCGTTGGTTGTCGGGGTCTGCGGGCGGGGGGCTTATCGGAATCCGGGAGCCCCCTTTAATAAGGGGGCCCCCGGATACCGGCCCCCCACCCTATGTGAATGAGTATGGGGTACAATGTACCCCTACCCATTCACCTGTGAAAAAAAGTACAAAAAAAAACACAACACAGGGTTAAAATATTTTATTGCACAGCTCCGGGGGTCTTCCGTCTTCGGGGGTCTTCTCGCCGGACTCCTCCGCTATCTTCTTGTAGCTCTTTTGCTAGCGGAGGAGTCCGGCTTTCTTCCTCGCCGCCGGCCTCTTCTCCCGACTTCGGGGGTCTTGTCCCCCTCTTCGGTTCTTCTGCCGGGCCACCGCGCCTTCTTATAGCTCTTTTAGAGGCGGTGGCCCGGTCTTCTGCTGCCGCCGCCGCCGCCGCCCGTTCTTCTTCTTCTTCTTCTTCCTCTCCTTCTTCTCCAGGAGATGTTGCCTCGACGATCTCCTTGGCCGGAATGCCAGGGACGCGCTGCGCTGCTACTTATATAGGGACAATGGGGCGGTGTCACATGGGTTGATGTCACATGGGTTGATGTCACATGGACTGTCGCCATGTGACATCAACCCATGTGACCAACCCATGTGACATCAACCCATGTGACACCGCCCATTGTCACTATATAAGTGGCAGCACAGCGCGGCTCTGGCATTGCGGCCGGAGAGCTCGTCGAGTCAACATCTCCTGGAGGAGAAGAAGGAGAGGAAGAAGAAGAAGAAGAAGAATGGGCGGCGGCAGCGGCAGCAGAAGACCGGGCCACCGCCTGTAAAAGAGCTACAAGAAGGCGCGGTGGCCCGGCAGAAGAACCGAAGAGGGGGACAAGACCCCCGAAGTCGGAAGAAGAGGCCGGCGGGGAGGAAGAAAGCCGGACTCCTCCGCTAGCAAAAGAGCTACAAGAAGATAGCGGAGGAGTCCGGCGAGAAGACCCCCGAAGACGGAAGACCCCCGGAGCTGTGCAATAAAATATTTTAACCCTGTGTTGTGTTTTTTTTTTGTACTTTTTTTCACAGGTGAATGGGTAGGGGTACATTGTACCCCATACTCATTCACATAGGGTGGGGGGCCGGTATCCGGGGGCCCCCTTATTAAAGGGGGCTCCCGGATTCCGATAAGCCCCCCGCCCGCAGACCCCGACAACCAACGGCCAGGGTTGTCGGGAAGAGGCCCTTGTCCTCATCAACATGGGGACAAGGTGCTTTGGGGTGGGGGGGCCGCACGCCCCCCCTCCCCCAAGGCACCCCCCCCATGTTGAGGGCACGCGGCCTGGTACGGCTCAGGAGGGGGGGGCCGCCCGCTCGTCCCCACCCCCCTTCCTGGCCGGCCGGGTAGCGTGCTCGGATAAGGGTCTGGTGTGGATCTGGGGGGGACCCCCACGCCGTTTTTTCGGCATAGGGGGTTCCCCTTGGAATCCATACCAGACCTAAGGGCCTGGTATGCTCTCGGAGGGGGAACCCACGCCAAATTTTTTTCAGAAATTTGGCGAGGAGTTTCCCTTTCAGAGCTCATTCTCTGATTGGCCACGGCAAAAGTCGCCTGGCCTGGGGAAACCTTTCTGGCTGAAGTGTGAAAGCTTTTTTTCCATTCATTCAGCTAAATGCATGAACATTTAACAAAGTAGAAACTAAGGTCTTTATGCGGTGACTTGACTCACCTCCTGCCTGTCTTGCAGCTCCGCTCGGGCTGAGGGACGGAGCTGCCGACGTCACTTCCGGGTTTCGTAAAGCAGCCGAAAGCCGGAAGTGACGTGCCTGTCTAAGAATGACAATGCTCCCGCCCGTAGAATCACAGTGATTTTACGGGCGGAAGCCAGTCGGCGTTCTGCAGTGCGCCGCAAGGCGGGTTTTTAACCCGCAAATGAAGCGCCATGGATGCAATCTTGTGATTGCATTGACGTGGCGCTTCTCATAGTGCACTGTGACCGGCGCCACAGTACACTATATCAAATAGTTAAATGACATTTTTTTTTTTTAAATGTCTTAAAGGGCCCGTTTTTTTATTTATTTATTTTTTTTTTTTAAACTTTTTTTTTTTTTTTTTTACTTTTTTTTTTTTACACCTGGGGGAGGGGGGGCGGCGCCCGGGCGCCCCCTATGGGCGGGCCGCCACTGGTTTTCTATCTGGCTGCTTTACCCCAATCGAAACAACTTTTTCTTAACTGCAAATTCTTTTTCAGGATATCAAGGCCTTGCTGCCCGATAATTGACTGATTTTTTTGTGCTGCCTAGACATTTCCCTCAGAGTCTGAAACATGACAGTGTGGCTGTATGTTGATAAACCCCCCAAAAAGTTAGTAAATGGAATTGCATGTCATTGACCCCTGTTCTCTGCCTTTTTTCCTCTTGTGAGACTACAGTACAGACACATTTCCTGGCAACCATAAAGCCCAACTCTGAGCTTGGATCCTCCCCCCATTAGCCCTTCCTCCCATTGAAGCACCCCTCCATCACAAATGGGCATACATACCTTTATTCTGCATCTATTTTGGTTTGGTGACCCCACAGTTCCTTTTTACCTTCCTTTTTCTCTGTTGGACATGGCACTGCTCTCTGCAGCATTGCTCCTGTAAGTCCAGGATGGGAGATGGGGGCGGGGGTACCATTCCTGGGTTTACAGGAGGTTGGATTAATGAAGCTGGTCATCATTCAACCTAGAAGTGGACCAGTATTGGATCAGTGACCAGATGGATCTTCGAGGGACAGCGCCAGAGAGCAGGTGATTATAGCAGCCAGAACTGCTTTTTTATTTTTTACTACAGCTGCCAGCTATAACCCCAGTATCAAAATTTACAGCTGGCAATCCTCTGTGAAGTAAAAGCAATCCGAGCAGCTAATTAGCCACTGGATTTCTTTTACAGGCGGCGGAAGGGGGTCCCCCTCCCCCTGCCTCTCCGGGCTTTCCCGTCCCGGAAGGGAGCCAGACTTCTGATCAGGCAGTTGAGCCAGTTTACAATAGAGGTGACCGCTGACCATCATGATCTCTGATCACCTCTATGGTCTAGGAGACTGGAAGTGGCAAGCATTTTCATCACTTCAAGTTAGGGCAGATGTAAACATTGCCTTTTTTTTGTATCCCATGCTTCAAAGGCTAGAGGGCTGATCTGGGGTTTTATTTCTACTTTGTAACTCTAAATTGGTAACCTTTTTAAATTTTTAAAGCGTTGCCTATTGAGATTTTTAAATATCGTAGTTTGTCACCATTCGATGAGCGTGCGCAATTTTAAAGCGTGATATGTTAATTATCTATTTACTCGGCATAACATAATCTTTTATATTTTACCATAAAATTGGGTTATATATTGTGTTCTTTGCATTAAAATTCATTAAGGTGTATTTTTTATGAAAAATACTGCTGCGCAAATACTATATGACATTAAAAAATTTATTCTCTAGGGTCTCTGTTAAAAATATATATAATTTTTGGGGGTTCTAAGTAACTTTCTAGCAAAAAACAACGGATTTTTACATGTAAACAAAGGCCTTGTCTTCAAGTGGTTAAAGTAGTTCTAAAGTCTAAAGGTTTTTTATCTTAAAACACTTCACCAATTTAGGATATACCTGTATGTCCTCAGGTTGAAGCGGTCATTCTGGGATCATGGCAGCAACTGCAGTACCAAACTGCAGTTTCAGCTGGTGATGTGCTTTAATGTAGAAGTGATTGGAGTGCCTCTACAGATTCCTGATCACTTCTACAGGGTGCTCTCCTCCCTCCCCTTCTAGTTTTTTCTCCCTCTTCTTCTCCTCATCTCTCTTCCTCTTCTTCCCATGTGTCGCCGAAGTGACCACAGAGAGGGAAGGGAGTAGTGATGCTGGGAGAAGGGGAGCAGGCACCCTCTGGTGGTTGGAGGGCAGCAGTGCAGGTTCTACTGGCCAGCTTACCTGCCAACCACCCCCCTACTGCGTGGACCAGCCCCCAGCAGGCAATGGACAGGCACTGATTCATGGCCTGGGGGTTGGAAACCTCTACATCAGGGGTCTCAAATTGATGGCCCTCCAGCTGTTGGAAGGATTGCAAGGCTGACAGTTACAAGCATGACTCCCACAGGCAGGGGCATGATGGGACTTATAGTTGTGCAACAGCTGGAGGGCCGCCAGTTAGAGAACCCTGCACTACATGTAAACAAAAAGTGGCAGAAAAGGCCTGGCCTTAGAGTGGTTAAACCTATAAAATAAACAAAGTCTGCTTAAAGGAGAATTCCAGGTATGGCATTTTAATACAAAGTTACATTTGTCCAGCTTGGATCTATTCATATAAGATACTTGTGAGATTCCACTAGAAGCAGGGAATCACAGTAGTAGGTAACACTATTCCAGTGATCTCTACCAGTTTCTGGGTCCCATGCCTGACGGCTGCTCTACTATATTCTGAACACAAGAGGTAGGCCGCTCTGTATGGGCCTCATTCAGAGAATGCTTTGCATTTTCTCAATGAATGCAAAGCATTTTCTGATTGGACAAGGTAGATAGCATGATGTCACAGCCACTCAGCATAGGACCCGGCTGCTAGTGGAGATGACCGGAGTAGCATTGCCTACTACAGTAATTTGCAGTTTCTAGAGGGATTCCGCAAAGTAACTATGTACAGTATAAAATGCCATCCTGAAATGCTTCTTTTTAGTCAAATAAATGTTTATTCAAGACATTGTCAGAGTATAACAAGAAATAAGACAACAATTCGATATACAGAACCATATAAATTGTTACACTGTAGTCAAAAAAGAATGCCAGGGGAAAACATTCGGGCAATAGACCTGTAATGCTTCTTTAATACACCCAACCAAGCTTATATTTTGACAAAATCATAAATGTGGTTATTACTAAGCCCCATCCCTTCAAGGGATGAGTGTTTACTTAAAATAAAAAAACGTGAAAATTAGAAATGACTTGGAGAATTTGACATAACTGTCCCATAGAGAATGCTTTATATCAACATTGACTTCAACGTGGACCATAAAGAATGACATAAAATTAACAAAACTATTTATGTAAAGGTCACAAACAGTTTTATTAAATAGAAAAAGAAAAACATAGTCAAAACATTCATCAAGATTTCGATTAAAAACATTAAAAAACACAAATCCCATGCTTTTTTTTTTCTTTGTAGTGGTTTAACAATAAGACTATTTACAGTTCTATATACAGTACATAGCTGGAATTTCATACACAACAGCTGTACAGTGCTCCAGACAACTTACATTTTTTTCAGACTATCCATTCCATTGTAACATAGTGCTTTGTTTTTCACTGAGCTTTGCCTTAATCACAGTGTCAAATTAGGACACTTATGCCGCGTACACACGATCGAATTGTCCAGCGGATTTGGTCCGGCAAACAATCCGAACGGACTTGGCCACACACAGACACTCCGAAAGTCCGGCGATTTCTAACGCGATGACATACAGCACGTACGACGGGACTAGAAAAAGGAAGTTCAATAGCCAGTAGCCAATAGCTTCCTTCTTGTACTTGCTTCAGAGCATGCGTCATTCTTAGTCCGCCGGACTAGCACACTGACAAACGCATTGTCCGCTGAAAGCCAAGTCCGGCGGACAAATTTTGAGTAAAAACTACTTTCCAAGTCCGCTGGACTTTTACGATGAAAAATTCCACTGGAGCCCACACACGATCGAATTGTCCAGCATACTGTGGTCCGGCGGACCAAGTCCCCCAGACAATTCGATCGCGTGTACGCGGCATTAAACTCCACTTGGTCTGCTCAAACCCTACCTATTTTTTATTCACTCCAACATTTTTGTAAAACCATGTCCAAGCTCAAAAACCCCACTCTTCGGTTTTTGCTGCTCAATAAAAAAAAGCACTGGCTCTTTTTTTCCCAGAAGCCTACCCCTGAGGACTTATCACACAACCCAACCACAAGGCTTCAAGCAAGACACGGAATTTGTTTTGTTTTTGGATGCTCTGAGAGGAAGGAAAAGAAACCCCGCAGAAGGTAATTATTAGGTTTACATCTGGTTGGAAACCAGAGACATGTCAGAGCTGAGGCAATAAGGCACCTCAAGATGTTCACCGTCTAACTTCCAGCAAGTCCTGCATGACTGTAAATGTGACTCATGCTCTAATATTACTCTCAGCTGACATTTATTGCAGTGTAGGAAGCTCCTCGGTTCACTCGGTTCGTGGGAAAACTCTCGTCTACATCTTCATCTAATTAAACAACTCCTGGGCTCTCTATACTGCTAACATTTCTCCATCCCTATATAAGAGAGTACTCAAGGACTACAGGATTATTATTTTTTATCAATAGTGAAACCTCAATATAAAAATGTTGATCGAAAACTTAAAGTGGAAGTCCAGTCAAAAATGAAAATGTTGCTAGTAATTCTATGTAAAATATCTTTATTGCTGACATTATTCATTTTCTGGATAGCTGATTGCATAGCTTAAAAAGTCTTATCTAAGCCAATTAGCTTCTTCCTGTTCTTCACTTTCCCTTTATCTGCCTCTTAGTTCCTGAAAATGCTGTTATTCTCTCCTACACAGGCATGCCCACTATTCATTCTAACCGCCCCGTCGTGCAGCATCATTTCTTTTTACAATTACGTTTTCCTGTGTGCCCGAAGCTTAAAGTGACGTTAGGCCGGGTACAACATCACTTACATAAATGACATATTCAACGAGGAACATGCCCAGCAGCTGGGGACTAATGGCACGCCCAGCTCCTGGAAACGGCAGGGAGAGCTGAGAGTTGACGTTCATGTGAGTGGTGCATTTTTTAGCAACAAAATAAGATGCAAAGAAGGATTTATGAAAAATTTGAATAATACAGAT
Organism: Lithobates pipiens; assembly: GCF_037356315.1. NCBI lineage: Eukaryota > Metazoa > Chordata > Amphibia > Anura > Ranidae > Lithobates > Lithobates pipiens. Next base: position 83,460,446 of record NW_027507758.1, on the reverse strand, counting down.
CGATTTCAAATGCTTATTGGATGTCAGGAATTAATTTTATGTTGGTTGCCTGGACTTCCACTTTAATATAGAAAAGTTTCACTAAGCACCACTGGTATGTAAGAGGACGCTTTTCTTGTTTTTTTCTCTAACTGTCACGTATTTGTGAACACATTTGGATGACTTTACATAGGAAGTGGTTCCATCCTCCTAACCCTACGTCATTGCTGTGTCCTGTATTAATGTGTGGTTGGAGGATGGAAGTACTGCTCGTGGTGGAGATCACACTCTCAGAAGTATTGAATGGAGACTGTGGCATTGGAATAAAGAGAAAATAGGAGACACGGCAGAAGCAGAGGTGAGTTTACTATCACTGCAGCTCCAGGGACCGTTCTTCTGGATTCTTTTAACTTTATAAAGTAATTTCCAAGACTATTTTTATTTGGCTGAAGCCTGAGAAATGGGTATTGATCTTGCTGTGTGGGCTTTAAAATAGACCTTCAATGAAAATGGAAGGTATGCTTTATTCACAGGTCAACGCGCTCAGACACAAATGTCTTGTTAAAGCCACTGAAAAATAAAGTTTATACAAAAATACCTCAGGCCCAGCTTACTATGCTTTTGGGAGGTCCAGGTGATGTCACCACACCTCATGGAAGAGCTGGGTGCTCGAAATCCTGCAAATATGTGCTTCCACTATGTTAATGCTTTTTTAAGTCACTTTGGGGGAAAGGGTTGAAGGGCCGTAAGTAAAGTAGACTTTCACACTTTCTAGAAGATCCTTTAATGTGCTTATGTCCAATCCACTTTGGAATGCTCTATGTGGAGGCACTATAATCCAAGTCACTGCCTTGCAGCTAACATAGTAGTTACTGTTCCATTCTGTTTGACTTGATAAAGCCATTTTTCAAAACAAATTTGTGAAAATTTAGGAAATGGACAATGGGCAGTTTCTTCTTTCCCTTTCTTTTGTATAGAAGAATATCTTCTCGAGAACAGTAATCCAAGATCTTAAGATAAAGTTCTCTGTTGAAAATATTTTAATTTAATTTCTTTAACTTGTTTGACCCAACTGCAAGAAGGAAAATGCTCTTGAGCATTTGGATTTTAGCATGAGTTTCCAAGGTGGGCTCAGATGTAAAATCTTAAATATACTGTACATGGGAAATTCTTATGAATTTGTGAGAATGAGTGGATCAAAACTTCTTGTGTCAAAGCAGAGACTTGAAGCTGCTACTTGAAATTTACCAATAAAGGCTATATCAGGAGGTCTAGGTTTTGGGGTTAACTGCAAAGTTATGGAACCCATTCCTTACTATAAATGTCCAAAATAGGCAATTGTTGACTTTAATGATGAGTATTCATTAGCTTGGTCATTTGACTACACCAGGCCTTACTGCTGTTGGGTTTATTGGTTGAAGATATGGGACCTTAAAAGATACACAAGAAGCTGACATGGCTCTTTCTTGGAGGAAGAAATGAAAAAGAACCTGTTTTTGGATTGCTGCTCGCTTCGCTTTTCTCCTAAGCCTGAACTCCAACCTTACCTCTAGTCTTGCACAGTTGTGAAGGTTCCTTTCCTGTATTAAAATTGCTTATTCTAATTTCATTACATAATATGAGGTTCTCACTGTGTGCATTAGAAGCTGCAGCAAGTCAGATAGATCCTGCCTCATCTTCTTGCTGCCTCCCAGCTTTACTCATCCCTGGATCAACATTTTCTTTCATTGTATTTAAGTTCTTTCAGTCACGGAGGCTTAGCATCCCACAGGGCTTCCTATAGTTTTACTGTAATGCAGTCAGGCTGTGCAAACAGTGTGCTCAACCCACAGCATTGTGGCCTATGTCCTTAGTGGTCTGACATCCCCTTGCCCAGTGCTCTAACCAATAGTTCTCATGCTTCCTGTGTAGCCCCGTTGACTGAAGCGCAAGGCTCTGCATTAAAATAATATAGGAGGCTTCAGTTGACCTTAACCCCTTGTTTACATTGAATGCGGCTTTGAAATTGTGCAACTTAATCTGAAATTGCATGATTTTATCGCATGTCAGTGCGAGTTCAGGTGCGACTTTGAAGACATCTGTGCGACTTCATGAACAGATGTCTATGCAAGTCACACTCGAAATTGCCAGAAGAAGTGCAGGAACTACTTTTTTTCAAAATTGATGCGCCCCTCCAAAGTCAGCATCGCATCAATTTGAAAATGGCCATTGCTGACAATAGAGTGCGCCTTGTCATGCGATTTGAGGCTGGGCTTCTTGCATTGTATGTTAATGAGGACAGACTTGGGACAGGCTCACTTTAACATTGTTCCTAAACCTTGCAATCGGCCACAGAACCTCCTCCTGAGAAACTAAAAGGTAAGAAATATTTTTCCAAATTTTTTTTTAGGTATGCTGTGTGAATGGGAACACATAACAAACGTAATATTAGGTTTTTGTCAAATTTGATGGCAAAAGTGGAAATACACTGTTAAGGCCAGTTTCAGCCAAATCTGAAAGAAATCATCACTAAAATTCCCAGTTTCATATGTGGTTTTCACAAAGCCACACAACGATGTCACACTTATGTTGAATAACAAAATACATTGTAAATTCAGCAAGCAGAGAGTGACACCTTCAACGAGGCGCTCCTAGAGGGGGCAAAGACAGACTACTGCAGAAAAAAATCCTGCGAGATTCAGCTCACTGGTATCCAGCCTTATGCTTTGTTTGACCAACCTACTGCTGCCTGAGTTAATGAAAATCTTTCACTGTTCTAAAACTGAAAAACATAATACAATTACTTCAATCTTACAATAAAAAATAATACTTAACCACTTGCCGACCAGCCAGCGTCATTATACTGCGGCAGGTTGGCACAATCCCAAGAACCGTCGTGGCTATACGTTAGTCCCTTTAAGCGGGATAGCTGGCCCACTCACACCAACCGCGCATGCCCGCTGCACAGCGGGGGTGCCGATGCTGGTGTATGGCGGTCGCGATGACAGACGGCCATGAGGAATCGCAGGCACGAGGATCAGAACAAGGACGTGTGTGTGTAAACACACACATCCCAGTTCTGTGAGGAGAGGAGAGAAAGATGTGAGTTCCTACGAGCTGGGAACCACGATCTCTCATCTCCTATAGTCAGTCCCATTCCACACAGTTAGAACACACACATAGGGAACACAGTTAATCCCTTGATCGCCCCCTAGTGTTAACCCCTTCTCTGCCAGTGACATTTATACAGTAATAGTACATTTTTATAGCAGTGATCGTTGTACAATTGTCAATCGACCCAAAAATGTGTCAAAAGTGCCCGCCATAATGTCATTGTCTCGATAAAAAACGCAGATAGCCACCATTACTAGTAAAAAAAGAAATAATAATAAAAAATGCCATCAATCTATCCCCTATTTTGTAAACGCTATAACTTTTGCACAAACCAATCAATATATGCTTTTTGTGATTTTTATTACCAAAAATATGTAGAAGAATACATATCGACCTAAACTGAGGAAAAAAATTAGCTTTTTAAAAAAAAAATTGGGGCTATTTATTACAGTAAAAAGTACAAAATATTGTGTTTTTTCAAAATTGTCGCTCTTTTTTTGTTTATAGCACAAAAAATAAAAACCGCAGAGACGATCAAATACCACCAAAAGAAAGCTCTAATTGTGGGAAAAAAAGGACGTCAATTTTGTTTGGGTACAGCGTCGCACGACCGCATTATTGTCAATTAAAGCAACGTAGTGCCATATCACAAAAAATGGTGTGGTTGTTGAGCAGCCAATTCTTACAGGGCTGAAATGGTTAAATAAACACAACAAAAATAGGTTATGTTTCGTCATGCTGTCATCTGCCTGCTCAGCTTGGATCAGTGGAGCGATCCCCAGCTGAGCAAAAGGAATCTGCAGGACAGGGGTGCCTGTTTGAACGGGGCCTTAAAGGAGTTGTAAAGTCAGAAAGTCAGAAGGTTTTTTATCTTAATGCATTCTATGCATTAAGATGAAAAACCTTTTGTGTGTAGCAGTCTCCCCAGCAACCCTTAATACTGACCTGAGACCCATTTCTCTCCAGCAATGCCCACAAATGTCTAAGCTGTCCGGGACACTCCTCCTGATTGGCTGAGCCACAGCAGCGGCGCCAATGACTCCCATGGCTGTCAATCAAATCCAGCCAGCCAATCAGGGAAGAGAGGGGGCATGGCTGGGGTTCCATGTCTCCCTAGCTATGACTAGGCTTGGGTGCCCCCATAGGAAGCTGCTGACTGTGGGAGCATTTGATAGGAGGGAGGGGCTAGGAGCAGCAAAAAGGGACCTGATAAGAGGAGGATCCAGGTTACTCCTGTGCTACTATGCAACACAGATCAGCTGTCTGATTTAGGGCTGATTTACATCCGTTATGGTAGGACTGCATCAGGCGGCTATTGCAGTGCAGACCCACTGCAAGACGAGGCAAAATGGCTCGTCTCCTACCAGACAGGTTCACGCTACTGTATTGCAATGGGGTGTGCCGCATGCACTATTTTTTTTTTTTCAGCACAGCATAGTATGATGCAATACACTACCTAGCACTATGCTGCAGACAAAAGAACTTAATGAAATATCACTGTATGACATTTCAATAAAGTTAATTTAAAAAAAAAAGTTAACGCAATTGGCGTTTTCGGGACCATTGTAATCCCAACACACACCAGCAGCTGCATAGCCATTGGTGTGAGTCAGCCCTAAATAAATACTCCTCTCCTGATTTACAAATCATAGCTTTTAAAGGAGAACTCTGAGCGATGCAAACTTATGTCATCATAACTAACAATATGAATACCTTTTTAACCTGTGTCATGTTTTTAGGGGAAAAAAAAGTTTCTATAAAGAGCAGTAGGAGGGAATGAGGCAATTTTGCTTTCATGGGATCTGGAATAACTAACTATAACATAAATAAAGTTCCATCCAACAGTGAACTTTCCCTTTTCTTCCATAAAATGCCTTGAGTAGAAAAGGAATTTCAAGTAACCATAGAAAGACATTACGTAAGTTCACTGATGGCACAGATAAAGTTCTTCTGTGGCTCTCTGTAGCCGGAATGAGATCGGGGTTGGAGTGCTTATATTGTATTTCCATATTTCTTTGTGCTTTTTGACCCCTCACTGAATTTGGATTTCCAGAACAATCAAAGAATGTATATGGACTGTGTTATTGTGGGAGCTTGGTCCTCTGCTGGACCGGAGTGTTTGTCTGTACATTGTAAGCCACATTCACTTCTCAGTCTCCACCTATTTTTCCTTCATATACTTTCTTCTGTTTTTTCAAAACTCTTCCTCCAAAGATACTGGAAAATGTCTTTTTGCACTTTGTGCGTTGTGTCGCCACGCTTACAGTTGCTGCGGAATTCCTTGTTCTTTGTAACCTGAAAAAAGAATGTCGATTTTTTAGAATGTTCTAAAAGTGGGTCCTTCTGTATCTTCACAAGTCTGTACGAATATATTCCAGACATTTCACAATATGCAGCAACAGTGTTATTAAAAAAAAAAGCTCTATTAATAAAAAGCTCCAGTCTAGTGACTTTGCCTAGGATGAGATGATATCATTGGTCTGCTGTATGTATATGTAATAAGCAGTTCTGGCTATTTATGAGTACGGTATTACAGTGAAAAGCCATGATAATAATTAATTTCTGCTTTGCAATATTGTTCTTTCACCTCTACCTCATCAAACAATCTGCAGCATAGCACCAGACAATCTGCACCTGTACTTGTTACATTAATTCACAGGCTAAAGCAGGGCTCTCCAATCCTTGTAAAAAAAGAGACAGTTTACTGTCTTTCAGGTGGGCCTGACTGTGACCTGTGGGAGAAAATGCCCCAGCATCAGTGAGAGTAAACAATCCCCCATCACTTGTATTAGTGGGAGGAATAGCTACCAGTTGTTGGTGTCAGTAGAAGGAATAGTGCCCCATTGTTGGTGTTAGTGGGAGAAATAGTATCCTATTGTTGGTGTCAGTGGCAGGAATAGTGCCCTATTGTTGGTGTCAGTGAAAGGAATAATGTCCCATTGTCAGCGGGAGGAATAGTACCCTATTGTTGGCGTTAGTGGGAGGAATAGCGACCCCTTGTTGGTACCAGTGGGAGATGTCAGTGGGGGGAGAATAGTACCCTATCATTGTGGTTAGTGGGAGGAATAGTGCTCCATTGTTGGTGCCAGTGGAGGGAATGAGTGCCCTCTTGTTGGTGGCAGGAATAGTGCCCTGTTGTTGGTGTCAGTAGGAGGAATAGTGCCCTATTGTTGCTGTTAGTGGGAGGAATAGTGCCCCATTGTTGGTGTCAGTGGGAGGAATAGTGCTCCATTGTTAGTGCCAGTGGTAGGAATAGTGCCCCATTGTTGGTGCCAGTGGAGGGAATAGTGCCCTGTTGGTGTCAGTGGGAGGAATAGTGCCCTATTGTTGGTGTTAGTGGGAGGAATAGTGCCCCATTGTTGGTGTCAGTGGGAGGAATAGTGCCCCATTGTTGGTGTCAGTGGGAGGAATAGTGCCCCATTGTTGGTGTCAGTGGGAGGAATAGTGCTCCATTGTTGGTGTCAGTCAGAGCAATAGAGCCTTGCATTCAAAGGAGTAAGTGCTCCCAGGGTCACACCAAGGCAAGCAATGAGCTGTATCTGGACAGGGGAGTGCAGTTTAGAGAGCACTGAGCTAGATAATCCTATCATTTGCTGCATGACTTTTCATCATGATGAGGCTAAACTTGATATAGACTTGTAAAACCGTCAGTTATTATACGCTGCACACCCCGCTCGGTGCAGCTCTCTCTATATCAATAACACAAATCAACAAAGTACTGTAGAATGATGGTCAACAGGAAATCAGCCCCATCTGTCTGCTGCCCTCCTGAGACTCATTTTGATCTTTTCTGGGACTCAGTAGATGATCTAACAGTTTTGCTTGATTTTCTTTCTAAAATAAAGAATGAAACAACTTCTGTACTTTTCCTCTGTGCAGGAGCTTCCTGTAATAAAGATAAATAATGCTTTCTCTCCTTGTGCAGGGTGACTGGTCTTGTATATACTGTATACTTGTATGTTGAACATAACAAAAGAGAGAGGTGGCGGCTGGGTGTGTACACAAGCACCACATCCTTCATTAGAATCTAAGCAAGTACTGAAACCAAATGGACTTTAATATTGCTCCACAGAACAAATTATTGTATAAAAAAAAAAACCCCATAAAAAAATGTTATTTCATGAAACATGTTAAGAGAATTGTATACAGATTAAAACCTTTCCTCTACATCATATTATTTGATAACAGAGATAAACAGTATATCTCTCAATCCTTTATACAACTGAATCTCCCTAGGAACCCATATATTGATCAAATGCTATTCCAAGTATACATTTGGTATGCAAATTCCTGTATATCTTTTCGTGGTAATCATAATCGCTTCTTTATCTACTATTTTCCTTTCCATGGTCTCCCCCTTTAGAACACCCCAGTGCCCCCCCCCCTCCCCCGGAGGACCCAGTTATACTGGCCTTCACCTATCCATGGGTTCTGTTTTTAATGGCAGTACTTACTTTCAATTTTTTAGTCAAATCCATTGTTTTTCTTTATGTTGCTTTTGATCATTTGTATTAATGATGTATTACTTATTGTGTTATGTTCAATTGTAGATCTATTGTGTCTCTCTCCTGAAGAAATGGTTATATTCCGTGAAATCTTTAGAGATATACAGGAATTTGCCCTTTGGATACCCTTTTGACAATATAAAATTTAAGACCAAATGTATACTAAAAATACAAATTGATCAATGTATGGGTTCCTAGGGAGATTTAGTTGTATGAGGGAATGAGAGCTATACTGTATATTTCTGGTATCAAATATTATGATGTAGAGCAGGGGTAGGCAACCTCGGCCCTCCAGTTGTGGTGAAACTACAATTCCCATGAGACCAAAAAAACCGGACAATCACAGGCATGTCTCATAGAGGCAGAGGCATGATGGGATTTGTAGTTTCACCACAGCTGGGGTGCTGAGGTTGCCTACCCCTGATGTAGAGGAAAGGTTTTAATCTGTAAAAAAAACAAAGCAAGGTCCATAAAGACATGGATGAGCGAGTTTGGGGTGGGGGAACTTGACTGGTCTACACAGAGCCCTGACCGCAACCCGATAGAATACCTTTGAGATGAATTAGAGCGCTTTTGGAAGAAGGGTCAAACTTTCTCATAGACACACTCCTAAACCTTGTGTTTCCAGACGAGCTGAAGCTGTTATAGCTGCAAATGGGCCAACTCAATATTGAACCCTACAGACTAAAGCCCCATACACTACCAGATTTTCTGCTGATTTTTGTCTTCAGATTTACCAAGACCATGTAATGCAAGGGCCTGCCTGATTGCATACAAACTGAAACTCCTAAGGTTTGACCTCATATTATATGGTTTTGGTAAATCTGAAGACAAAAATCAGCAGAAAATCTGATAGTGTATATGGGGCTTAAGACTTGAATGTCATTAAAGTTCATGTGCGTGTAAAGGCAGGTGCCCCAATACTTTTGGTAATCTAGTGTATATACAGTATAACACAAAAGTGAGTACGTCCCTCACATTTTTGTAAATATTTTATTATATCTTTTCATGTGAAAACACTGAAGAAGTGCAAGTGTACAGCTTGTATAACAGTGTAGATGTGCTGTCCCCTCAAAATAACTCAACACACCCCAAACCGCTGGCAACAAAAGTGAGTACACCCCTGAGTTAAAATTTTCAAATTGGGCCCAATTAGCCATTTTCCCTCCCCGATGTCATGTGACTAGTGTTACAAAGTCTCAGGTGTAAATGGGGAGCAGGTGTGTTAAATTTGGTGTTATTTCGATCTCACTCTCTCATACTGGTCACTGGAAGTTCAACATGGCACCTCATGGCAAAGAACTCTCTGAGGATCTGAAAAAAGAATAGCTGCTCTACATAAATATGGCCTAGGCTATAAGAAGATTGCCTGAAAACCCTGAAACTGAGATGCAGCATGGTGACCAAGACCATAAAGCAGTTTAACAGGACAGGTTCCACTCAGAACAGACCTTGCCATGGTCGACCAAAGAAGTTGAGTGCACGTGCCCAGCCTCATACCCAGAGGTTATCTTTGGGAAATAGACGTATGAGTGCTGCCAGCATTGCTGCAGAGGTTGAAGGGATGGGGCTCAACCTGTCAGTGCTCAGACCATACGTCGCACACTGCATCAAATTGGTCGGCATGGCTGTCATCCCAGAAGGAAGCCTCTTCTAAAAGATAATGCACAAGAAAGCCCGCAAACAGTTTGCTTAAGACAAGCAGACTAAAGACATGGATTACTGGAACCATGTCCTGTGGTTTGATGAGACCAAGATGAACTTATTTGGCAGATGGTGTCAAGCGTGTGTGGTGGTAACCAGATGAGGAACACAAAAACAAGTGTGTCTTGCCTACAGTCAAGCATGGTGGTGGGAGTGTCACGGTCCATGTCATGGACATTTTCACTTAGGGGTGTACTCACTTTTGTTGCCAGTGGTTTAGACATTAATGGCTGTGTGTTGAGTTATTTTGAGGGGACAGCAAATGTACACTGTTATACAAGCTGTACACTCACTACTTTACATTGTAGAAAATGTTATTTTTTTTGTGTTGTCACATAAAAAGATATAATAAAATATTTATATATTTATAAGTGGTGTACTCGCTTTTGTGAGAAACTATATATAATTTGTTCAGTGGATCCTTGAAACACTGGGTAGCACAGTGGTGTAGTGGTTAGCACTTTCCCCTAGCAGTAAAATGGTTCGCTGGTTCGAATCTCCAACCAGGACATTACCTGCCTGGAGTTTGCATGTTTTCCCTGTGCCTGCATGGGTTTCCTCTGGGCACTCTGGTTTCCTCCCACACTCCAAAGACATGCTGAAAGGTTAATTAGATCCTGTGTAAATTGGCCCGAGTATGTGTATGTATGAATGTGAGTTAGGGACCTTAGATTGTAAGCTCCTTGAGGGTAGGGACTGATGTGACTGTATAATATATATGTAAATTTATGGTGCTTTATAAGTACCTGAAATAATAATAATTAAAGTCAATATAAGTATAAGAAAGTGAACCATAAATAAACACACATATCCTCTTTCCCTCAGTGCTCATAGATAACTCAAAAAAGGTAAAAGACCCATTAGCTACTGCTATCAAATAAATGTTGTAATAAAGATGCTAGAACCTCCAGGGAAATACCCGCATTAGCAGCACTAAAATTAAATACAGTTCGATAATGTCCTTGGGTGTAAACTCTTTGTAACGGCCACAATGTCCTTGGAATCAAAACCAGGAAAGGTAAGTGATAAATAGCATGGCCCGTCATTAGGGAAACCAAGGTTGTATAATGATCCTCCCGTCACCACGCCTCGTGCAGCACAGCTCCCTTAGGATATTAAACTCACCAAATTTCAAATGTAAGCAAGCCTTCAGATTAATGAAGATACCATATCTCCTTCTCCCATCATCAGATCATGGTATGGACTACCCCTTAAGCTCCAAGGTTGAAAACACTGGTGCAGCTACCGCAACTCATCAACGATGATATTGTCAGTTATGCAGTGAGCAGCTTTAACAACATGCTTGTCGCTAACAATGGTTCCCCTGCAAACATGTTGTGATTTTCGTCTTATAGATGCCATCCAAGGGTAATCATTTTCCTTTGCTATTGACCCACCGACAATTCTCAAGAGAAGTCTGAAGTCATTCACTGAAGGCCGCTCTCCGTACCTGGCAGCTTGTTCCTGCACAGGACTAAGTGCTATAGATGCTACACGAGGTGTGGCGACGGGAGGCTCATTATACAACCTTGGTTTCCTGGATGACTTGCCATACTATTTATTACTCATTTATTACTCATTTATTAACATTTTATTACTTTCCTGGTTTTGATCCAAAGGACATTGTGGCTGTTACAAAGAGTTTATACCCAAGGACATTATTGAACTGTATTTAATTTTAGTGCTGCTAACGCGGGTATTTCCTTTGGAGGTTCTAGCACCGTTATAATAATTAAAGTCCATTTGGTTTCAGTACTTGGTTAGACTGCTCTTGTATCCACCCCTTCTGCAGTTTTTTACAGCCAGGCTGTTGAGGGTGGACATACTGGGTCCTCCCCACAGCTTTGCTCTTTGCACAGTCTACGAGTAGCTCAGTGTTGGTGCCACTACTACATTTACAAGGTAATATCTGGGATTAGACAGACATTTAGTGCACACTAAACAGATTTATGATTGTTACTATTGAGGAACAAATTAATAAATTAAAGTTTTGTGCCCGGAGTTCTGCTCTGAATTTCAAAAAATGGACACCTTTAAACCACAGTTCTTTATAATGGTATAGTATCCAAACACCTACCTTGTGATACTGTGCATTCAGGTTATCAGAGAGAGGCATGCAAAAGAGAGGAAAAAGAATGATGAGTTAACATAAGTGATGCAAACAATTTCTTATTCCTATGCTTTGTTAGAAGGGTTGGTTCACCTTAACAACTGCCTATGCAGAATATGGACATCTAAAGAAAAGAACAAACTGTGCAACTTTGACTAAAGTTAAATAACTCCCTTGCTGTAGGTGTAGGCCATTTAAGTACCTCATGAAGCCTGACTGCAAAACTTCTAGGACGTTATAAGCATGCGCCCAACATTTTGAGATGGGAATGAGGGACACCTACTAGGAAATGTATGTAGGTGTGGGACATGCCCCCTGCCACACCCCCTTAAAGGAGAATTAACCAAAAAAAAGTGAAATTTTTTCATAATTATATAGCCTATATTGTCCCATTTTAAAATTGTCCCTCTCCACAGATTGCTGGGTTCTGTGGTCTGTTTGTGCGGCTCTCCTCACCTTCATTAGTTGCATTAATGTTGGATTCGATTTTTGAACTACATAATCTAGGAGCCTTTGTCCACATGGTGAGATGCTATACCACTTACCTGCCCACCCTGATTACTGTATTCTAATGGTATATGTCCTGTAATGTATTGTTATTAAGTCCTTTGTAATTTCTATTTTTCATACTTACCATACTCATATGCACCTACTTATATTTTTTATTTAGAATATTGGTACCGTATATACTCGAGTATAAGCCGAGATTTTCAGCCTCTTTTTTGAGGCTGAAAGTGCCCCCTCGGCTTATACTCGAGTCACCGCTGTCTGACTGCTCGATCAGCGTATCGAGCAGACAGACAGCGGCCATTCTAAAATTCAAAAGCCGCGCCTCCGTCTCCGCCTCCGCCTGTGATAGGCGGAACACTGAATTTCCCAGCAGTCAGTGTTCCGCCTATCACGGACATCCGCTCATCCTCGTACTACGGACGAGTATGAGAGGATGTCCGTGATAGGCGGAACACAGGCTGCTGGGAAATTGAGTGTTCCGCCTATCACAGGCAGAGGCGGAGGCGCGGCTTTTGAATTGTAGAATGGCCGCCGAGAAGAGCGGCGATCCTGGAGCGGCGATCCATCGACACGGGACGGAGGAGGCACGGGACGACGGCTCGGGACGACGGCTCGGGACGGAGGAGGCTCGGGACGACGGCTCGGGACGGAGGAGGCTCGGGACGGAGGCTCGGGACACAGGTAGGCTGGACACACACACAAGGCTGCACGGACACACACACAGGGATGGACACACACACACACACACACACAGGGATGGATGGATGGATGGACACACACACACACACACACACACACAGGGATGGATGGATGGATGGATGGACACACACACACACGCACACACAGGGATGGATGGATGGATGGACACACACACACACACACACACAGGGATGGATGGATGGATGGACACACACACACACACACAGGGATGGATGGATGGATGGACACACACACACACACAGGGATGGATGGATGGATGGACACACACACACACACACAGGGATGGATGGATGGATGGATGGACACACACACACACACACACAGGGATGGATGGATGGATGGATGGACACACACACACACACACACACACACACACACACACACACGGATGGATGGATGGATACACACACACAGGGATGGATGGATGGACACACACACAGGGATGGACAGCCATGTCTCACCCTCGGCTTATACACGAGTCAATAAGTTTTCCCGTTTTTTGGGGGTAAATTGGGGGCCTCGGCTTATATTCGGGTCGGCCTATACTCGAGTATATACGGTAATCTATTTTCCTCTTTCATCTCAGTTTTTAACAAAAGCTGCATTATCCTGAAGAAGCTCAAGGGAGCAAACATGTTGAAATTAGCAGCATTTCTTTGTGTATAGGATTGGTAATACCTCGTGGTCATATGATCTGTACCTCTTCTTTATACACTTAATGAATTTATGTTTTGATGTTTATATGTTTATTGTTTTAAGCCTTGTTCCATGAATAATAAAATTATTGTTTATTTTTATATGGGTATTTTCTCTGATTGCCTCTATCTGGGTAACGTCGAAAAGTCCTGGGGGTTGGTTACCCTCCAGCCCCGTTCCGATTTCCCCTTCTTTTCATTTTCTGTATTTAATATAGGGATGTGGTACCCCTCCGCAACAAGTTTTTTGATCACTTCATCTCTGTATGTTCCCAGCTGGAGAGCAGTTGTTTGGGTGGAAGCTGGAGTGTTAGGCTGTCCTGATTTTTGAGGGAGCTCCTCAGTCTGGGGGAGTGACCTTGGGCCAGGGCATGTGTGCGGATGGGGCCTTCCTAAAACCACAGAGGTGTCCTGGCCAGGAGGCACAGGAGCAAAGAGGACAGTGAGAGAACACTGGCAGGCAAATCTCCAGGAGGAACAGGAACATTCAGGAGGGCTGGTGAGTGACACAGAGTCGGGAGGCCTAGGAGGCATGCCCGAGAGAACTGGATGCCAGCTGTGGAGAGGACTATGTTGGCATAGGCAGTGGAAAGAGGCAGCTGCAGCCAAGAGGGCTGGCAGGGCCTGAAGAATCGGTACTGGGATCAGCAGCCACCTGAGACAGCTAGCACTAAGACTACCAATTCTGCTACACCATAGGAGCCCGTGGTCCCTGCCTGCAAATGGCATTTGCTTTGGGCCTGGCTGAGTCAGTGTCAGGCCTCAACTTCAGTGCAAGCTGGTCTTGGGAGTGATACTCTGCTATTAAGTACATGTACTGGAGGAAGAGAAGAAGTTGTATATACACCAGAGGTGTATATAGTTCTCAGTCCCTATATTGCTTTTACAATCTACAATAAAACAAAAAACAAAGTACAAGGACTGCTTCTTGACTACTGAATGTCTGAAGATTAGTGTGCCTGGCTGTGCAGGGTGAGAGGAGGACCACAATTACCAGCAGCCCCTACGGGGGTACCGCTACACCTATTACAAGACAAACCACATAAGCACTGAGAAGACAGAAAGATGTGCACTGAAAAGCAAAGCACATGAAAATAGATTTGCCTTGACATAACATAAACCGGTAACAAATTATGTGTACTGCACTACTGCCTATTTTATTAGCAATGCTACAGTATATAGAGAAGAAAGGCTTCAAAACATGTACATACTGTAAAAAAAATATTTTCATTAACTAAAAAACCTCAGCACACATAATGCACTATAATTTTCTTCATTATATTTCTAACTAAATAAAATTATTATTATTATTATTTTTTTAATCAGGTAGATTTTATATTATAGATCTGGATTTATTAAAAGAAAAACAAAACTAAAAACTAAAGAATGTCAGAAATTTTAGATATTTTTTTCCCACAAATAGAGCTTTCTTTTGGTGCTATTTGATCACCTCTGTGGTTTTTATTTGTTGTGCTATAAACAAAAAAGAGCAACAATTTTGAATAAAAAAACAATAATTTTTACTTTCTGCTATAATAAATATCCCCCAAAATGTTTTTAAAAACAAATTTCTTCATCAGCTTAGGCCAATATATATTCTTCTACATATTTTTGGTAAAACCAAAAAATCACAATAAGCGTATATTGATTGGTTTGCGCAAAAGTAGCGTCTACAAACTATGGGAAAGATTTATTGCATTTTTTATTTTAATTAGTGATCTGCGTTTTTTAGGGGTATTGCGACAAATCGGACATTTTTGACACATTTTTGGGACTACTGACATTTATATAGTGATAAGTGCTATAAAAATGCACTGGTTACTGTATAAATGTAACTGGTAGGGAAGGGGTTAACACTAGGGAGCGATCAAGGGGTTAAATGTGTGTTCCCGCAGTGTGTTCTAACTGTATAGGGATTGGACTGAGTAGGGAAGGAGACATATCGCTGTTCCTACTTACTAGGAACACACGACATGTCTCCTCTCCTCTGACAGCACTCATGCACGGGATTGCCGACCACACACATTGGGTCCCTCGCCGTGCAGCGGGCATGCGCGTTCCCTCTGGCAGCTCTTAAATGAAAACCCCGTAACCCCGTTCGGGAACAGGGTTTCGCGCAGGGGAGCCATTCTGTCCCCGTAAATAGACGGGAGCTGGTCGGGAACCGGTTAAAGCAGAGTTCCACTCAAAAGTGGAAGCTCCACTTATCTGCTTCCTCCCCCCTGTTTTTGACAGGTACCTGTCCCCACCTCCGGGAGACTGCAATGATGTCCCTTGGAAGTTCGGTCCCCCTCCTCCTTCCTCTGCCGCCGGGCCAGTTAGAAAGCGCAGAGCACAAGCACAGTAGAGAACCGGCTGTGAAGCTGAAAGGCTTCACTGGCGGTTTTCCTTAGGAAGAATGGCGGCGGCAGCACCCGAGAGCTGACCTGAAAATCGGCTGGAGTGCCGACATTGGGGGATCCAAGGACAAGTATTGTAAGTGTCCTAATGTTAAAAGTCAGCAGCTACAGTTTTTACTCTGCTTTAATAACTCAGAGGAAGGACACACTCCCCTTCCTCTCTCCAAACACAGACAGAACATTTTAATAAGTCTGTCCGCAGAGGTTAATAAGAATGCCCAACATGCTTTGCCATTGATGCATCCGATAATACATGTTTATTTATTAAATAAAAAATTCATACTAATTAGTAAAAAAAAATAAAATACAACCCCTATTCCAAAAAAGTGGGGACGCTGTGTAAAATCTACATGAAAACAGAATGTAATGATTTCCAAAATTCATAAACTCATAATTTATTCACAATAGAAAATAGAAAATACTTTGAATGTTTAAACTGAGCAAGTGTACCATTTAAATTAAACAATAAGTTAGTTTTGATGGCAGCAATACGTCTTAAAAAGTTGGGACAGGGCGATGTTTACAGCAGGGTATTATCCTCTCTTCTTTTAACAACACTCTGCAAACATCTGGGAACTGAGGAGACCAGTTGTTAGAGTTTTGGAAGAGGAATGTTGTCCCATTCTTGCCTGATGTAGGATTCTAACTGTTCAACAGTCCTGGGTCTTAAAAAATTTTCAATTGGTGAAAGGTCTGGACTGCAGGCAGGCCAGTTAAGCACCCGGACTCGTCTACTAAAAGCCATGCCATAAATGCACTTTAGCAGTTTAGTATTGTCCTGCTGAAATTTGCTGAAAAAGGCATTGTTTGGATGGGAGCATACATGGTTCTAAAACCTGGATATATCTTTTACCATTGGTGGCACCTTTTCAGATGTGCAGATTGCCCATTCTATACACACCAATGCCCCCCCCCCCCCCCCCCCCCATACCATCAGAGATGTTGATAACAAGCCAGAAGGTTCCTCTCTTCTTTAGTCCGGAGGACGCCGTTCCTATGGTTGCCAAAAAAAATTCAACTTTGCAACAGACGATTTTAAATGAGCTTTGGACCAGAGAAGATGGAGGTATATCTGGATCATGTTCTTTTGCATTCTTTGCATGATAGAGCTTTACCTTGCATTTTTGGATGGCACAGCGAAATGTGTTCACAGACAGTGAATTTTGGAAGTATTCCAGGCCCCATGCAGTGATGCCCATCACAGAAGTGTGCCTGTTTTTTAATGCAGTGCTGTCTGAGGACCCGAAGATCACAGGCATCCAATAATGTGATCAGCATTGTCTCTTGTGCACTGATTTCTCCAGATTCTCGGAATCTTTAATGATGTTATGTACTGTAGATGATGATATAAAGTATTTTGAGGAACGTTATTCTGAAATTGTTCGACAATTATTAAATACAGCTTTTCGCAGATAGGTGAATTGCTGCCCATCTTTACTTCTGAGACTGACTCTCTAAGATGTTTCTTTTATACCCAATCATGTTACTGACTTGTTGCCAATTAACCTAATGAGTTGAAAAATGTTCATCCAGCTCTTCCTTGTTAGTACCACTTACTATACTAGCTTTTTGTTGCCCTGTCCTAACTTTGTTGCTGCTATCATATTCAAGATTACCTTATTTTTTTCTTAAAATTATACACTTTCTCAGTCATTTAATATGTTTTCTATTGTGAATAAAATATGAAATTTGCAAATTGATGCATTCAGTTTTTATATAGCTTTTACACAGTCACAACTTAATAAGCTTAAAGCGGACCTTTCAAAATTTATATGTAAGTCTTATTTATTCCCTTCCTCACATCCTTACATAATTACTTGCTTTTTTTTTGTTCCATCTCCACCCGCAGCATCCTGAAATACATTGGCACATCCCAGAAGGCTGCAGGACTGTAAGTACTATAATCTTGCGTTATTTCACACCTACATAGAGGACACCATGGCAACGTGTAAACAAATCAGAGGCAACTAGTTCTCATTCTGCACCTGCATTACATTTAGGCAGGCTAATGGATGGAGCAAATTTCTTTCCTGCAACCATGGGTTGCAGGAAGCCATTGTGCATCCGCCGCTAGCGATAACTATCGATCAATTAATTTGGGTACATTCAGCCTGCCTATACATGGTTCAAATGTCAACAGGAACCAGCTGAAACCATCTATGGCCGGCCTCAGCAGTATGTCTCCAAGATACCGAATGTGAACTCCAGGAAGTGCCAGCCAACTCCCAAATCCAAGGTAGCAGTGTGGAATCTACATAATGCTGACAAAACTGTGGCAGTAAAGAAGACTTGAAAGGATGGAATTTTATTGTAATGTTAATGTTTATTGCTGTGTCTGATTTGAATATTTCAGTATAGGTGGAATGTCCTCTTTAAATAAAAATAAAACACATGAAAATGAAATAAAAAAAGAAAATTAAATGGAACAAAAAGCATTTTAAAGTGGTTGTTAAGCCACTGAGTGTTTTTTCTACCATCCCCTCTGTTATAGTAAATGAGGTGCCCAGTGTATTTGGTTTTTAAAAAATAAGCTTTATTCTATAGCACTGTTCGTCACTCACGCGACCGGCCACCTCTCTCCTCTCTCCTCTCTCGTTCTGACAGCAAAGCGGGAGGGGCAGAGAATCCCCAACTGAAGTCAGCCAGGAGGAGGAGAGTAGGAAAGAGGCGGCCTGTCAGGTGAGTGCTGAGAAGCACTATGACAAAGGTATATAGTGGCTTATTTTTTAAAAAAACACATACACTGGACACATTATTTACTATAAGCCCTTGTACACACGGTCGGACATTCCGACAACAAAATCCTTCGGATTTTGTGCATACACATGGTCGGACAAAGTTGTCGTAAAATCCGATCGTTCGGAACGTGGTGGCGTTATTTCGTTACGACGGGACTACATTCAGGCTAGTAGCCAATAGCTTTGGTCTAGGAATTTGATCTGAGCATGCGTGGCACTTTGTCCGATCGCAATTCTCTACAAACGATAAGACAAAGTCCCATTGGACCATGTTGTCAGAAAATTTTATAGCCCAGCTCTAAAACTTTGTCGGTCGGATATTCCGACGGAAACAGTCCAATGGAGCCCACACGCGGTCGGATTATCCGACAACACGGTTCGAGGGGCTAACAGAGAGGATAGTAGAGAGAACACTGAGTTATGATAGCAGCAGGAGGATGGGATGGAGCTGACAGGCAGGGAGGGAGGGAGGAAAGAGGACAGAGGAGAGCTGCGGATGACAGAGGCATGTAAACTGACCACGGTGTCAGGGCTCAGCAGCCATGATAAACTGTGTATATAGAGCAGCCCTAAGTGCACTCTAACAGATTAAAGTGACGGTATGAAAACAATATAAAGACAGTGTTATTCTACCCCCAGCCAATGGGGAAATAAGCAATATAGCTGTTCTTCCCAGCCACACCCTTAAGTGGGCAGGTCACAATTTAGTGTGCAAAAATTATATAAATCATATATCAGGTGATCACATCTAAAAACACCCGTAAACTAAAAATTCTCCAACTAAACACAAAATATTGAACAAATGAAAAAAAGAGTCCAGTCCTTAAAGGATTAGATACAAGCAAAGTCCTCTATGCACAAAAAGTGTTCAATCCACCACCATGTATCTGAAGTCACTTCTTACCGGAACTTCATGATCCCCCACTACAGAGGATCACAGTGAGCATGTAAATATAAGGTTGTCCCCCACTCCAAAGGAATCTGAAGTAACTGATCAATTCAGTCTAGTACTACTATTATCAGTTATGTATTCCTTTGTCTAGTCCCTATAGTTTAGCTATCAATCTATTACGCCAAGCACATGTTATTGTTAATATCACAATGCTACCACCCTTGGCTATGAAATCAATACACGGTCTAAGATCAATCAAATCTCATTTATTTCCCAAGGAAATAAGAAAACGTGCATCAAGTATCAGTAGAAGTTACAATAATACATAGCATACAATCACAGTGCAATATAAGCCTTATACTTATCGATCCTCGTGACTGGGTCTCCTGATGGAATAAAAGAGGGACAGAGGGAGACCTCATGGTTGCAAACCTTTTTGTTAAACATACCTCAGCCATACCACACGCCATAGCCCATCCTACTCTTTCCCGTAGACCAATCAGCGTCTCTGGGGCGTCTCCTCCCCCAGGCTAACAGTCCTGCCATACTTGGCCTCTGGGGGGCAGTGTTTGCCCATGAATTGCAACTGCTCTGACTGGATTGCAAATCTTGTGGCTTGATCTCGGACGCCCCACCAGCTGTCCTTTGTTCTTGCAGACAAGCCGGCGCCATACTATCTTTGAAGTCAGTACATTCCAGGTGGGCTGAATAGAACTCATTCTGCTATTCAAATTGTGTCACATTCCTTGCTTTTAAACATGTGAAACTGCCTGGCATCAATATGGCTGAGTTCGGCTGTACAAACAGCTGTGTAGATGTATAATAATAATTCCTGTCTGATTCCAACAGAATCCTTTCTGTTCACCTTTACATCACCCTCTCCATATACGAATGGCTGGATGCGTTTTTCATAGGATACTTCTCACAAATTTGGAAGGCTCAAAAGCGTACACCATAGAAAAAAAAGGGCTCCAATAGTGTAAAAACCCTTTATTAAAAAACTTTAAGAATATAAAATAACACTTACAATATCATTGAAGTTTCAAAGCCTTAAATCCGTTGCGCCGGCCGGACGCACACGGACAAACCTGTCCTGCCTGGACACTGAACACGAGGTGATGTTTAGCGTGACGTTCATCCCTACGCGTTTCGCAACAAAATTGCATCATCCAGGGGCACGAGCGGCACACCAAAACATCTACTTTTATGATGCCACTATCCCTCCAAGCCTCACAAAGCCAGGTATTTCAGGTGATACAGAGAGACAAATGACACAGCACAAGCATTGTGCTGTCGTTCATGCTTTAAAGGAACAGGTTATTTTTTTTTTATAGGGTTAAAAACACTTTAAGTTATCTTAGTAAAAAATGTAATACAAAAAAACATCACGTAGGTGCCTGATCATTCCCAGTCTGGTCAGTCATTGTCTGCTTGTAAATACACAAAATAAAAGGAAAATAGTGTCTGCCTGCGGTTGGACTTAAAGTAATTAGCAATAATCCCATCATTAGCAGCATTAAGCAAAGTGCTACAATGCTGTGATATCAATATGCTTTAATTGGCTTTCAGACTGGCAGAAAGCACTCGCTGATGCTGTACTAACCAAACTTGCTGCAGTATACAAAAGCTCTCACGATACTGATAGTAAAAATCCCTGTAGGAGTGTTGTGGGGTTCTACCACTGTAAGAGCGACTATGGTATGTACCCCAAGGTCACAGGGCAATGTATAACTGAGAACCCTGCCAGTAACACACTTCCTGTCCTATGGCACATGTTCACCATACTGTATCTATAATGGAGCAACATGTTCACCCTAGGCTGCCCACATTATTTGGACTATAAACAAATTCTCTTCTCTGCATTCCCATTTGTAGTATACAGAAGATAGCTTGTTAAGAAATATAAGTTCACAGGATGTGATAAGGACACTGCATTTCTGGCAGGATCAAAGATACTTTAAAATAAAAATTCTTGCAAATTGTACAGGATTGGGTGCAACAATTTATGAGCCATCCACTGATGACAATATAATTAAATATAATTTATAATGGAAACTTAAAATGTATTTGAAGCCTAACCATTTATTATTATTATTATTATTATTATTATCATTATTATGTGTTTTATTACTATTTTATTGCAATAAATGGAGACAGTTACAATACAATTTTTAACAAGAGGGTTTGTTTTTCTTGGAACGTGGAATAATGTTTTTGCCATGTCATTGCTGGGGAGATTTCTTCTCTATTAGTTCTGCTTAGTATTATCACAGCCAGACAAAGTGATGGGAAATCCAAAATAGTATAGTCATCAACGGAACAGAAGGTAAAAAGGAAACAGCAACAGTGACAGCTGTTAAGAGGTGACTTTCTCTCAGACTAAAGAGATTTTCTTGTACTTCCTCTTGTGTCTACAGGACAGGAAGTAAAGGGAGATCTGCTCAATGGGACACATAGAACAAAAATAAATATATAAAAACTGGAAAAAATTCAGTTTTCAGCCAGAGTTGGGTTTAGAGATGTTTAGCTTGTCCCTGTGCTTTGCCCATGCATGGCAAAATAACAGGTTTCTTTTAAATGCCGCCTCCTACCGCTGTCAGAAGTTTAAGCCTAGTACACACGGGCTGAATGTTGGCTGGCAACAGCCGGTTCAACAGAAACCGGCTGACGTTCAGCCTGTGTGTATGGCAGCTGGTCCGGCTGGATGAGTAATTGTGTGAATGATCAGGCAATGGGTAACTGTAACTTGAAGTTGACTCTCAGCCATTCCGGCGATACCGTATGAGTGTAGATCCATGTAGTATCCTTCAACTAAGTCTTCAGGCTCCTTCAGAGAAGCCAGCCTTGCGCGCGGCCTTCTCCTGAAGAGTCCTTCCCTGGGGTTTCTCCAGTTGCTGGGCCTCTCCCTTGGATGAGACGTCACTGGACCACCTTTGGATCAATAGGCCCCGAAATCCATTCAGGCCTGTCCCTGCAGTTGCGCTGCCTCGGGTTAGCAAGCCCGAGACTTAAAATGCATGCCAGGAGGGCCACGGGGGCTGGTCAGGAGGACCAGAACCAAACAGACAGAAAATATTCTCTCCAACAGAGCAGAACAGAACCCTGAAGCACGTGATGTCAGTACCTTAAATACCATCTCCCAGAATTCACATCAGGAGAACACTCTCACTGGGCTGTTTCCGAAAGAACAGTGTCATTCAATACACCTTGCTGGACTGCGTTCTCAACCTTGCCGGCGGTGTCAGCGACACCTGCGGTCAAGGAGAACCCAGTGCATCCCAGCTAGACTGGTACTGAAACCCGAAATTTTGAAAATTAGCCCCAAAACCCAACTGTGGTTTCAGGAAAGTTAACTTTGAAAAAAACAATAGCGCTTGCTGGTTTGGAGCCAGCGCTACAGGGCTAACACAGAAGTTACCACCCCCTCCTTGGTCTCTCTTCCACTCAGCCAGGTTAACATAAGAAAAACACCATACATCGTGCTTTATTCTTAAAACAACTGGTCTTTATTACTATAAACTTATGTTAAAACACTCACATTTTAATGGTGTTTGCAGTGCACCAAACGATAATAGCATAAAATAATATGTGAAATCCTCCAGCAGTATACAATACTCCTTAGGCCGCGTACACACGGGCGGACTATCCGTCCAACTAAGTCCGTCAGACAATCCGACAGACAGTCCGTCCTACTTTTGAATGAACGGACTTGACCACACACGACGAACAGACAGTCCGCTGAAAGCTTGCGGGATGACGTGTACAGCACGTACGACGGGACTAGAAATACGACGTCCAATACACTGCAATGCAACCTTCGGCCATGTAAATCCTTTCTGAGCATGCGCCATACTTAGTCCGTCCAACTTGCCTACTCACGAGCGGACTGTCCGCTGAAACCAAGTTTGGACGGACAATATTACGGAAATTCCGAAAGACTTAGTCTGCCAGACTGTCCGCTGAAAAAGTCCGCTGAAGCCCACACACGAGCGGATTGTCCGCTGAAACACGTTTCAGCGGACCAAGTCCGTCAGACAGTCCGCCCGTGTGTACGCGGCCTTAGGTGTTTAGTAACCGCAATTCCTCGTCTCTCCTCACACCGTGACATCAGCAAGCCCCTCCCCTATGCATTACACCACAGGGCCACGTGGCTTCCTCAGGGATATGTCCCTGGATTGAGGAGTTGCAGTAACTAAACACCTCGGGAGTATCGTATACTGCGCACATACTATTTCATGCTGTTAATGTCTGGTGCACTGCAAGCACCATTAAAATTCTGGAGTAGAAAAACATGTCCCCTGTGAGCATGCTGCAAAGAAGCACTCCTGCCCAAGCATCAGAACTAACACTGGAAAACCATACATTTAGCTGAAGACCACATGCCTAGCCACCTCTGCATCATTGGATGCAGTGTCTTTGCATCTTTGTCAGATGCAAAGGGTGGGCAAATATATATCACCTGGGAATGTCAAGGAATCCAGGCGATTGGGGGAACCCAGGGGATTGTGGGGAGAGGAGTTAAAGAGGCCCTGTGCCTGCCTCTGAGCCTGCACACTGCATACTTGGAAGTATTAAGTAATCCTTCAGCTGCAGGAACTGACTAGATTAAAACAGAACTCAGGGATAAAAAATCAAAGACGGGAGAGGAGAGAGGGCTCAATCTGCCCCTACCACTCTGTGTCTGCCCACACTCAAATCCCCAGGGCTGTGCCACAGAAAAGGAAAACGCGGACTGTAAATTTGAAGTCCAGCAACCTTAGATACATCTGGATGAGAGGTGCTGACTGCCAAGGGGTGAGTGAGCTCACCATCCATCCCTGTCTGTGACTGAAGTCTCCCCCATTCTCTCTCCTGCCTCTGAGTGAGTACACTAAGGTAAATCAGGGTTCTCAGAGCACCCCTTACATCAGAGTTTCCCTTTACACCAGAGGCCACAATGTTCCCCTTTACATGAGAGTCCTCTCCGTACATCAGAGTTCTCAGTGTCCCCCCTTAAATTAGGGTTCCCCGAGCATCCCTTATGTTAGAGTCCCCAGAGTTCTCCCTTACATCAGAGTCTGCACAGCCCCCCCCCCCTACAGTGAATGGGAACTCTGTGAGTTTAGATGTAAAAGGGGAACTCTGAAGTAAAGGGGGACTCTTGTTATTAACTTCATATGATTAGAAATTTTATTTAATAGCAAAATATATGTATAGTTTATACAACAACAAAAAAATTGCTGTGCGCCGCTAAAGTGTTCGGGTTTGACTTGCTGAGCACAACACAGACAGTGAGGGGAAATTCTTGTAACTGTAAAGCATGTCTGTTCTCTCCCCTCCAGCCACAGCTGGAGATAAACATATTGTCCTTACATGCTTTATGTAATCAGTACTGAACTGTATACACATCCCATAATTCTATATTATACACACTGTACTCTGCTGTAATTCAGTATTAGAAATATTCCTCCTCATGCAGCTTTAAGATCTTTCTAATAGTAATCAGCGCTTATATAGTGTTTGTGAGCACATACCTAGACGCACCACAGAAAGATTCGGGCTATGCCGCTTTACATCAGCGCGTGACACAAGTAAATGTCGGCATGAGAAAAAAACAAAATAGTGCAGCGCTAACTTAGTAATCAATACCACAATAATGGCGGAACCCTCTAATGTATGGCAATCTCAGTAAGCTTCAATATCACCACAATACCAGTCTCTGTGATATGTAACATCACATATAATACACATCACACTGAATATAAAATATAAAAAATGACTGCAAACTGTGCAGGGATGGTGGAAACCTCTCCTACAGATATTTGGCAGTGGATGGTAACCACTGCTTATCAGTGCAGCCTCATCGGTGTCCATATATGTAGACTCATCAGTGCAGCATATCAGTGCTGCCTTATCAGTGCAGCTTATCAGTGCCCATCAGTGCAGCTTATCAGTGCCCATCAGTGTGGCCTCATCAGTTCCCACCAGTGCAGCTTGTCAGTGCCCATCAGTGCAGCCTCATGAGTGCAGCTTATCAGTGCCCATTAGTGCAGTGTCACCATGTGTCAACATGGGAAAAAGTTTTTGCCCAGAGTTCTGCTTTAACAGTAAAAACATGCTGCTCTCATCTATAACTGGCCTTTACAGCAAGGAGCACATGGAAGGGCAACGCATGCAAAACCAACCTAAAGAAATTCCCAGGTCAACTTAACAACCAGCCTGCTAACCAACTGAATTGTCCTGTCGAACAGTATGTGTTAAAAACAAGGGTTTCGTTTTTGTTTTCAAATTTCTTTTTTATTAATTTGCAATAGAAAACACATTTTACATCATCCATTAACACAAACAATATATTTACAGCTATAAAAGGCTCTTCATAATTATCAAGTACCTTTACAAAATCACCTCTTAACTTCCTCTATTTTCTTTATTAATCATTCACACCCCCATTCAAAAAGGTAAAGGTAAAAAAACAAAAAATAAAACAAATTAATCCAAGTTTCCTCATCCTTTCCCCCCTTCCCCTCTACTCCTCCTATTTCCCGATATTACCCAAAGTACTAACATTTCCAGGGGCGGACTGACAACTCTCTGGGCCCCCGGGCAATAGGAGATTATGGGGCCCCCAGGCAATCAGAGATTAAGTGGCCACACAGTAGACACAAACACACACACAGTATACAATCACACAGTATACACAGACATCTTTCTATTGGCTGAGAAGGTACTGGAGAGGGGGGCAACTATAATCTCAGGATTTTTAGACCAACTGTCCTTGGTTTTACTGAGGCTGGCAACCCTGATGGGGCCCCCTAGTGCCATGGGGCCCTCGGGCAGTGCCCGAGTGGCCCAATGGTCAGTTCGCCCCTGAACATTTCCCAAATTAATCATAAATATTCTATTATTCTTGTTGAGGACTGAAAATCTTCCCACTTTTGCCATGTTGCTGGCATTTGATTTTTTAGATAACCTTCTTATCTTATCTGTTTTTCCATATAGTACATTTTGTTCATTTTGCATTCTGTCACTGTTGGACTACTTGATTCCTTCCATTCTTGATATCACTGTTCTAGCTGCCGATGTCATATGGTGTAAAATGTCTTCTTTAATAACCTTTATTGAATCTGATATTAGTGAAAATAATACGATGTTTATATTTGGGCATATCTCTATTCCGACCACGCTCTGGTAGATCTCAAATATCTTATTCCAGAAATTTCTCACCTTATAACATCCATACCATATGTGATCCATTGCCCCCCTTCCTGTCTTACATCTCTAGCATTTCTCTGTATTCTCCTTATTTATTGTATACAGAGCTACTGTACTCCAGTAGCATCTCGTTGCAATTTTATAATTTCTCTCTTGAAATTTTATCGCTGTAGATGCATTATGTATTATTTTGAAACATTTTTCCCATTCTTCCTCTGACATTACAATACCTGTTTCTTCTTCCCATTTTTTCATTCCTACAAATTTTCTAATAGATCCAGAGAGAAGTAGTAAATCATATATTTTAGATAATTTCTTAATCAATTTTTGTTCATTTATTATTATTTGTTCGAATTTGGTTATTTGTCCATTTAATTGATGCTAATTTGTTTCTATAAATGTTTTAATTGATTATAATGTAACCAACTATTTTTAAATTCAGGTCCCAGCTCTTGAAGTTTTGGCAATTTTCCATCCACTAGGATCTGTGCCACCCTAGCGTTCTCCATTTTATTCCATTTTAAATATTTTGTAGTTTCAAAGGCTGGCAAAAATTCTGGATTGGAGAACAGTGGGGTCATAGGTCCAGTCATAGTGGTCAATTTCCCTTTCCTTATTACGGTATCCCATATTTTAAGTGTAACTCTTACAAAAATCTGTAAATCTTTTTTATTTGGTCTTAAATGGGGCTTTATCCATGGCAAAAATTTAAGCTGTAACCCTATAATGTCTTCTTCTAGATTAACCCATTGTTTATTTTTCGTATTATGATACCAATCAATTATCCTCATTAACGATGCTGCTTGTAAATATTTAAAAAAATCAGGTAGTGCTAGTCCTCCATTTTTTTTTTTTTTTGATCTACTTAATGTTTCTCTTCTTATCCGGGTTTTTTTTGAGCCCAAATAAAGCTTCCAATAGCTTTTTTTAATTCTGTCATTAATTTTCTTGATGGGGCTAAAGGTATTGTTTGAAAGATATATAATAGTTTTGTCAATATCTCCATCTTTACTATATTTATTCTATCCATCAAGGAGTGTGTTATTTTAACATATTTTTGTAGAAGTTTAATTACTTTTCGGATTGCTGCCCTGTGATTCAGCTCTTGTAGTTTTTTGGAATATATATTCCCAAATATTTGATCATTTCCTGCTTCCACTTAAACGGAAAAGATTTTTGTAAAGGTATCAGTGTTTTTTCTGTTAAGGTAACATTCATCATCTCTGATTTCTCATAGTTTACTTTAAAGTTACTTAATTCCCCAAATTGCTTAAAGCGGGGTTCCACCCTAAAGTGGAACTTCCGCTCATCAGAACCCTCCCCCCCCTCCGGTGTCACATTTGGCACCTTTCAGGGGGGAGGGGGGTGCAGATACCTGTCTAAGACAGGTATTTGCACCCACTTCCGGGCATAGACTCCCACGGGAGTCTATGCCATTTCCTGTCCCACCACGCTGTCTGCTGGGACACACAGGTCCCAGAGACAGCGTGGACCACTCCTAGTGAGCTGCGCGACTCGCACATGCACAGTAGGGAACCGGGAAGTGAAGCCGCAACGCTTCACTTCCTGATCGGTCTCGGCTGCCGACATTGCTGGGCCCTAGGACAGGTGAGTGTCTATTTATTAAAAGTCAGCAGCTGTAGTATTTATAGCTGCTGGCTTTTAATATTTTTTTTGCAGGTGGAATCCCTCTTTAAATTCTTTCATTAAATTAGGAATTGTTATAATAGGGCTAGTTACATATATTAGCAAATCATCTGCATATACAGCTGTTTTACATTCTTTGTCTTTAACTTTTATCCCTTGAATATCTTTATTTTATCTTATTGCATTAATTAGATGTTTCATTACCAATATATATAACAATGGGAAAAGAGGACATCCTTGTCTCGTTCCGTTTGATACCTTTAAATATTCTGATAATATTCCGTTTGTCCTTACTTTAGCTCTTGAATTAGTATACAGTGCACACTGTAAAACAAGGGTTTAGTTTGCACATATTTGCAAATACATGCGTAAGCTACAGAGCTCCATCAAGGCACCCCCATTTTGGGACTGACTAGAGCAGCAGGTAGAGAGCAAAGTAAAAGTGAGTATATACTGCTAGGGTGGGGGGGGATAAAGTAAAGGCATACACAACCTAGCCTCTAAACTATTTCTAACAAAAGACCTTCTTGCAAACACCTACTATTATTTAAAATAAAGTACATTTGCCCAATGAGAGGAGGCAGACAGAGGAAGTGGGGAATGGGAGGATTTTGATGGAAGTGGTGACAAACATGTGAACGTAAAAGGCCACATTGAACAGATTGATTCCTTATAGGTCTCTATACATCTTTAATTGCCACCCAAGAAGAATTTAAAAGTTACTTTTTAGCTTAAACAAAGGTAAGCCAATGATGTATTGTTGCACAGATGAGTTATCATGCACCCATCACAGTAAAACTAAATAAATGTAAATTTAATACCAAATGTTTGCCTAATTCATTCTGGCTTAGGACCCTAACAAAAATAATTCACAGTTCATTGATGGATGAGACAGGTTTCTGCAGAGCTGCGAAGCACAGGAATATCGCGCAGCGTCTACCAGCCTCTTCAATTTATATGCCAGACAATGACCTTTTTGTTTTTCACAACACAGAAAGGAATCTGTTCACATTCTGTATGATAATTTCCTGACATACAAAGCTAAAAAAAGACCTGAGTTTATACAGTAAAATGTAACTGGATGTCTTCTGTTATTAAAATGTAGGTAATGTCTCCCCTCCCCCCTTCTTCTCATCCCAGAAGGGGGTAAATGAGAATATGCTAGTATAAGGGGACACCAGAGGCTCATTAAAAAAAAAGAAATCTCTACTAAGACAGCCCCTGGCAAAAGACGCTGAAGCTCTGGGGAGGGGATTTAGCCATCTGCCTAAAGGCTGCACATAAAGCAGGGCACTGTCTGTCTCTTGTGGCTGGATGATGTTTGTGGATGGGAGCTCACAAGGGAAATGGAGAAAAGTGGGTCAAGAAAATCTGGTTCCTCCATAGTCATAGTCAGCAAAAAAAAAAAAAAAAAAACTGTCAACTGCACAGACTCCAGAAATTGTCAAAGAATACATGTAAAAAAAATAAAAAATCAAGGGGATTTTTGTTTGCGACATACGTTTTTTTAATAGCCAGTTTTCAACTATGGACCTCAAGATCATAAACAGCTGCATTAATCTATAGGCTGAGACTCCAATGTTCAGATCCTGCAATTATTTATCTAGAGAGTCACGACTCTACGTACATTTTATAACTCTACCTGACATGGTTTCTGAGAAACTAGCTGCATCAAAACCCAGCAGTACACCCTCCAGGAATACCCTCCTTGCTATTATTGCTGTGCGCACGTTCTGTCAGTTCATCATGTGAATGTGGATATACACAGCCCAGGCTGCATGGGAAACTGTTCTCTGGAAAGCTTAGGAAGTTGTATGTTCACTGTGGGGACACTTATAAGTTAGTATTAGGTACCACAGATACCAGGGTGCCTTGACGAGGCTCTGTGGCTTACAAAGGCATTTGCAAATGTGTGCAGGTTAAACCCCTGCTTTTAACGCATACTGTTATGCCACGTACACACGACCGGACTTTCCGGTCCGAATCATTTCATTAGATATTCCGATCGTGTGGGCTTCATCTGACTTTTTTTTCAACGGACAGGTTCTGATGGACCTAGAAATAGAGCATGTTTTAAACCTTTCCGACGGAATCAATTCCTATCGGGAAAACCGTTCGTCTGTATGCTATTCCGACGGACCAAAGACAACGCAAGGGCAGCTTATGCCTACTGGCTATTGAACTTAATTTTCTAGTCCCATCGTACATCATCACGTTCTAAATTAATGGACTTTGGTGTGATCGTGTATAGGCAAGTCTGTTTCAGCGGAACACCGTCGGAAAGACCGTCAGAGTTTATTCTGACAGAAAAAATGGTTGTGTGTACGCGCCATTAGACAGGTTTACTTGGTTGTCTGCGGGCTGGTCGGTAAGTTAAGCTTGGATTTTTCCTTGGATTTATCCTTGGCCTTGTTTATAGAAGTTGTATGGCTCATCTTGTATGGCTCAGATTTGTGAGCACCAAAACTTTCAGGTATGAATAAGAGTACAAGGTCAAACAATACTTTTTTCCCCCATGCAAATATACTATATGACCAAAAGTTTTGGACACCTAACCATCACACAAAAGCTTGTTGACCATCACATATGTCCTCCTTCTAAATGACCTATATAGACTTTGGCTATGATCTGTTAATGTATTACTGTTCATTACTATATTATTCTTTAGGAATCCATCTATTTTATGGTATTGTAGGTGTAATTGCAGAGCATGTTAGCTCCCAAGCTATCTTGAGGGTAAGTAAGCTGCACATGCTCAGTTTGGTGTGTATTGTTAGAGATTTTATTTTTTCTTGGGAGAGTGCATATGAACAGCACAGGGCCAATTAGCGCTGTCCAGACAGAGGGTCAGGGGTCTTGCATAGGACAATAATGGGAGAATGAAAGCTCCTCCTACAAGTCACAAGACTGCTATATACTGCTGATGAGAAAGGGTATTTAGTGGTTTATATTTACTAAAACTATTGCATTTCCATGTTCTATGTACTGTGAGAGATCAGATATAGTGAATGCAGGGGTCTGGGTTTAGTAACACCTTAAGTGTATGTTCTCTCTTGAGGCACATTTAAAGTCCCTTTTTTCTGTTCCCCCTTCATTGAGGTGATTAGGGGGAATTGAATATATTGAATTATATATTCAATATTTATGTTAGGGATGGTGCCACTAAGAGATAATTATATGTACAGTGTCTTAAAAAAGTATTCATACCCCCTTTTTTTCACATTTTGTCATGTTACAACCAAAAACGTAAATGTGTTGTTAAGTGGAAGGAAAATGATAAATGATTTTCAACATTTTTTACTAATAAATATGTGAAAAGTGTGGTGTGCATTTGTATTCAGCTCCCTTTACTCTAAGGGCTCTTTCACACGACCGATCCGTTCAGGTCCGCCTGTCAGTTTTTTAGGCGGCTCTGAACGGATGCTCCATAGAATGACAAGAAGAAAGCCATTGTTGGAAAAAAAGCCATAAGAAGTCAAATTTTTAGTTGGCGAGAAGTCATGTGGGGGACACCGCAAACAGGTTGAAGAGAGTGCTCTGGTGAGATGAGACCAAAATTGAACTTTTTGGTCTAAAAGAAAAACGCTATGTGTGGCGGAAAACTAACACTGCACATCACTCTGAACACACCATGCCAACCATGAAACATGGTGGTGGTAGCATCATGTTGTGGGGAT
Source organism: Lithobates pipiens (assembly GCF_037356315.1). Taxonomy (NCBI): domain Eukaryota; kingdom Metazoa; phylum Chordata; class Amphibia; order Anura; family Ranidae; genus Lithobates; species Lithobates pipiens. Next base: position 83,428,586 of record NW_027507758.1, on the reverse strand, counting down.
GCTTTTCTTCAGCAGGGACAGGGAAGCTGGTCAGAGTTGATGGGAAGATGGATGGAGCCAAATACAGGGCAATCTGAGAAGAAAACCTGTTAGAGTCTGCAAAAGATTTGAGACGAGGGTGGAGGTTCACTTTCCAACAGGACAACCCTAAACATACAGTCTGAGCTACAATGGAATGGTTTAGATCAAAGGATATTCATGTGTTAAAATGGCCCAGTCAAAGTCCAGACCTAAATCCATTTGAGAATCTGGGGCAAGACTTGAAAATGACTGTTCACAGACCATACAATCTGACAGAGCTTGAGCTATGTTGCAAGGAAGAATGGGCAAAACACGTCACTCTCTAGATGTGCAAAGCTGGTAGAGAAATCCCCAAAAATACTTGCAGCTGTAATTGCAGTGAAAGGTGGTTCTACAAAGTATTGACTCAGGGGGGCTGAATACAAATGCACGCCACACTTTTTATATATTTATTTGTAAAAAATGTTGTAAACCATTTATCATTTTTCTTCTACTTCACAATTATGTGCCACTTTGTGTTGGTCTATCACATAAAATCCCAATAAAATACATTTACGTTTTTGATTGCAACGTGACAAAATGTCAAGGGGTATGAATACTTTCAAGGCACTCCACCATTTCGATTTATTTGAACCATCACACATGAGTTTGTTTGACATCCCATTCCAAAACCATGAACATGAATATGGAGTCATAACACGGTCCCCTCTTCAAGGAAGGCTTTCCACAAGATTTTGAACGGTGGGATTTTGTGCCTTTTTAACTAAAATAACATTTGTGAGGTCAAGTACAGAAGTTGGATAAGGACACCTGACTTGCAATCAGTGTTCCAATTCAACCCAAAGGTGTTCATTAGAGTTGAAGTCAGCTCTATGCAGGCCACTTGAGTTCCTCCTTACCAAGCTCATCACACCATGACTTTCTGGAGATTTGTGTACAGGGTACAGTCAAGATGGTACAGAACAAGGCCTTTCCCAAACCGTTCACAAGTACACAATTGTTTAATATGTGTTTGAATGTTGTAGTGTTAACAGTCAGTACCCTTCAATGGGGTGTCCACACAGTTTTGGCCATATAGTAGGTGTGATGGTCAGGAGTCTACAAACTTTTAACCACATTGTGTACTTGGACTTTTTGCCTTAGTGAATCAGTCTAAATATGTAGAGAACCATATATCATGTATCTCAAGACAAGAAATATACATACAAGAGTACATTAGTTTAATCTGTTAGAAGACTTCTTGTACTTTATATACTATCATCCTTCTTGGAGGATTGTTGAAATTATACTTGAGCGATTCAGATATTGGAGATATTGTGGTGCAAGACCTCTTTACCTTTTATGGACTCATTGCAGAGTGTGCCTATTACTAGTGTGTTTGGATTAATGATAATACCGATCCTACATTGTTTGTCAGTTGGTTGGTTCTTCATTTGCAAAGAGAATAGCAAGATTATAGATCTATACCAGTGATAGGAGACAAATATGGCTATGATTAAACAGTAGGGTTTAATAGTGAGTTATTTGAAGCCGAATTATAAAAGCAACAAATGAATGTAGCTCTCTATTCATTAACATATCATAAAATAAACAATGTAAGTATCTGAATGTGATTACATGGGAAGGAAGCATCATAAATAGTTACATAGTTCAGGGGTTGACAAGGAGTTTGCTGAAAGAAGGAGAGTGCAGAGTAACTTTCACTGTCCAATCACAGGCTGGGGGTGGGTCCTGGGCTCAGTAGAAGTGGACTGAATTATGTTGGCCATCAGACCGAGGGCATCTTGAATTGTGAATATTGCAAAAAAATATGTTTTTTTTAATGTTATCTTTTAATGGGCGGTAGTAGGGTCTGTGCTGGATGGACATATGTCTTTTTCCACAGAACCCTGCCCTCTATACGTTAGATCAGCGTTTCTCAACTCCAGTCCTCAAGGCGCCCCAATGGGTCATGGTTTCAGGATTTCCCTCAGATGAAATGGCTGTGGTAATTACTGAGGCAGTGAAACTGATAAAATCACCTGTGCAAAATAATGGTAAGCCTGAAAACATGACCTGTTGGGGCGCCTTGAGGACTGGAGTTGAGAAACACTGCATAATGCAGGCCATACACGGTCGAATTTCGAACGAATTTTCTTTTCAAAATCAGAAAATTCATTTTTTTTGTGATCCGATGATGCCACCATTGATTTTCAAAATTCGGCCGACCAAGCCTTCAATTTCACCTCATGTTGCTACAGAAAAGAATTTTCTTGGCCGGGAATCTTCTTTTCTCTTCGTAAATTTTCTTTTATCTCCGTACATTTTCTTTTCTTATTACATTTCTCGCACGATTCTCCCATCATTGATTAGAAAATCGTTCGTTTTTCAAAAAAATTTCCAACATGTCCGATTCCTCAAATTTTATTTCCACATGAAAATCGGCTGTTGCTGCAGCCCACTAATGGTGCGAAATTCATCCGAAAAGTCTTAGATACGATTTTCGAAAGAAAATTCTTTCGAAATTCGAACAGTGTATGGCCGGCATTAGATATAGATTTTGCCACATCCACAATTTACCACAGCATGTTTGGTGTGCTGCCTCATTATTGTCCTTTGGGTGTTCATGGGGACCCTGTCAGTAAGGCTGTGCAGAGCTCCATGATTACTAATGGCAAACCTGCATGTGCACAATAAAAAAGGACATTGGTGGGGACAATTTTGAAGGAACACAGCCCTGGGCAAGGCTAAACAGTAAAAAAATAGAAAAGCTCTTCTCACTCTAAACAGAAAAAAAAAAAAATAATAATAATTTTGGACAGAGTTTAAAAGGCATGAAAGAGGAACCTCAGAGACTGGAGAATCTAGGCAAGTAGCTAATGTGGGGAATACATTCCTGACCTGCTTACGTCTATCCACATTGGGCTGAAGCAGAAATCAATTAAGCCAGTGTGTCTTTATGGGCAGCCTACTGTCTAAATCTGGACAACCCTCTAGGCAGGAGAAGACCACCAGGAGAATCCACAGGGACCAATTGACAGTGATGAGTCAAAAAGCTGCAGATACCCTATGCTTAGCAGGGTTGAGAACCACATGGTGAATACCCTAAAGACGTCCATGCAAGGCCATGGTGTGTATAAGCCCTGAACGTAGAATGTAGGGAAGGAATTGTGGAAGAAAAGAAAAAAAATACCAGAGGGAACATATAAATGTTTATGGAGTGTTCCTGTCAGATACTGAACTCAGAACCTCCAATCTTGAGGCATAAATACTGTTACAATGACAACCTATCCAGCATGGACATGTATACCATTATGACGTCTGTCCCATACAGTGATATGAATCAGCGCTATGGTTTCCAGACAGAAAAACAGAATGTCCTCCACGCACTGCATACATTCCACTACAATACATATATTGTGTCTTGTATAAATACTACTGACTGCATCAGCTTCTGTTATGTTTACAGGATAGAACCGCCGTGATCCTAAATGCTTACATTATTGCTTTGCTAACGATGACAGTTCACATAATTATTACAGTACATTTATACTGTCCTCGTTATGGAGACTGAGCAGCATCAGGAGGCCAGATAAGAAAAGGACGGCTCATTTAGCCTGCTAGGTTCCAGTCCCAATGCCAGGAAAAACACATTATAGAAATATGACCCTCTCTGTGTCCTGTTCGCAGTGACATTGGATCGATTAGGAGAATAAGGTTGCATGTTATCCAAGACCACATAAAAAAGGACCACCCGGGCTACTCCGCCTTTTGTCCACTATGTTCTACTTTCAGTGTGAGGACCTATAGCAGTGATGGCGAACCTTGGCACCCCAGATGTTTTGGAACTACATTTCCCATGATGCTCAACTACACTGCAGAGTGCATGAGCATCATGGGAAATGTAGTTCCAAAACATCTGGGGTGCCAAGGTTCGCCATCACTGACCTATAGGATCCTTATTTTATCAGTGTGTGTTAAAACTCCTCTCTGGCCAAAGACCCCTCTTCCCATTATCCTCCCTACCATAATGAATTCCCCAATAGTATTTTAAAGAAGAATAGCCTAAATGGCAGAAATATTTATGTGAATTCTTAGTCATGTGACATGCCAGGTTCAGAGTCATCTCTTCCTCGCTGTAGAGTGAGAAAGTTCTTCTTTATGTAGCCGCATATCTAGTGACACAGGATCTTCCCATTGGCTGTATATCAGTGAGGTCCTCAGTGTCCTGAAGAATCCAAAGGCAACATGATGATGTCACAGCATCACCAGCTACTACAGCGCTATAGAATGACCAAGCATCATACATATGTGGAGGACTAGGCTTCTGACAAACACAAGAAAGAAACAGAGCAAAGAATGCAGACACTGCACACAAGACAGGTAAGTATAAGTACCCTAATCTTCGTTTGCAGGCTGCTTCTGTTTGAGTCTGAATTCCCTAGAGTAACTTGGATGTGCTGTATAAGGCTTTAATTTGGCCACTCATATTTTTATTGTAAATATACAGATGAAAAAAATTGAAAAATAAAATTGTTGTATTAGATATATTTATATTACTGAAATTGTGTTTACATTGCAAGACCACAGTGAAAGAATTACTATTATTGACTATCATGGTGATCATAGGATTTGGAACCACTATGACAACTATGTTCTTTGAACTATGTGCGCTGATAGCAGAGACATAACTAGAACCTTCAGGGCCCTGGTGCAAGAAACCATAAAGCCCCCCAACAGTAGCGGAAAGCTAGGGCACGGCCACAAGCGAGATTTTTATGAACCTGGTAGCAGAGGCGGACTGACAACTCATGGGGTCCCCTGGGCAATAGGAGATTATGGGGCCCCGGGCAATAGGAGAAGATTATGGGGCCCCCGGGCAATAGGAGATTATGGGGCCCCCAGGCAATAGGAGATTATGGGGCCCCCAGGCAATAGGAGATTATGGGGACCCCAGGCAATAGACTATGGGGCCACACAGTATACACACACATACAGTATACACACACAGACACACAATATACACACACAGTATACACACACAGAATACACATACACACACTGAAAAGATACTGGAAAGGCGGGGCAGCTATAATCTTGGGGTGTTTGAAAAAACACAGATTTTTACATACTGTCCCTGGTTTTATTGAGGCTGGCAACCCTGATGGGGCTCCTTAGTGGCATGGGGCCCTCGGGCAGTGCCCGAGTGTCCGAATGGTCTGTCCACCCCTGCCTGGTAGTTCCGCCACTGGTGGCAGGATTTTTAATTTATTCATTATTTTTTACCATCTTATTTTACATTTTTTACAATTTTATTTGTTTAAATTTTTTAGGAGCCCCATTGGGGAGCTTTGGTGAAATATCACTGGTCTAAGCAGATCGCTGATGTTTCACCTTTGGGACAGAGAAAAGAGATTAAGGACACAACTCTCAATCTCCTTCTCTGTAGCCTCAGCAGCACAAAATGAATGTTAGGAATAACTCTGTCCCATTCATTCATAAACTGAAGTATAGTACACACAGTTTTCTATGCCTCAGTTATGAATGAACAGAATAAGTGATCCGTACTTCTTTTATGTAAAATATGAGACACTCACTTGCCAGGATGACCATGTCCATTCCCCAGAATATGCTCATGATCCAGCCAACCATGACAATAGCTGTGAGGATCTGGATGAGGGCAGCAGCTATATTCAGCCAAAAGACGCAGCATATGTGTCGGTCGGGGAGGTCTGTCCTGGCTCCACACAGCACAGTGAACGCTGATACAAACGTCCCTAAAAACAGAGAGAAAAAGAGACAGGTCAGATATGGTGACCCTGGGGGAAAGCAACTGGCAACAAAAATGACACAGTCTAATGGAACAGACCGAGAAATCATACAGGAAATCATCAATAATTCAGGCTGTTTGGGTCATATTTATACCAGATTAAACATTAGCCGTAACTAATGGATTTTCTTTTTTATTTTATATGAAAATTCCCAGGTGAGGGCTAAATGATTCCGATTTTTTTTTTTAATGTTTGAAATGAGGCTAACTTCAAAACAATTTTTATTTCTTAAAGCGGAGTTCCACCCAAAAGTGGAAGCTCCGCTTATCTGCCCTTCCCCCCACCCCCCCTCCGGTGCCAAATTTAGCACTTTTCAGGGGGGGGGGGGGGGGGGGGGAGCGGGTACCTGTTTTTGACAGGTACCCATCCCCACTTCTGAGAGCCCATGGAAACATCGGTTGTGGTGACGACATCGCTGGATTCCAGGACAGCTAAGTGTCCTAATATTAAAAGTGAGCAGTTACAGTATGTGTAGCTGACTTTATATTTTTAAAAGGTCACTCCAAGAAACCAATAGTTCCAAGAGATGTCACCTACCTGTCCATGCCTGTTGCTTTTCATATTGGATGTGCTTTAAGGACAATTGCATTGTCAGTACAGTCATCCATTATATGACCCCCTCCTCCCCAAACTTGAAAAAGTATTCACACCCCTTGAAATATTTAACATTTTGTCATGTTAAAACCAAAAATGTAAATGTATTTTATTGGGATTTTATGTGATAGATCAACACAAAGTGCTGCATAATTGTGAAGTGGAAGGAAAATGATAAATGGGTTGCAAATTTTTTTACAAATAAATCTGTGAAAAGTGTGGCGTGCATTCATATTCAGTAGGGGTTTAACGAATCAAAAAACTCGGATCGTTCCTCGGATCAGAGTCACGGATCGGATCTTAAAGCATATAATAATTGAATTTGCAAAAACCTGCAAAAATTCTACTACCATACAGTCCCTACTGTAATATCCACAATCTCCCCCACTGTAATATCCATGGAGTATGGCCGGGTACGGCTGAGCATGGCTGGGTACGGGTGGGTATCGCTGAGTATGGCTGGGTATCACAGAGTATTGCAGAGTATGGCTGGGTATGGCAGAGTATGGCTGGCTATTGCAGAGTATTGGCACGGTATTGCAGGGTATTGGCAGGGTATGGCAGAGTATTGGCAGGGTATTGCAGAGTATTGGCAGGGTGTGGCAGAGTATTGGCAGGGTATTGCAGAGTATTGGCAGGGTATTGCAGAGTATTGGCAGAGTATTGACAGGGTATTGGCAGGGTATGGCAGAGTAGGGAGGGATGGCTGAGCATGGATGGATGTGACTGCAATTGTCACAGAGCAGCGTTGTGGGCACTACAGAGCCAGCCCACAGCGCTGCTGCCATCTGATCTCTCCCCTCCACTGTACAGATCAGTACACAGAGGGGAGAGAGGAACCGGTTTGTTTACAAGTGATCACTCCGTCATTTGACGGAGCGATCCCATTGTAAACGGCCACGCTCGGGTGTACCAAGATGGCCGCCGCTCCGGAGCTAGGCCGAAGCCGTGGCCTTTCCTAAGGCCGAGGCAGCGGAGCGCTCCGCAGATCCCAGGGTGTGCCAATTCAAACAGGGTGACCCGTTCGGATCACGGATCGGTGACGATCCGTTGCACCCCTAATATTCAGCCCCCCCTGAATCAATGCTTTGTAGAACCACCTTTCACTGCAATTACAGCTGCAAGTCTTTTTGGGGAAAGCTCTACCAGCTTTGCACATATAGAGAGTGACATTTTTGCCCATTTTACTCTGCAAAATATCTCAAGCTCTGTCAGATTGGATGGAGAGCGTTTTTGTACAGCAATTTTCAAGTCTTGCCACAGATTCTCAATTGGATTTAGGTCTGGACTTTGACTGGGCCATTCTAACACATGAATATGCTTTGATCTAAACCATTTCATTTTTAGCTCTGGCTGTACGTTTAGGCCTTATGTACTCTACTGCTGGTAAACGGACGTTTAGGAGCAGGCAGCTGAGTTTAGATGCTTTTTTTTGGAATGCAAATAAATGGGTTCAGATGGATGTTCAGATGCATTTGAAAACGACAAATGCCTGTAACAGCTTGTAAACGCTGCTAAAAGTGGTAACTTGCATTTAGCAGCGTTTCGTTTACAGACATTTTTCATTTTAGCAAAAAAATAAAAATAAAACGCAGCTAAACGGCCATTTTTAGACGCCGGTTTCTAGCTGTCAAGTTAAATCGTTCAGGAGAGGTTGAACAACATCTGTGTACATGAAGCCTCTTGCTGACTCAAACAGGCTTTCTTCTAAAATTGTCCTGTATTTGGCTCCATCTTCCCATCAACTCTGATCAGCTTCCCTATTCCTGATGAAGAAAAACATCCCCACAACATGATGCTGCCACCGCCATGTTTCACAGTGATGATGTGCAATGTTTTCCGCCACACATAGTGTTTTCCTTTTAGGCCGAAAAGTAAAATTTTGGTCTCATCTGACCAGAGCACTTTCTTCCACATTTGCTGTGTCCCCCACATGGCTTCTCGCCAACTGCAAAATGGGACTTCTTATGGCTTTCTTTGTACAATGGCTTTCTTTTTGCCACTCTTCCATAAAGGCCAGATATGTGGAGTGCACGATTAATAGTTGTCCTGTGGACAGATTCTCCCACCTGAGCTGTGGATCTCTGCAGCTCCTCCAGAGCTACCATGGGCTTCTTGGCTGCTTCTCAGATGAATGCTCTCCTTGCCTGTCAGTTTAGGTGGACGGCCATGGTTTGGTAGGTTTGTAGTTGTGCCATACACTTTCTATTTTCAGATGATGGATTGAACAGTGCTCCGTGAGATGTTTAAAGCTTGGGATATTTATTTATAACCTAACCCTGCTTCAAACTTCTCCACAACTTTATTCCTGACTTGTCTGGTGTGTTCCTTGGCCTTCATGATGCTGTTTGTTCACTAAGGTTCTCTAACAAACCTATGAGGGCTTCACAGAACAGCTGTATTCATCCTGAGATTAAATTACACACAGGTGGACTATATTTACTAATTAGGTGACTTCTGAGGGCAATTGGTTCCACTAGATTTTAGTAAGGGGTAACAGAGTGAAGGTAGCTGAATACAAGTGCACCCCAAATTTTTCACATATTTGTAAAAAAACTGTTAAGAACCATTTATAATTTTCCTTCCACTTCACAATAATTTGCCACTTTGTGTTGGTCTATCACATAAAATCCCAATAAAATACATTTATGTTTTTGGTTGTAACATGGCGAAATGTGGAACATTTCAAGGGGTATGAATACTTTTTAAAGGCACTGTATACAGTACCTACCTGTACTGACTCTTACGAGAGTTAAAGTGATACTTATGCCGTGTACACGTGATCGGACTATCTGGCGGACTTAGTCCGGTGAACAAACCGCCGGACTTTGCAGCAGAGGTCTGCTGGACGTTCCAAACAAGTGGACCTGCCCACACACGACTGGCCTTTTCCGGCGGACTATGGAGGGACTTTTGAAATGAACGGACTTGCCCACACACGGAGAAAAGTCCATTCATTTTGAACGCGGCTCCAGGTAAACGGGACTAGCGCAGGAAGTCAATGTCGCCGCCTCCATCGGCGAGATTGACACCTTGCTAGCACCGTCACCTGGTATGGACTTAAAGGGGAAGCCCTATGCTCCTCCGCTAGTAAAAGAGCTAGTAAAAGAGCAGAAGATAGCGGAGGAGTCCGGCGAGAAGACTCCCCAAGACGGAAGAAGAGAAGACCACCGGAGCTGTCCAATAAATTATTAAAAAAACTTGTGTTGTGTTTTTATTTACACTTTTTTCACCAGGTGAATGGGTAGGGGTACATGGTACCCCATAATCATTCACATAGGGTGGGGGTCCGGTATCTGGGGGCCCCCTTATTAAAGGTAGCTTCCGAATTCCGATAAGCCCCCGCCCGCAGACCCTGACAACCAACGGCCAGGGTTGTCGGGAATAGGCCCTTGTCCTCATCAACATGGGGACAAGGTGCTTTGGGGTTGGGGGCCGCCCCTTCCCCACATCACCCCCCATGTTGAGGGCACGCAGCCTGGTACGGCTCAGGAGGGGGGGGGGGCGCTCGCTTGTCCCCACCCCCCTTCCTGACTGGCCAGGCTACGTGCTTGGATAATGGTTTCTAATGGACTTTGGGGGGACCCCCATGCCCTTTTTTCGGTGTAGGGCTTCCCCTTTAAGTCCATACCAGGTGACGGGGCCAGCAAGGTGTCAATCTCGCTAATGGAGGCGGCGACATTGAGTTCCTTCGCTAGTTCCGTCTACCTGGAGCCACATTCAAAATGAGCGGACTTTTCAAAAGTTCATTTCAAAAGTCCGGCGGACTAGCGCACAGACTGGCGGATTGTCCGCCGGACTGCCGAGTCCGACGGACAATTTTGAGTCAAAACTTCTTTCTAAGTCCACCGGACTTTTGGGAACAAAAAGTCCACCGGAGCCCACACACGGGCAGATTGTCTGGCGGACTCTGGTCCGCCGGATAGTCCGATCGTGTGTACGGGGCATTAGTCACACCGGTGCGACTTGTCATGCAATTTGATCCTTTCAAATCGCATTGACAAGTTAGACCCTATTGTCCACAATGGAAGAGGACAAACCGGTGCAACTCTGATGGATTTTGGACGGAATTTTGAAAGCACTACTTTTTGCAAGTTCAGGTACGACTTGCATAGACATCTGTGCATGAAGTCACGCAGATGTCTTCCAAGTAGCACCTGTAGTCGTACTACTTTGAAATCGTGCTACATCATTTGATGCCGCGATAGGTGTGACTAGGGTGTAAAGACTACAGAATTTTTTCTATTTTCATTTTTTTTTTTATGAAAAAGAGATAATACTTACCTACTCTGTAGGATATTGCACAGAAAGTTTGCTTTTCTCCACTTCTGGCAGTCCCACACTGGTGCTTTCAGCTTCTCCCTCCTCTGAGCATCTCCTGTAGCAAGCTAGGTGCTAAGGAGACACCTATGCATACGAGCTCTTGAGCTGGGCTGTGTGTGTCCATAGGCACTCACAGCGCAGTAAGCCATGCGCCTGCTTCCTTCTGACAGGAGTTTGACTGACAGAAGCAGGAACTTATGGCTCTTGCTGCCCCCAGTTTTTCCTGTGAAAGCAAGAAGTGAATGGAGTGGTGCTGGAGCCAGAGACAGCGCTGGAATGGTGACATCGGCCCATGTATTTTTTTTCTTTGGGACAAGAGAGGTATGACTGGTAGAGGAGGTATATTTTTATATAATGCAGAGAATGCATGAAGGTAAAAAATGTTTGGACTTTAGTACCACTCTAACCCCTTTGCACTGGCGCCTCCCGGCCCTTTAAGAGGCTTCATATGCCAGGGGGGGAAGGGTTTATGAACATGTGCCTGCCGTGATTGGCTGTCATGGCGATCACATGATCAGAAAGCTCCCCCAGGCGCTGACAATATGCAAATATGCGGCCTCTTGGCAGGTGGGCCTTGCCGAGCGGCCACATATTTACGTACCAATTAGCCAACACAGCTGTCCTCAAAGCGCGCACCCTCCACACTCCCGACACAGATACTGGCGGCTAAGAAGTGATTGGGAGCTTTCCGATCATGTGATCAACGTGACCATCGGCATCTGAAACCTCTTAAAGGGCCAGGAGGCAAGGCAGGGTTTATGATCATGGGACTGTTGTGATTGGCTGTCACAGCAATCACATGATCATAAAACTTAAGAAGTGATCGGGAGCTTTACCGTTAGCTGCCGGTAACTGTGCCGGGAGCTCGCAGGGTGCACACTCTTGGCACAGCCGTGTCCGCTAATTGGTATGCAAATATGTGGCCGCTCAGCACCAAGGCGCACCCGCCGAGAGGCCACATATAAAAAACGAAAACTGCTATACAAATGCAAATAATAAACAGCAGAATGCAGTATGCAATTTTTTTTTTTTTGCCCTTAGTTACTCTTTAATTGAAGCACATAAATGTGAATCTGACCTTTTTTTTTCACCATGTCCCAAAGTGCCTTTTACAAGTAACGTGACATTTCTCATATTACACGCTCACATGAGGAGGATTCTACAGAAGAGAATGTTATCTCTATTAATAATATATGATATGTAGACATGATGTTTGGAGACAGCGTACCGCCACGAGATGCCTTATATCCTCATTCTGAGAAATGTCAAGGACATCTTAATATGTTTATAGCAAATACTGTATCTCTTTCTGGGTATAGTAATAGGATAAGGCAGTAAGAAAATCTTTTGTATATTGTCATACTGTAACATAACTTTAAATTGGATAGCTCTGCTCTTCGGAAATGCATTCTGGGTAAACGTTTTAAGTAGGGCTGTGGAAATTATTAAAGATTTATTCTTCAATTAATCGTTAATTTTTTTGATCGATCAAATATTTTTTTGATCGATCAAAATACTCACCTCTGCTGGCTTCCAAGTCTTCAGGGTGTTCTGTCGGAGATCCAGTGACGTCACGGACATCACAAGGGGGGATGAGTCCAGTGACGTTGAAGTTCTGATTGAACGTAACGCTTTTGGGGAAGAAGAAGAAGCTACGCATGATGTCACCCGCTGCTGCCCTACGGAACTAACACGATTGTTGGCTTTACATCCTGTGTTTTTATCATCTTTATATGAGTAGTTTGTGTTTGAACACAAAAATGTAATCTTATACTTAAGCGGTGAGCAGTTAGGTCTTTTCTTTCTACCCATGACCTGGCGTCTTTCTAGAGGTCTGAGATCTAAGGAGACGCGAGAGAAGTTTATGGTCCGTGTTAACCCTTTTGATACCCGCTTGCATGACCACCTGTTTGAACAAGGGTCCATGCCATAAGATAAGAGTGATTAGTTAGACCGGAGGGGGAGGGATTGTCACGCTACTGTGGAAAAAAAATTACGTTAGTGCTACGGTTTGAATTCAAAACGTATTTGTGTGAACTGTGAAGTTAAGTCATGGATTGTGGAAACTAACTAGTGTCAGATGATTGTATATAGTGTATACCATATTTACCATTGACTAATACAGAGTTGCAATGCAAGGAGATCAGCTAAAAGTAGTTGGATATGTATGTGCATTATCATTAAACTAAATTAGTCGATTAATCGTTAAAAAAAATCAATTAATCGAACATGAAAATTTTAATCAGTATAGCCCTAGTTTTAGGTATGATTTCCAAAGGCACATTGCACCTCTCCATGAAAGAATCACTATGAATCAGTATTGGTTGTCATTCACTTCACTCGCTTAATTCTCTTGATAGTCCAACTTTTCCCAAGCTCCATCATTGCCCATGCATCAATGCAAAAATTACAGGTTAATCCTACAATAAACTCAGTTATCTGATACATCCTGTGCTTTCTGCCTGTGCATGTCCATAACTTGGATGGTTTTTCCGACAGAATCCCGTTCAAGCTTGTCTTGCATACACGCGGTCACACAAAAGTTCTCTGAACTTTCGGCCATCGAGAACGCGGTGACGTACAACACTACGACATGCCGAGAAAATGAAGTTCAATGCTTCTGAGCATGCGTCGAATTGTTTCCGAGCATGCGTAGGAATTTTGCACGTAGGAATTTGTACAGACGATCGGACTTTCCGATCTGAACTTTTTTTTTTTTTATGTAGCACTACCTCCCAAAGGGGTTGCAGATACATGCTGCACAGCCAAGCACACAACTTTATGTTTTATTGGGGGGGTAATAACTTTGATAGGAATTATGGGATGCCTAACTTGACAACAAAATCAGGGACAACTTCCTCTCTATATTTTGCAAAGTAGCACAATGTGGTGTGAACTGTATCCTAGAGTTCCTCAACTACTCTGTAGAGAGTGATCTCAGCTCTACCACTGCAGGAAATGCTAGCCCACCCGGCTGCCTCTTCACCAGCCCACCTGGCTTCTATTCACCAGTCTGCCCGACTGAGTCTTCATTACTCTCCCCGACTGGAGATCTCCCAGGACAAGGTAAGGAAGATTTAAGCACACCACTATCTTACAAAGAGACCTGCTACATGTGGTAGTCTCTCCCTTTGCAAGTCCTATCACCATGCTGTAGTACTTACACTGTCCTCTCCTTGCTTCTGCTGCCTCTCAGCGAAGCCTCCTTCCAACTTCTCCTGTGGTGGGATCCTTCCAGGCCAGCCACCTGATCCCTCGAGGGCTACCGACAGTTTCTTCAGCACTACATCTCCATCTTCCACCCGACTCATCTTCCAGTGTGACTCATCCAGAATTAAGGGCTCACTTAGTTCCCTGCCAGACACACTGCCTGGGGACTGGCTAAGTTCTGCCAAATATGCAGAGCAACCCCCCCCCCCCCCCAGCCTCCACCACCCTCTAGTCTCTAGAATGTTCTCCAACTTTCTAGATCCAGGGGGAGGCACCAGAGAGCTGTCTGTATGAGTCATGCTGCCCTGAACTCTAATAACCCTGACCCAATTACAGTGTCACTGGTTAAGTATGAGTCAGGATATGGTTTACCTACTCTCACACAAGTAGCACACTAGAGGGTGCTACATTTATTTAATGTGTAAGTATGCTGAGTACATATGCACATTATAATAATAATAATAGTAAAAAGTCACATGGGGCATACACACAATTGGAATATACGATGCAAAGCTCCCGTCTGACTTTTTCTGTCGGAAATTCCGCTCGTGTCTACACGGCATAACTGTATCTGTATATTGAGCCCTCCAGAGCAGTGCTGTCACAGCTCCTCCGGCACTTTTATCTTCACCAGGTCTTCTTTCCTTCTGGCTGTTTGAATGGCCGGGGCTGGAATGACGTCACTGCACATGTGTAGGCGAGGTTATCGGCAATTGCCAATGTCAATATCTTCTAATTGGTGCACATTTAGGAGATATTCATTGTACCTGCAGGGAAGCTTGTAGCATAAGTTACACTAGGGGACTTTACTAGCACTTTAACTGTTAATTGATTTTAGTTACTTACAGGATATTGCTAACATATTATTGTTTCAAAAACAGAGTTTCTAAGGTTTAAAGTATATGCATATACAGACACACACACACACACACTCTCTAGGACTTGGAAAATTTGTTTAAATGCCTGAATTTCAAATCATCAGCTTTTCCAAAACAACAGAAATAATTAACTTTAATTAGTTCAATAAATTAACTTTATGATAGACGATTTTCGTGAAAAAAAAAACACAGTTTGGTGGCTGTGCCTCGCCGACAGATGTACAAGATCATTAAGTCATCTCATTTATGCATACTGCTTTGTAAACAAGCTACAAAAAGAGAAATTGAATATTCCAGGACAGAGATCTATTTATGAGACTCATAGCTTCAATTTGTTCCCTGCAGATTTACATTAAAGATGTGCGTGTTAAATATATATTTTTTTCCTAACATATTAATTTCTCATCTGCAAATGCTTGATCTGTCGAATCCCTAAGAAGGCAATAATATCTCACTCCTCATTAGTTTCGAACTGCCTCTCTCAACGTTACCACATAGGAACCCTTGAAATAACATTTAAATCTCAGGGAAGCCCTGCTAAATAATATTCTGTCTATAGCTCCTGGTACATGAGCATGGGCAGTTCTAATAATAAAAAAAATGTATATATATATATATATATATATATATATATATATATATATATATATATACACACACACACACACACACAGACAGTATATATAATTAAAAGAAAGAGTTGATGATTTCTGGGTAACACTTATATTTATGAAAAAATAATTTTCCGTAATAACCATGAAAGTAAACAAATAAATAATAACATTTGTGGTCAATGGATAAGTGCCCTCTCTTACATTGGTAGTCTGTGGATACGCGCCCCCTTACATTAGTAGTTAGTAGTTACGTGCCCCCTTAGATTGGAACTCACTTACATAGTTTCCAGCCCCCTTATACTGGTCAAGGGAGAGGTGCTACTTTGCTACTTTAGATATGTGGTTGTTGGAAGAGAGAACTCCTTAAGCCCCGTACACATGATCATAAAATCATATGAAAAATACTGCTTTCAAATCGATTGTACGATATCCGGATCATTAGTACAGAGCTTTCGAGTACCGATCATGATAGTTCATTTGATATTATCCGATTGGACATGCACAATTTTTTTTTTTCACACAATGTCAGATTGTATCATTTTTGCTTAACCAGTACAGTTTTCGTTCAAAAATGCAATACAAATACATTACAACCCATTACATTGCTTCCAAAATTTTGATTCTGTTGTACAAGAATTTTGGTGACTTTAGTAAAGTCTTCAGGTTTGACCTGAGATTAAAAAACGGACGATCATTTGTCTGATAATCTCATTGTGTGTACCAGGCTTAACACTGGGTGTCAGTGGAACAAATGGTCTGCTACATTAGTGTTCATCGGGAAGATGCTTAAAGAGGAGGTCCTCCCAGCTAAAAATTGAAAAAGTCATCAGCTACACATACTGTAGCTGCTGACTTTTAACAATAGGACGCCTACCTGTCCAGGAATCCTGTGATGTCGGCACCCCAGCAGATGTTTTCATCAGCTCTCGGGTGCTGCCGATGCCATTCGTAGTAAGGGTACCCAGCAGTGAAGCCCTGCGTCTTCACAGCTGGTTCCCTACTGCGCATGTACAAGCGCACTGCGCTTTCTGAGTGGCCTGGCAGAGGGGTAGAAGGAGGGGGGCCAATCTTCCGAATAATCGCGCTGCGGCATGATCTCCCAAAAGTGGGGACAGGTACCTGTCAAAAACAGGTACCCACTCCCCCCCCCCCTCAAAAAGGTACCAAATGTGGCACCGGAGAGGGAGAAGAGTCAGATAAGCGGAGCTTATACTTTTGGGTGGAACATCAATGCCCAAAAAGATTTGTGCTGCTGCATTTTTAACATTGTATGGCAATGCACATCATTGGCACCAGTGGACTCAATAATAACTATAGCATTGGAGTCAGTGGATGCAGTAATAACTCCAGCATTGGTATCAGTGGCCACAAAAATAACTCCCAGTATTAGTGCCAGCGGAAGCAATACATATCCACCATTGATTTCAGTGGCAGTAATAATAACCCCCAGCATTAAAGTCAGTGGCTGAAATTATAACCCTCAGCATTAATGTCAGTGGCAGCAGCAATAACCTCCAACATTGGTTTCAGTGGCTGCAATATTTACCCCAACATTGGTGTTACTGGCATTACTATTTACCTACATAGTCTGTGCAGTGTTGGTAACCCCTCCTGCACTGGTGGCCAATTAAAGTGCTTTTTAACATCTCTACTTCTCCCCCACCCCGTTGGTGATTGCGTACCTCATTACAGGCTCCTGCACTGCTCTCTCTTTCCACAAAGCCAGGACTTTAGTTGTACTGTGGCCAAGGATCATGCTATCTACAGTAGAATCTTCCTTTCAGTGCTGGGTGCTGGAAAGCAACCACTCTGCTGCCTTCTGGTACCCAATGGGTGGTGGGCCTGTACTAATGAGTGGCATAAAGCAATATAAACAGGTATAGCTGAGAATTCCTGACCTGTAACATTCCTTTAAACCAGTAACTGATGTTACCAAAAAAGCAGATTACTAACAATGAGGCCATTCATTTACCTTCTCTATTTAGTGAGTTAATGACCAGGAACAAGCATGCAGCCAGTGAAAGGTTTGGATACTTCATATGCCTTCATGTGCCTGTGTCCAAATATACAGTGGGGCAAAAAAGTATTTAGTCAGCCACCAATTGTGCAAGTTCTACCACTTAAAAAGATGAGAGAGGCCTGTAATTGTCATCATAGGTATACCTCAACTATGAGATACAAAATGTGGACAACCACATTGTCTGATTTTTGAAAGAATTTATTTGCAAATTATGGTGGAAAATACGTTTTTGGTCACCTACAAACAAGCAAGATTTCTGGCTCTCACAGACCTGTATCTTCTTCTTTAAGAGGCTCCTCTGTCCCCCACTCATTACCTGTATTAATGGCACCTGTTTAAACTTATCAGTATAAAAGACACCTGTCCACAACCTCAAACAGTCACACTCCAAACTCCACTATGGTGAAGACCAAAGAGGTGTCGAAGGACACCAGAAACAAAACTGTAGACCTGCACCAGGCTGGGAAGACTGAATCTGTAATAGGCAAGCAGCTTGGTGTGAAGAAATTATCTGTGGGAGCAATAATTAGAAAATGGAAGACATAAAAGACCACTGATAATCTCCCTCGATCTGGGGCTACACGCAAGGTCCCACCCTGAATGACCTGCAGAGAGCTGGGACCAACGTAACAAAGGCTACCATCAGTAACACATTACGCCACAAGGGACTCAGATCCTGCAGTGCCAGATGTGTCCCCCTGCTTAAGCCAGTACATGTCCGGGCCAGTCTGAGATTGATGGCTGACTAAATACTTTTTTGCCCCACTGTATATGGACCTAACTGTATGTAAAGAAGGGGAGAAATTAACTCATCCCACTAAATACTTACATGTCATTTCAGTCTAAATCATGTGAACAAGAAAACTGTAGGCTGCTTAAAATGTTACTGTAACGCCGCGTACACATGACCGGACTTTCCAGCGGAAAAGGTCAGACGGAATAATTTCATCGGATATGCCGATCGTGTGTGGGCTTCAGCTGACTTTTTTTTTTTCAAAAAGTCTGACTGACCTAGAAATAGAACACGTTTTAATTCTTTCCGACGGAATCAATTCCTATCGGGAAAAATGTTTGTCTGTATGCTAGTTCGACGGACCAAATACGACGCAAGGGCAGCTATTGGCTACTGGCTATTGAACTTCCTTTTCTAGTACCGTCATACGTCATCGCATTTGAAACGAAGGACTTTGGTGTGATCATGTGTAGGCAAGTCCGTTCAGTCGGAACAACTGTCAGAGTTTATTCTGATTTAAAGTCCGGTCGTGTGTACGCGGCATTAGTTGCTATGATTGTTTTCATGAATATCCAGTTAATAATATGTGATGGATATGCTTGTTTACCATGCATGTACTCATTTTGCTATGTCATGTTTTTTATGTATTGTATAAAACATGTCTTCCAACATTGATTCATCTTTTAGCCATGCTGGACCTACCTCATTTAAAGTCCCAAACCCTCTATTTCTTATACTGCTAATACTAAGCTGAAATTTACTGTTTGTTTCAAGCCCAGACTTCAATATAGCTTGTCCTGAAGAGTGTTCTCAGTTGTACATATAATAAAAAGATTCTGGACAGCTGCATTTCCAAAAATCCTTTTATTAAAGCTTCATATGACAAGTGGTTGACAGATGGAGCAGGAGACAAAAAGGTAGATGCGTTTCATGCAAATGTTAGCGCTTAGTCATTACAGGTAATGACTAAGCGCTAACATTTGTGCAAAACTCACCAAATGTATTATACCCCACACAGACTATTTAGGATGGGCAGAAGAGATGACCCTATTTGCCAAAAGTGCCAGGTGGCAGATGGTACCTTTATTAATATGGTATGGGAGTGTGGTAAAGTAAGACCGTTGTAGTCACAAGTGTCCCAGTTTATTGCAGGTACTTTTGATCTCCCGAATATATGCAGCCCACTCTTGGGACTTCTGAGGGTAATAGAAGACGAGGTGATGAATAACAATCAACATGTACAAATATATAAGGGGTCCATATAGGGAACTTGGTGTCGAGTTATTCACTTTACAGTCAACAAAGAGGACAAGGGGGCACTCTTTACGTCTAGAGGAAAAGAGATTTAATCTCCAAATACGGAAAGGTTTCTTCACAGTAAGAGCTGTGAAAATGTGGAATAGACTCCCTGCAGAGGTGGTTATGGCCAGCTCAGTGGATTGCTATAAGAAAGGCCTGGATTATTTCCTAAGTGTACATAATATAACTGGGTACTAACATTTATAGGTAAGGTTGATCCGGGGAAAATCCGATTGCCTCTCGGGGATCAGGAAGGATTTTTTTCCCCTGCTTTAGCAAATTGGATCATGCTATGCTGGGGTTTTTTGCCTTCCTCTGGATCAACTGTGGGTATATGGGCGGGTATGATATTTATTATATATATATATATATTTTTTTGTGGTTGAACTGGATGGATTTGTGTCTTTTTTCAACCTGACTAACTATGTAACTATGTAACTATGTAACAATACGAGACAGTTCTTACAATTACTGTATTACTATGTAAGAAAACTCATAGTCTTGAACTGGATAAAGAGAGATGTTCTTACTTTATCCGCATGGAAAGGACTGGTTAACGCAAATATTACCCTGTGCAGAATGACTTATGAAGCAAGAGGTAGTAAGAAAAAATTTAATAAAATATGGGAAAGATGGATAAGTTCGATGGAAATTACACTATGTGACATCTAAAGGCCAAGGCTATACACTACAGTTGAATAATATTTAATGAGAGATGCTACTGGAGAGGGTATATCGGGGGGGGGGGGGAGGGGGGGCACACAGCACAGACATGTCTGGGGGAATCAACCTCCATGGTTTTGGTTTATAAATTGTTTTGTTAGTTTGTATTTTGTTTTACCATGCCACATGTTGATGGATAATACGAACCATAACTACTACGGACACATGGTAAATTATACAAAAAAATGCTATACGTACTAACATATCTTTAGCTACGGACTGTACAACCTTGAAAATAGTACATACTGATGATGACTTGTTGATTATGGTTGAGAAAGTATTTTGTAAATGATGCCTTCTTTTTTATGTATGTACACTTGGCAAATAAAAACTTAAAAAAAAAAAAAAACATTTGTGCAAAACGCATCTACTTTTTTGTCCCCTGCTCCATCTGTCAACCACTTGTCATATGAAGCTTCAATAAAAGGATTTTTGGAAATGCAGCCATCCGGAATAATTTTCTCATGTTACACAGAAGGCAAGCTGTGCTAGCACCTGACTAGTGTGTGGGGATTAACCAGAGACTCACTCAACTGGAGGGGCTATTCTTGTCTCAGTTCTACATAGTTCTTGTTTTTGGTGTGTCCTACCTACTTCCTTCAACACTATTCAAGTTCTCCAAAAATAAAAACAACAATAACACCTAGACCTAGGTCATTGAAACGTGTGATGAGCCTGTGTGTCTGGCTGTGGGGCAAAGCCTATGGGGAAGACCTTGAGGCTCCGTTCACATCTGAGCCATCCGAATCATGGGCGGAATCGCGGTAATTCTGCTCGTGATTCGAAATAGCGGCAAAACGCGGGACGCCCATGCAATCCCTGTCACTTCCAATGGCACCCTGATCGTGGCGCGAGTTTGGCGCCATTGTCGCCCGAGGACATGCGGTTAAATCATGCAAACAGAATCGTGGGACGCCTGTCGCCAAAAAGAAGTACAAGAAATTCTATTCGTGTGGAAAAAATTTATAAAATTTGGGAACAGTGTTGAATTTCATTTGTGTACAGTATTGCATGACCACGCAATTGCCAGTTAAACAGAGTGCTGAATAACAAAAAATGCTCATAAAACCTTCCGGAGATCAAGTAGTTAATTTTTTTAATTCTATTTCACAAACAACAAAAACAAGTTAGGACTCTATGAAGTCCCGGAACACTATGAGCTCTGTTTGAAAATACTTCACTCTGGACGATTGGATAATTAAATCCAGTTCTCCCATGACTGTTTAATATAATACGACTGGATACTAATATTTATAGGTAAAGTTGATCCAGGGAATATTCAATTGCCTCTTGGGGGATCAGGAAGGAATTTTTTCCCCTGCTGGACCAAATTGGAGCATGCTTTGCTGTTTTTTTTTTTTTGCCTTCCTCTGGATCAACTGTGGGTATAGGATTGTGTATAAGGGATTGTAGGTTTTTTTTCCCCTTTTCACACTGGGGTGGACGTAAACGTTAAAGCTTAACCTTTACCACTGTAATAAATCGGTGCTTTTCGGCCGATAGCGGGGCATTTTTAACCTCTGCTAGCAGCCGAATAAAGGGTTAATAGCGCCCGCAAAGCGCCGCTGTCTAATCACTTTGGCAGCAGTGCCCATTGATTCCAATAGCAGGGGCATAGAGAAGAGGTGTATACACTGCTCCCACACCGTCCGAAAGATGCTGCTTGCAGGACTTTTTCTAACGCCCTGCAAACGCACCGCTCCAGTGTGAAAGCTCTCGGGCTGTAGGGGAGGCGTTTTTTAGGTGCTATACAGGCGCTATTTTATCACTTTAGTGTCTGAAAAACG
Organism: Lithobates pipiens; assembly: GCF_037356315.1. Lineage (NCBI taxonomy): Eukaryota > Metazoa > Chordata > Amphibia > Anura > Ranidae > Lithobates > Lithobates pipiens. The sequence continues at coordinate 83,406,574 of NW_027507758.1, read as the reverse complement.
CCTCAGTGTGCAAGGGGTCTTATTGGTTGAACCAGATGGACTTTTTTTCAACCAGAATAACTATGTAACTATGTTTATTGGATTGGATTGAAAAGACTTTTGTGGTATATGGGCATTTGCATTTTTGTTTTCCCTTGCCAATGTACCTAACTGACACAATCTTGTCCATATAACATAGTATTCCTGGTAGTATACTTGAAAATAAAGAATTACAAAAAAAAGGTCTAATTCACAAAAGTAGGGTACATTACGGTTTGAGGATGCAGTTTTGTGGCCAAAACACTGACTAATTCAATTAGTCAGAAGCGCTTTGCATTACAAATCCACTCTTATAAATTAATTACTACAAATGAATTGGCAAGCTAAATGCTGAAAGAGAGAAAATCCGCCAGGCTGAGCAGTAAATCATGTAAAACGCTCCCAGCCACAGGGACGTTATAAAAAGACAAACGTATGGAAGTAATAGTTCACATAACACGCAAGGCGTTCTCGTACACGATACTAACGATGCACAATCAGGTCGGAATCATAGCTACAGCAGAAGTTGTTTGCATTGGAAAAGCTGTTCTAAAACACCTGCTGACAAGAGATGAGTGAGATCAAGAGTTTTACCAAATGTTTGCAAAAAATTAGGAGATTTTGGTAAAATATCTTCAGTTTTGAGAGATGCATTGGAGTCATTAGGGAAGTGAAATTAAACGTATGTGCACCCAAATGTTTTTTTGTATAGAGTAGGGTAGAGTTATAACCAGGCCTTTTTTTTTCTCAGGGAATAGGTGCAGGTACTCCCCGCTTTATGCCTTGTCTTCGTCCCCTACCCAACTCCGAGCACGTACCTCTGCAGTCAGGAACAATAGATCCCCCCACAACAACAGATTCCCACCAGCAACAATAGATCCCCCAGCAGCAATAGATCCCCAGCAACAATAGATCCCTGAAGCAACAATAGATCCTCCAGAAACAGTAGATCCCGGAAGCAACAAAAGATCCCCCAGAAATAATAGCTCCTCCCAGAAACAATAGATTATACCCCAGCGACAATAGACCCTCATCAACAAAATGCTACCCCAACAACAATACCCACCCCCCCGGGAACAATAGACCCCAATGTAATAATACAGTAGATCCCCTAGTAGCCAGCAACAACAGACTCTCCTTCAACAGTAGATTCCTACCAGCAACAAGTGACCCCCCAGCAACTTAAGATCTTCCCAGTGAAATAGATCAATAAACCTTTTAGCACACCCCAGCACCCCATTCAGTGCTGGAGGTGCCGGAGCTGCGCTCCCCCCCGAAAAAAAAGCACTGGTTAAAACTCAAGTTACTTTTTTTGCTGCCTCTGTCCTGCTTAGGGGATTTCTCTTTACTTCCTGTTCTGGAGATATAGCAGGAAATATGAGGACATCTACCCCAAAGGGAATTAAATTCTCATCTTAGAGAGTTGTCATGGGAACAAGTGTTCCCATTGGAGGATTTTAATAACCTTTTAATTTAATGACAGCTAAAAATGTTTGGATTTTCCCTCACTTCCTGTATCTATGACAATAGCAGCAGAAGAGTTTGGGGTGCATCTTCCCTGGGAAGACACAGAGAGCAAGAAGAATTTGACAAAGTACCTGTTCCCAGTTTATGAAATCAAGTCACAAAAGGTACTTCAGGTACTTGCGCTACTTGCATTAAAAATACATTTAATAAAGTATTAGAGCTTCACTAATTTGTGAACGGGAAGGGTCCTGCCTGACCATTTCTGTAGTTCAGTGCCAATTACAGAGTTTTTTCTGGTGCTTATTAGGCCAGCCATAGATGGCTCTGTATGCACCGCATACTAGCTCATTATGAAATACTTACCTTAGAACGAGGCCCAAATATCTCCGACGATCCACACCGCTGTGAGAGGCCGGAGCCGCGATATCGTCGCTCCCGCGCATGCGCGTGGGAGATTTCTTTCCGGCAAAGTCCGGCGTCTGCCGGGCTTTCAGCAGAAATTCCCCTGTGCGCATGCGCCGCTGGAATCAGCAGCTCATTGCGAGGGGAATATCTCCTAAACCATAGAGGTTTATGAGATATTTTTTTTACCCACAGGTAAGCCTTATTATAGGCCTACCTGTAGGTAAAGGTTTAAAAAAAAAAAACAGTATACAACCACTTTAATTGGACATTTTTTTTTTTTTTACTCACCCCTTCTTCATTGTTGCTATGGGGTCTCTTGTATTCTGCCTCTTCAGCTCCACAGCAATTTACGTAATTTCCCTTGGCGCTTGTGCTTGCTAGGGCTCCTGGGAGACGTGTTTCATTCTTTCCCAGGAGTCAGTGGGCAGCGCCGAGGCCTCTCATCGATGTGATGTGTGCTTACTGCGCATGTGCAAGAATGGGAGGTGCATGCTGGTTATTCAGCAGCACTGTAAACCTGGAAGTTTATCCTTGTGGGCTTTGCCAACCCACAAGCAAGATGGGAATGCCCAAGAAGGAGGAATATATGGTTAGTTTTTTAATAAAATAGCAACAAAAGTGGCACAATTTACCAGCCTAATGAATGAAAAATCAGCATACTATGAGCCCGGGTTCACACTATAACCCGCTGCGGAACGCACAGGAGCGCTGTGTGTCCCAGTTCCCCGTTTCAGGGAGGAATCCGGGCCGATTCTATGCCTGAATTCGGCCCTGAAACAGAGCCAAAGACGCACGCGTTTTTTCTAAAGTGCACTCCGCAGCCGCCCCGGAGATATGTGAACAGGCTCCATAAAGAGCCAGTCACATTCTCCTACTATGCGAATTAGATGCGGCGAAACGCACATCTAATTCGCATAGGTGTGAACCGGGTCTAATTGTAACAGATGGATTTAAAAAACAATTCTGATATATGTGGTTGGAACTCCGCTTTAAGTCCTAGCTAGACCCTTCCCTCTTCTTCTATGTTCCCTTAGTAAATCATGGGTGCTCAAGCTGTTGCAGAACTACAAGACCCATAGGCATTGCAATCCTGACAGGTATAAGTCCCATGAGACATGGCAAGGTCCCAAAGGCAAAGGCATGATGGGACTTGTAGTTTCGAAACATCTGGAGGGCCACAAGTTGAGCACCTACATTATGCCTTACTCAGTGTTAGTTATTCACAGAGACAGGGCTTGGGAAAGTCATTGTCTTCTAACACTCCAAAGGATTGGAAAAACATCCTCTGTACAGCAAATAGCTGAAGCGATATTTCATTGGATTGAACCTCTGTGGCTTATTGAAGAGTTAGGTGGCATGTCAATGAATAGAACAGCATTTGAAATGGAAGAACGGGTTTACTTTAAAGCAAGAGAATAGTGCCTATACCAGCAGGCCATTTACAACAATGAAAAAGGGGAAAGGCGTTACAGATCATTTCTCCTGAAAATGTGTTAACGACACATCAATATGACTTTCACTCCAATAATAACATTAATGGGAGATCACGCAGTGTTATGTGACAGGTCCACTTCACCAATCTCTGCACAGGGAAACGTTTTCCTGTTAATATTTCTTTCCGAATGGTCTTCTGAGGATGCAGAATCTTATTTCCTCTAAGAATTAGCCTTCTAATGACTGCAATTACCCATAATGACTGGCCAGACAAAGATTAGAGAGCTGATGATTCGGGCTTGTAAAAGGAAATGGACCTCTCTGTGTTTACACATCAGGGAAATATACGGCCTAATTAGTAGAGCGCAAAGGAAGCCGATTGTTTCTAAAGGTTGTTAAATGGTTAGGAGCCTGCACACAAATTGGGCCTCTGATAGAGGGCATGGGACCACTTCCAAGGGGTGGGAGGACCACTAAAAGTTTGTACTGGATGTCTGCACCCGTTATACCCTCTGCAAATGAAAAAACACACTGGGGTCTATTTATAAAGGACTTTCCATGTGATACGTGAATGTTTGCCTTTTTTAGTCTTTTTGTGTTTTACAACATTTGGCTATTTTTTAATATAGTAATCAAGAGCTTACTAAAAGGACCCTTTTCATTTATAATATTAAATAGCAATAATCAATACTGCAGCAGTAAAATCTTTAAGTGATATTAGAGATTTTTTATTTATTTTTTATAAAAAAAGAGGTTATACTTACCTGCTCTGTGCAATAATATTGCACAAAAGGTCCCTTTCCTCCTCTTCTGGCAGTCCCTGCTGGTGCAGTCAACCTCTCCCTCCTTCAGGTGCCTCCTTCAGCAAGCTGGGTGTTAAGGAATCACCTGCATGTGTTCTCCTGAGCCGGGCTGTGTGCGTCTATAGACACACACAGCACTGGTAAGCCACGCCCCCCTCCACTCTCTCCTTGCAGGAGTTTGACTGACAGCAGCAGTAACCTAGGGCTCCCACTGCTCTCAATTTCTCCTGTGAAAGCAGGAAGTGAAGGGAGCGGTGGTGCTGCCGCCAGTAGAGCGCTGGAGTGTTGACATGGAGCCAGGTTAGTGTTTAGAGACAGACAGACAGTTGAAGCATTTTTTTTTTACCTTAATGCATAGAATACATTGAAGTGGCTGTGAAGGCAGAACATTTTTTTACTTTAACGCATTTCCTGCATTAGGGTAAACAAAAAAGTTCCAGTAGTGTATTGCCCCCTCATCCCCCTTATACTTACCTGAGCCCTCTTTCGATCCACTGCTGTGCCTGTCTGCAGTGGCGCTAGTCTCTCTCTTCTCATAGGACACAGAGGCAGTAGTGGGAACCATTGGCTCCTGCTGTTGCCAATCAAATACTGTGAGGGATGGGGACAGGGCAAGTCATACTGTGTGTGTCTATGGACACACACAACCCTGGTCGGAAGCAAGCCTGCATGTGCACCCCTATAGCATGGATGGTGCATGCAGATGAGGAGGAGCCAAGAGTGGTGGCTAGGGACCCCAGCGGAGGAGGTTCAGGGACAATCTGTGCAAGTGCACAGAACAGGCAAGTACAAACCTGCGTGTTACGTTATAAAAAAAAAAAAAGCAAAAAATTTAAAAAAACAAGCCTTTACTTCTTTAAAGGGATAATAAAGGCTCATGGTTTTTTTTCTCTAAATAACAAACATGTTATGCAAAACCACTGCACAGAGCATCCCCGATCCTTCACTTCTCAGGTCCCTTCCTGGTGCTCCTGGCCCCTCCCCCTTGCAGAGTGCTCCCATAGCAAGCCGCTAACTATGAGGGCACTCGTGCATGCTTGTTTCATGAGATGGCTCTGCCCCCCACTCCCTCTTTACAGCCTGTGATTGAAACAGTGGGAGGCAGTGGCTCCCGCTGCTGTGTCTCAGCCAATGAGGATGGAGAGATCAGGGATCAGGGAGAACTGCTGCTCTTGTGCACAATGCTGGATCGAGAAAAGGGGCTCAGATAAGTATTGGGGGAGGGTGCTGCACACAGAAGGTTTTTTACCTTCATGAATGCATTAGAACTATTTTAAAGCTCCTTTACATCCTGGAGTTCCACTTTAAATCTATAATAAACATTAATTAGCCCCTGTGATGCTCTGCTGCAGTTGAGACATGCTGGGAAACTGGATTCATACATTTGCCGAGAGATCCATGTTATCCTCTTCCTGGGGGTCTGTGGGAAACAAGTGATGCAAAACCAGTGTGATTTTTCTCCCAGTGAGAGGCCCAGAAGTATGGGCTCATGTACATGGCCATACATTTGGATGTTCTGCCGTACAGAGTATAATACACTTGTTGTTGTATTGCCTGGGAGCCACAGCTGCGTCAGATTTTGCCCATTCAAATACAGTACAGAAAACTCTGCACTGCTATAAGTGCAGTGCCTTGAAAAAGTATTCATACCCCTTGAAATGTTCCACATTTTGTCATGTTACCAAAAACGTAAATGTATTTATTTGGAATTTATGTGATAGACTAAAACAAAGTGGAAATAATTGTGAAGTGGAAGGAAAATTCTAAATGGTTTTCAATTTTTTTTACAAATAAATAAATACCTGAAAAGTGTGGTGTGCATTTGTTTTCAGCCCCCTTTACTCTGATAACCCTAACTAAAACCTAATTGAAGCAATGCCATAAGTCACCTAATTAGTAAATAGAATCCACCTGTGTGTAATTTAATCTCAGTATAAAAACAGCTGTTCTGTGAAGCCCTCAGAGGTTTGTTAGAGAAACTAAGTGTACAAACAGCATCATGAAGGCCAAGGAACACATCAGACAGGTCAGGGATAAAGTTGTGGAGAAGTTTAAAGCTATAAAAACATATCCCAAGCTTTGAACATCCCACAGAGCACTGTTCAATCCATCATCTGAAAATGGAAAGAGTATGTCATAACTGCAAACCTACCAAGACATGGCCGTCCACCTAAACTGACAGGCTGGACAAGGAGAGCATTAATCAGAGAAGCAGCCAAGAGGCCCATGGTAACTCTGGAGGAGCTGCAGAGATCCACAGCTCAGGTGGGAGAATCTGTCCACAGGACAACTATTAGTCCTGCACTCCACAAATCTGTCCTTTATGGAAGAGTGGCAAGAAGAAAGCCATTGTTGAAAGAAAGCCATAAGAAGTTCTGTTTGTTGTTTGCAAGAATCCATGTAGGGGACACCGCAAATATGTGGAAGAAGGTGCTCTGGTCAGACAAGACCAAATTTGAACCTTTTGGTCTTAAAGCAAAACACTATGTGTGGAGCAGGGGTGCAATCACAGGGCCCCATAGCAAAATGTTTTATGGGCCCCCCTGCAAACAGCCCCCCCCCCCACAGCCACCCTGGTGTCAATGCAGCGTGACCTGTGCCCAATGCAGTGTGACCTTTGCCCCATACACCATGACCTGTGCCCCATACAGTGTGACCTGTCTGTGCCCAATGCAGCGTGACCTGTGCCCAATACAGCGTTGCCTATGCCCCATACAGCCTCACCTGTGCAGAGGAAGAGGCAAGCTGCCCGGATCAGCAGAGAGGTAATAGCTTTCATTTGAATTTCCCATCTTCCCGGGGCTCACCGTCACATAGCCCCACCTCTTGGCCCTGACGCCTTTGATGACGTCACACGTCCCACATTGGACCGGCGTTTTGTCTATCAAAGGCACTGGGCCAAGAGGTGGAGCTATGTGATGTGAGCCCCGGGAACACTGGAAGTTCTAATGAAAGCTATTACAGCGGGCAATTCCGCTCTCTGCTGATACGTACAGCTTGACTTTTCCTCTCTCTTTCCCTGGCTGGGAGACTGTGCCAGGGGCGCTCTCATCCTCACCGGACCCCACTCGGCTGCGGACCCCATAGCGCCCGCGTGGGTCACTGTGGCGGTAGTTCTGCCCCTGCTGTGGCGGAAAACTAACACTGCACATCACCCCGATTGCACCAACCCCACTGTGAAACATGGTGGTGGCAGCATCATGTTGTGGGGATGCTTTTCTTCAGCAGGAACAGGGAAGCTGGTCAGAGTTGATTGGAAGATGGATGGAGCCAAATGCAGGGCAATCTTAGAAGAAAACCTGTTAGAGTCTGCAAAAAGACTTGAGCCCTAAACATACAGCCGGAGCTACAATGGAATAGTTTCGATCAAAGAATATTCATGTGTTAGAATGGCCCAGTAAATCAAGACCTAAATCCAATTGAGAATATGTGACAAGACCTGAAAATTGCTGTTCACAGACACTCTCCACCCAATCTGACAGAGCTTGAGCGATTTTAGGTGATCTTTACCTTACAAAGTTTTTTAAAATAGTGTTTTTCTGGTTGTGCTTGTTTTAATCAAATTTGTTAATAAAATAATTTTATTTATAATTGTTGTGTACAGTGCCTATAGAGTCCAGTACCAATCCTCTTACTATTATCTTCAATTAATGAGACATGGCACATTTCTATACTATTTTGGTATCCACAGCACCACCCTGTGGTGATACCTTATATTCATCAATGTAAAGTATTTGTAAACCCCCACCTTATAAAACAACCCATTCCGTTTAAAATAGAAATGGATGGTAAAACATTAGTTTATAGATATAAAAAATAGTATAAATCCTTTTTTTCCCTTTTTTATGTGATCACAAGTCTGATCATTGGATTAACTCCCAGCCTCCCAACACAGCCAAAAAAACTGAGAGATGTGCTCATCATTATTATTATTATTATTTAAGGTACTTATATGGCGCAGTCAATTTACTCAGTGCTTTAAATATACATTGTACATTCACATCAATCCCTACCCTCAAGGAGCTTACAATCTGAGGTCCCTAACTCACATTCATATACTAGGGCTAATTTAGACAGAAGTCAATTAACCTACCAGCATGTCTTTTTGGAGTGTGGGAGGAAACCAGAGTACCCGAAGGAAACCCACGCAGCCACAGGGATAACATGCAAACACCAGGCAGGTAGTGTCCTGGTTGGCCTAGTGTGGTCAGTTTTTATTAGGAAAGAGGAACTGGCAGGGACATGATGGATTTCACACAAAGGAAGCAATACAAAGAGAACAGAATACTTTTTCATACAAGTACCATATTTATCAGCGTATAACATGCACTTTTTCCCCTTAAAATCAGTGGGAAAATCATGGGGTGCGTGTTATACGCCGATTCCCTGTCGATTGTGAGCCTCTTGGCGGCTTTCGGCTGTTCTTGAAAGCCGCTGAGAGCTACCGAGCACCGCCAAGATACACAGGACATCCGGCAAGGCTGCAAATGACACTGACAAGTCTGCAAATGATAGATAAGGCTGCATTGATGGGCATTTAAATGTAAGTTTTTTTCCTTAAACTTCCCTCCTATAAGTTTTTTCCTTAAAATTTTCTCCTAAACTTGGGGTGCGTGTTATACGCCGGCGCGTGTTACACGCAACTAAATACGGAACATAGTACAGCAGCCACATATCAGGAATATGAATTGTTGGGTGTACATACTATTTAAAACAACTTTTGAAATCATATTAATATATTATTAAAAGTGTCATGAGATTTTATTGATTTCTTTTAGAACTACTTTAAAGCTGAAGGTTCTGCATGGCAGCCAGGAACTTAGCATTTTAGGAGCTTATTATTGGCTCCCTGGTCTCCCTCATGAGTCATGATGACAGCAAAATAAAAGTGATAAAATGAGCAGCGCCTGCAGTCAGTTTAAATCAAATTCTCCAATTTCTAGTTTTGCGAACAGAAATTGCCATCCCATCTGTGCCCAGGTCCTGAGCCAATAAACAGACCATCCAAGGCGGATGAAAGGAGCTGCAAGAAACCGCGTGCCGGTCATGTGACGTGCACCCATCCAGGAATAGCCAATATCCTCATCCAGTTTATATGTGACAGATTGCAGTGCAGGATGCCAAGCCAACGTTCCAACTAACAGACATCTACCCACGGACTAACTGCCCATTTCCAGCCTGTGCCCAGCCAGGGTTGGCACATCCCAGCATCCTCCGCACACCGCGATGGACTTGTTAGATTGAAATGTTCATCCCAAATAGCAAATCCTGGTGACCAGCTTGGTCAAATGATTTGTAACTTGTGTAAGAGAAATGAGGAGAGGGATGGAGACTGGGGTCAGAGAGGACCTGTCTCCGGACGTAATGAAGCCTTTATATGAAGGCGAACAAGGCTGTATCCAATTACACCGCTCACCAGGGCTCCTCGGAGAGCCGACACGGTGACACACAGGGCTTGTTAGCCAGGAACAGGGGGGACGACACAGTCATGCCATATGGCGGAGGAGCACTACAATACATACAGTGCTAATTAAAGGGGAAGTGTCACTTGTCAGAGCGGCATTTGTTGTGTCTTCTGTGTGTGCTATTTTTGCTTATCGTATCTGAGTGCATTGGGGGACAGCTAGGGCACAGCAGTTACGAGTCTGAAATCCCAATGCAATCAGCTACCACAAGCCGAAGAATACAGCCCATGTATGGGGAATGGTGTTTGTGGGGAAATAGACTGATGATTGGTCCAACATAGGACATATAAGATAATCTCTCTGTAGATCATCAATGCATGTGATGCTTGGATGTAAAAGCATTGCTTTCTAGAGTATGTAAACCTTACCAATAAACTTCTCTTATTCGATCCCCTTTCAAATGTACTATAGAAAGTGTTTTATTAATGTAGCAAAGTCCCGAGCCTCCATAAGCCTAATGGTGACCCCAAGAGTTAGGGAGAGCTAAAACCTTTCCTTGTAGATTGGGTTAACAGGCATGGTGGGTGTAATGCAAGATGAAATGATGGGCGCCAGTCACTTTTTGAATGGGAACAAGAGATTTATTGTCTCTTAACAAGAACTGTGGGAGAGCGGATTAGGGCCAGGATACCCTTGAGAAGATGCAATGCTAATTGACAGACTCTGAGACTCTATAGGTAGACAGCTATACAGGGAAAGGCCTCCAGTCGGTTGCCACATCTGTATAGGTAGGACCGCCATCTCCTATGGCAGCTGAGCTTGTAACAGCCACTAAAGGTATTTGCACATAACTCTTGGTAACACAGAATGGTTCTTCTCTTATCTCACAGTATCCTACTGTAGATCTTCACATACTGAGCTCCCAGTCTCTCACTAGACTTCTACATCCAATCATCGCTGAATCTCCTGAGCTCTTCCACAGCTGTATACTCCTCAAGCGTCACCCCCGCTAACCTGCTGGGTCCCTAGCCTGACACTCGCTGAACACTCGCTGGTCCCCGGCTGGTGAGAAGACTGCTCTGGTACTTGCTCAAGCTTACACACAGTGGTCTCCAGTAACAAGGTGAATGGTAGACAAAATAGAAAATAGCCGGCAACTCCAATCCATAAGAATAATTTATTGGCACGTGTAGGAAAACAAAAAAGCAGACGCGTTTCGGCTGGAGAGCCTCGGTCACTGCATAAAAATGACAGAGAAACACATTCTATATATAATATATGGGGATCTCCACCAGCCCAATCAGCATCAGGCTAATCAAGCAAATTGAAAAATTGTGAGAAGACTGCTCTGGTACTTGCTCAAGCTTACTCACAGTGGTCTCTGGTAACCAGGTGGACGGTCCCTTAGTGGTGACTGGCACTAAGTTGCCTTCGCAACTCAGTTGGACTCCAATCGAACCCATGGTATCACAAATAGCGCTGCACAGACTTTTACACAGTACAATTTAGGAGACCGTACAACTGTGCAAGGCTGAAGGTGAAGCAGGAGTTCCGTTTTAAGTTTTGTATTTTTATTTAATTTTATCAGAATGCAGAACCATTGACTTAAAACCAGGGTGGATAAAAAATCTGTGATTTTTAAAAATAGAAATCTGATTTATTTAAGTTGGTTTTTTGTTATTTTTATCAAATTTATGTTAATAAAATGCTTGTGGAGTAAAAATGTATCTAAGGATAATTTTCTTTCTTTTTAAGATACATTAATAATTTAGCTTATCCAGAATGAAATAGAGCTTAATTATGCAGCATGAGGCTGTATATTCTGCAATAGTTAAATTTTTGGTAAACTCATTCAATTAATCCAAGTCCAGCAAGCTGACATAACAAACACTGCATTGATACATTCACACAATTTCTCAGTAACCATGAGATAAAACAAAGTTCAGGAATATGCCTTTATCCCATTGTTTTGCAAATCTATGTACACTACAAACTGTATGATTGAATCGGTACTGATATTGCTGTTTTACTAACCTGATAGCTTATTATTCTAAATATGATACCATCATTTTGTTTGCAAATAATAAAGATTATAACTACCAGCAAGAATAAGTCCTTAGGCTGGATTCACACCTATGCATTTTTAGTGCTTTTTGCATTTTTGCATGTTCCATAGGAAACCATGGTAAATGGACTGTAGTGCAAATCTGCAAAATGCAAAAAGGACAAAAAATGCATAGGTGTGAATCCAGCCTTGCATTTTAAAAGCACCTGTTGTTTCAGATCCATCATGGCAGCGCCTGTTAGTGGGCATCAACTCCCCTGCTGCCGCCACATACCTCACCTTGTTGTGTCACCTCCGCATCACCAGCCGTCCCATTAAAGTGAATGGGACTGTCGGCGAGTCAACAGCGGGTCAGAGGAGGAACAACTACGGGACAGAGATGACAGTTGCTCTTTCAAAATTATGATTTAAATTGAGTTGATTTAAATCAAATCTACCCTGCTTAAAACAAAAACCCATTGACACAAGCTCTGAGTTATACAATTCAGTTTACCAGGGGTGCCAGCCTGCAAGACAGCTAACTGACCTTTCATTAACAGACACTAACTGTTGTGTGTTCCTCCAAGGATTGCCTGAGATCCTGCCCTGCTAGAATGAGTTGGATACCAAGGCCTTGTGCACATTGCAGCTAAAAAAACAACTTTTACTGGCAATCATAAAATGTAGCATGACTTGTTTGAAGATTTCCAGTATTCCTACTCAAAGTTATATTTCTGTTTTTGGCACACACTGGTGAGTCAAGTCATTGTTTCTCAGGAACACCAGTGATCAGATCTTACCATTTATGGGCAAATGTTTTTAAAATAGACAAGACGGTAAGTTTAAACTAAATCTGACACATGTACAGGACCATCGCAGTGTTGTAGGGAAAACAAAATAGATGTCAAAATCACTTTTACACTTTGAATACATATTGTTATTGCCAAGTAATTTGCTATGGAAAAATCTGTTGCGCTGGTACAGGAGTATAGAAGAGAAGAGTAGAGGGGTGCCCAGGCAACACAGGTTGACAAAGTGGTGAGAGAATATAGTGGCGTCACCTTCTTGGCTTTGCAATTTGGCAGCAGCATTTAAAGTGGAATTCAAGCCTAAAGCCCCATACACATGATCAGAAATTCGGCCAACAAAAGACAGATGTGAGCTTTTGGTTGGAAAATGCGACCGTGTGTATGCTCCATCGGACTTTTGCTGGCCAAATTCCCAAATTCTCAAAAGATTGAGAGCGTGTTCAAAATTTTTCGGTCGGAAAAAGTTCAAATCGGAAATTCCGATTATCTGTGCCAATTCCGCCGCACAAAATTCCTATGCATGTTCGGAAACAATTTGACGCATGCTCGGACGCATTGAACTTCATTTTCTTGGCTCGTCGTAGTGTTGTACGTCACCGCGTTCTTGACAATCAAAAGTGAACTTTTGCGTAACCGTGTGTATGCAAGCCAAGCTTGAGCGGAATTCCGTCGGAAAAACCATCCAAGATTTTTCAGACGGAAATTCCACTCGTGTGTACAGGGCATAACACTAAGAATTCTTAACCTCCTGCCATCCAGTAGATTTACCCCCCTTCATAACCAGGCCATTTTTTGCTTTTTGGCACTGCATTACTTTAACTGACAACGACTGTTGCAGTCATGCAACGCTGTACCCAAATTCAATTTATATATATATTTTTCACACAAATAGAGCTTTCTTTTGCTGGTATTTGATCACCATTGCTTTTGCGCTATACACAAAAAAAGTATAGAAGACAATCTGACACTAACTGATACTTTTGACACTTTGTAGGAAACAGTGACACTTATACAGTGTTATCAGTGCTAGAAATATACACTGTTATAGGACAAAATGATACTGGCTGGGAAGGGGTTAATATCTAGGGCGATCAAGGGGTTAAATGTGTGCCTAGCAGTGCTTGGTGCATTCACTGTGTGCTGTTTTTACTAAAGTATGTGTCGGTTTTTATGCTCAGCAGGAAAACAAAAACTGGAACATTCCCACTGACAGGCCAGAACTCTGTATTGTGTACATATACAGAGCTCTGTCCTGTCATCCTCTTCGCTGATCAGCCAGCGTTCAATCATTGGCCGGCAACTGCTGATTGGCTTGTGCTGTGACTAATCAAAGCACAGCCGCACCCCCTATCTGGAAGTGCCGGATCACATACTATTTACATGATCCAGTGCATGCCATACTCCTACATGAGGCGGTCAGCAAGTGGATAAACATGTTCTCTTCCTCTCCTCCTACTTGTCCTGCCCACCCTATGTAAAAAAGATCTGTGTCCTCTTTTTTTAGCTAGGTCCGGTCACATGATCCTGCAGCCCTGTTTAAGGGCACATTCGAAGGTGGTTGGAAATTTCAGGAGCCATGATATCACCCATAGGCTCCCATAGCCCAGCCATTGTCAGCGTTCCCTCTTCTCCCCTGCAGAAGCCACTCTCTGACATAGGGTAGCTGGATCTGCAGAATCATGTGACCGGAGAGGACTTAAAAAAGGTAAGTATACAGATCTTTCTTAAACAGGGTAGGCAGGATATGTAGGAGGAGGAGGGAGGAGGGAATATTTTTAAGAATAGTTAGTATTAAAGTGTTACTAAACCCAGTAAAACCCAGTGCCAACAGTTTATAAATCTTCATTTACATTAAAATACTGCAACTATATACCTTTTTGGATGATCTATATACCATGGTTAAATGATATAAACGGCACAATTTCTCCAGTGCTGAGAGTTCAGGAAGGAGGAAATTTTCACTGCAGCCTGTATACATGCCCACATGTGTGATGCCAATATCATGTGACCTGGCTAGCTCTGAGAACAAGTAAATGTTCTCTCCAACATAAAAGACACAACTGAGCATGTGCATGTTGGCTACCCTGCCTGTGTTAGCTGGATTTCCCTAGATAGACAGTGCAGGGAGGGGATGATCTGTGCATACAGGATAAAACAGCCTTTTTAAACAATGCAGAGGATTAACCCCTTAAGTTCCACAGTGAGTATAACAAGCATGCTATGCTGCATAGACAGACTGATTTTGCTGTTGTGGGTTTAGTAACACTTTAAGCTTGAATTCCACTTTAAGGCCCGGTTCACACTATTGCGATTCGAGAACCCTGCGAATCAACTGCGGGTTCCTGCATTGCACCTGGAACGCATGGCAGTTCACACTGCCATATGCGAACTGCTGGAGAGTGCCATTATATGTTAACGACACCCCCATTTCAGTTTACATATCGCACTGCGAACTGACAGTTCGGATATGAATCGGATCGCATATGTGTGAACACACATGCAGTCCGATTCTGGTCCGAACAGAAAAAAGGGTCCTGTGCATGTTTGCACTGAATGCGGTGCAATATCAGCCATACTATTTGCATGGCTGACATTGCACCCACACAGACATCGCATGTAATGTGAACAGCAGTGCGCTGCGAATTACATGCGATGTCTGCCATCACAATAGTGTGAATCCGCCCTTAGGCTGCATTCACACCTGAGTGTTTCAAGGTCACGCATTTTTGCCACAATTTTTTTCAGGTCACCAATGTAAGAGGCTGAAAAACACCTGTAATCTGCCCCAAAGAAGCTCATGTTCCTTTTTGAGCTTTTTGAGACCATTTTTCAGGCATTTTGCTTCAGGTGATAAAACACTCAGATGTGAACAGGTGCCATTGAAATGAATGGGATTTAGCTTGTTGGGCGTTTTTCAGGCGTATTTTTGGGCGTTTTAAGAACTGAAAACGCTCAGGTGTGAATGCAGCCTAAATCACAAAATGGCTCAACAGAACTGGAAACACATCGTAGGTAAAATATTTGACATATATAATATGTCAGCCTGCTTTTGGTTCTCAGAGTCAAATTAAATCATTTGTCTAAGCATAGTACCGTATATACTCGAGTATAAGCCGAGATTTTCAGCCTCTTTTTTGAGGCTGAAAGTGCCCCCCTCGGCTTATACTCGAGTCATCGCTGTCTGCCCGCTCGATCAGCGTGTCGAGCAGACAGACAGCGGCCATTCTGATTCAAAAGCCGCGCCTCCGGCTCCCCCTTCGCCTGTGATAGGCGGAACACTGAATTTCCCAGCAGCCTGTGTTCCGCCTATCACGGACTTCGTATCATCCTCGTACTACGGACGAGGATGATACGATGTACGTGATAGGCGGAACACAGGCTGCTGGGAAATTCAGTGTTCCGCCTATCACAGGCGAAGGCGGCGGCGCAGCTTTTGAATTTTACAATGGCCGCCGAACGAAGAGGGCACGGGACGGAGGCAAGGCACAGGACGGCACGGCACGGCACGGGACGGGACGGGACGGGACCGGAGGCAAGGCATGGCGGCGAGGCACGGCGGCGAGGCACGGAGGCAAGGAGGCTCGGCACGGGACGGAGGCTCGGGACAAAGGCTCAGGACACAGGTAGGCTGGACACACACACACACACACACACACACACACACACACACACACACACACACACACACACACACACACACAGGGATGGATGGATGGATGGAGACACACACACACAGGGATGGATGGATGGATGGATGGAGACACACACACACAGGGATGGATGGATGGATGGATGGATGGACACACACACACACACAGGGATGGATGGACGGACACACAGGGATGGACGGACACACAGGGATGGACGGACACACAGGGATGGACGGACACACACACAGGGATGGACAGGCATGTCTTACCCTCGGCTTATACACGAGTCAATAAGTTTGCCAGTTTTTTTGGGGGTAAATTGGGGGCCTCGGCTTATATTCGGGTCGGCCTATACTCGAGTATATACGGTAAATATTATTAATTTTATTGATCTGAGAGCACATACATATGAATAACACATTGTCGAGCTTCAAAGGTTTGTCAAGTCTTTAAAATGCTAATTTTATTTTCATTCAGAGCAATGAAATATTTAAAGAGACTGACCCCGAGGTGAGCTGGTTTTGTGATCGCAGCCTCCCCAGACACAACAAGATTACTAAGTATCATCAGCGCAGAGACAAAGATGGCTTTCACTAAAGCCACTAATTGCAACATTGTGTCCCAAGTCACTAACCAGCAATTCTGCATTAACCTCTTTAGATCAACTACTGTAATATACTGCAGTATGTTGAATAACAAGTAATACAGTAAGTAATAACAAGTAATGCATTTATAAAACTGGACTTTCCCAGTTCTAAACCAAATTAAAGTTTGTGTAAATTCAGTTACAAAAACCTTATATACTGTAAGCTTTAGCATGTTAATGAAATTTCAAATGTAATTTTCAATATTTATGAAAAAAAAAAATTATATATATATATTAGGGCTGTGGAAATTAAAGATTAATTCCTCGATTAATTGATTCATTTTTTTGATCGATCAAAATTCTTTTGATCGGTACTCACCTCTCCGCCGACTTCCAGGTCTTCAGGGGGTTCCATCGGAGATCTGGTGACGTCACAGACATCAACGTCACTGGACTCCTCCCCTTTCCCCAAGTGTCTCCATCTGCTGACGAAAGGAAGGGGGAGGAGTCCGGTGACGTTGAAGCTCTGATTGAACGTAACGCGTATGGGAAGAAGCTACGCATGACGTCACCTGCTGCTGCCCTACGGAACTAACACGATTGTCGGCTTTACATCCTCTGTTTTTATTATCTTTATGTGAGTAGTTTGTGTTTGAACACAAAAATTAAATCTTATACTTAAGCGGTGAGCACTTAGATCTTTTCTTTCTACCCATGACCTGGCGTCCTTGCTGAGATCTAAGGAGACGTGAGAGAAGTTTATGGTCCGTGTAAACCCTTTTGATACCCACTTGCATGACCACCTGTTTGAACAAGGGTCCATGCCAAAAGATGAGAGTGATTAGTTAGACCGGAGGGGGAGGGATTGTCACGCTACTGTGGAAATAAAAATGACTTAAGTCAGTGCTACAGTTTGAATTTAAAATGTATTTGTGTGACCTGTGAAGTTAAGTCATGGATTGTAGAAACTAACTAGTGTTGGGTGATTGTATATAGTGTATATCGCATTTACCACTGACTAATGCAGAGTTGCAATGCAAGGAGATCAGCTAAAAGTAGTTGGATCTGTATGTGCGCTATAATTAATCAAAATTAGTCGATTCATTGATTAAAAGAAAAATCAATTAAATGAACATGAAAATTTTAATCAGTAACAGCCCTAATTTTATATATATATATATATATATATATATATATATATATACACACACACACACACACACACACACACACACACACACACACACGACTTTCCTATAGAAGTCAATGCAAGTCGCCTCAAGTCGCCCCCAAAGTCATACAGGAACCTTTTTCTAAGTCGGAGCGACTTGTGTCGCTCCAATTAGAAAGGTTCCATTGTACAGAACGGGACGCGACTTGTCAGGTGGCTAAGTCGTCCCAGTGTGAACCGACCCTTAAAGTTATTTTAAGTTTAGTTTAGTTAAGTCTCGTTGAAAAATAAAAAATAACAAACATATTATACTTACCTCCTCAGTTGGTTTTGCACAGAGTAGCCCGAACTCTCCTCTTCTCAGGTCCTTCTTTGGTGCTCCTGGATCCTCCCTCCTATTGAGTGTCCCCTCAGCCAGCAGCTTTGTATTGGGGCACCCAAGCCAAATCAGAGCTCTGTATTCATTCAGAGACAGAACCCCGATCTGGCCCCATCCCTTTTCTCCACTGATTGGATGACTGACTTTGATTGACAGCCATGGGAGCCAATGGCGCCGCTGCTGTGTCTCAGACAATCAGGAAGAGCGTCCCGGATGGCTTAGACCTTCGTGAACATCGATAGAGAGAGAAGGGGCTCAGGTAAGTATTAGGGGGTGCTGGGGCAGCTGCTACACACAAAAGTTTTTTTTTATCTTAACGCATAGAATGCATTAAGATAAAAAAAAACCTTCTGCCTTTACAACTCGTTTAACTCTTTCACTGCCACAAAGGTAAGGGTTATGGCGAACAAAACTTCTTCCTGCTGGCCAGCTAACGCCAACATCAGCTGCATTCCCATCTGCTCATGGTTACTTCAGTGATCATGATGGTACAGCAGATGGATCCACTAGATTCTGCTCCTGAATGAATAGCTGTGATCAGCTGCTGAATGCATTTATAACAAAATTTGACAGCCCCTCCATTGCCGCCACCACAGCCCCACAGTAGGAGTGCGCTCTTCACTCCTCTGCTTGTCACTGATCCTTCCACACCCAGTGCTTGCAATCTGTACAACCCACTGTATCTTCTGTGTCCGCCGATCCCCACTGTTCTCCCCCTGCCTGTATCGGCCAAGACAACGTGTTGCAGAGGATCATATAGCGAGCACACAGGAGAAGGATCTGAACCTTTTAGGATGGCAAGCAGAGGATCGGCAAACAAGTCATTCATATTTACAGATCCCTTGACTTTCCTGAATGAACTCTGATGTTTATTTATAACTGAGGGAATAGTAAATAAGAATGACAAATTTACATTCCTGGTGCCAAATGTGGCAGCATACATAAGATATAGCTCCGCCCCTATAATCAGAACCTTTTTAGCTCTATAAAAAAGTCTGACTGAGAGCTACCTCCCCCATTCTCCTTTTTGTCCTCAAAAGATCAACACCTACAGACCATTACACTCAGGATAAGCTATTACCTGCCGTCTATGTCAGAGTCTGTCTGGGTTCAGCCTCTCCCAGTACGCAGTCCCACATCTTAGGCTGCTAAACACACCAACAAGGTGGGGAACGCCTTCTGGGGCCTATGCTGGCTATAGACTGCAGTGCTGATCACCGTATTCTGATGGTGAAGAAGTCTCTCCGCTGTCAGAATACAAAGACAGAGAGGGAGCAATGAGTGGATCCAGACAGTTTTTTTCATTCCACCAGTGGGTTGAACTGACTCATGTATGGCCAGCCTTAACGGGTGTACACACGGGCCGAATATCGGATATTGGATGATTCGATAGAAACTGGCCAACATTCGACCCATGTGTGCAGTCTGTCAAAGGGACATGACTGAAAAAGTTCTGCCAATCGACATCCGATCGGTGCTTTCAGGCAATGGCTGAGAGCACTGACCGGAGTGTTCTGGCAGGGGGAGTGTCCCCCTGTTAGAACAAAATAGCTCAGTGGGGGAGATCGCTGTACTAACATCGCATTGTTAGTACAGCGTCTCCTCCCAAGCTCTTCCATTTTTTTGTCGTTCAGCCTACAGGGTTGAGCGAAAAAAAAAAAAAGTAGTGTGTAGAGTCTAGACTTTGTGATAAACTGTAAAATGTTGGATTTCTTAAAATAATGGACACTAGTACAAACAGAAATAATGAATTTCCCCAGAGGGGACAGAGGCCAGGATAAAAACCTGACAGAGCCTTTTACCTCTCACAAGTATATCCAAAACACATAAATAAGTTCCGGCTACGCATACACTTTAAACCTGAAACTTTCTTTAAAATAATACCTGGTGATCCTTGTTTAGGCATTTCCTGTGTGAGGTAGACAATGCTGGGTTCCTATTTCCAGTTGTGTTCTTGCATTGTCAACCTTTCACATGGGCTCCAATAGAGACTCCTAGAGGGCTATTTAAAAGAAAATCGCTAGACAAATGTCTGACACATTTGCCCCCGGGCCATCAGGAATAATCACATTTGCTCATAAGTTTATTTCTTATGATCGTCAGTGCCATCCAGTGGCCATATTTTGGTATTTTCCTGGTTGAGGTATTTTAGTAAAATACTGCTATATGGCCACTAGATGTAGCTGAAGATCATACAAAATAAATAGTTGGTGATTATTATAATTTGGTGATTATTTGTGATGGCTGGTGAATGCTTGTGAAATTTGTCCAGCAGTTTTTTTTTTGTTTTTTTTTTAATAAAGACCCCTAAGTGGTCGTTTAAACACACATTTTTGTATACTGTGAATTGTCAGGAATTCATTCATGCCGACTTGTAAAGTGACTGAGAAGTTCATGAGATTGTATCACATTTCTTCCGAGACAATCTACTGACAACATAGCTTTAGCAGCAATTTAAAAAAATATATTTTAAACTGTTAGCAGCAATGCTACTGGAGTGTCTTGTAAACTTTCCTGGACAGATGTTGGGATTAATACAAATTATGAAGCATTTTTGGTGAGTAAACATTTTCTTTGGCATTCAAACAACTGACAAACCGTCTGATTTAGAAGCCGTATGAGTACGGGTAGTGTTTACAGAAAGTCCTGAGTTCACTTAGAAAGTATGTCGCCAGCGAGGACGCCATAAGCAGTAGCGTAGTTACACATTTAAGCTTCCAGGGAAAAGTTTGGTTTGGATCCCAGCTTTACAGTAAAAACCCCCTCCCCCATAGTTCCAGAAGATGTACCCCCGTTCGTGACCAGGCCATTTTTTGCGATTGTTTAACTGATAATTGTGCGGTCGTGCGACGCTATACCCAAATAAAATGTATGTTCTTTTTTTCCCCACAAATAGACCTTTCTTTTGGTGTTATTTTATCACCTTTTTTTATTTCTTGCGCTATAAACAAAAAATGACCGTCATTTTTGAAAAAAAACAATATTTTTTACTTTCTGCTATAAAACACATGACCAGTGTAGCCCAGATGTCCCCAACCTTCTTTATACTGCCAAACCACTCATACTCCACCACCCCCCTTACCATTATCTAAATCAATGAGACCAATGTTGTTCCACACTATGGACAACGTAATAAGATGGTGTTGTTAAAGTGGTTGTAAACCCTTACCACACACTTTAACCTACAGGTAAGCCTAGATTAAAGTGGTGTTGCCACCAAAAAATAAAAAAATTGTTTAAAACTCCTAAAAAAAAAAAAAAATAATAATAATTGAAAAAAAAAAAAAAATTTACTCACCGCTAAATACCTGTTGCTAGGGGGTCCCTCGTAGTCTGCCTTCTTCCTTGCCCTGGCTGGTGACATCACTTCCCCTCGCGCCGCACAGTCATCTGGGACCTGTCACGTGTCCAAGGTGACTGTGCGGCGTATCACGGCGCCCTGCGCTGCTCGCGCATGCGCAGTGGGTGCCCGGCTGTGCAACCACAGCCGGGTGCCCACAATATGAATGACGGTGCCGTGAGCGGAGTGGGGAACGAGGGGGGGCTTTGTTCCCCCGCATCGCTGGACCCTGGGACAGGTAAGTGTCCGATTATTAAAAGTCAGCAGCTGCAGTATTTGTAGCTGCTGACTTTTAATTATTTTTTTTCTTTTAGGGGCACCCCACTTTAAGGCGTACCTGTAGGTGCTGCAAATATCTCCTAAACCTACATGGTTTAGGAGATATTTACAATTCCCCATATGAGGATTCCTCATATGCGCACTTTAGAAGGGTCACGGCGTGCCGTTTTCATTAAACGTCATCTTGTGACATCTCTGGCCAGTCACAGAGCTGGAGTCTGTGACCCCAGAAGGAAGATGGACGCTTCCAGCTGGTGGGGACATCGCTGGCTTCTGTGTCAGGTAAGTGACACATAATGGGCTACAATGCAATGCATAGTAGCCTATTATGATTTACCTTTGCAGGGAAACAACGTGGAAGTAAACCCATCAGGGTTTACTTCCTCTTTAAGCTGCTGCCCCCAATCAAACTACCACCATGGGGGAGTCAGCAATGAATATGAAGAAAATGGGAGTGACGCTGCTTATTTTTAGTGGTGTGTGTCCCATTAAATGCACCTTAGCTTGCTGTGCTTGAGAACTCACATTATACTGTGCAAATGAGCAATAAGAAAAAATAAAAATATGTAAACAACCCTATGTTAAATGTGTGGTAATGATTCCTTATGCATAAATCATAAAACACTGTAAACATTAAACTAGCACCATATACAAACGTCTAAAGTATGCGATAAAGTGACTGTTCTGTGCTAGCAATAATTCATTAACACCAAGGCTTTTTTCTCAGGAAATAGGTGCAAGAACTCCCCCCTTCCGAGTAATTTCTCCTTCTCTCTGCCCCCTACCCAACTCTGTGCGCCGTCTCTTGGTTCCACCCCTACCCACCACCCAGTACCGACCCTTTTGTGGTGCTAAATCATTTGTATGTTATGTATGGTATTTGTTAATGATAACAAGAAAAACAGTAAAATCGATCCTCAGCAGCCAGCAGCAATAGACCACAGCAACAATAGACCTCCCCAGCAGTAATAGATACCCCCCAGCAACATTAGACCCACCCCAGCAACAATAGTCCTCCCCCAGCAGTGATAGATACCCCTCAGCAACATTAGACCTACCCCAGCAACAATAGACCTCCCCAACAGTAATAGATACCCCCAAGCAACACGAGACCCACCCCAGCAACAATAGACCTCCCCCCAGCAACACTAGACCCACCTTAGCAACAATAGACCTCCCCTAGCAACAATAGACCTCCCCCCAGCAACACTAGACCTCCCGCAAGCAACACTAGACCTCCCCCCAGCAACACTAGACCCACCCCAGCAACAATAAACCTCCCCCCAGCAGTACTAGATACCCCCTAGCAACACTAGTCCCACCCCAGCAGTAATAGATATCCCCTCCCCAGCAACACTAGACCCACCCCAGAAACAAGAGATCTCCTACACAGCATTATACCCCCTCAGCAACAATGGACCACCTGTTACAAAATACCTCCCAGCAACAATAGATTCACCCCTGCAACAGTAGACCCCCAGCAACATCAACAGATTTCCCAGCAGTCAGCAACAATAGACCCTCCAGCAGCCAGCAACAATAGACCTCTCCCTCAACAATTGACCCCCCCCTCCCCAGCAACAATAGACCTCAGCAACAATAGTTTTCCGCCAGCATCAATAGACCCTCCAGCATACCCCAGTACCCCTTGCCATTACATACATTCAGTAATGAAGATGCCGGTACTGCGTTCCCCCACGTTCCCGCTGAAAAAAAGCTTTGATTAACACCCGTGGGAAAGGTGACATGTGCTGAGTCCATATTTCAATAGTAATTGGGTTCACAAATCCTGTGACGTATTGGTGGTGTTCACATGTGCTCCCTCTTCTTCACCTCACTCACCAAAAATGTTCCCCTTACTAGGGGTAAACCAGCATTCACAGCACTATGTGGCATACAGGAATTCCTTGGCTCTTCCAATGGGTTACTGTCTCTCCAGATTCCTCACATGCAGAAACAACAACAGCACAGGGGCCCCATAGTGTAATTCCATAAAAAAAAAGTTTATTGCAATATTCAGAAATGCACTTACATTGTGTCAGAAAAGGTAAAATCAGGAAGTCCGGGATGCCGATGTGCTCCATGGACCAAAACCGTAAGTGACCCCCTAGCGCTGGAGTCTCCACCCTATGGGTTTCGTCACAGCGTCGCTCCTGATGATGTCATTGTGACGAAACATGTAGGCTGACTTCCTGATTTTAAACGCTGTACCTTTTCTGACACAATGTAAGTGCATTTCTGAATATTGCAACAAACTTTTTTTTACGGATTTACACTATAGGGATATATCCTGTATCTGGATAGTGTGTACAGCCATATAGTGCTGTGAATGCAGGTTTACCCCTAGGGGAGAATTTTTGGTGAGTGAGGTGGAGAAGGGGGGGGGGGGGGCACATGTGAAAACCATTTGTCAATCCAATTACTATTGAAATATGGACTCATTTTTTGTTTTTCAGCACACATCACTTTATCGACATTTATATTGTATCATAGTCAACTTTTCCACAGATGCTAATGAATTATTGATAGCACAGCATAGAGCGGTGCCCTGGCAGGGCGCTAAAAAAAAGTCCTACTAGCAGCATCCACCACTCCTGCCCATTGAATGGGGCAGCGCAGCTATACCGCCGGCATAGTGCTGCTGCAACAGCTCTTTGCGGTGGTTTTATCGCCTTCTCGGTCGCTAGCAGGGGGGTAAAAGCACCCCACTAGCGGCCGAATAGTGCAGCGAAAATGATTGTAAAGCGACACTAAAAATAGCGCCGCTTTATCGCCGACGCACCCACCACCCCAGTGTGAAAGGGGCCAATAACATTTTTTCTTAAGCACAGTAAGGTGCATTTAAAGGGACAAATGCCACAAAAAATAAGCAAAGCCACACCTATTTCCTTTATCATATTCATTCAGCTATGGTTCTTCAAATGAATGGCGTTGTACCGCAACTGCAAGCCATACACTAGGCGCACAGTTGTCATGTGGTATTTTCATTTAGCCCAGGTTCACACTGGCATCGGGAATTCAATTGTGTTCAGCTGAACGAGTATGATTTCATTCCCGCATTTGTCAGTCCCCTTCCGGGGGGCAATTTCAGAGACATCTGTGCGGCTTGCTGCACAGATGTCAATAAAAATCACACCCGAAGTCACCAAAAGTAGTACAGAAACTACTTTTGGCGGTCTGTGTGGCGCCGCACCGATTTGGATGGTGCCATTTCCGGCAATTGCTGCCAATTTGGATGTGATTTGTCAAATTGCATTCCAAATCGCTCCAATGTGAACCTAGGCTCAAAAATGTTGGTCAACTGTGAAAAATGATCAAAAAACAGACATGATAGTTCACCACAGATCACTCTTTGGAGACCAACACAGATGTAAACGAGCCTCAAGAGTTTCCACAAAATTCAGCATTGGCAATTTTTTAATTTTAAGAAATCACTCCACTTATTCCTGGAGAGCAGAAAATAGGAGGAGCAGGAAAACAAAGGCTGCACAGCAAGGCAGGAACCACAGCATGCATGTGTAATCAGTAAATAAAATAAAACTGCGACAAGTAGACACAAGGTTTTAAGACATTAGCTCATGCTGATAAGAATATTTATAAAATGATAATTACAGTCAATTAAAAAACAAAAACAGATTTTAAACTAGATACTAAATTCTCTGATCTCCAAGGACCTTTTTTAGACATGATGATGTGTGTGACCTTATCAGATGAAGTCATTGATGTTTGTTGTGTTATTTGTCTTTGTTCTCTATCAGAAACTCCTCTGAGACATGCTAACCAGAGAAAGGAAATCCCAGTTCCCCGGGTAGTTATACTCGCGCTGCACCTACAAATCCTCAGAGACGTGGAGCTAAACAGGCAATCAAACAAGTAAAAATGGTTTGTAAGGAAGCTGCAAACTGAATGAGGTTTGGAACCTCTTGGTTTACTTGTTTATCTATGTATTTATGAAGCAGCAACTTCCAGTCCATGACAGTAAGGGGTCCAAGAGGGATTTTTTGGATGAATGTCACACATGTAGCACCCTCTAGTGTGCAACTAGTGTAGGTAAATGTATTTTCCTGGTGCCTCCATGGCAGCATACCTATGACAAGCTCCGCCTTGGATCCTTCCTCAGGATCAGTGAATATTATAAAAGAATAGAGTTAGCGCACCCCCAACATTCTCCTTTTTTTCCTCATACCTTTAGTCAGTGAATGTTTGGTCGGATGTCCTTGCCTCTGCAGTTGGCAGCTTCCGACCGGTCTCAGCCTCTTCTGGATGCAGTCTCTTGGCTCGGGCTGCTAAAGGTGCTAAAAAGAAAGGGAGCCCCTTCTGAGGGTCTTTTGGGAGATGCAGAGGTCCGATAAACAGGGGCATTTGTTCTTCCTATGAGGATGAGGCTTCATGGGGGAAGTAGCTATCTCTTTCCTATTTCCTTTTTTTGTCTTTCCCCTCTGCAGGTGCCTTGGTTCCCTGTTTCTTAAATTGTGTTCTGCTCTGTCTCCTGCCTGTCTCTTCAGGGTAATGTGTGTATAGAGGACAGTGCATGCCCTTACGCCGTCTTTTCTGTACCTACCCGGTGTTCTGACGAGAAGGGTTCCCCCATCGGATAGTGTGCGCCTTATACTGCGCAGACGCAGTGCTTATGCAGTACAGAGGACAAAGGAGACGCCGAAATTCTCAGAAGATGAACAGCTGATTATCAGCTCTACACGGCGCCTACGCACGTAATAGTACATGTTGTCACACGCCCCCGATGTTGTAAGACAGCACTTTGTAAGAGGGCCCCTCGTGGGTTTGCTTCACTCGCCACACTTCGGGCACAGCCTCACTGCGCTCGTCATATTTATATTCTAACTCTATGTCCACTTGGATTGTGGGGCTTGAACCTGGACTCAGTGCGCAGGTGCTGTGTAGAGCTGACGATCAGCTGTTCATCTTCGGAGACTTTTGGTGCCTCCTTTGTCCTCTGTACTGCTCAAGCGTAGTATAGGGTTGGCACTATCCAATGGGGGTCAGTTCTCAACAGGACACCGGCATCCTCTCAGAAGTCCTCTATGGCCTTATGAGCAAGCCTCTCTGGTGCTCAAAGCTGGGCAGGTCCAGGGGCCGCCAGTCATGCACTGACCGTCTGGAAGCCATGGCGGCCATCTTGGATATGGGAAAAACTTCCCATTTTATACCAATAGTTTCCAGGTGATTGAATTAGGAGCGTAACTGGCCCTATCCACCATATAGGTAAGTCTGGAGCTCCTGGAATTAGTGAAAGTTCAGGAAAGGTAAGTAAAAATAAATAAATTATATATATATATATATATATATATATATATATATATATATATATATGGAAGGATACGTATAGAGGAAGGAAAGGGATTTAACCTTTCATTTCCTTTTTAAAAATAAATAAATAATGAAAAAGGTGTTTTTCTTTTTTCCTTCGTTTTTAGCTGCTTCTTCCACTAGCTGCCACAGTGAGCCGTGCGCCATCTGAGACCCTACATCACATTTAAGGTGAGGACCTACGGTCAGGTAAGTTACAAAAAAAAGAAGACTTCAGGGTGTCGTGAGTACTCAAGCCCCAGCTCGGATAGATCTTCCAGGTCTAGGCACCGCCCAAGCAGGGGAAAGTCATCCTCAAAGAGATCTTCTCATTCCCCATGCCAAAGGTCTGCAAGATGTCAAGCCTGTGGCGCCACCCCACGACCAGGCAAACTAGTCTGTAGAAGCTGCTTCAAACAATATGCAGCTGACAGAGAATTGGAGGGCCAACAAGTGACTGACTTGCTGAAAAAGGTGGTGAAGGACTATCTGGCGGAATTAATATTTGCGGTTCCAACACAAAAAATGCAGTTGCCATCTCAGGAAGGAAATTAAAATCTTTCTGCTCCCTGGAACACTTGCAAACCAGGCCTGTTGTTTCCACTAGAGAAATGGAGGGAAATGTCCAGTCGGATGATCCAGAGACCTCAGGGTTCAGCTTTTCACTAGTGCAGTCCTTATGTTCGGGCAGTAAAGCTGGCTATCGTCTGGGAGGAGGCTGACACATCTTCTAAAAAAATCGAACAGCTATTTTCCTTTTCTAAAAAAGCAAGTGGCTGTTTTTTTCTTGATGAATGAAATCAGAGGTGTTATCGAAGTGGAATAAAAAAAAAAGATTTCCAGTTAATTGGCTAACAAAGCTGTATCCCCTAGCCCAGGGATATACAATTAGCGGACCTCCAGCTGTTGCAGAACTTCAAGTCCCATGAGACATAGTAAGACTCCGACAGCCACAAGCATGAAACCCAGTGGCAGAGGCATGATGGGACTTGTAGTTCTGCAACAGATGGAGGTCCTCTAATTGCATATTCCTGCCCTAGCTGAATCAGATCCCGCCCTGCTGGATGATCCACCAGCGGTGAACACAGCAGTAGTGCGCCTAGCGAAAAACACCATGCTCCCTATGGACGATTCAGCTTCATTTAAGGATCCTTTGGGTGGAAGGATAGATATGGATCTGAAGAAAGCCTACCAGAAGTCTGGAAACACATGTAAACCAGCAATAGCTTAAACATCCGTGTCCAATGCGGTTTGTGTTTGGACAGAAAATGTAGAAGCAGCAATTCGTCAAAATGTTCCAAAGGACAATATAATAAAGGGTCTGGAAGAGCTGAAGCTGTCGGCAGACTTTATCTGGGAGGCAGCAATTGATTTAATTAGGTGTTCTGCAAAGGCAATGCTACACAGCGTAATGGCAAAATGCATGTTATGGTTAAAACCATGGGCAACAGACGTCGCATCCAAACAGAACAGGTGCAAAATTCCATTTGACGGGAAGGCCCCGTTTGGAGAGAAGTTAGACAAAGCCATCTCCCGTGTCACAGGAGGTAAATCCGGCTTGTTCCCACAAAATAGAAGAAGCAGGTGCATTAGAACTGTCTCTTCCAGGTTTCAGCATTTCAGAAACAGAGATTTCAGACAGTCTAGGCAAGGAAGGAGCTTGAGGCAAACTGGAAAGTCCACGTTTATGAAGTCTTGCAGACAAGGGGTCACAGCTACCCCACAGGATTCCACAAAATCCTTTTGACGCCAAGTCAGCCCAGGTGATCCCAGTGGGAGCCAGGCTCAAATGCTTTTCCAAGGCCTGGATCAAAAGATGTCAGGATCCCTGGGGGGGTCTCTACAACTCAGTATGGTAATTTTCGAACATTGTCAAGCCAGCCGCCAAAGATTTCTTCACCACTTCAAGTGTACCAGGGGCCCCACAAAAAGCAAGGCCCTCTATCAATTCCTTCATTCTCTACAGGAACAGCAAGCAGACATACTAGTAACCCCGTCCCATAAGTTTTCAGGTTTTTACTCTGCCCTTTTTCTAGTACCCAAAAGGACTGGAGGCCTGTAATAGATCTCAAACGTTTACATTTCCACATACTTCCGGAGAGGTTCAACATGGAATCCCCCAACTCTATTCTAGGCATGTTCTTCTCCCTGTGATATTATTAGCATAATACAATATACCCAGCAGGATTCTTGTTCAGGGGTATCTGGATAACTGGTAAGTGGTCATTTGGACATGTCTATCAGTTTTCTGAATGCATCAGATTTGCTGGGGAAACTTACTGATTCTTTGTACCCTGGAGCAATGGCTCAACAAGAATCAGCCAGATTCCCTGCAAGTTATCACTCCGATGATTTGCTCATCCCTACTATCTGTGGTTTCACCTCCTGGCCTCTAGACTGCAGATTAGTAAATGAAGGAGCAGCATAAGTCCTCAACTCTTCTCACACTGCTCTCTCTGCCATTCAGCACATGTGCCTGAAGCAGAGTCCTGATTGGATCCTAGTGCTGCCCCTCCCACTACTCATCTGATCAAAAATTTGAGCGTGCCTGTGCTGGAGATGACAGAGGCTGATATTAAGATGGATTCAAATACTCACATTTTATGGAAAATAACATTTTAGTATATTTAACTGCAATAAATTATTTTGTATCTACCTAGAATTCAGTATTGAGAGCTTCACTTTATTTGTTAAGTTCATTGGAACACCAGAAAGCTTGCTAAAGTCTTCTAGATTTGATCTAATGTGACCTGACATCCACAACATATAACTGGTCTTGCTACTTTAAATAAATCGGTGTGATGCCTGCGAATAGATTTCAGCACGTTCAGGAAACCTTCTCTCTTCGGGGGAAAATAAATACATGCAGAAGCTCCAACCCATCAAAACAAATTGTGTTCTCACGTCGAAGCGGCTGTAATTCTCACAGACTGGGTCCTGGGAGTAGGCTGCGGCTCAGCCTTGTCACACAGAGGTTGGCTGGAGATTTACCTCGGCTGACAGCGGCATTGGAGCTTGTAAACAAGAAGACGTAAATATTACTGCGAGGAGTTTGGTGCCTCTACACAGAGCTGGTATGACAAGCACGACGTTCAACTTCCAAAAACCTCCTTGTGTTGTTTCACGTTTCAGTGCACTTCCTGCGATATCTACTGCAAGAAATGCGGCACAGCCAAGTGCAACCAGGCACATGATTTTAGTAAGGCTGCCTAGGTTCCTAATCATAACACACATAATCCTATAATTGTTAGCTCTAGGTCTCTGCCATCTCATCCCTCCACCTCCCGGAGCAGGTTCCATAAAGGTCCATCTTCACCAGCCAATACACTCCAAAAAGATGAATGTATCACACTTTAATATCTCCACTCAAATATTTATTTCAAAGAAGTCACATCATCCGTCTCAGCTCTTCCCGTTGACTTATTTCACCCTAGTACATTCACTAGTAGAGTTTCAAAAACAAGTTTGGAAGATACAAAAAATGTGTACGAAAATTCTCATTACATTCAACGGCTTGACAAATTTCCTTCAAAGTTTTGTTTGCTTTTAACCACTTCGCCCAGGTGGACTTCATATGACATCATTTATTTTGAGTGGTGATATCTGAATGATGCCTGCATCATCCAGATATCTTTTTTTTCACCCAGCAAATTCCTACAGTGTAAAAGCCTTCTTAGCTGCTGTTTAGCCGCTTAAATGCTTTTACAGGTGGTGGCGAACCAGAGAATGAATCTGCCCGCGGCAGAGGTTTACCATAGAGCTGGCCGGCCAGCTCTATGACCCTCGAAGGATGGAAGCAACATCATGACGTCAATTTCGGCTCTGGCAGATGTACACACTGCCTTTTTTTTTCTGGAAAGCCTGAGATCGATTTTTCAGCATAGAGGAGAGATGTGGGGACTTATAGACCCCAGATCTCTCCATAAAGAGGACCTGTCATGCCCTGTTCCTATTACAAGGGATCTTTACATTCCTTGTAATAGGAATGAAAGTGATCAAAAAAAAAAAAATTAAAGGGAAAGTGTAAAAATACAAATATAAAAAAATAAAAATGTAAAAAAATGTAAAGTGCCCCCATCCATGCAGAAGTGAATAGAATACATAGGTCGCTCCTGCATATGTAAACGGCATTCAAACCACACATGTAAGGTATCACTGCGATTGTTAGAGTGAAAGTATGGGTAGAGAATGTATGGGTTTGATGGTTTTTCCTCCATTATACTTACCTAGGTGGATGCAGCATCGGTCTGATGCTGTATCTGTCCCCCAGCACCTCTGCACTGAGAACCGAGCGATCAAACACTGCCGATGGCTCAGTTCTCACAGGTTCCCGACAAGAGAACTACTGGCTGTCAATCATAATCTCTCCACACTGCTCCCCCACGCTCACTGGAGTGCTGAGCTGTGGAGGGGCGGGCGGGGGCCGTCTCAGGCTCTCAGCGGCTCACTGAGAGGCTGAGATGGCATCAGTCCAGGCACCTGGTGAATCCAGACTCCCACTGTTGGGATGACGTGGTGTCTGGACTAATATCAGTGACATTAGCAGAGAGCGGACTTCAGTCCTCTCTCTGCTGAAAATGGGTCACAGGAGTGCAAAATGTATAGCACTCTTGTGGCTCATAGGAGAAGCCCAGCCAAACGAGCTTAAGCTGGACTTCTTTAGTTACTGTAGTTTGGCACCATTCCAGTGTGCGCAATTTTAAAGAGCGACATGTTAGGTATCTATTTACTCGGCATAACACCATCTTTTATATTTTACCAAAAAAATTGGTTTATCTAATGTGTTTTCTTGCAATAAAATTCATTAACTAGTTGCTGACCGCCGGCCGTCAAATGACGGCCAGGCGGCGCACCTATTGTGGCGGGAGGCCGTCATATGACGGCCTCCCGTTAAAACAGGGAATGCGCGCGATCGTGCGCGCGCATCCCTGTTTCTTCGGTGGCGGCGTGTCACGGAGACACCGCTCGCCATTCGTTATGGCTGTTTACCACGTGATCGGCCGTGATGAAGTCACGGCCGATCACAGATGGTCACACCCCGAACGTGCACGGCGCATGCGCGCGATCGCGAGCGCGCTGCGCGTGCACGTCGGTGGCGGCGTGTTCCCCGGGAACACTGCTCGTCACCGACGCTGGTAAACAGCCATTGGCCGGCTGTTTACCCACGTGATCGGCTGTGATCCTTTCACAGCCGATCACAAAATGTAAACAAACTGCGGTAACGGGATGTTACCGGGTTCTCCTCCTCACACACCGATCGTGTGTGAGGAGGAGATTGCGGTAACATCTCGTTACCGCATACAGTGTACACCAATCATACTGATTGCCCCCCCCCCAATAAAGAGGACCTGTCACCACCCCTCATAGTACCTGTCAATCACAGTCCATCAGAGTACCTGTCACAGTCCATCAGAGTATTTGAGTACCTGTCACAGCACATCAGAGTACCCGAGTACCTGTCACAGCCCATCAGAGTACCTGTCAGCCCATCTGAGTACCCGAGTACCTGTCACAGCCCATCTGAGTACCCGAGTACCTGTCACAGTTCATCTGAGTACCCGAGTACCTGTCACAGCCCATCAGAGTACCCGAGTACCTGTCACGGCCCATCAGAGTACCCGAGTACCTGTCACGGCACATCAGAGTACCCGAGTACCTGTCACGGCACATCAGAGTACCCGAGTACCTGTCACGGCCCATCAGGGTACCCGAGTACCCGTCACGGCCCATCAGGGTACCCGAGTACCTGTCACGGCCCATCAGGGTACCCGAGTACCTGTCATGGCCCATCAGGGTACCCGAGTACCTGTCACGGCCCATCAGGGTACCCGAGTACCTGTCACGGCCCATCAGGGTACCCGAGTACCTGTCACAGTCCATTAGAGTACCGAGTACCTGTCACAGTCCATTAGAGTACCGAGTACCTGTCACAGTCCATCAGGGTACCCGAGTACCTGTCACAGTCCATTAGAGTACCGAGTACCTGTCACAGTCCATTAGAGTACCCGAGTACCTGTCACAGTCCATTAGAGTACCGAGTACCTGTCACAGTCCATTAGAGTACCGAGTACCTGTCACAGTCCATCAGGGTACCCGAGTACCTGTCACAGCCCATCTGAGTACCCGAGTACCTGTCACAGCCCATCTGAGTACCCGAGTACCTGTTCCAGTCCATCTGTGTACCAGAGTACCTGTCACAGTCCATCTGAGTACCCGAGTACCTGTCACAGTCCATATGAGTACCTGTCACCGCCCTTCAGAGTACCCAAATACCAGTCACCAAACCATCAGAGTACCCGAGTACCTGTCACCAGGCCATCAGAGTACCCGAGTACCTGTCACCAGGCCATCAGAGTACCCGAGTACCTGTCACCAGGCCATCAGAGTACCCGAGTACCTGTCACCAGGCCATCAGAGTACCCGAGTACCTGTCACCAGGCCATCAGAGTACCCGAGTACCTGTCACCAGGCCATCAGAGTACCCGAGTACCTGTCACCAGGCCATCAGAGTACCCGAGTACCTGTCACCAGGCCATCAGAGTACCTGAGTACCTGTCACCAGACCATCAGAGTACCCGAGTACCTGTCACCAGACCATCAGAGTACCCGAGTACCTGTCACCAGACCATCAGAGTACCCGAGTACCTGTCACCAGGCCATCAGAGTACCCGAGTACCTGTCACCAGGCCATCAGAGTACCCGAGTACCTGTCACCAGGCCATCAGAGTACCCGAGTACCTATCTCCAGCCCATGTCTCATAGAATATACGTTGGGGTGTTTGCTTTCCAAAATGGGGTCATTTTGTGGGTAATTTCACTGTCCTGGTGGTCCAGGACCTTCAAAAGTGTGATGGGTAGGAATGAAATGAGATGTGTCATTTATGCTCCTAGAACGCCTGAACGTACTACTTCAATGTTCGGCCTCTCTATGTGGCCAGGCTGTGTAAAAATCCTACACATGTGGTATCGCCATACTCGGGAGGAGTAGCAGAATGTATTTTGGGGTGTAATTTTTGCTATATACATGCTATGTGTTAGAAATATCTTATAAATTGACAATTTTGTGTAAAAAAAAAATGCGTTTAAATTTTTTTCCACATATTCCAAAAACTTCTGGAAAAAAATGAACCGTTCAAAAGACTCATTATGCCTCACAGATTATACGTTGGGGTGTTTGCTTTCCAAAATGGGGTAATTTGATGAAAAATTCCATTGTCCTGGTACTCCAGGGCCTTCAAAAGTGTAATAGGTGGTTGAGAAATGAGATGCGTAATTTTTGCTCGTAGAACGTCTGAAGGTACTACATCAATGTTGGGCCTCTGTATGTGGCCAAGCTGTGTAAAAGTCCTACACATGTGGTATCGCCGTACTCGGGAAGAGTAGCAGAATGTATTTTGGGGTGTAATTTGTTGTATGCATATGCTGTGTGTGAGAAATAACCTGATAATATGACAATTTAGTAAAAAAAAAAAAAAAAAAAAAAAAAATCTTCATTTTGCAAAGAATTGTGGGAAAAAATGACAACTTAAAAAAACTCACCATGCTACTTACTTAATACCTTGGGATGTCTACTTTGTAAAAAGGGGTCATTTGGGGGGTATTTGTACTTTCCTGACTTGTTAGTGTCTCAAGAAATGAGGTACACCTGATGTACTGAAGGCCTGATCAGAAGTGATCAATTTTCAGTGATTGGCACCATAGTTTGTAGACTCTATAACTTTCACAAAGACCAAATAATATATACTAATGTGGGTTATTTTTACCAAAGATATGTAGCAGTATAAATTTTGGCCAAAATTTATGAAGAAAAATTACTAATTAGCAAAAATTTATGACAGAAACGAAGAAAAAGGCATTTTTTTCACAAAATTTACGTTTTATTTTATTTATAGCACAAAAAATAAAAAACCCACTAGTGACTAAATACCACTAAAAGAAAGCTCTATTTGTGTGGAAAAAAGGACGCAAGTTTCATATGGATACAGTGTTGGATGACTGAGTAATTGTCATTCAAACTGTGAGAGTGCTGAAAGCTGAAAATTGGTCTGGTCAGGAAGGGGGTGTAACTGCACTGTACTGAGGTGGTTAAAATGTATTTTTCCGAAAAAAATTGCATTGAAAAATGAGTAAATACCGCATGACAATTAAAAATTGCAATGACTGCCATTTTATTCCCTAGGCTCTCTGCTAAAAAATACATATAATATTTGGGGGTTCTGAGAAATTTTCCAGCAAAACAATGATGATTTTTACATGTAGGAGAGAAATGCCAGAATTGGCTTGGGTGGAAAGTGGTTATCATTCGACATTGGAACAAATGGACTTTACCAAACACAAACCATGTTTGAGAAAAAAATGTTGTTATCTTGCGCCTTCAAATTTTCTGATCACTGCAGTCAAAATCGAATGTCAATTTGACCCCCTAATGATTAGAAAATTTAACAAATGTTCTTAAAACAAAAACTTTTGAATGAAATTCTACTAGATATGTGTATAGCCAGCTTTAGTCATAGACTAACCTGATCAGGCCCAGGCTGAATGCCCAGCAGTCAACTTAAAGAAACCCTGTCATCAACCTAATTGCAGGCAAAAGCATAGTGATATCAATTATTTTACAGTATCTCACAAAAGTGAGTACACCCCTCACATTTTTGTAAATATTTTATTATATCTTTTCATGTGACAACACTGAAGAGATTACACTTTGCTACAATGTAAAGTAGTGAGTGTACAGCTTGTATAACAGTGTAAATTTGCTGTCCCTTCAAAATAACTCAACACACAGCCATTAATGTCTAAACCACTGGCAACAAAAGTGAGTACTCCCCTAAGTGAAAATGTCCAAATTGGGCCCAATTAACCATTTTCCCTCCCCGCTGTCATGTGACTCATTAATGTTACAAGGTCTCAGGTGTGAATGGGGAGCAGGTGTGTTAAATTTGGTTTTATCGCTCTCACTTTCTCATACTGGTCACTGGAAGTTCAGCATGGCACCTCATGGCAAAGAACTCTCTGAGGATCAGAAAAAAAAAAGAATTGTTGCTCTAAAAGATGGCCTAGGCTATAAGAAGATTGCCAAGACCCTTACACTGAGCTGCAGGACAGTGGCCAAGACCATATAGCAGTTTAACAGGACAGGTTCCAATCAGAACAGACCTCACCATGGTTGAACAAAGAAATTGAGTACACGTGCTCAACATCATATCCAGAGGTTGTCTTTGGGAAAAAGACATATGAGTGCTGCTAGCATTGCTGCAGAGGTTGAAGGGGTGGGAAGTCAACCTGTCTGTGCTCAGACCATACGCCACGCACTGCATAAAATTAGTCTGCATGGCTATCTTCCCAGAAGGAAGCCACTTCTAAAGATGATGCACAAGAAAGCCTGCAAACAGTTTGCTGAAGACAGACTAAAGACATGGATTACTGGAACCATGTCCTGTGATCTGATGAGACCAAAATAAACTTATTTGGTTCAGATGGTGTCAAGCGTGTGGCGGCAACCAGATGAGGAGTACAAAGACAAGTGTGTCTTGCCTACAGTCAAGCATGGTGGTGGGAGTGCCATGGTTTGGGGCTGCATGAGTGCTGCCAGCACTGGGGAGCTACAGTTCATTGAGGGAACCATGAATGCCAACATGTATTGTGACATACTAAAGCGGAGCATGATCCCCTCCCTTCGAAGACTGGGCCACAGGGCAGTATTCCAAGATAACAACCCCAAACACACCTCGAAGATGACCACTGCCTTGCTAAAGAAGCTGATGGTAAAGGAGATGGACTGGCTAAGCATATCTCCAGACCTAAACACTATTGAGAATCTGTGGGGCATCCTTAAACGGAAGGTGGAGGAGCGCAAGGTCTCTAACATCCACCAGCTCTGTGATGTCGTCATGGAGGAGTGGAAGAGGACTCCAGTGGTAACCTGTGAAGCTCTGGTGAACTCCATGCCCAAGAGGGTTAAGGCAGTGCTAGAAAATAATGGTGGCCACACAAAATATTGACACTTTGGGCCCAATTTGGACATTTTAGGGGTGTACTCACTTTTGTTGCCAGCGGTTTAGACATTAATGGCTGTGTGTTGAGTTATTTTGAGGGGGCAGCAAATTTACACTGTTATACAAGCTGTACACTCACTACTTAACATTGTAGCAAAGTGTCATTCCTTCAGTGTTATCACAAGAAAAGATAGAATAAAATATTTACAAACATGGGAGGGGTATACTCACTTTTGTGAGATACTGTATGGCCCCTTTCACACTGGGGCGGTGGAGGTGTCTGCGGTAAAGCGCCATTATTTTTAGCGGCGTTTTAGCGGCGCTATTCAGCCGCTAGCAGGGCTGTTTTAACCACAGCTAGCAGCCGAGAAAAGGTTAAAAACCACCGCAAAACGCTGCTTCTTGTTCATCATAGCCTTCTCTTCTTCTCTCCTGACAGTACTAATCACTGTCTGTGATGACCCAGCTCCTCCACTCCTCCCTTCACCTCCCAACATAAACCTTTTTGCAGGTGCAGGAGGAAGAGTGTAGGGGAATACCATAGCATGTTACTTGAGAGATTGCTCTGAGTCTGCTGTGGTTGCTGATAATATAGGATGGTGGTGCCCAGGAGCAATCTCAGGGTTTTTGGATGTCTAACGAAGGGGGGATATTACAGGTAAATAACATTAAATGCACATATAACTGTGTTGCCAACCGTCAGTATTTTTACTGCCGGACAGTAAAGAAAAACAGGCACTTTTCTCCTGCCAGTAAATGCCAGTAATGCCACGTACACACGAGCGGTCTTTTCGACGGTCTTTCCGACGGACTTTCGGCAGAGTTCCGACAGACTTTCCGAATGAGCAGACTTGGCCACACACAATCACACCAAATTCAGATGGATTCTAACGTGATGACGTACGACCGGACTAGAATAAGGAAGTTCATAGCCAGTAGCCAATAGCTGCCCTAGCGTCGGTTTTTGTCTGTTGGACTAGCATACACACGAGTGGATTTCTCTATAGGAACTGGGTCCGGTGGAGTTCCGGCGAAAAAATTTGAAACATGTTCTAAAGTGTGTTCGCGCGGTACCGGTGTGGGGGGGGGGGGGGGGGCAGGTCTGACGGAGGTGGTGCCTGAATGTTTGGTGTGATGTCATGGTGCAAGGGAGCCACGCATATTGTACTTATTTGTAGCTTACATACTGAAATGCTAACTTGCACTTAAAACTATGATTTTTTAACTTTTGGAAATGCCAGTAAAGACTTGGCTGTGCCAGTAAATTTTGGGTGTTTCATTCTCCACTACCGGAGTGTAAATAGACAGGAAGAGGCTGCAAATAGGCTACTGCAGATTAGCATAACTGAGATGTAATAAAGATTTTAAAAAAGAAAGAAAAAAAAAACAGGTATTTTGTTAAAAAAAGAAAAAAATAAGTTTATAATACACGACGAGAAATGTCATTCATTACGTTTTTTATATCTACAAACAAATGGCTCTTTCAAAAACCAACTGTTCCCAATGATCAGGGTTACAATACTTTTTGTTTTTTTGGCAAGCAGCTCAATAACATTTAGGGATTTATTTAGGGTGGTACATACATTTGCAATTTTTTTTATACATCTTTAAAACTATTGTATGGAAGATTTAATAATGTACTCATGGAATTCTAGCTGTATTTAAGAGGTACACCAGCTACAAAGAATAAAAGATTTTAATGGTCACTTATTAAAGTATTAACTTTTATTGCCGATTCACACAGGGGCGACTTGTCGGGCCATTTAGCCACCTGACAAGTCGCGCTCTGTTATGTACTATGGAACCTTTCTAATAGGAGTGACTTAAGTTGCTCCGACTTAGAAAAAGGTTCCTGTACTACTTTGGGATGACTTCAGTGCAACTTGCATTGACTTCTATGCAGAAGTCATTTTGCAAGCCACCGCTGAAGTCGTGTGCAGACCTCCTTGCAGAGTCGCGCTGTTAGTCGGGTTGCCACTGTGTGAACCGGCACTTAGGAAAAGTATAATTATTTAGACCTGTTTTATTTTGTTAGTTTATTTTTATCTTAGCTTTGTTTATTTATAATATTAAAATTTTAATTTTACAAATGTACATTGTTACACTCAGTTTCCAAGCTGATGAGAAATCTCATCTTTGACTGCAAGCTTGTGAGCAACCTATGTTCAACTGACTAAAGTCTAATGTCAATGGACTTTGTTCTCTGTATTCAATATACATTTGGAATGCAAGTTAAATATACACTATATTGCCAAAAATATTGGGCCGTCTGCCTTTACATACACATGAACTTTAACCTAGTCTTATGCCGTGTACACACGATCGGACTTTCCAGCAGACTAGGTCCGATGGTCTACCTGACGGATTTTCGGCGGAGTTCAGATGGACTTTCCAAACAAACGGACTAAGTCCGTTCGAAAGTCCATTCGTTTTGAACGTGATGACGTAAGACTGGACTAAAAAAGGAAGTTCAATAGCCAGTAGCCAATAGCTTCCCTTATGCCGTATTTGGTCCGTCGGACCAGCATACAGACAAACATTTTTTTTTTCCCGATAGGAATTGAGTCCGTCGGATAGATTTGAAACATGTTCTATTTCTAGGTCCGTCTGATTTTTTAAACGAAAAACAATCGGATTAGCCCACACACAATCGGATTGTCCGACGGACTGATTCCGTCAGACCTAGTCTGCCGGAAAGTCCTGTCATGTGTATGCGGCAAAAGTCCATAGGGTTCAATAACAGCTTCAACTCTTCTGGGAAGGCTGTCCACAAGGTTTAGGAGTGTGTCTGTGGGAATGTTTGACCATTCTTCCAGAAGTGCATTTGGGAGGTCATGCACTGATGTTTTTACTGTTCCAATACAGGGCGCTTTCACCCCTTTCCTTCCCAGGCCAATTTTCAGCTTTCAGCGCTCTTGCAGTTTCAATAAGAATTGCACGGTCATGCAACACTGTACCCAAATGAAATTTTTATAATTTTGTTCACACAAATAGAGCTTTCTTTTGGTGGTATTTATTCACAAATCAGTTTTTCTATTTTTTGCGATTTAAGCAAGGAAATTAAAGGAAATTTAAAAAAATATATATATAATAATAATAATAAAAATAATATATATATATATAATAATAATATAACATATAACAATATTTTCTACTTTGTGTTTTAAAAGAAATCCAATAAAATCTAATTTTGGCATAAATTTTAGCCAAAATGTATTCTGCTACATGTCTTTGGTAAAATAAAATCCTGTTAAGTGTATAATAATTGGTTTGTGTGATCACGGACATATGCACGCAGATGATCATGTACAGATGTGTGCAGATGATCATTGGGACATGTGATTTTACTGTTACATATATGGGACAGGTGTTTTTACTGTGTGGGGACTTGTGTGGGGACAGAGTTTTGGGGACACTATGTAGGGGACATAAAAAAACACAGCATAGATACAGTATAGATACAGTAATCTTACAGATTACAGTACTGTATCAAATAATTGCAATTCTCCTTTGTCCCTAGTGGTTTGTCCAGTGTCCTGCATGCAGTTTTATATTATAAATACTGTTCTTTCTGCCTGGAAACTGGAGATTGTCCATAGCAACCAAAAAAGTGCTTTTAGACCAGCTAGAAAACAGCGATAATAAATTAGAATCACTTGCAGAATTAAGCGATTTGTGAGGAAATTCGTCATGAAACACTAAAAGTAATGACAGCGACAATTCTGCAACGGAGCAAATTTCAGTGTTTTTGATTTGATTACATTATTGAATTATTATTATTATTATTATTATATTATTATTATGTGTTATAATTATTTATAGTTATTTATTATGTTATAATTTATGATTTTGTGTTTCAAACTTTCTCATACCCGGGATGTCTACTTGACTCTTGTTTGGACAGATTTAAAGAGGACGTAAACCCTGATGGGTTTACTTCCTCTTTGATTCCCTGCAAAGGTAAAGCATAGTGGACTACTATGCATCGCATAGTAGTCCATTATGTGTCACTTACCTGACACAGGAGCCAACAAAGTCACCGCTGTCCCCTTGTG
Organism: Lithobates pipiens; assembly: GCF_037356315.1. Taxonomy (NCBI): domain Eukaryota; kingdom Metazoa; phylum Chordata; class Amphibia; order Anura; family Ranidae; genus Lithobates; species Lithobates pipiens. The sequence continues at coordinate 83,365,427 of NW_027507758.1, read as the reverse complement.
TACGGAGCCTCCATCTTCTTGGTGGGTCTCGCTGCTCCTGCGCTGTCATTCGACGGAGCCGCGATGACGTCACTCCCGCGCTTGCGCAGGGAGCCGCCACTCGCGGCCTATCGCCGTTAACAGCGGCGCGCTCAGTGCGCCTGTGCGCCGCTGTCTACGCACACATGCGCCGTAGACAGCGGCGCCTGTCTTTTGGCAAATATCTCCTAAACCGTGTAGGTTTAGGAGATATTTATTGGACCTACAGGTAAGCCTTAATCTAGGTTTACCTGTAGGTCAAAGTTGTTTGTAACGGTGCGTTATTTATAAGAATTACAGGACCACAATATAAAACACCAAATTTCCATGCAAAATAATGTACCGCTTTTAGCACCTAAAATCTGAAATAATCATACCGCCAGGGAGATTAAAGTTCATGTGTGTGTAAATGCAGGCGTCCCAGTACTTTTGGCAATATAGTGTAGGCCAGCAGACTTCACAGACTTAAACTGAGCAGTACATACGGCAGTTCAGAGGTTGTTTGATCCGCTTTGCATTGAGCTTCTTTGGACACATGTTCTACTGAGGATCGATTGAACTGCAGGCAAAGCAGATCAAACACAGCTTTTTCTTGTCAAATGCTACATTTTCCAATTGAACTTATTTGTAGTCTTAGCAAACGCAGCTTTTGAAACAAATGCTTATCGACATGGGTCCTAAAGCAGACAGACCCCTTTACCCTTCAATGTTCAATTTAATCTCCCTGGTGTTTAGGTTGGGTTCCACAGTTCGCCTGTAAAATGAGCTGGGAAAATATTTTGCTGTTGTTTAAAAGGCACTAATTTAAAGCTGAACTTTTGGCAGAGAAAAAAAAATTCTACTCATTACTATATCATTAAATTTTCCTTGTGTCTGAATTTGGCCTGAAGTCTCTTGTAGTCTACAGTACAGTCTGTACAGCAGAGCTCAGAGAGAGGGACAGAAAAGAAGCACAAGGAGCCGATCAGTTCTGCTGCTTGTTGGCAGGTGCAGTCTATTTTCTCCACTGCAGGTGGCGCTCATCCGCAGCAGCAATGCAGGTGGAGGCAGAAGTTGAGAGGAACCTAGCTCCTCTAGGCAGAGGCAGGATCTGCTTGGGAGACAAAACCAGACAAATTCCCAGCTCAACTCACCAACCAGTCTGCCTACCAATGCTGGAACCTCATGTGAACTTGGTGGCCATCTTGGGTCAGGTAGACTCTATTTAAAACCATGGCTCCAAGGTTTGGCATGCATTTCATGTGTGGCTAGAGTAGGGACAGGATACTCATCTGCCAAGGCGAGATCTTAGCATCAGTGAGAGGTTCTAGATGAGTAGGGAAAGTGCAGGGACATTCCATTCTATCTGGAAGCCTCCCCACTTGGGTACAGACCAGCCAGGCTGCAGTTCGCCCCTCGAGACAGATGCTGCCGACACACCTGCTGCTACTACTAATTGTTGTTACATCCTGTGAGTGTTCCCGGTCGGGTGCCTTTCCGCTGGACTTATTATATATTGCCAAACTCCAACTTTAACCACTTGCCAACCAGGCCATAGCAAACATCTGTGACCGCCAGGTCCGGAAGACCCGGCGCACCATGGATCGCGGTAAACGGCCGCTGGTAGCGGCCGTTTTCCATGTGATCGCTCTGTCCAATGATGGAGTGATCACTTGTAAACAAACCAGCGTCATTTCATGATGCTGGTTCCTCCCTCCCCTCTCTGTACCAATCGGTACAGTGCGAGGGGAGAGGGGGAGAGATGGCAGCAGCGCTGTGGGCTGGATGTGTAGTGCCCACAGCGCTACTCTGTGCAAATACTCTCCCCATACTGTGCAATACTCTGCCAATACTCTGCAACACTGTGCAATACTCTGCAATACTCTGCCAATACTCGTCAATACTCTGCAACACTGTGCAATACTCTGCAACACTCTGCCAACACTCTGCCAATACTCGCCAATATTTGCCAATACTCGCCAATACTCGCCTATACTTGCCTATACTTGCCTATACTTGCCTATACTCTGTAATACATTTTTAACAGAAACAAATAATTTTTTTTTTTTACCAATTTTTTTTATTTATAGCGCACAAAATAAAAAACCCAGCAGTGATTAAATACCACCAAAAGAAAGTTCTATTTGTGTGAAAAAAAGGACAAGAATTTCATATAGGTACAGTGTTGCGTGACTAATTGTCATTCAAAAAGTGGGAGCGCCAAAAGCTGAAAATTGGTCTGGTTAGGAAGGGGGTTTAAGTGCCTAGTGGTCAAGTGATTAATATAGTTTCGTTTTGTGCAACTGGACTGTTTTTTTGCTGCACCACCGCTCTGTACCTACCCACAAGCTGATCGGAGGAGAAAGCAGAGTGACAGGCATATGATCTGATCAGTTTGCTGCTTTCGCTTTCATTGATCAGTCACAGCCTGGGGGCGGATCAATGACAGTCTGGGCTCAGAGGAAGTGAGTTGAATGATGCTGGCTGTCAGGCTGAGGACATCTAGTGGTGGAATAGAAGTACGGTGAGTTATAATTCTAAACTGAAGCTGAAGATTGCAGCAAAAAACTTTATTTTTTTAATTTGATCTTTAACCGCTTCAGCCCCGGAAGATTTTACCCCCTTCCTGACCAGAGCACTTTTTGCGATTCAGCACTGTGTCGATTCAACTGACAATTGTGCGGACATGCGACGTTGCACCCAAACAAAATTGACATCCTTTTTTTCCCACAAATAGAGCTTTCTTTTGGTGGTATTTGATCACCTCTGTGGTTTTTATTTTTTTGCACTATAAACAAAAAAAGAGCGACAATTTTGAAAAAGAACACAATATTTTTTACTTTTTGCTATAATAAATATCCCCAAAAATATATAAAAACATTTTTTTTCCTCAGTTTAGGCCGATACATATTCTTCTACATATTTTTGGTAAAAAAAAATCGCAATAAGCGTATATTTATTGGTTTGCGCAAAAGTTATAGCGTCTACAAAATAGGGGATAGTTTTATGGCATTTTTACTATTAATTTTATTTTTTACTAGTAATGGCGGCGATCTGCGATTTTTTTATCGGGACTGCGACATTATGGTGGATACATCGGACAATTTTAACACATTTTTGGGACCACTGTCATTTATACAGCGACCAGTGCTATAAAAATGCATTGATTACTGGAAAAATGTCAGGCAGGGAAATGGTTAACACTAGGGGGTGATCAAGGGGTTAATTGTGTTCCCTAGTGTGTGTTCAAACTGAAGGGGGGAGGGGACTGTGTAGGGGAGATGACAGATTGCTGTTCATACTCTGTAGGAACAGATGATTTGTCTCTTCTCTCCTCAGAGACCTGGAGACTGTGTGTTTACACACACAGATCCCGGTTCTCCATGTGTCAGAAGCGATCACGGGAGCCCGGCAGTGATCGCGACCACCGGGCACTCGCATCGGCTAGTGGTCGAGCAGATCGTGCGCATGCCCCTAGTGGCCACAGGGCGAAGCGACGTCATATAACGTTGTTTCGTCCAGCCATGCCATTCTGCCGCAGTACAACTGCGGCGGCTGGTCAGCAAGTGGCTAAAGAGTAACTCCAAAACATTTCCCTCTGGGTGATCTATGTGCATTACAAGAATGTTAACAAGCTTTGTTGCAGATTCCAACCTTTTGTTATTCTGAAGAAATTCCTGTGTTTGTCTGTGTCCATGTGAAAAGTGTATCTAATGGGAGTGGTTTTATAATTATAAATCAGCTGCTTGCTGCACCTGCAGGGCTTTAATGAGGAAAATCGCAGGGTATTGCATCTCTTTAGATGTGATTTCCTATTAGGAGTATCTCACCAAAAATGTTGCAGGGGATGCCTAAAATCTGACTTGTATCTTAGTGCAGACTTCTGGGAAAATTGGTGAGCCAATCACACAAGCAGGAAATTATGTTTCTGGGGGGGGGTGTTCTGTACACACTCTGTGTACAGAACACCTCTAGGTAGCCATATTGTACTGCATTTTACAGAAAATGACAGAGCTGCAGATTGAAAAGTAAAGATAATTTTCAATAACATTCAATTAAAATATGACTTGTGTCACAATTGCATATATTATATTTTATTCATTTAATATTTTGTCCCCACGAAAGTGGTGTTACCCTTTAATGGACTCTTCATTTTTATCTTGCTGTTTGTTTTGAATTGGAACTTGACATATTCCCTTTAACCTCTTGGTGTCCGCGCTATAGCCAAATGACGGCCACAGTGCGCACCTGAATTTTCGGGAGGCCGTCATATGATCACAAGTCACTGAGACTCGGGTGATCACAGTTCCCGATCCCGGCCCCTTACCATGTGATCAGCTGTCAGCCAATGACAGCTGATCACATGATGTAAACAAAAGCTCAGTCACTGGCTTATGTGCAAGGGAAATCGGTCCCGAAGAGGAAGAGGCAATTCTGCCTCACCTGTGCCACCAGTACACCCTGCCAGTGCGCACAGTGCCCGCCAGCATCACCTATCAATGCCCACAAGTGCCACCTATCAATGCCAACCAGTGGTGCCAATCAGTGCCACCTAGCAGCGCTGCCTATCAGTGTAACCAGTGCCAATCAGTGCCAATTATTGCCACCCATCAGTGCCCATCACTGCCACCCATCAGTGCCCATCACTGCCACCCATCGGTGCCCATCAATGCCGCCTCATCGGCGTACATCAATGAAGGAGAAAAATTACCTGTTTGCAAAATTTTATAACAAAATAAAAAAAATATAGATATTTTTTTAATTCGGTCTTTTTACATTTTTTAACAAAAATGAATAACCGCAAAGGTGATCAAATACCACCAAAAGAAAGCTCTATTTGTGGGAAAAAAATGATAACAATTTCATTTGGGTACAGTGTTGTATGACCGCGCAATTGTCATTCAACGTGCATCAGCGCTAAAAGCTGAAAAAATGGTCTGGACAGGAGGGGGGTTTAAGTGCCCAGTAAGCAAGTGGTTAAATAAGCTAAGAAAATATGAAATTCATAGTAAAAATATGCAAATAAACAATTTATCCTAAAGTTGATCATATTGGGGACAGTTGAAAGTCATTCATTTTCTGGGACAATTTTCTAACACCTGGGAGTTTCTTCTGATTGGCAGTCTCTCGGTCTACCTTACAGGATGAGGTTTTATTGGTTTTCTTCTAAGCGGGGGAATGGCGTACAGCTGAACGGTGCTCTGTAAATTAGCACATCTTGCTGGCTGTGTTTTCCAGCTTCGTGCCCCTGTGTATAATGAAATAGATAACACAGATGCTCCTACATTTAATAGTTCCCCTATGCCATGGGCAAATGTGCTACAGAGTACAAAGAAAACAAAACGGAGTGGAAACTTCACCGATTTCTGCCCTTATTTTTAATATTGCGCAGGGAACAAGTTCTCTACTGGGATATACTGAAAGTGTTTGTTACCCCCAGCATTTCATATTCCTGATATGTGCCCACTGTTCTTGTATGAGAAAGTATCCTGTTCTCTCTTTTTTTTTTATTTGCTTACTCTGTGTAAAATCTCCTGTTCCTGCCAGTGCCTCTGCTTTCCTGTTAATAACTGACCACACTAAGCAAGAGAGCACACCGTGATCAGTTCTCTAGCTATGCTGGGAATACAGTGTACTCTCCTCCAATGATCAGACTTGTCCTGACACGCCCCTCTGCACAGCCATTCATTGGGAAGATTAGTGTACTGCTGTTTCTCCTCCCCTTGCTCTTTTGCAGCTGAGAACAGAGGGGATATATAAATAAGGAAAAAAAGGGTATTTAGTATTTATGCATTTTTATATCTATACAATAATGTTTTGCATTTTGTTTATATTTTAAACTGAATGGGTTGTTTTACAAGGTGATCATTTACAATCTCTTTAAATGCACATATAATCTTATGAGAAGTCTGTTGTTGAAATCCTTCACCATTGTTAAAATACAGTGTGCAATACTTTATCAATAAACCTACTGGTTCCTCAAAAAAGCGAAAAAAAGCTATTTATAATGTTTTTTGTTTTTTTTATATCTATACACAAATGTTTGCCTTTCAGTTATATTTTAAACTGAATAGGTTGCTTTACAAAATGCTCGTTTATGATCACTATAAAGTGTTTAAACCCAGGACCCTGCATTCACTATACCTGGTCTCCCACAGTACACAGAACGTGGAAATGCAATTATCTTAGTAAATATAAACTAAATACCTTTTCTCATCAGCAGTATAGATATAACTTCTATCAGTGCCTGGTTAAAGCTTGTAGGATGATTTTCCTACTGCACTGGCTGTCCTATCAGGATGCCCCTTTGTCTGGACAATGCTGATTGGCCCTGTGCTGATCACATGCACTCTCTCAAGAAAAAAAGAAAAAAAAAAACCTCTCTAGCAATACATACCAAACTGAGCATGTGCAGCCTGACTCCATAGAATCTGTGTTATCAGGAAATTATCAGGGGTCAGTGGAAGACAGGGAGTATGAGAGACAACAGGATCAAAACCCTTTTTACACAATGCAGAGGATTAACCCCTTAGGTTCCATGGTGAGTATAAAAAGCCTGCTTTACTGCATATGCAGGCTGATTTTATTGTTGTGGGTTTAGTAACACTTCAAATCCAGTGGATAAAAGGGGAGGGCCAGGGGCCAAAAGGTTGTGGAGGAAGGAGCTAGATGATGCTGGATGCTCTCTAGCCAGGAAAAGAGGTTGTCTCTATCTGACTTGCTGCAGTTTCTAATGCACACTGTACGAAGCTCACAGTGTGCAGTAAAATCAGAGTAAACAAATTCAGTACAGGAGAGTAGACCATACAACTGTGCAAGACTGAAGGGAAGTCTGGAGTTCAGATTTAATATAATGAGTCCTTACTGTGCATGTCAACCCGCCCTCTGTAAACCGAAGGAAACAATGTTATATTGCTGCTTCGTAAAATGCGTTATTTCCATATGTGCTTGTGAAGAGGTTCTGCAGTATCTGCTCTCCCTATGTACTACAGGCATACATATATATTTTTTTCTTTTCATAAAGAGAGAGTGACCTGAATTCCACTGGTGAGAATCCTTTACCCCCCAGTCACATAACCAGCAGCCTGACCCTGCTGTTGCTGCGCAAATTCTATTAAATCCTCACACTGAATAATTCCATTTATAGACACAATGTGGCAGCGGGAAGACTTGTGATAGACTATAGACTGTGCCTTGTGTCCAGCTGTGCTCGCTGGTTACATCCGATCTACTCATAGCAATGGAGTAATAACACACAGCTACACTTATGGAAAGAAAGGCCCCGCCCACTTGTTACTTTCTTTGTAAAAGGTATGCATAAAATCTGGTATAAAATACTTACAAAAAAAATGACACATGGCAAACATTGCCTAAAACACAGTATATGCTGCATTCACACCCGAGCGTTTTTTTCTGTGTTTTTATGCACGTTTTTACAGCGTTTTTGAGCATTGACGTTTTTTATTAGTCAATAGAGAAAACTATTATCTGTTGCATCATTTTTTGCTAGGTTTTTCAGCTGTTTTTTAGCTTTTTCACTAGCTTTTATTTCTTTTTTATTATTATAAATTTATTATTTACATTTTTTTTGTTAGGGTAAGGGGTTAGAGTTAAATTTAGGTTAGGATTAGGGGTTGGGGTTAGTGTTAAGTTTATGGGATAGGGTTTTGGTTAATATTTTATTTATTGTCTTATTATTATTTTTTATTTTTTATTTTTTTTTGGGTTATGGTGTTGATAATACTTCTACTACTACTACTACTAACAAATGAATAACTAAATACACAAATAAATAAAAATAATCATAAATAAATACATTAAATGCATACTATGTAATAATAAATAAATGCATACACAATTAATCCCTAACTTTAACCCCCTCACACTTAAAAAAAATAAAAATAATAATAATAATAATTTATTTAATGTATTATTTTAAGGTTAGAAATTCATTATTAATGTATTTATTATTACACATTATTATTGTGTATTTATTTATGATGATTTTAAGTTATTTGTGTATTTGTTTGTCATTTATTTATGCATATATTATAAAAAAAAAAAATGAATTAGAGCAGAAAATTGCACAGAAAATGTGTAAAAGACGTGGAAATTGCGCATTTCCATTCATTTCTATAGAAAGAACAGTTTGGGACTTTAACCACTTCAGCCCCGGACCATTTTGCTGGCCAAAGACCAGACCACTTTTTGCGATTTGGCACTGCGTCGTTTTTAATTGACAATTGCACGGTCATGCGATGTGGCTCCCAAACAAAATTGATGTCCTTTTTTTCCCACAAATAGAGCTTTCTTTTGGTGGTATTTTATCACCCCTGAGGTTTTTATTTTTTGCGCTATAAACAAAAATAGAGTGACAATTTTGAAAAAAACGCATTATTTTTTACTTTTTGTTATAATAAATATCCCAAAAAATATATAAAAAAAAATTTTTTCCCCTCAGTTTAGGCCAATACGTATTCTTCTACATATTTTTGATTAAAAAAAAAGCAATAAGGGATTATTGATTGGTTTTCACAAAAGTTATAGCGTTTACAAAATAGGGGATAGTTTTATGGCATTTTTATTAATAATTTTTTTTTTTTACTAGTAATGGAGGCGATCAGCGATTTTTATTGTGACTGCGACATTATGGCGGACACATCGGACATTTTTGACACATTTTTGGGACCATTGTCATTTATACAGCAATCACTGCTATACAATGATTCCTGTGTAAATGACACTGGCAGTGAAGGGGTTAACCAGTGGGTGGCAGTGTAGGGGTTAAGTGTTCCTAGGGGTGTGTTACTAACTGTTGGGGGCTGGGCTTTGTTTTAGTGAACACTGATCTCTGCTCCAATCACATGGAGCAGAGATCAGCGTCACTTGTTGCTAGGCAGAACGGGGAGATGCTGTTTACAACGGCATCTCTCCATTCAGCCACCCTGTGAGACGATCGTGGGTATACCCGTGGTGATCGAGTCCGCGGGACCCACGACTGGACTTACGGGGTCCCGGCCAGCACGCGAGCGTGCCGCCGGCGGTGCGCTCGCGATGGCAGGGCGGCATTAAAGATTGGACGTACCTGTACGCCAATATGCCTGCCCGTGCCATTCTGCCGACGTACATCGGCGTGCGCTGGTCGGGAACTGGTTAAATGAGGCACAGGTTAGTGCCTTCATCCCGGGATTAGGTACATTTTAAAGGAAGGTTGGGACTTTAAATGAAGCAGCTGAAATGTGGAGGTTAGGGTAAAAAAATATTTAATATCAATTCATAACAATATATGATAAAAAGTAAATTCATATATATACATATATGTACATTAGTTTAGCACAAGGTATAATCATGATAATATCGAGGTATATGTGAAAACGCATCAATCAAAATGCATACATAAACAGTAGATGGTATGTAATGCCGCGTACACACGAGCGGACTTTTCGACGGACTAGGTCCGACGGTCTTTCCGGCGGACTTTCGGGGGAGTTCCAACGGACTTTCCGAATGAACGGACTTGGCCACACACAATCACACCAAAGTCTGATGGATTCGAACGTGATGACGTACGACCGAACTATAATAAGGAAGTTCATAGCCAGTAGCTAATAGCTGCCCTAGCGTCGGTTTACACACGAACGGATTTCTCGGTCCGGCGGAGTTCCGGTGGGAAAATGTAAAGCATGTTCTATTTCTAAAGTCCGCCGGATTTTTGGCAAGCAAAGGTCCGATGGAGCCCTCACAAGATCGAATTGTCCGATGGACCCGTTCCTTCGGACCTTTGCTGTCAAAAAGTCGGGTCGTGTGTACGCGGCATAAAGCAGTAATGTAGCCTGCAAATGAGGCTCTTTCTATGGCAATAAAAATGCGGAAAATCTTTTTTTTGAGCTTCAGACGTTTTGCTTCAGGCAACGTGCAGTGGAGATGTGAACCATCTCCATAGAGAATTGATTTTTTTCTTCTCCATCACTTTGGAGCTTTCAAGGTAAGAAACGCTGAGGTGTGAATTGGGCCTTAGAATAAGGCTAGATTCACACCTATGCATGTCAGGAACATAAAATTGAGCGCTTTACCTGCGCACATAGAAACGTGTTATGCAGCGACTATCAGTGATGCCTATCATTGCCATCTAGCAGTGCCAATCAGTGCCACGTATCAGTGCAGCCTCATCAGTGCCCATCAATGAAGCCTATGAGTGGCGATCAGTGCAGCCTCATCAGCGCACTTCAGGGAAGGAGAAAAATTACTTATTTACAAAATATATAATACAGAAAAAAAAGTTTCTGTTAAGTTTTCTGTATTTTTTTGGTTGGTTTAGCAAAAAAAAAAAACATTGGCGATTAAATACCACCAAAAGAAAGCTCTATCGGTCTCAAAATTTTGTTTGGGTACAGTGTTGACCACGCAATTGTCATTCAAAGTGCGACAGCGCCAAAAGCTGAAAATTGACTTGGGCAGGAAGGGGGTAAAACTGCCCAGTAGGCACGTGGTTAAAGAACGCTGCTAATAAAAAAATATTAAAAACTACTTATAAAATGACATTAACATGTTAAAGCAAGATTAATACAAGATTTTAGTGACTGGCTCTACTACATTTACAGTATATGTGGCGGGACTGCGTTGGGCAGCTATTTCCAGCACAGCCCCAGAGCATGACAAGGCGAAATATATGTGAACCATTCCATGCTTAAATTGATAATATATCAAGAAATATATAAAAGAAAAAAGGGAAAAGCAGCTAGCACAAGGTAAAAGACACACAACCTTCCTGTAACGGGCAGCGGTATTTACAGGAATATGTGAAGCAATGTGTTATATAAAATAAACACATATAAAAAAACAACAAAAATTAATTAGTCCAGTAACAATTAGTGCTCATAAAAGTCCACAAGAGTACAGGAGGTGTTTCAAAACTCCAGAAAGAAAGCTCCTAGAAATCCAATAGAGACAGGACTGAGGTTGGATGCTTACTGGAACCCAATGGCTCCCACATAACTTAAAAGCTAAAAGTGCTTTAGGGATAAACCCCAAACATGGCCACAGTAAGTGGTGCGATCCAGCTAGTGCCTCCAGCTTCACTCCCATATATTAGAAATATGCAACATATAAATGCTCATATTGCAATATATTCCTAAAATGTCATTTATTATGATAAAGGAGTGCACTCATATTCCATTAAAACAAACCAGCATCAATAGTCAGTAAGCCAAGTCAACAGGGGCGGACTGACAACTCATGGGGCCCCCGGGCAATAGGAGATTATGGGGCCCCCAGGCAATCAAAGATTATGGGGCCACACAGTATACACAAACACACACACACAGTATACAATCACACAGTATACACAGACATGTTTCTATTGGCTGAGAAGGTACTGGAGAGGTGGGGCAGCTATAATCTCTGGATTTTTAGACCAAAAGGATGTCGGTAAGGCACATTTCAGAGACAGATGTGAATAAAACAGAGTTTTACATACTGTTCCTGGTTTTACTGAGGCTGGCAACCCTGATGGGGCCCCCTAGTGGCCTGGGGCCCTCGGGCAGTGCCCGAGTGGCCGAATGGTCAGTCTGCCCCTGCAAGTCAAAGAAGGTATTGGACCTCTTAGCCCTTGTACACACGGTCGGACATTCTGACACAGTGGCGTAACTAGAACCTTCAGGGCTCCGATGCAAGAAACCATGAAGGGCCCCCCTGAACCCCAGCCAGGGCCCTTCCCTCCGAGTCCGGCAGTGGAACTCCAGGGCGTGGTCACAGGTATGACCTTTGTGAGCCCTGTAGTTCCACCACTGGTATCAGTAGTTTTTTTTTAATTATTTTATTTTTTTTATTTTTAGGTGCCCCATTGGGGGACTGTCCTTAGGCAGGATGGGGTCCCTGTCCCCAGAAGAGATGAGGTCCTTTTCTCCAGGGCAGATGAAGTTACTGCCCCCAGGTGAGAAGGAATCCCTGTCCCCAGGGGAGATGGGTGTCCCTGTCCCCACGTGAGAAGGGGCCCCTGTCAGGGGGAGATGGAGGGGGTAAGTAATGGTGTGTGGGGGATGGGGTCCTCTCACTCACCATGACCAAGCTGCAGGCCGCGCACTCATCCATGTTGGCCTGGGCTCCATCCAGTGTGCTGGACGGGTGATCAGCATATCTCCCAGAAAGATGTTTCATCATCTGTGTATGACGGGGAGGAGGGGGGCTAGCAGACAAGCCTGCAGTGTCCTCCGGGGAGCCGGTGTTCTGGCAGATAGAGTCCTGCCATCCTATAGTGTCCGCCCCGTACTGCGCATGCGCAGTACGGGGCAGAAGAAGCTTCGGAAAATCTCTGAAGATGAACGACGCCTATGCCGTGAGTGGAGGTGGTAGCCCCACCATCCAAGCGGACATAGGGATGGGAAAATTAGAGGGCCCCTCACGGGCGAGCTTCGCTCGCCAAGCTTCGGGCTCGGCCTCGCTGCGCTCGGCTCTTTTATATTCCTACTCTATGTCCACTTGGATGGTGGGGCTAGAACCTAGACTCATGGCGCAGGCGCCGTTCATCCTCGGCTGTTTTCGGAATCTGTGTGTGCGCAGTACACAGCGGACACTATCCGATGGGGGACCATATATGATAGGACACCGGCTCTCATAGGGCTGCACTGCATCTGTGTGCTTAAAGTTTGTTTACCCGGGAGAAGTATGCAGTGAAGTGTGGGCCGGACTCAGGGGGGGGGGGCGGGACTCTGACTGGGGAGAACAGACATCGGACTGAGCGGCAATGCATGGAGCAGGAGAGGGGTACTCTGAGGAGCCAGCCGAGGACACAGGTCATGCTTGGAATGCACAACTAAAGAGCAGCCAGTGCGATAGTTGAGCATGGAGCTCTGCTAGTCACCCTCCACCTCCAGCCACCCGTGTGCATGGTGCACTGGTACCCCTAGCTGCCTATGCTGCTGCCGGCCATATGTAGAGGGGGCTTCATGGGCCCCCTGCAGCACAGGGCCCAGTTGCAGTTGCGACTGCTGCACCCCCTAAAGTTACGCCCCTGTTCTGACAACCAAATCCGTTGGATTTTGTCCGACGGATTTTGTCCGAAACTGTTGCATACACACGGTCGGGCAAAGTTGTCGGAAAATCCGATTGTACATAACGTGATGACATTATTTTGTTACGACGGGACTACGTTCAGGCTAGTAGCCAATAGCTTTGGTCTAGGAATTTGTTCTGAGCATGCCTGGCACTTTGTCCGTCGGAGTAGGCTACACATGATCGGAGTATGTCCAATCAGAGCATGTTTTGTTGGAAAATTTTATAAACAAGTTGGAAAACTTGGTCCGTCGGATATTCAGATGGAAACAGTGCGATGGAGACCACACATGGTCGGATTATCTGACAATATGGTCCGATCGGACACATTCCATCGGAATCTCCGACCGTGTGTACAAGGGATTAGATTAGATCCACACTTTAGAACAGAAACATAAGTCAATTCCATCCATCAGCGACTTTGTGGGTCACTAGAATGCCTAGAAAGAAAAATGAGGGATACGTTTGGTATTATGCACACCGGTTTTATGAACATCGAAATACATGTGGTTGTTTTTTTTTGTATAATCAGTATTTATTGCAAAATGACAGAAACAGAAACATTAAAACAAGACAGGTTCAACATCTCGTATAAGTGCAAAACCCTTTTGGCCTCGTAAAGCCGCATAGGGGTTATTTTAACAATGTATGGGTTGAACAAACATACATACATAAAGAGGGAGAATCCTAAGAGAAGGAAAGTGTCGTGGGTACACTTGTAGTGGGTAGACTATTCATGACCAAATAATTTCAAGGGCGACAAGAGTTTAGTAGGCGTTGGGACTGTTCTGGCGCTAAGAATTTATCTGAAGTGTGGGCAATATCCTGTCGCTGGGGTAGAGGGGATGTGGTTGGTTTTTAACTAAAGCCCCATACACACTATTAGTTTTTTCTTCAGGTTTACCAAAACCATGTAGTAGAATGCCTGCCTGATTGCATACAAATTAAAACTCTTAAAGAGGAGCTGCACCTAAAAAAAAATATTAAAAGCCAGCAGCTACTAATATTGCAGCTGCTGACTTTTAATAAAATCACACTTACCTGTCCCAGGTTCCAGCGATGTCGGCGGCAGATGACGAGCGATCGCTCGTCTCGCTGCTGCCACCGCCGCCATCCCCTGTCAGGGAATCGGGAAGTGAAGCATGACGGCTTTACTGCCCGGTTCCCTACTGCGCATGCGCGAGTCGCGCTGCGCGTCTCTTATGGTCCCCCGCTGTGTCTCTGGGAACTGTGTGTTTCCCAGAACACAACGGGGGGGCGGAGCGTCTGCGGGGGTCTGCGGCGGTCTGGCCGGAAGTGGGTGCAGTTACCTGGATTATCCAGGTAACTGCACCCCCCTCCCCCCTGAAAGGTGCCGATTGTGGCACCGGAGGGGGGGAGGGATAAGATTAGCGGAACTTCCCCTTTAGGGTGAAGAACCGCTTTAAGGTTCGACATCATATTATATGGTTTTGGTAAATCTGAAGGAAAAAATCAGCAGAAAAACTGATAGTGTGTATGGGGCTTAAGGCATTAACTCTTTAAAGTCCACATTTTTCAATGAGTTAGCGTGACTCAAAATGTGCACTACCAAACGGTGGAGGAGAACGTTAAAGGGTTAAGAAAACAACAAACTCATGCCATGTCGATAGGCTGTTGGTGTGGGACAAATCTGTGTTAGACACTTCTACAACTGCCTGAGAGTTTCAGAAATTCTATGCTTCTTTTATAAGAACTTCCAGCTTCTACTTCTTCTCTGTCTCTGACATCCAACGAAGTCATCACATAAAACAGGGGTGCTCAACTTTTTGAAGAGCATGGGCCACTTAAGTGATTTTGCAACCGGTCATGGGCCACAATGAAATGAAATGGTTCAGAATTAAGAAATTCTTATTTTGAATAGCATAATGAAGATTTTATACAACAATCAGGATCATCGTTTTTGGAAAGAAACTGTTTTATGAATAAAAAAATAAAAAATAAATTCTAGAGTTAGCCTGATTTTTTTTTGTATAATGTGAAAGATGATGTTACGCTGATTAAATAGATACCTAACATGTCATGTTTTAGAATTGCGCACACTTGTGGAATGGCGCCAAACTTCAGTATGTAAAAATCTCCATAGGCAACGCTGTAACTATTTTTACAGGTTACATGAGTTAGGCCCCTTTCACACGGGACAAATCCGTAATGATCCGCCCTGTGATGATCGCTCCGTTTATGCCCGTTGAGCCGGCGGATGACAGGACGGTCCCGGCACACTGTGCAGGGACCGCCCTGTCAGATCTTCGCTCTCCCCTACGGGGGGATCGGATGAGCACGGACCGTCTGTCCGTGTTCATCCGATCCACTCCGCAGACGGATAGAAAAATAGGATTTTCCTCCATCTGCATAATCGGACAATAGCGGAGACGGACGATATCGGGTGTCTGCGGATGTTCATCCGCTGACACTCGCTATCCCATAGGAATGCATGCATGTCCGTATTTCATCTGAAAACAGATGGATGCAATACGGACATACGGTCCGCATGTGTGAAAGGGGCCTTACAGAAAAGGTCTAGTGCTAGAATTATTGCTCTCGTTCTAACGTTTGCAGCATATGTAACCTGTCTATATCTGTCTCTGATACTAGCCAGTGCCTCACCAGCCACTGACCTCACCGCACGTCCCTGGACTACATCAGTTGTTTACACTGATCAACCTTGCTTCATGGTGAAGCACGTGATAATACCATCAGAGCCCTTAGTGTTCCACATTGGGCGAAGCATGGCCCTGAGAAAGCTCTCTACTTGATATGGCATACTGATGCCAAAAAGGCCTTTGGCAGGGTGAACTGGATGTATATGGAATATATGACTGGAAGAGAGGGGTGGATATTATAATGGAAGCTGACCACTAGGTCCACACTGCCAAGACAAATTAAGCATTACATGGGTGGGATGAATGTATTACTCTGAGAAAAATCTGAGATATCTCAGATACTTGAAATATAATTTAGGTACCGGAAGTATGAAAGCCTTCATAGAATTTTGTACCTGTATCTAAAGATAAAGTTGTTAATTTTGGCATAGAGCATTCCAGGTAAACGACATTCATTGTCCTCCGTTTTCCGTTCCCTGATTTTTTCTTGTTTGTTCTTTTTTTTTGTAAACTTTTGATGTTCCATTTTGCATCAATCTTACTATTGTATTGATGTTGACTGTTTCCAAATTACATAAAATGGCACAGGGCACTTAGAAGTTTGAAATATACATGGTCAGCATGAGCAAATTTTATATGTTCAACTGTGTGTATCTCCGGACTGTCAGACACTATGTTTGAGATGTGCAAATCCAAAAATAGCATAGAGGCACTAATTGGTCTTGCAGGGGAGGTAGATCAAAACAGCAGCGTTGTTTTTTTTTTTTTTTGTGGTCACTTTCCGTGAAGCTCAGTCTATCTTTCTCAAGACCTGTGAGTGCCTTTATACTAGTTTTGGATTTGTATGGATTTCTTTGTGGGTGAGCACCTGGGCATTAACCTCAAAACATAGAATGCGGCACAGTGGTGTAGTGGGTAGCACTCTAGCCTAGCAGCAAAAAGGGTCACTGGTTCAAATCCCACCCATGACACTCCCTGTCAGGAGTTTGCATGTTCTCCCTGAGCATGCGTGGCATTCTTCCAGGTACTCCAGTTTCTTCCCACACTCCAAAGACATATTGGTAGGTTAATTGGCTTCTGTCTAAAATTGGCCCTAGTATATGAATGTGAGTTGGGGACCTTAGATTCTGGGCTCCTTGAGGGTAGGGTATGTGAGTGAGCAATCTATGTGTGGAGTGTTGGGTAAATTGACAGCCCTATTTGGGTAGCTTAAATAGAGATAATTGTAGACACGCACCCACACTCACTTAGGTTGGACTGGTGTCTTTATCCAACCTCACTAACTATGTAATGCAGTGGCTACCCTTGGGGCTGCTTGAGATGCACAATGCATGGCTTTTGTTAATTGTGGTTTGTACAAAACTTGTCAAAGCCTTCAAAGAAATGATTATATATAAAAAAAAAAAGACCTGACTTTTCTGTGCTTTTGCCTGTAATGTTTTTTACATTATTGACAGGTTCTCTTTATCTAAAAAAGGTTGCATATCAAAGATACAAATGTGTAGATGTGCAGAACAAAGTCAGATCACCTATTTCTTTTAATTCTGAATGTCTGTAGATTTTTTTCAGCCAACAGTTGCATGAATATAACGACATGCCATGGAATCAAGATGTCCAATCCTGCTTACTCTTCACCCCCTCCTTCTCCCCCTTCCACCGGTTTCAATTTATGTGTAATCTCTGCCTTCATTTTTCAGTGGACGGACTAGTCATTCATTTATTATCCTGCAAGACTCACATATTCATGCAATCATTTCAGTTAGATGTAT
This sequence comes from Lithobates pipiens, assembly GCF_037356315.1. Lineage (NCBI taxonomy): Eukaryota > Metazoa > Chordata > Amphibia > Anura > Ranidae > Lithobates > Lithobates pipiens. The sequence goes on along the minus strand of NW_027507758.1, from coordinate 83,347,990 downwards.
GAAAAAAGAAAAAAAAAAAAAAACGCAGACTGACTGATGGAATTTTCAATAAATGTTGGCTAAAGCATCCACTTAAAAGTGATATCATAAAGAAGCAGTCCCTTGTCTTGTTATATGTCTTGGATACTCCAACAGTGAGATCTACTCGCTATAAATCCTGACTTCCTGTGTTCCTGTCTGACTTAAGGGGTTATTTACAAACGGCAAATCCACTTTGCACTTCAAGTGCACTTGGAAGTGCAGTCACTCTAAATCTAAGGGGTAGATCTGAAATGAGGGGAAGCTCTGCTAATTTTATCATCCAATCATGTGCAAGCTAAAATGCTGTTTTTTATTGTCCTTGCTTGTCCCCCTCGGATCTACAGCGACTGCACTTTCAAGTGCACTTGCAGTGCAAAGTGGATTTGCCTTTAGTAAATAACCCCCTTTGTGTTTTCCATCTCCTTTTATATTCTCCATAATATAAAATATAATATCCATCAGGGATGATGGGAACCCCTCATAATGGGCACTCTTTCACACTGGGGGCCAAAAAGTGGTAAAAATAGGCAACCCTCCACTCGGCTGCCACCTAAAACCTAACCCAGCTGGACAGGGGTGTACACATTCTAATGCTCCCAATGCTTTGCATCGTGGTAAAGTTAACAGGGCCGCACCACCATTCAAACTCATACATTCAAGTCAACAGGCCTGCAACCGTGTGCCAAATGCTTTTCAGTGATGGCCACAGTGTGAACTTAAGCCTCGTACGCACGATCGGATTTTCCACAGACCAAACCTTGGACTTTTGTCTGAAGGAGCGTGCCTGGATTTTGTCTAGCATACAAACGGCAAGGAATTGTCGGCCAACAAACACTAACCTAGTGACTTGGTTTTTCAGCTCTTTAGCACCACCCTTTGGGCTCCTTCTGATAATTTCATGTTAGTATAAGATTGGTGTGGTGAGTGTTGATTCGCGCTTTTTATTTCACAGTTTTCATTTAGCCCTTTTCAGTCTGCGCTTTCAGTTCACTATTTTCAGTTTGTTTCTGAACGGCCGTTCGTCAACCAGACATGTTGCGGAATCAGAGGAGATAACATGTTATTTATTATTGGCCTTGGAGTTCTTGCTTTGACCCAAGTCCAGTTCAGGAACAGGAGGAGGAGGGTTTCTTGGACCAAAAATTGTTTGCTTTATTAATCATGACCAATTATGTCATATGCCTTTGCTGCGGGAGCTCCAGGAGAATAATCCAGATGATTTTCGGAATAGCTTCAATATTATTACATTAAATAAAGAAGAAGAGAATGTGCGCTGCATTTCGAGATTTCATAATTTGCCACGTCATGAATGTTAATTCTCCATTACGACCGCTCGTTCACAAGACCGACTGCTTCCAGCTCATCCTTGCTTCCGAGCATGCATATTTGTACTTTGGACTTATGTCCGACGGACTTGTGTATACATGCTCGAAAAATCCCACAACAGACATTTGCCTGCGGAAAATTTTAAAGCCTGCCATCCAACATTTGTCTGCAAAAAATCCAACAACAATTGTCCGATGGGTCAGATTTTCCGCCAACAACCTGTCATCACACATTTCCTGTTGGAAAATCCGATCGTGTGTACGCAGCTTAAGTCATATGGTCCAAAAGGAGATAGAAGAGACTGTCAGGTGCTTTAATTCTCCAGCATCCACCAAAAACTAAATTCTTAGGTTTGGGTGGACTGACCCTGTTTTTCCCAAACGATCAATGCCACCTGGCACCTGCTATAGCTGGCAACACTGATCATTGTATTCTGACGGTGAGGAAGGCTCCCTGCTATCAGAATACAATACCACAGGAAGAGGGATTCCCCCATTTACATCAAGTGTGTGCATGGGGGAAGTAAGGCATTTTCTTTTGTTAAACTCGCTGGTTAAAAAATACATAATGTATAGGCTGCTAACCTTACCTTCCACATCTCCGAGTGTGATGTCACCACCCTACCAGGAAGATTTTTGAGGAATGCAGAGCAGGCGAAATCTCTTGAGAAGACATTCCAGTCAATTGCAAGAGTGTCTTCTGATTACATTTTACATACTCTATGCTCCCCAGGCTCTAGCAGGAAAAAGTGTGATGGCATCTTCGCCTAGGCACTGTGGACAGAAGATAGGGATGAGATAACTATAAACCCTTACTTATGCCTACTAATAGGGCGTGATTTGTGCAGGGAGAGTGGGACCTTGCAAGGTTGCATTTTACTGCAAGGTCCACTTTAAATATTAATGTTGGGTAACCTTGAACATTAACAATAAGGTGTGGAGTGTGGAAGAGGAAGATACACTATATTAACAAAAGTATTGGGACACCTGCCTTTACACACACATGAACTTTAATGGCATCCCAGTCTTAGTCCGTAGTGTTCAATATTGAGTTGGCCCACCCTTTACAGCTATAACAGCTTCAACTCTTCTAGGAAGGCTGTTCATAAGGTTTAGGAGTGTGTCTATGGGAATGTCTGACCATTCTTCCAGAAGCCCATTTGTGAGGTCAGGCACTGATGTGGATGAGAAGGCCTGGCTCTCTGCTGTAATTCATCCCAAAGGTGTTCTATCGGGTTGAGGTCAGTCAAGTTCCTCCACCCCGAACTCGCTCATCCATGTCTTTATGGACCTTGCTTTTGCACTGGTGCACGGTCATGTTGAAACAGAAAGGGGCCATCCCCAAACTGTTACCACAAAGTTGGGAGCATGAAATTGTTCAAAATGTCTTGGTATGCTGAAGCCTTAAGAGTTCCCTTCACTGGTACTAAAGGGCCCAAGCCCCACCCCTAAAAAACAACCCCACACCATAATCCCCCCTCCACCAAGTGATTTTGGACCAGTTCACAAAGCAAGGTCCATAAAGACATAGATAAATGAGTTTGGGGTGGAGGAACCTGACTGGTCTGCACAGAGTCCTGACCTCAACCGATAGAACACCTTTGGGATGAATTATAGTGGAGACTGCGAGCCAGGCCTTCTCGTCCACATCAGTGCCTGACCTCACAAATGCGCTTCTGGAAGAATGGTCAGACATTCCCATAGACACACTCCTAAACCTTGTGGACAGCCTTCCCAGAAGTGTTGAAGCTGTTATAGCTGTAAAGGGTGGGCCAACTCAACATTGAACCCTACGGACTTATGCCGCATACACACGGTCGGATTTTCCGACAGAAAATGTTCGATGGGAGCTTTTTTCTGAAATTCTGACCATGTGTAGGCTCCATTGGACATTTTCCATCCGAATTTCCGAAACACAAAATTTGAGATCTGGATCTCAAATTTTCCATCAACAAAATCCATTGTTGGAAATTCCGATCGTGTGTACACAATTCCGACGCACAAATTTCTGCGCATGCTCAGAATCAAGCAGAAGAGCCACACTGGCTATTGAACTTCAATTTTCTCGGCTCGCCGTACATCACCACGTCCTTGACGTTCGGAATTTCCGACAACATTGTGTGACCGTGTGTATGCAAGACAAGTTTGAGCCAACATGTCTGATCGTGTGTACGCGGCATAAGACTGGGATGCCATTTAGTCCCCTTTCACACTGGGGCGTTTTTCAGGCATTTTTCAGGCGCTTTAGCGTTAAAAAAAAAGGCCTGTAAAGTGCTTAAAAGAAGCTGCAACGGCAATCCAAATGTAAAAGCCAGAGTGCTTTCACACTGAGGCGCTGCGCTGGCAGGGTGTCAAAAAAAGTCCTGCAAGCAGCTTCTTTGCAGCGTTTTTGGAGCGGTGAATACAACGCTCCTAAAGCGCTCCTTCCCATTGAAATCAATGGGAAGCGCCTGTAAAACACCTGAAAAGCGCTATTGGCAGCAGCGTTTTGTGGGCACTTTTAACCCTTTATTTGGCCACTAGCAGGGGTTAAAAGCGCCCCAATAACGCTAGAAAAAGGCTGGTAAAGCGCTGCTAGTTTAAGCGGTGCTTTCCGAGCGTTTTTCGGGCGCTGACATTGTGAAAGGGCTCTTAAAGCACTTGGGCTTTCACATTGGGACTTCAGATGAGGCTTCTTTCAAGCGCTTTACAGGCGCTTTTTTTAATGCTAAGACGCCTGAAAAACGCCTGAAAAACGCCACCAGTGTGAAAGGGGTCTAAAGTTCATGTGTGTGTAAAGGCAGGTTTCCCAATACTTTTGGTAATATAGTGTATATGCATCCTCTTCCAGTACTGACTTATCTTTGGATAAACAACCGGACAAGGTTTTCATTCTATTCAATCACTATTTCCCTTGAGATCTCTTGATCTGCAAATTTCGTCCTCATCGGATTGGGTAAGGGTTATCACGTCTCCCTCAACCTTTAACCTGCAGTCATGAGATAAATTCTGCCCAATCCAACCAGTTACTGATAATTGTTCTTCCTACTTTCATGTATTTTCTTTGCTCACCTTAGGCAATACTGTACTCCGGTCCCTTCTCGTAGAAGAAAGAGATGCCGTTATTAATAGCTACAGGTTAGACCCACCACTGATTCCCTTTGTTACATTTTCCTAGAATGTTACTCTTTCATCCTCTGCAATCTCAGAATATAAAAAAAATAAAAATCTGTCTAATTCCATCCTGATTAAATCTTAGAATATATATATATATATATATATATATATATATATATATATATATATATATATATATATATATATATATATAAAGAAAATCAAATATTCACCTTCTGTTAGTTGAAAAAAAACTTGAAACACACCTCTAGCAGATACACAGCCTTGATAAGTAGACAAAGACCAATCTTTAAAGTGCAATCAATTAGCAGTCACGTATCGTTGGTCTACCTATGTCAAATGGATAAAGAGTGAAATCTGGTTGCTCCGGGTTACACGCTGCTTCCGCTGTCTTAGCCTATTCGGGGAGCTTTGCAAAAAAACTAATCTCCGTGCATATGAAATCAGAAGACTAGATAGATTTCTTGATGTTACCAATGTTTCCATTTCATCAGAGCTGGCAAAGGCAACCTGTAGCTGTTGATGAACCACAAGTACCAGTATAAACCAAGACTGAGGACTATGCATCCACAGATAAGCTAGCCATGAATCAGTTGTGAAGGCACACTGGGACTTACAGTTCCTAAGAGATTCAGGAAGAGATGTAATAAGCTTATTTCATGTCCTGGCCACAATTTCTAATAACACCACACCCTGAAAGAGCACTGATAAAACACATATAGCATACAGGTATGGCTATTGCATGCCTTGTAATAACTCTACAAGGCTTCTGCACATTTTCCAGCACAGCGCAAAAGAATTGGGACCCACTTGTCAGTCTCATCAACAGACCTCAATGGCATTTGTAGATATTTTTTTTTTCCCCCCTCAATGTGACATCACATCTCTAATCATCTGCCCCGAACAGCTGTCTCTATTACCTTCTTTAAATGACAATCCTGTATTCAGGGCATGACAACTGACAAATAGCATGCTGAGACTGGTGGTTCCCCCCTAGTGGCACAGCCAAAGACTCAACCGGAGGACAGAACAAACTTTCTAGAGATGGTTGCCTAAGATGCAAAGAATCAAGCATGCCAGTCCCAAAACCTTTCACCCACCAGCTGCTGAATTTAAAGGGACAAGACACTTACCCAGCCCTGGCACAAAAGTATTGAGGAAAAGGCAGATGACAGCCACTGGGAATGGCATATAAGGGATGGCAGCTCTCAGGGGTCCCTTCTTCTCTCTGACTTGTACCACCACCCCACTGGCAGAGGTACCCTTGCCTACCACATCCCCTTCCTTGAGATCCATGCTGCCCCTCAGGTGTGGGTGAAGAGCAGGCAAGGAGACGTGGGTGCTGGAGTTTGGTGTGGGGTCAAATGCCGAGAGAGTATGAGGATTTCTCAGTGCTACTCGCTCTCTCTCCCTCTCCTTCCTCCTCCTTCTTCTACTGCTGCTCTTCCTCCTCCTCCTCCTCCCTCAGAACACACAGCTTGGGGAGTCTCAATCAGACACACAGCCCACTAATGTCATATATTATTATAGCAATCACTAGGAAGCTACATGCTATACACTACAAGCTGCGCTCTTTCCGCCTTTGCATGGTGAATTGCCACTGTTCCGTCCCTCACGTGTGCCTTTTATGGGATTTTCTTTGTACTATAATTACACACGCATGCTTGAGTAAAAATCTTTGGAACAATGTGCAATAAGAAAGCATTATTTTGCTGAGCAGAGATTGTGCTTTTGTTGTCTTTTTTTTTTCTTTCTTTTTACTATGCTTCTAGCTGCTTCCTGCAAGTGACCAGTGCAAAAAGATTTTGTGGGATAGTTCAGAAAATAGGGCACGGAGCAAATCGTTGAATAGAACATGCAATGGCTCAAGCAGCCAATCAGAATTTATCTTTCTGATTTTAAAATAGCCCCGTCGGTGCACCCCATGTGGCCCATAGACTATGTGTGACCCTTTGGGCTTCCTTTGGGAACCCAGAGGATAGTAGCCTGTGTTTCGGTGCCTACTCAAGCCAGTAAAATAAAAATATTCTAATAGCTGTTTCATTTGTTTCATTCACACCATCTTACTGTTTCCTGTTCACTAAATGAATACTATTTTAGTCAACTAAAATACGACTAAAACTAAAACAATTGAGATGTCTAAAATACGACTAAAACTACAATGGCATTTTAGTCAAAAGACTAAAATGGGACTAAAACTAAAATACCATTTTAGTCAAAAGACTATGATTAAAACTAAATTGAAATTTGACTTTAAAATGAACACCAGTCTGCAGTGCATGTTCATACCTCAATACCATAAATAATAGCATATTCGATTTTTCACTCCAGCAGTATATAATGAGTTTGCAAATTGGAGAGAAAGGTTAACTAATGCATTACAATTTAATTACACTCATTAAATTTTAGACGACTAAAATGAGTTTTAGTCTGCTAAAATGTACTGGAGATTTAGCCGAATAAATACTAAAGCTAAAACAGTTGCAGAAGACTAAAATGGGACTAAAACTAAAATGCAGTTTTAGTCCTAAGACTAATGCCGTGTACACACGGCCAGACTTTTCGACAGCAAAGGTCCGACGGAACGAATCCGTTAGACAATTCGACCGTGTGTGGGCTTCAGACAGACTTTAGATTTAGAACTTGTTTCAAATCTTTCCGACGGACTCAAGTCCGGTCGAAAAATCCGTTCGTCTGTATGCTAGTCCAACGGATGAAAACCAACGTTAGGGCAGCTATTGGCTACTGGCTATGAACTTCCTTATTGTAGTCAGGTTGTACGTCATCACGGTCGAATCGTCTGAGTTTGGTGTGATTGTGTGTGGCCAATTCCGTTAGTTCGGAAATCTGCCGAAAGTCCATTGGGAAGACCGTCAGACCTAGACTGCCAGAAAGTCTGGTCGTGTGTACACGGCATTAGACTAAAATGAAATCAAAATTTGCAGCCAAAATTAACACTGAAGGCTAGTTCACACCAGAACGCGGTGCAGGAAATGCACATTCTCTTCCACAATTGGTGCTGTCAGCGGGGAGTATTGATATTTTTAAAAGACACTTGGATGTGCAGTTTAGTGAACACAACATACAGGGATATGGGAAATGATTATCGACACTGACACACATACACCTACACAGCTTGAACTGGATGGACTATATTCTGTGTGCATTTCCCGAACCCTGTTGAAAATGCACTGCCTTTATTATCTGCTGCGAGTGCTAATATATTGTTAACAGCACCCCAAAAGCAGATCACTGCAATTGGAGGCACTGATGGGGAAATTTCATATTTCTTTACTAAAGTTGTCTAGCAATATTTAAGAAAGAAAGCCTCCAATATCCTGATTACTTTAGCTGACTTCATATCAATAGAATGTCATTGCAAACTGACCAAGTCCTTAAAAGGTCATATTGTAGCTTGCAAGGGGAGTTGGTGCAAGGGGAGTTGGCCATTTCCTTACAATCGAGTCCTATCACATGTGTGCGCAGCCTACTGCATTAGGGTGTGCACCCCAAAGCTCAAACACACATGATTTTCTCTGCAGCCTCAGCTACATGGGACAGTGAATGAATAGGAAGTGCTCTGTGCTTAGTGCCTTCCTGTTCATTCACAAACTGAAGCATAATAAACACAGTTTATGAATGAACACTGTGTTCATTTAGAAAAGGAAGAGACCAGTAAATTACATATTTACTAGCCCCTTTCCCTGCTCTCCATCCTGAAAAATCCTCCACAGCAGCTAGGGGGAGAGGAGGGAAGCTAGCAGCACTGTGGGGCAGGGGGGCTAACATGGGGAGAAGCCCGGGCAGTAGGTAGAATCGAGCAGATGCCTATGTGTCCTATATATACTACAGCTAAAACTTGAAATAATTGTTTCATCTCAGAGCTGCATTATGCATGTGTCTGATCTGGTCACCTGTGCCACGCCATAAAAAGGAGGGACCCGTGGCAGAGACAGCATCTTTGGTTAAGTAGTTTGTTATATTTTCTAATATTATTTAATTTGTTAACTGTGTCTGTCATTACCTAATTACATTTTATTCTTATAAGTATTTGTGTGATCTCTCTTTACACATCTCGAATATAGCCCCAAATACGTAAACCATCACGTAACCCGTGATAAAATAGGCACCAGATTGCATGGCACCACAGTATCATGTGATTTGGTGCAGCGCAACCCATGGGATTTTAGCTCTTTCAAATCAATAGGTTGAAATTTGTACTGCAGGGGAACACACAGGAACGCATATTGTTTTCCTGTATGATTCTGGTGTGAACCAGCCCTTAGAGATCTGTTATTATGGACTTTGCTGAGATAAATAAATGTGCCAAAATTAAATTTTAAGTGTAGCAAGCTCTCTGGCCTTGTCCAGTCTAATGAAAACTTTCCAAGCCAAAGATAGCTGACATCCTTCAATATGTAATGGATTGTAAGGCATAGTGGGTGCAAAGATGGTGAAAGTGATTGGGCACCAGACACTTCTTGGATGTAAAAGAGGTTTTATTTCTCTTAACAGTCCTTTTTGTATTTTGGGGGGATTCAATTGGCAGACTCCGAGACTTCAATAGGAAGACAGCCATACAGGGAAAGGCCCCAGCAAGGCGCCACATTTGCACATGCAGGAATGCTGTTCCTATGTCAAACGTAACAGTTCTTCAGCTTCACTACAACTGCTTCTTGTAGTTCTTCAACACTGAGCTCCCGGTCTCTCACTAGACCCTCTGATTCACTGACTCTGAATCCCTTGAGCTCCTCCAATCTTTATGGTGGTATCTCCCTCAAGCATCACCCACGCTTTCCCGCTGGGTTCCTAGCCTGGTACTCCAGATACTTCTCAAGCTTCACCCCTGCTGACCGGCTTGGTCCCTGGCTTGACACACAAGGCTGCTCTGCAAGCGTCACCTCCGCTGGTTGGGTCCCTGACTTGATCACCGCCTGAAGTTTCCAGATTCTCCACCGTGCTCCTTCGGTGAGAATACTGCTTTGGTATTTGCTTCAGTTACGCACTGTGGTCCCTGGTAACAAGGTTGTTGGTCCCTTTGTGGCGACAGCTTCCCTTCTACCTCTGATCACGACAGGTTTTCCGACCGGCAGAACCGTCACTTTCAGTTGGACTGCAAGCCGCAGTCCCAATCCTGCGCTGCCCTCTTACTACTGGATAGGCCCTCACACAGCCTGGCAGCCAGATGCCCCTGAGATAGGCCTCATCTCTGGCCTAGCAGCCTGGGGGGCACGACACATGTCCACCCAGACAGCTGTCCAGGTAGAACAGAACATAGATCACCTGACTCCAACCAAATATATAGGTGCTCCCAGCAGACCAATGGATTCAAGGAAAACTTTGCCCATTGGCTGACCTTGGGTTGTCCTTCTCATATCTAATACCACCAAGTACCCGGCCACCTAGTGGTAGAAGAGAAAAGTGCAACAAGGCAAAACTTAGGGAAAAATCAATGGATCTATATTAATCAGCCAGGATAACTACTCCTGGCAAGTAAATTTGTGAGGAGCTCTCTGCCTAAGCTACAGGGGGCTTACTTTAGGAGACTTTAGGAAACACAAATGTGGAAACATTATTTGTTTCAGGTATTTATAAAGCACCAATTTACGCAGCAATTTACATATTGTACATTCACATCAGTCTCTGCCCTTAGTGGCAGTTCACACCAAGTGCGGTGCAGGAAACACAGGAATGCTCTGCCCTTGTATACATGCACGGGTGCCATTAATTATTAATGGCACCCCAAGTGCATCTAGGAAATGCACGTTCATTGCGGCCACCAAAGCACATTGCAATACAATGCTGTTTGGTGTGGTGCAATTTTAAAAGTTGTGCTTGCCATATTTTTTGAAGCATGTTTGGCTGCCCATTCGAATTAATGGTTTGTCAACAATGCACTGTGCGGAAACATGCACAAGTGTTCTGGTGTTAAAGCGGAGTTCCACCCAAAAGTGTAGCTGCTGACTTTTAATAATCAGACACTCACCTGACCCACAGTCCAGCGAAGTGGGTGTATGAAGCCCCGTTCCTCTCCACGGTGCCAGAATTATAACTGTGAGCGACCGGCTGTGGCCTCACAGCCGGGTATGCACTGCGCATGCATGAATAATGCTGCGCACTGTGAATGGCCGGGCAATCATCTGGGACTTGTGATGTGTCCCAGAAGATTGCAGGGAGGGAGGGGAGAGACGTGAACTTCCTTCCAGCACCGCGCAACCAGAGGAAGAAGTGGGAGCTGTGTGCCCTTAAAAATGGCATGTCAGGGGGTCACTATCACTTAAAGAGGAAGTTCCATTTTTGGGTGGAACTCCGCTTTATCTAGCACTTAAAGAGCTTACAATCTAAGGTCTCTATTTCATATACGTACAGGAGCAGTTTAGAGGGGGACCAGTTAATCTAACAGCATGTTTTTGGAATGTGAGAGGCAACCCAAGCAAGCAGAGGGAGAAGATGCAAACTGTAAGCAGGTGATGTACGGACTGGGCTCTAAACCAAGGACCCTAGTTCTAACTAATAAGCCTCTAAAACATTGGCTTGTACAGGAGCTGTAATAGCAGTGATTCCTAGTAGTCTAGTATAATGTGTCCCTAGTCCACACGTACACAGGATCGAACTTTCCGCCAACAAACCGTGGAATTTTGTCCAAAGGGGTGTTGGCTCAAACTTGTCTTGCATACACACAGTCACACAAATGTTGGCCAACAATTACGAATGTAGTAATGTACTAGACGTACTACGTGATTTTTCAGCTCTTTAGCAACACCCTTTGGGCTCCTTCTGCTAATTTCGTGTTAGTAGAAGTTTGGTGAGTGTTGATTCACGCTTTTCTTTTTGCGTTTTTCATTTAGCGCTTTTCAGTTCACGCTTTTAATTTTTGTGCTTTTCAGTTCGTTTCTGAACGGCCGTTCGTCAACCAGACATGTTGCGGGATCAGAGGATAAAACGTGTTATTTATTATTGGCCGTGAAGTTATTTCTTTTTGGCTGAATAATGATTTGATTTGGTATATTTTCTATATTTTTGGATGCAGAGAATGCACTTTTTAGTTAAGTTCTATTGACAGATAGTATGTCTAATTTTATTTGTTTTCTTTTTTTAATGCACAATAAAAAAAATTGTGGAGAATAATACTTGGCTATGTGTTTCCTTCAAATGACAGTTTGGGAGCAGGCAATTACATTTTAAAAAATACAATGTAAAATTGACAAGGGAAACCAACATAGTTGTATCTTTGATCTTAAAAACGATGGGATAATGATGTTGTGGTAATTTGCCCAAATAAAAAAAAAAAAAAATGAAAAAAAAAGCATAATATTATTCTTGATATCTCTAGAAAAAAAAAAGCAGTTGAAAATTTGTTTGCAATAAATCCATTAGTATCACCAGCAAAACAGCTTCATTACTATCCCATTAAAAAAGAAGAGAATTGTGCGCTGCATTTGGAGATTTCATAATTTGCCACGTCACGAATGTTAATTCTCCATTACAAACGCTAGTTTACAAGGCTGACTGCTTCTGCTTCTGAACATGTGTGTTTGTACTTTGGACTTTTGTCCGATGGAGTTGTGTACACACGATCGGAAAATCCGACAACACATATTTGTTGGTGGAAAATTTGAAGACATGCTAGCCAACATTTGTTGTCGGAAAGTCCGATCGTGTGTACAGGGCTATAGGCTCCATTCACACCTAGGTGATTAACGGCACCCCAATCGTGGTGCGATTTGGCCATAGTTGTTGTGCGATAACTTGTGCTGCAATCGTGGCAAATTGCAACGCATGATGCTGTCACCCAAAAGAAGTTCCTTCCCCTTTTTGAGCGATAAGCTTCGCAAGTTGCTATTTTACAGCGCCATTTATTGTGTAATGCCGCGTACACACGAGCGGACTTTTGAACATCCAAAGTCCGACGGACTGATTCCGTCAGACTATTCGATCGTGTGTGGGCTGCAACGGACTTTTGATTCGCCAAAGTCTGACGGACTTTAGAATATGGAACATGCTTCAAATTTTTCCGACGGAACTCCGCCGGACCCGGTCCCTTCGAAATATTCGCTCGTGTGTATGCTATTGCGACGGACTAAAACCGACGCTAGGGCAGCTATTGGCTACTGGCTATGAACTTCCTTATTCGAGTCCAGTCGTACGTCATCACGTTCGAATCCGTCGGAGTTTAGTGTGATTGTGTGTGGCCAAGTCCGCTCAGTCGAAAAGTCCGTCAGAACTCTGTCGGAACTCCGGCAGAACTCCTTCGGAAGTCTGTCGGACATACGTCCTCTTGTGTGTACGGGGCTTTACACTCACTGCAAAATCACACTGCGTTTAGGGTGTTATTAAGGAATAAAGGCATCGTAAATGCGTCCTGCATTTTGCCACAATTCTGGAATTGCAGATGGAAATGCGGCGATTCCACCCACGATTCAAATTGCCTGGTTGTGAATGAGCCTTATGTCATGTTTGCATTGACTAACCATCTCCTGTAGTCTCTATCTCCTGTGGCATGTTTGCACTCTCCGACCATCTCTTGTTGCATGCCCGAAGTATCTGACCATCTTCTTTTAACTGTCTGCAATCTTTGATAGCTCTCTATGGCAGTGCATTCACTGAATATTAAGTGCAGCCCTTTGGTGAAGTCAGAGGCCACACTTGAGGCCCTCTACTTCAAGTAAGTAGCCAATGGACTAGTGTCAGTGACACTCTGACTGGCTATCTGGAATGGAATCCATTTTATACATAGTTACATACAGTAGTTAGTACATTGGTCCAAGCCAGGGTCCTTTCACACTGGGGCGGTGCGCTTGCAGGACCAAAAAAAAGTCCTGCAAGCAGCGTCTTTGGGGTGGTACAGGAATGGTGTATACACCGCTCCTAAACCGCACCTGCCATTGAAATGGGCAGTGCTGCCGAAGCGTCTGAAAAAGCTTTTCGGCAGCGGCCCTTTGCAGGTGTTTTTAACTCCTTGTTGACCCCTTCTTTGGGGTTAAAAGTGCCCCGCTCCCACCCCCACAGCACCGGTAAAGCGCAGCTAAAACTATCAGTGCTTTACCAGTAACGCAGCCTGCGAAAGGGCTCTTAACCACTTCCGGACCGCCTCTCGCCGATGTATGTCCTCACTTTGAGGACGGATATCGTTGTTATGGCAGAAGCTAGCTGCTATAACCCCAGTATCTCCGTGTTCGGCCGGCGGTCCGGTACAAGATAAAAGTGGTTTCTGCGACAGATTCGCCACAAGATCACTTTTATCGGCAGCGGGAGAGGGCCCCCCACCACGATCCGGTGTCCTCCGCGCTTACCGAAGCTGTCGGCAGTGGCGGAGGTGATTCGGTCCTTCTTTCGGCTGTGCATGGAGACGAGTGAGGGGAAGATGGCCCCCACCCGTCTCCATGACACTGCAGCGCGGAAGCGCCGTCTAAACATCACTTCCGCCCATAGCTCTTAAAGGGCCATTTTTTTTTTCATTTTTTTAAATGACAAGTATTTTTTTTTTTGTTTTTTATTGCATTTTAGTGTACATATGAGATCTGACTTATTTTTGACACCAGATATCATATTTAAGAGGTCCTGTCATGCTTTTTTTTCTATTACAAGGGATGTTTACATTTCTTGTAATAGAAATAAAAGGGACACATTTTTTATTTTTTTAAACAGTGTAAAAATAAGGTAAAATAAATAAGAAAAAAAAAAATGTTTTAAATGTGCCCGTTCTGCCGAGCTCGTATGCAGAGCTTGTATGCAGAAGCGAATGCGTACATGAGTATTAGAATTTGAGTATGAGAATTTAGTTTAATAAATGCAAGCAGTGTAAGTACATGCATTTGAATGGATATCAGCCTCTAGTATTTTTTGTACAGCAGAGCTCAGGCTGACAGAAGGAGAAGCACCATAAGAAGCCAATAAGAAGCCAATTATAACTGAAATGCAGAAAGAAAAAAAAAATCAGGCCTCCTGACCTGCTAAGGGCTGTGCTGTTAAAAAATAATTACCCTTTGGGATTAATAAAATATTTTGCATTGGAATAATTCTCAGGATGGGATGGACATAAACACAAATCTGTTGGCTTCCATAATTCATCTACAGTATATATTCATATATTTCCAGCATCAACCAAACTGGTCCTTTAATAATTGCATTTTTGCTAGTTGTACATCCACTCCATAATGCCCTTCCCTAGTACATCTTTATTGATCAGTTCTGGTTATACATGTCTTCAGGTGATTCCAGCAGCAGAATGTCTTGCGGTTTGTTTAGTGAGCCTCATAGCCATGGTCTCTCTTCCCCAGAGATGGGTCATTCAGCAGGTCCTCTGCCTCATTTCACTAATGTGACTGCAGAGAATTGATGTGATAAGTGTAGGAATGTCACTAAACCGACCAACCAGGGATGTATGGGCTGCGTTCAGCCCGGCCAGTCACTAGTGGTGTGACATATCCAACTCCGAGGTCATCTACTCATCCTACTGAATAAAACATAAAGGAGATGAACATTCTTACCGTCAACTCAAATGCTGCATGACCAGACTTATGTGACTTCATCGGGCTTAAAAGATCAATAAGCCATTCGTTGCATCGGTACAAATTGGACTCAGATGACAGCAGAAAAATTATTAAATGTACCTCTTATCTATGTGTCGTGTAGACATGCACTGGGACTTTAAGCAGAACTTCAGGCAAACAAGTAAACACACAGATGAAATATATATATATATATATATATATATATATATATATATATATGAGCTATTTACCTGCCAAATAATGTGCATCTCTGTCTATCCAGTCCATCATCTGTCTATCCAGTATTTTTATAAGCATATTTTATTTATTACATTTTTTCCCCCCAAACCAACCCATATACGGTAGAAAACCTTCCTAATACAAAACAAACCACACCACTAAATCCAACATTACAAACGTGACACTCTAAACATTCTAATTGATCCCATGCCTCTGCCCTGAAAAAAAAAAAAAAATCCATATAAAATATGAATCCAACATTCCTGAGCAGTCTATATTTACAAAGCTCTACCACACATCACGGCTCTGTCTGGCAGGTCAGGAGACCAGATTTTTCTCTACTGTAGTTCAGTAACACTTACGGGTCTTGTCCCTCCCCCAACCTGTGATTGGACAGTGAAAGGAGAAACAGCAGACTGGTGAGCTCATCTCTCTGTCACTCTTGCCGATCAATCGATGATCTCCACCTTGGCAACAAGACTTAGAAGCTACTACAGTGATTTCCAGCTTCCAACTGGTATGCCACATACATTCTTACATTTGTCTAAGCTGGACCAATATAACTATGAAAAATATCCATACCTAAACTTCAGCTTTAACAATTAAACAGGACCTTTTAGTCATTTTTGAAGTCTGTATAAATACATTTCTGATGCATTACATATATAAAAACAGAATAATTTTTCCAAAAATATATTTAAAAATTGGTCCCTAAATGGAACTTCAGAAATTTTTTAATCTTTCCATCTTTTAAATCTTCTGCCCTTGTTATTTTAACTTTGGATAGTAAAACATTTTTTTTTCTGCCAGTAAATACCTTATACATTCCACTTTCCGGTTTATTTTCTGGTAATAAGCCTAGGCTTATGACATCATGCACAGCTCTCTCTCTCATTCTTGTGAGAGTTTGCCAGGAAGGGAGGGGGGATGAGTCATAAGAGGGCCAATGAAAGCTGCAGGGCTGCAGAGCTGGAGGTGTGCCTCTGTGTGTCTTGGTAAATCCAGGAAGTGAACAGGCAGCAGCTTCAGCTGCCCACAGTTAAAATGGTTGCAGCCATACTCAGTGGAGGGAAATTTCTGCAGCATATTTGGCAAGTACAGAATCATAGTATATATAAAATAATATGCAAAGGGAAGCTTCAGAATGGCAAAGATGTTTATATTACAAATTATATGAGCAGACTGCAGCTCCTCTTTAAGCTCCGGTCCAGTGACTTTACCTAGATAAGATGATGTCATCAGTCTGCTGCAGGAGGAAGCATTTCCTAGGTCCCCTCTCCCACAGACAGCAACATTGTAACTATGTAGTAAGACACAAGGCGAGGGGCTACAAGGGCTGATCTCATATGCCGCGTACACACGGCCAGAATTTCCGATGGAAACAGTCTGATGGGAGCTTTTCATCAGATTTTCCAACCGTGTGTATACCCTTCGGTCTTTAGATTGAGAGCCTGTTCTGAATTTTTCTGACGGAAAACCTTTCTATTGGATTTTTGCGTGTATGCAATTTCAGCACACAAAATTCCGATGCATGCTCGGAAACAATTTGACGCATGCTCGGAAGCATTAAACTTCCCTTTTATAGTGCCGCCAAACGTGTTGTATGTCGCAGTGTTATTAACTGTCGGAATTTGGTGTGACCGTGTGTAGGCAAGACAGTTTGAGCGAAAACCATCAGAGCTTTTTCCGACTAGAATTCCAATTGTGTGTACGTGGCATAAGAGAAGAAAGTATATATATATATATATATATATATATATATATATATATATATAGATAGATAGATAGATAGATAGATTGATAGATAGATAGATTGATAGACGCCTTGATTAACGCCAGGTCTGCAGTCAAACATAGACTGGAAGTACACGACTTCATCATCGAGAACAATGTAGACTGCCTCTTCATCACCGAAAGCTGGTTAACCTCTGACTGCAACACCATCCTCACCGAATTGGTGCCGGAAAACTACAGGATCCTAACCGAACACCGAATAGGGAAAAAAGGAGGAGGCCTAGCAGTGATCTTTAAAGGTCACCTGGATCTCACTAAACCATCATCTCAGAACCCAGTGTCTTTTATGGAAACCCTGACGCTACATTTTCAAACACCCCATGACACCACTCATATTCTACTGTGCTACAGACCACCGGGACCAAAGTCCAATCTTCTCTCACCCCTCACGGAATCCTTTGCAATGCACACCCTAAAATTCAAAAATTTCCTGCCACTCGGAGATTTCAACCTTTGGGCAAACGAGCCTAAAGACCCCATCGCAACTGCCTGCATCAATCAACTAGAAGAACTGGGTCTACAGCAACTGATAAAGACTCCCACGCATGGGTCAGGACACACCCTGGACCTCATTTTCAAACAGAACATCGACGTCAACATACTCGACAACATAACTCTGCCATGGACGGATCACCACGCCATCAAATTCAAAATCACTACCAACATGACCAACGCAAAACGGAAACCTGTAACAACGCACTGGACCAGATCGCATAAAAAACTGTACTCCGAAGCCTTCAAAACCACTCTGTCCAAAAAAATATCTACAATAACCTTAAACCACTCTACGGAGGAAACACTCAACTCCCTGAACAAGGCATTACTGCAATCAGCAGACTCGGTCGCACCAAAACGCAGGGCTCTCAACAGGAAGAAAAATGCTGGATGGTTTAATAGCTCCCTCTCCGTACTAAAGCAAGAACGCAGAAGAGCGGAAAGAACATGGAGAAGAAATCCCACCGAGGAAAACCTATTTAACTACAAAGGTCTGACAGAGAATTATCGGAAAGCAATCTTCAAAGCCAAAAAGGACCACTTCTCATATACAATCTCAACGGCCGCAAACCAACCACAGGAACTGTTTAAACTGGTTAATCAATCAATGAATCCGGTGTGCCTAGAACCCCCAGAAAGCGAATCCCAGGATTACTGTGACAAACTGTCGGATTTTTTCATCGATAAAGTCAAAACCATCAGGGAAACAATTTGTCAGAAGAAAACATCCAACCTCAGCCAGCAAATACATAAAGAGGATGTCCGCACCAACATACCGCAACCGCCAAAATTTTCACTATCCCCAATTACCGTAGACACCGCAAAAAACATCATTAATAAACTGCGTGACAGTACCTCACCTATTGACATCATCCCCACAAAACTACTGAAAGAATGCTCCGACATCGTGGCTCCAACCATAACCCACCTCATAAACCGATCATTCCACGAAGGGATTGTTCCCAGCATCCTCAAACAAGGCATCGTCAAACCTCTACTCAAGAAACCAAACCTGGACCCTCAGGACCCAAACAACCGTAGGCCGATTACAAGCCTCAACACCATTTCTAAGATCATGGAGAAAGCTGTAGTACATCAGCTACAACTTCACCTGGATACTCACAAACTCCTGGACCCGCTGCAATCAGGCTTCCGCCCGGGTCATGGAACAGAAACAGCTCTCCTCAAGATTTGGGATGACGCCCTCGAAGCAGCAGATGACGGAGAGCCGTGTCTCCTCGTACTGCTAGACCTAAGTGCAGCCTTTGATACAGTAGATCACAATACTCTACTCGTCCGCCTCACAGAAGTAGCCGGAGTCCAAGACATAGATCTCCAATGGTTCGCGTCCTTCCTAGGAAATCGGTCACAGACAGTGAAACTAGGAAAATTCCTCTCCAAAACTCGGGCAGTCACCTGCGGAGTCCCTCAAGGCTCTCCGTTGTCACCCGTTCTCTTCAACATTTACATTCGCCCACTCCTTCAAATCATCAGATGCTCAGATCTCTGCTTCCACTCTTACGCTGACGACACGCAACTTTATTTCCGGATCAATGGAAAAAAAGATCACCAACAACAACTTGAAAACTGCCTCAAATCAATAGAGGACTGGATGACCACCAACTCCCTCCAGCTGAACCAATCAAAGACAGAGCTTCTTATCTTACACCCAAATCATAAGCCCACAACCAAAACCTCCTGGTCTCCACCAACCGTCTTTGGGCAGACTATCTCCCCAAAGACCAAAGCGAAGAGTCTCGGGGTTATTTTAGACGCACAAATGTCAATGGATGCGCAAATAGGATCTGTAGTCAGTCGATCTCACCATCTGCTGCGAATGCTTCGCAGACTCATCCCTTTTATCCCAAAGAATGACAAAGCAGTGGTAGTTGGAACAATCATTAATTCACGACTGGACTACGCAAACTCGCTTTACATAGGATTACCACAATATCAACTTGCGCGATTACAACTGATCCAAAACACGGCGGCAAGGCTGATAACAGGAAAAAAACCCTGGGAATCCATTTCTCCTTCACTGAGGAGCTTACATTGGCTAACCGTAAAAAATCGGATCACGTTCAAGACCCTTTGCCTCACCCACAAATGCGTGCATAGAGAAGCTCCGCAATACCTAATGGAGAAAATAAATCATTACACACCAAACCGCAGTCTTCGATAAGCCAACAAAAACCTCCTCCTCGTGCCCAAAGCCCGGTATAAATCCAAGGGTGATCGGAGATTCGCTGTCCAAGGGCCTCGGCTATGGAATGCTCTACCAATCAACATCCGCCTGGAAGAAAATCACCTGGCTTTTAGGAAAAAACTCAAGACCTTCCTCTTTTAGCAGATGATCAAAGCTCGCCACAGCGCCTAGAGGCGATTCAGTTCGCATTGTGCGCTATATAAGTATTTCATTCATTCATTCATTCATAGATAGATAGATTTTATTATATTAAAAATTAAGTAAAAAAAACTGCTCACAAACGTATGGAAGAAAACTCGCAATACAAATAATCTCCAGATGACAGCAATTTGTCTAAATTACAACAGACTCCAGATGGTAACGGAGGAGATTTCAGGGGCCACTGCCGGCTGACGCATTTCAAAGGATTACCTACTTCCTCAGAGCCCAGCTGGGATTGCTAGGATACCCCTATCCCTGAGAGCAGCAAGGCCTGAGGCATTATCCACTGCGAAATTTAGTCCACCTGGTAACTCACTTGTGCGCAGGAGTGTTTGTTATTTCAAAAGGGCTTATCTCTGTCAGACATTCATTAACTGGGTAGGCATCAGAATTTATATTCTAATTGTGTCATCTTTGAGTCAGCATCTCAGTTTAGGAAGTAGAACGTGAGGCAGGATGTTGCCTGAACAAAGATGGCTCCTGATACTAATACAGAGAAATAATAATTCATCCATATAAACTAAAATGTATTTTATGTAAAAGTAAAAATATGAAATTGCTTTGATATGATAATATATATTTATGTAAATAGAACTTTTGTTATATTTAGCAGAATATGATATCCTCCATTATTGGTCCTGAAGAAGCTATGCACTAGAAGCGAAACGCTTTGACAGGCGGAGGAGACCCAGTTTACAGACACCTTGCTCAGCTACTGTTATCTATACTATTGTTTGAATTGGGCGGTGATGTACAGGGGTCTGATGAGGAATGTCATGTCATACATATTGTTTTAAACTTTCTTGGATTGTGGATGCTTTATTTCATGCGCCCTCTTTTTAATACATGTACTAATAAATGTTTGATATTTTTCTATTTAAAAAAATTGGTCTCATGTGGGTGCCAGTAAAGTCCATTAGCCGCAGGACAAGCTCTTGCATTTGTTTTTCCAGATTCCTGATGATAATAGTTTCACCAAACAGGAAGTGGAGGTAAATCTCCAACAGCAACACAGACCAAAATAAAATAATTTTTGTTACCAGAGAAAGGAAAGGCTACAACCCCCGGTCAGCTTTTTATTATTCTTTGCATCCCTGTTAAGGATTTTCCCTCATTTCCTGTCTAAATCTTTTATCACCAAGACAGAGAAAATCTCCTTGCACCCAGAACCTTTACAGATGAAAACTACATACATAAAGATAACCTCTATGATAATCTAATGTTGTCTAAATATAAGAGGCATGTGTATTTTTACTTGGTGGGATTTGTGTATGTAGCACCCCTCTGACACTCCAAAGGAGGGATAGCACCTCCAGGGGCCAGGAGTGGACTAGAATTTCACCCCAGGGCTGAGTCCATGGCTAAAATAGGGGGACTAAGAAAGGATATTGGTCACTTTTTTAAGGTTTTATTGCAGAATGATTAAGGAGGTGAGGGTTAGTGGTCTCAGATACTGTAGCAAACCAGTTACAGGCTCTCCAGATCCAGATCAATGTACAGTACAGCTTCGCACTTTCCCAAATTCCAGTGCATCCTCCAAGTGAGTCAGCGAACCCTTCTGAGATGCCATTCTTCTTCCTGGCTCTCACCAACAAGGGGCCTTCCCTGGGTCACCTCCTTGGCACGGCTTCCTCCAGACCAGGCAGGGCAGCTTCAAGACCACTTTGGCATACATTAGGCCTTAAACCAGGCTATTGAGCCTAGCAGCAAAGCTCCATCTAGCAACACCTCTCTAAGCCTCAACCCAGGAAAAGAGAGCGAGAATATGGCCTGTCCCAAATGCGTATATCCTCCCCCAGCATGCACCAGTGTCATAAACCTCCTAATGGATTGGTTGAAGAAAATATAAATATTTATAACCCCATATAGTTGGGATTTTCCAAAGCCTGGACTGGCTGAGTAATGTCACAAATGGACTGCACTCCTGTGAAATACAAAATAGCTTTGGCTATGCTTCACCATTAAGTTGGCTTGTGATTTCTCACTGTCGCCAGTAGATGTCACTAGTATCACTGGTGACAGTGAGAAATCACAAGCCAACTTAAAGGTGAAGCATAGCCAAAGCCATTTTGTAGGTCACAGGAGTGCAGTCCATTTGTGACGTTACTCAGCCAGTCCAGGCTTGGGAAAATACCAACTATATGGTGGGGATTCACCCAGATGCCTGGACTGGCACCTGGATCAGCCTCTCAGTGATCTGCTAAGAGGTTGAGCCAGATCCTCACACCCCCTCCACAGCCCAGATCTCCAGTGAGTGCTGGAGGGGTAGAGCAGTGTTTGACTTCTAAGTTCTCACTGTAGAGCCACCTAGGTGAGTATAAATGTTTTTTCCATACTTCTCTTTTAAGCTTAGGGAAAAACAAGGTGAAAAACTATACAATAAGTCTGAGCTAACTACAGCCCAGCCAAAAACAAATCTGACATAGTATCCCCTGTTTAGGACAAGGGGGCTACATGTATTTCTTCCAGATCTGTGCAGTAATCCAGTGTGAAACTTTACCTCTGTGCAGGAGCTTCCAGTAATATAGACCGGTCAGATTGGCTGGTCCTGTCGCTGGTCCTGTCGCTGGTCCTGTCGCTGCAACTCCTGTCATTTTCTGACTCGTCTGTTGTCAGTGGGTGGAGCCTGTTGGGTCCCTGCCACAGCTATGCACTTTGCAAAGACTATGTACAGCACAGTGATGATGTTATTGCTACTATTAACAGGTAATAATTGGTTTTGCAAAGGCATTAGGTGCACACAAAGTGGAATTATTTTCTTCAAAGTTACTGGGGGATATATTTAAAGTGGTTCTAAGGCAGAAGGTTTTTTTATCTTAAAGCATTCTATGCATTAAGATAAAAAACACTCTGTGTGCAGCTCCCCCCTCAGCCCCCCTAATACATACCAGAGCCCCATTTCAATCCAGCGATGTTGCACAAGAGCCAAGCAGTCCGGGACTCTCCCTCCTCATTTGCTGAGACAGCAGCAGGTGCCCTTGGCTCCTGCTGCTGTCAAAGTCAGTGAGCCAATGAGGAGAGAGAGGGGGCAGGCCGAGAAGCGGTTCCATATCTGAATGGACACACAGAGCAGGGGCTTGGCTCGGGTGCCCCCATAGCAGGCTGCTTGCTGTGGGGGCACTAGGCAGGAGAGAGGGGCCAGGAGTGCCGCGAGGGACCCGAGAAGAGGAGGATCTTGGCTGCTCTGTGCAAAACCACTACACAGAGCAGGTAAGTATAACATGTTTGTTATTTAAAAAAAAAAAAAAAAAAAAAAAAACAAGACTTTAATGTCACTTTAAATCAAAGCTGTTGTGCCTGAAATTTAGCCTGAAATTTAGCTTTAAATTGGTGCTCTATGTTGTATTTTTGTGTCTATTTGGCAAAAGTGAGGCATGTCAACTCTTTCCTTCCAAGAAGGCAGGTTGTGCACAACAAAAAAAGTGTTTATTTTTGTTTTGGTTTCTTTGCGTTTCCGTTGATTCGTAACGATTCATAATTTCGTAAGACGCAAGCTTTCATTTTTGGACTCGTTCGTATTTTCGTAACAGATATATTTTCGTTGATACAAAAGATTCCTAATTCCGTTAGTCTAATGTAGGACTGAAACAACTAATCGATTAACCGACAACTAATCGATTATGAAATTAATCGATTACTATTTTCATAATCGATTAATCGGCCAGTAAAATAATGGTGTTAAAAAAAACTAAAATGAGCTCTTGATAGTACAAAAAGAGAAAATAATGGCTACTGTAAAAATATTACTTTCACTGTTCTACAGTAAAAAAATAAACCCCTACAGTAGTGATTATCTGCTTTTTTCTACTATAAAGGGCTCATTTTCATTTTTTTTAACCCCATTATGTTACTAAACGTCTTAGACCTGGTTCACAGCTATGTGTTTATTGGTGCTTTTTGCAGAAATGCACTACAGTTCATTTATATGGTTTTCTATGAGACACGTTCACATCTGAAAGGGTCAGGGACTTTCAACGCAAAATGGTGCTTTATTGGTTCAACATACTTCAATGGAGAAGCTGCAGAAAAAGCATGTAATGCGTTTTTGCAGCAATTTGTGTTTTTTAATCTGCCCAAAAAAATGCAAAAATGTGAATTGCATTAAAATCACATGCGCAAAAATCTAAACGTACTGCAAAAAGCACGGCAGAAACAGATCAAAAGCAAACTGCATAGGTGTATACCGAGTCTTATGCTGGCCACACCGATCAATTTTCAGATGAGAATATTCAGACGAAAAATCTTTGTACATTCGCTGAATGAAAGAATTTTGTTTGAAATTTTCACTTGTTTTTTACATTCTGTTTTTAAAATGAATGTAATTTCTGAACGAAAACCACAAACACCGTCTGAGAATTCCTTTTGACTAAGAAGTTTTTTATGATTTCCAAATTTTCCTGTCACTGTGGTTGAAAATGAACGTCAATTTGACACACTTTTTTTTTAAGGTTATTAACCGATTAATCGATTAATCGAAACAATAATCGGCCAACTAATCGATTATAAAAATAATCGTTAGTTGCAGCCCTAGTCTAATGATTCATAATTTCGTAAGACATGAGGTTTCATATTCGGACTCGTTCGTATTTTCGGAACAATTATATTTTCATTGATATGAAATGATTTGTAATTCCGTCTGATTTTCTTTGATTTAGAAATTCGTAATTTTGTTAGATAATAATTTTCATTTATTCGTTACACTACTCGTAATTTAGTAATTGTTACTTATGTGAGATTGCCTTTTTCATTGATTTGTACTTTTGTAGGAAACAAAGAATAATAATCCTATGCTTGCTTTTCTAAGTCCTGTACTTACTCCAGTCCACTCCCTCAGTCACGATATCGGACTCAGTCTCCTCCTCAACTGAATCTAAAAAGATTCAGGAATGCAGTGTGACAGAAAAGGGATAAGCTGATTGGCTAAAGATATTAAGTAAGATACATCACTCACTAATACACTGCCCAGAACGATTCGAGAACACGAAATTAGGAACATACAAAATTACGAACATACCTATCAAGATACACTTACACTGTCCATTAAAAAGAATGATTCGAGAACGCAAACGAAATTACGAACAGACAAAGAAACGAAATTACAAACACATGAATGAAAATACGAACATACGACATTATGAACAGACAAAGGATTTAAAATACGAAATGTAAATCATTTGTTATAGATGTAATTTTCTTTTTACTGTTTCGGAGTTTTGTATTTTCGTAAGTTTGTCCGTTCGTAAGTTCGTATTTTTGCGTGTTTGTTATTTTGCTTATTCGTAATTTCGTAATTTTCGTATTTTGGTTCTTTCAGCTATTTGGATATTTGGATTGATCCGAATGTACGAATACTAACACATTCGTACGACAATCCATTCCTTACGAACCAAATCGCACAAGTCTATTGGAAACCTTGTTGGTAACTGCAGATGAAAACACTGTAACAATATCTTCAAAATTCTTCTAAGCCCTTGTACACACGGTCAGACATTCCGATGGACAATGTCCGATAGGACTGTGTTGTCGGATAATCCGACAGTGTGTGGGCTCCATCGGACTGTTTCCATCGGAGTATCCGACAAACCAAGTTTTCCAGCTGGGCTATAAAAATTTCCGACAACATGATCCGATCGTACTTTGTCCGATCATGTGTAGAGAATTCCGATCGGACAAAGTGCCACGCATGCTCAGATCAAATTCCAAGACCAAAGCTATTGGCTACTAGCCTGAACGTAGTCCCGTCCTAACGAAATAACGTCATCACGTTAAGTACGATCGGATTTTCTGACAACTTTGTCTAACTGTGTGTATGCAACAGTTTCAAAATCCGTTGGACAAAATCCAACGGATTTGGTTGTCAGAATGTCCGACCGTGTGTACAAGGGCTAAGACGGATGAAAAATAACTCGTTACCAAGCAATTGTTCTAGAAATGGAAGGCAGAAGCTGAAGACATGACGTATGACACAAATGTAGAATTTCCCTACTGAATTCTCCTGGCAGAAGCACAGAACAGTCCCAGCAGCATATCACATAGGCTAAAATTAGTCATACTATTTCATGTACCGTTCTGAAGGCCAGAGAGAGACCAAACAGCCCCCTTCCATCTTGTCACATCTTCTGAGCCATAGTCAGCCAGCGAACATCCAAGGAACCTAGAGAAGTGAGAGAGCCTGTCTATGTCACTCTGCCCATGCGTGTGCTTTATTTTGTAGGTCATTGATCACGGCTTTAATTGGCTCTACTTTCATCACTTATACAGAATCCTGCGGGAAAGGAGTCCCCCCCCTTGGGTGTGAGGTCGTAGCTGTTGATCCTGCTCAGTTCTGCCGCTAATAATTACCATACAGAAGTAAAAAAACACAGTCATTTAAATGTTTCTGAATCTTCTGGCAGGCAGGTAGAGTGCCTGTAAAGAACTTTCACAGTTTATTAATGTCTCTCAGTTTTCTGCCAGTTCCCATCAGAGCAGAATGCCTGGGAACGAGACAAAATCCAGACTGCATTGAAAAAAAAAAACTACTTTGTAAAATGCTGTTCAGTTCCCAGAGAGGCATTCCAATCTGGGGCATCATGGTACAGCGGAGGGCCAGGATCAGATGACAGCAGCTGAGCCTCAACTGCTTACTGTAAGAATTTCTACAATCATTTAAACAGGAAGGCACCATTCACATATGAGCCTATTGGAATCATTTCCAGAACACGGCAAAACACACAATGCATGTTTGGGCACCACTCGTTTTAATGGTACCCCCAAATGCACTAAAGAAACTGGCTTTTTTTGGCACGATAAAACTCCTGAAAAAAATGCCAAAGTCAGCTCCAAAAAAGGGTACAGCAACTTGGAGTGTAGGGCGCAAAATACACGATGCTCATGTTTTACTCAGGTGTGAATACAGCCTTAGCCATGTATCACAAATTGGCAATTCCAGATGAAAATGCATCAGTATTTGGTAGAGCGACACAGAGTTTGTTCCCATATTTGGCCTTCGTAGAGACTCCTCTATTTGCAGTATAACTGTAACAGTCTGAAGTTTGTTCAGCTAAGCTACTGCTGTCACCAGGATAAGTGAATTTTTTTATGTGTAAGGACCCTGCCATAAACTGGCAGAAGAATGCAATGTCCCTGGTCCTGCAACCTCCTGGGATTTCCCGATCAATTCTCCCACAAGACTGCAGGACTAGGGACGCTGAGCTGCTGGGGGGTGGGCCTAGCACATCATTGGGGGCTGGATGTCTGAAACCGGAATAGGTAGCCAGCTCTTGTCAGTGAGGAGGACTAAGATAGTGATGTGGGACCTGGACCATGAGCAGATCACAGCAGGGCAATGCTCAGGGCCGGACTGGCCTACCAGGATAACGGGACATTTTCCGGTAGGCTGCCTGCCCTAGGGCCACTTTTATCTATGCTGTGACTGCAGTGCTCCCCTCCCTCCTCCTCTCCCTCCTCCTGCCTACTTGTCATACAGCGGGAGACTGCTGTGTCATGGAGCTGAGTGTGAAAAGTTTGGCCGCGTTGTGATAAAAGTCCCGCCCTTCTCCTAGACCAGCTTGTGTGATAGGCGCAGTGTTCTGTCTATCTGTCTAAGAGCTGGTCTAGGAGGAGAGCGGGACTTTTATCACAGAGCTGCCGACCTTTTCACACTCAGCTCTGTGACACAGCTGGAGATGCCCGCTGTGCGTAATTCATGCACTGACTGGTGAGGCTGCAATGAGGGAACAGTAAGGCTGCAATGATAGTGAGAGAGGCTGCAATGAGGGCACAGTAGGGCTGCAATGATAGTGAGGGAGGCTGCAATGAGGGCACAGTAAGGCTGCAATGATAGTGAGGGAGGCTGAAATGAGGGCACAGTAAGGCGGCAATGATGGTGAGGCTACAATGAGGGCATGGTAAGGTGGCAATGATGGGCACAGTGAGGCTGCAATGATGGGCACGGTGAGGCTGCAATGATGGGCATGGTGAGGCTGCAATGATGGGCATGGTGAGGCAATTATGGGCACAGTAAGGTGGCAATGATGATGAGGCTGCAATGAGAGCACATTGAGGCTGCAATGAGGGCATGGTAAGGTGGCAATGATGGGCATGGTGAGTCTGCAATGATGGGCACAGCGAGGCTACAATGATGGGCACAGTGAGGCTGCATTGACAGGCACAGTGAGGTTGCATTGATGGGCACAGTGAGGCTGTATTTGATGGGCACTGGTGAGGTTGCATTGATCTCTTGTATCATGTCCGTAGTCACTGACCATCTCTTGTATCATGTCCGCAGTCTCTGACCATCTCCTGTATCATGTCTATATTCTCTTAACATCTTTAGTATCATGTCCTAAGTCTCTGACCATCTCCTGTACCATGCCCGCAGCCTCTGACATCTTGACATCTCCTGTACTATGCCAGCAGCCTCTAACCATCTCTTGTATCATGTCCGCAACCTCTGACCATCTCTTGTCTTATATCATGTCTGCAGTCTCTGAGGGAGTCTGGAGAGGAGTCAAGAATGGGAGCACCGCTGGGATGGGGATGATCATGTGGAATGAATGTGGAGAGAAGACTATAGGAAAACCAGAGCCACCAAGCTGGAGCCAACTGACTGATCCCTGCAAGGTACACCTGAGAGGAGGTCGGTGACAGCGCCGCCAGGCCAGTCTGAGGGGGGGTGCTCACTAACCCATGCCCCCCCCCCCCCCGCTCCACTTTTACTACTTTTAACAGAAATTTACTGTATGTATATATATATATATATATATATATATATATATACAGGTCCTTCTCAAAAAATTAGCATAT
This sequence comes from Lithobates pipiens, assembly GCF_037356315.1. Taxonomy (NCBI): domain Eukaryota; kingdom Metazoa; phylum Chordata; class Amphibia; order Anura; family Ranidae; genus Lithobates; species Lithobates pipiens. The sequence continues at coordinate 83,319,311 of NW_027507758.1, read as the reverse complement.
TGTGATAAAGTTCATTATTTTCTGTAATGTACTGATAAACATTAGACTTTCATATATTTTAGATTCATTACACACAACTGAAGTAGTTCAAGCCTTTTCTTGTTTTAATATTGATGATTTTGGCATACAGCTCATAAAAACCCAAAATTCCTATCTCAAAAAATTAGCATATCATGAAAATGTTCTCTAAACAAGCTATTAACCTAATCCTCTGAATCAACTAATTAACTCTAAACACCTGCAAAAGATTCCTGAGGCTTTTAAAAACTCCCAGCCTGGTTCATTACTCAAAACCGCAATCATGGGTAAGACTGCCGACCTGACTGCTGTCCAGAAGGCCATCATTGACACCCTCAAGCAAGAGGGTAAGACACAGAAAGAAATTTCTGAACGAATAGGCTGTTCCCAGAGTGCTGTATCAAGGCATCTCAGTGGGAAGTCTGTGGGAAGGAAAAAGTGTGGCAGAAAACGCTGCACAACGAGAAGAGGTGACCGGACCCTGAAGAAGATTGTGGAGAAGGACCGATTCCAGACCTTGGAGGACCTGCGGAAGCAGTGGACTGAGTCTGGAGTAGAAACATCCAGAGCCACCGTGAACAGGCGTGTGCAGGAAATGGGCTACAGGTGCCGCATTCCCCAGGTCAAGCCACTTTTGAACCAGAAACAGCGGCAGAAGCGCCTGACCTGGGCTACAGAGAAGCAGCACTGGACTGTTGCTCAGTGGTCCAAAGTACTTTTTTCGGATGAAAGCAAATTTTGCATGTCATTCGGAAATCAAGGTGCCAGAGTCTGGAGGAAGACTGGGGAGAGGGAAATGCCAAAATGCCTGAGGTCCAGTGTCAAGTACCCACAGTCAGTGATGGTCTGGGGTGCCATGTCAGCTGCTGGTGTTGGTCCTCTGTGTTTTATCAAGGGCAGGGTCAATGCAGCTAGCTATCAGGAGATTTTGGAGCACTTCATGCTTCCATCTGCTGAAAAGCTTTATGGAGATGAAGATTTCATTTTTCAGCACGACCTGGCACCTGCTCACAGTGCCAAAACCACTGGTAAATGGTTTACTGACCATGGTATTACTGTGCTCAATTGGCCTGCCAACTCTCCTGACCTGAACCCCATAGAGAATCTGTGGGATATTGGGAAGAGAAAGTTGAGAGATGCAAGACCCAACACTCTGGATGAGCTTAAGGCCGCTATCGAAGCATCCTGGGTCTCCATAACACCTCAGCAGTGCCACAGGCTGGTTGCCTCCATGCCACGCCGCATTGAAGCAGTCATTTCTGCAAAAGGATTCCCGACCAAGTATTGAGTGCATAACTGAACATAATTATTTGAAGGTTGACTTTTTTTGTATTAAAAACACTTTTCTTTTATTGGTCGGATGAAATATGCTAATTTTTTGAGATAGGATTTTTGGGTTTTCAGGAGCTGTATGCCAAAATCATCAATATTAAAACAAGAAAAGGCTTGAACTACTTCAGTTGTGTGTAATGAATCTAAAATATATGAAAGTCTAATGTTTATCAGTACATTACAGAAAATACTGAACTTTATCACAATATGCTAATTTTTTGAGAAGGACCTGTATATATATATATATCTATCCCTAGCCCTATGTGCTTTCATATCTATAAATAATACGCTCCTAAAATGTGCTTTAAGATGCATGGTTTTCCCTTTTTATGAACAAGAAAATAATGAAATTGTGATGGTTATGATTTTGGGCTGATATAATAATGCTATGGGGCTGATATGAAATTATTTCCAGGGCTGGTTTTTTATTCCCAGTCCGGTAACGCTGGATTCACTTGGATGGTAAGTATGTGTTTTGAAGAGAACCCAACAATACACATAAGAGGGCAAAAAACATTGGGAAGGGGGTGACGCTTCTCTTTAAGTGTGTCTTGCTGATAGGCAACATTTGTTAATGTTTTCTGTGCTCGCTAGGTTTCTTCCAAGCTCAGGACATTGATTATTTATATTGATGATTTCTGCCTGCTGTTGTTGAGTTATCCCCAGTAGTTTGAGTGAGAACTCGGGAGTAACAACGTATTGAACTATCTATATGTATATTTATCTGCTTTGACCAAACACAGAGTGTTATATTCTGGTTTTATAAACTAAAGGGAGAAGATTTATATTTTTAGTAACCTTCTACAGGGTTTCTTTCTCTCCAGACTTTTGCCTAGTGGAGATGTCGCAGTGTGAAGAATGCCCAGGAGAACTTGGGGGAAGCTGCTGGCAGATGGACATTACATAGAGACTTCATTATCTCTGTAAGGTACCTGTTACTTCTGGTGTAAGGCAAGTAGACCAATTCCTATTTTGAGAATGCTACTAAAGATCATAGGGCCACAAATAGAGTTACTCAAAGGCTCTATTGTCATTGGAGGGTTGTCACTGAAGAATCCAGGACCATCAATAGAGGTATTTAAAGGAAGAGCTGAAGATTAGTGATGGACGAACTTCCGACGGGACGTTTCGCGAACGCGAAATGCGAACGGACCCAAACGTTCGCGAAACCGAACGTTCGCCGCGGGCCCCATTGACTTCAATGGGAGGCGAACTTTGCAAACCTTCATGTCGAATTTGCGGCCACGTGGTAATTATTAGGGGGTAAAACGTAGTCCCACCATCTGGACAATGACATAATACATGTATGAGGTGAATTTGGGATCGATAACTACAAGCATTTTTATTTTATTTGGGAAATTGTTCTAACAATTCAGGACTATGGAGCTAATGAAGGCAATGGAGGAGAGGGAAGGTCAGGGACCAGGGTAGGCAAAGAAGAGGGTGCAGGAGATGATCACCAGCAGCGTGACATACCGGAATGACACATGCACCGTGATAGAGGCATCTGACAGCAGCACCGTAATACAGAGCACTGACAGCAGCACCGTGACATACAGCGCTGACAGCAGCACCGTGACATACAGCGCTGACAGCAGCACCGTGACATACAGCGCTGACAGCAGCACCGTGACATACAGCGCTGACAGCAGCACCGTGACATACAGCGCTGACAGCAGCACCGTGACATACAGCGCTGACAGCAGCACCGTGACATACAGCGCTGACAGCAGCACCGTGACATACAGCGCTGACAGCAGCACCGTGACATACAGCGCTGACAGCAGCACCGTGACATACAGCACTGACAGCAGCACCGTAAGCAGCCCCAGGAGGAAGTCAGCACAGCACAGGGATGGTGTGATCCCCTCATAATAAGAACCCCCAGGAGGAAGTCAGCACAGCACAGGGATAGTGTGATCCCTTCATAATAAGAACCCCCAGGAGGAAGTCAGCACAGCACAGGGATATCATAAGCAGCCCCAGTAGAAATATGACACCGCTCAACCTCTTCAAAGAGGAGGGTAGGGGCATATAGTACGGTGTGCTTTTTTGGGTCAAGGAAGTGAGCCAAATGAATTAAGAAGGTCTGTGTGCTTGATTAAAAAAATAGTTTATAGACATATACATGGTCTACTGGTCACATGTGTTGAATTCCTCCGAGATCCATGCCTCATTCATTTTTAGAAATGTGAGGTAGTTAACACTGTGGTGAGCTAGGCGAGTACGCTTATCGGTCACAATCCCCCCTGCTGCGCTGAACGTCCTTTCGGACAGGACACTGGATGAGGGGCAAGCCAACAGTTCGATTGCAAATTGGGCAAGCTCTGGCCAGAGGTCAAGCCTGCCCACCCAGTAGTCTAGGGGTTCATCACTCCTCAGAGCGTCCACATCGGCCGTTAACCCAATGTAGTCGGACACCTGACGGTCTAGGCGTTCCCTGATGCTGGATCCGGATGACACCTGTCGATGGGTCGGCTGAAAGAATGACCTCATATCCGAAGTCACCAACACATCTTCAAACCGGCCTCTTCTTGCAGGCGCTGTTGGATTGGTACCCGCAAATCCTTCTCTGGGAGTGGGAATTGCTCCTCTGCCAGCGCACGCAAAAGCAGAATGCAGCATTTCTCGAAGCAAGGCCTGGAAGTGCTGCATTCTGACAGCCCTCTGCGACGGCGGTAACATTTCCGCCATTTTGTGTTTGTACCGGGGGTCTAAGTACGTTGCCACCCAGTACTGGTCCTTGACCCTCATGCTTTTTATACGGGGGTCCCTATTAAAACACTGGAGCATGAAGGCCCCCATTTGCACTAAAGTGGAAGCGGTGTGGTGGCCTGGCTCCTGCTCATCATCCAGGATAATGTCGTCCTCTTCATTCTCCTCTCCCCATCCTCGCACAACAGGGATCCCAGAAAGGTTTAAAGCATGCTCTTCTTGCTCCTGCTCATCCGCCCCGGCACCATCCTCCTCTGACTCCTCATCAGACTCCTGTTGTTGACTTGTCTCAGATAGAGTAGCCCCCCCTGGGAATTCATCCAGCATTGCGACTTCCTCATCTTCCCGCTCCTGCTCCTCCACAGCCTGATCAATGACACGACGCAATGCACGCTCCAGAAAGAAGGCATAAGGTACCATGTCACTGATGGCGCCATGGCTGCGACTGACCAGTTTGGTGATCTCCTCAAATGGCCGCAGAAGTCTGCATGTGTCGCGCATGAGCAGCCACTGGCGCGGTGAAAAAAAACCCAGCTCCCCAGAACCGTTTCTTTCGCAGAGTTCATACAGGTAGACGTTAACTGCACGTTTCTGCTGGAGCAGCCTATCAAGCATATAGAAGGTTGAGTTCCATCGCGTCGGGCAATCGCAAATAAGACGTCTGACCGGCAGATGGTGTCGCCGCTGAATGTCAGCAAGGCGAGCCATGGCCGTGTAAGATCTTCTGAAATGGGCCGAGATTTTCCTTGCCTGCCGCAAGATGTCCTGGACCCCAGGGTATTTGACAAGGAATCGCTGCACGACCAAGTTTAAGACGTGTGCCATGCACGGCACGTGCGTGATTTTGCCCTGTTTCAATGCGCTAAGCAGATTGGCACCGTTGTCACACACCACTTTACCAACTGTCAAATTGAGCGGTGTTAGCCACTCATCTGCCTGTGAACGCAAAGCTGAAAGGAGTGCCGGGCCAGTGTGGCTCTTTGCTTCCAGGCACAACAGACGCAGCACGGCATGGCAACGTCTCACCTGGCATGTGGAATAGGTTCTGGGGAGCTTGGGCGGTGCAGTGGAAGAGACGCTAGCAGCGGAAAAGGAGGAGGCAGCTGAGGAGGAGAGGGAGGAGGATGGAGTAGGAGGAGGAGAAGAAGAGTCAGGCCTGCATGCAATCCGTGGCGGTAAAACCAAATCTACACGGGTGCCACGGGTTACATGCTTGACGGCCGTCAGAAGGTTCACCCAGTGGGCAGTAAAACTGATATACCTTCCCTGCCCGTGTTTGCTAGACCACGTGTCTGTGGTCAGATGTATCTTGGCACCGACACTGTGTGCCAGAGATACATTCACTTGCCGCTGAACATGGCCATATAGCTCTGGGATGCCCTTCTCTGAGAAATACTTCCTTCCTGGGACCTTCCATTGTGGTGTTCCAATGGCCACAAATTTGCGAAAGGCCTCCGAGTCCACCAGTTTATATGGCAGTAGTTGGCGGGCTATGAGTTCTGACAAGCCAGCCGCCAACCGTTGGGCAAGAGGGTTATCCGGCGTCATCATTTTTTTACGCTCAAACATTAGGCCCACGGAAGCCTGCCTTTTTGCAGAAAAATGTGAGCTTGGCGTGATGGAAGGTGGAGTGGAGGACAATTGTGAGGAGAGAGGAGAAGGAGAAGTAGAAGACGAGGCTGGACGGTGAGAGCCTGCAGTGTGGCTTTGTGTGTTCCGTTGCTCCCACTGGGCTCGGTGATGGCTGCTCATGTGCCTTCTTAAGGCGGTCGTCCCTAGGTGAGTATTGGGCTTACCGCGACTAACGCGTTGACTGCAAAGATTGCAGATGGCAACGCTATTGTCAGCAGCGGACACGTTAAAAAAAGCCCACACTGCGGAGCCATGTGCCGGTGTCCTGGGAGCGCCAGATGTGACCGTACATGGTCGATGACTCGCTCCTGATACATTTGCAGTCTGCTTTGTCCCTGCTGTGCAATGTAAGTCATTGCTGCTTCTCCTCCCTATCTGCTGGTCCATATCTCCCTCTGAACTCCCCTCCTCTTCCTCTCTTGTGGGCACCCACGTGACATCACTAGACACGTCATCATCAACGTCACCTTCCCCACCGCTATAAGTAGAGATCTCGGAGTAGGCAGCAACACCGGGGACCAACCTCCTCCTTGGGCTGATCTGGGTACTGGCGTCAGACTGCTGAGTAGCGCTTGTTGCTACCTCCTCTTCCTGATCCAATACCAAGAGTGGCTGCGCATCAGAAATGTCCTCTTGATATGGATCGGAAAATAATTCCAGTGACTCAAGCGGAAGGTATGTGGTGGTGGTGGTGGTGGTCGTGTTGTTGGTGGTAGTGTCTTTGGGGGTGCACATAGCAGAGAGTGAAGAAGAGGGTGCAGATCGAGAGGATGAGGAGGGTGCAGAAGAGTAAGGCTGAGCGAGCCACTCAACCAAGTCTGGTGCATCCTTTAAAGTAATTGAACGCACCTTCTGCAACTTCCCACTTTGGCTCAAGCCTGTTGCTCCTGCCCTACCCCTACCACCCCTGCGGAAGGGCCTGCCTCTTCCTCTGCCTGTCATTTTTTAAATGACCCTGTGACAAAACTCTTAGTCCCTATACCGATGAAGGACTGCTGCAGTATAGGGCAGCGGTCAGCAGTGGTGCACGTCAACCCTATCTATTGTGGACCGATAGCGGTCCTTACAGAACAGCAGACTGTACCGCACTCAAGCCTATGTACCGTAGCACCCTATACCAAGTTACCAGTCCTTATAAGAACTTTTGTGGAACAAGCAGGTTGTGTGTTAGTGATTAGCAGACTGTACGTCAGTCCCTATACCGCTGAAGGACTGCTGCAGTATAGGTGAGCGGTCAGCAGTGGTGCACGTCAACCCTATCTATTGTGGACCTATAGCGGTCCTTACAGAACAGCAGACTGTACCGCACTCAAGCCTATGTACCGTAGCACCCTATACCAAGTTACCAGTCCTTATAAGAACTTTTGTGGACCAAGCAGGTTGTGTATTAGTGTTTAGCAGACTGTACGTCAGTCCCTATACCGCTGAAGGACTGCTGCAGTATAGGGCAGCGGTCAGCAGTGGTGCACGTCAACCCTATCTATTGTGGACCGATAGCGGTCCTTACAGAACAGCAGACTGTACCGCACTCAAGCCTATGTACCGTAGCACCCTATACCAAGTTACCAGTCCTTATAAGAACTTTTGTGGAACAAGCAGGTTGTGTGTTAGTGATTAGCAGACTGTACGTCAGTCCCTATACCGCTGAAGGACTGCTGCAGTATAGGGCAGCGGTCAGCAGTGGTGCACGTCAACCCTATCTATTGTGGACCGATAGCGGTCCTTACAGAACAGCAGACTGTACCGCACTCAAGCCTATGTACCGTAGCACCCTATACCAAGTTACCAGTCCTTATAAGAACTTTTGTGGAACAAGCAGGTTGTGTGTTAGTGATTAGCAGACTGTACGTCAGTCCCTATACCGCTGAAGGACTGCTGCAGTATAGGTGAGCGGTCAGCAGTGGTGCACGTCAACCCTATCTATTGTGGACCGATAGCGGTCCTTACAGAACAGCAGACTGTACCGCACTCAAGCCTATGTACCGTAGCACCCTATACCAAGTTACCAGTCCTTATAAGAACTTTTGTGGACCAAGCAGGTTGTGTATTAGTGTTTAGCAGACTGTACGTCAGTCCCTATACCGCTGAAGGACTGCTGCAGTATAGGGCAGCGGTCAGCAGTGGTGCACGTCAACCCTATCTATTGTGGACCGATAGCGGTCCTTACAGAACAGCAGACTGTACCGCACTCAAGCCTATGTACCGTAGCACCCTATACCAAGTTACCAGTCCTTATAAGAACTTTTGTGGAACAAGCAGGTTGTGTGTTAGTGATTAGCAGACTGTACGTCAGTCCCTATACCGCTGAAGGACTGCTGCAGTATAGGTGAGCGGTCAGCAGTGGTGCACGTCAACCCTATCTATTGTGGACCGATAGCGGTCCTTACAGAACAGCAGACTGTACCGCACTCAAGCCTATGTACCGTAGCACCCTATACCAAGTTACCAGTCCTTATAAGAACTTTTGTGGAACAAGTGAGTTGTGAATGTTTAGCAGACTGCAGCAGAAGGGCAGCAGTCAAGTATAATATCCTTTCTATATTTGGAAGAAAGAATATTATACATGTACAAGCCTATTACTGTACCACTGATACCAGTCCTGAAAAGAACCTTTGTGGAACTAATAATAACAGCAAGTCTTTAAAATTACCCTCACTGCCTGACAACACTGCTTCCTTCCTGTCCCTATACAAATTGGCAAAAAAAGAGAACGATTAGTGGTTACTGGAACAGCTCTTTTGTGGACCTTGATAGTAACAGCTAATGATGATGATGATGATGATGATGATGAAAGACTAATCTGGCTGTCCCTGTAGCATACACCGTCCTTTCCCTTTCTCTAAACTAACAAAAGACACTCAGGCTGCTGCAAGAATCAGCAGCACAGCAAACCTATCAACACCTAACACCTATACCAGTCCTGAAAAGAACTTTTGTGTACCAAATAGCTAGTGGTTTATCTCTCCCTACTCCACACAGGAACCTGTCCCTATCGTAACAGAAGAAAGAATGTAAAATGGCCACCGGATCGGGTGTATTTATAGGTTAGGGGGAATGTACAAGTGTCCATGTGCTGTCATGTCTCAATTGGCTGTCCTGTATCACATGATAAACGTGTCACCAAAGGTTAAAGTTCTTGTATACATTAAACACGTAAGTCCGCCGCGGCGAACGACGGAAAAAGGCGTTCGAACGTGCGGACCGCGAATGTCGGAAATTCGCCGCGAAACGACCGCCGGGCGAACCGTTCGGCCATCACTACTGAAGATTTTGGACCATAAATAGTTGCTTTAACCACTTGCTTACTGGGCACTTAAACCCCCCTCAGTCCCAGACCAATTTTCAGCTTTCAGCGCTGATGCACTTTGAGTGACAATTACGCGGTCATACAACACTGTACTCAAATGAAATTTTTATCATTTTTTTCCCACAAATAGAGCTTTCTTTTGGTGGTATTTAGTTACAGCTCGGAGTTTTATTTTTTGCTAAACAAACAAAAAAAGATGCAAAAAAAAAAAAATCATGTTTTAATAGTTTGTTATAATAAACGGGTCATTTTTCTCCTTCATTGAAGTGCGCTGATTAACCGGGACGACGTCAATAGACGTAGTCCCGGCAATCTAGGTCCGCGCTAATGCCGTCATTCGGCAATAGCGCGGATCCCAAGTGGTTAAAGCAGGGGTCTCCAAAGTACAGCTCGTGAGCCACATCCGGCCCACCAGGACATTTTTTCCGGCCTGCAGCTAGAGTCACCAGACTCATTGTAGGGACGAAAATAAAAATAAGGGGCGTGGCCAGATACGTACACCTTCAGTGCAAACGGCGTGCTAGCCGAGCGGAAGTTCCGAACGCTTTTTTACAATACCTGTTTTATCGTACTAAATGTGAGTACTTTTAAGTTGTTACAAATAAACTGAGTTGCAAACATACTATACCATGGAAAGTCCTCTTTTTTACCATATGTAATACGAGGTACAACATCCCCACGGAGGAACGAGGGATCTCCCCAGCATTCCAGCAAAGACAGCCCAAGAAGCGACACAGTGGCTTATACTGTGGAGGCTGATCCACCCCGGACGGGGTCGTATTTCTGGTGAGAGCAAAATTCATAAACACGAACGGATAAGCGAAGTTACTCCCTCCATTCCTCTTCTATACATAGAAAATCTCTCTTTTTTCACTATCTAATTTCCTTTTTTATATTATGGACTAAATCTCTATTTTTTATATTTTTTATATTTTTTTATATTTTTTATATTTTATATATTTTTTATATTATGGACTAATATCTCTAATTTTTCTTGTATTTTTTCCCAATCTTTATATCTACAATTGGGAATTTTTCGAAACTTAACACAGTGTGTACATATTTGCTGCACTTTTCATATTTCATTTTTTCACTTGTGTTTCACAATTGTACAAATTTGAATTTTTTGTTTTTTGTTTTATGGTTATTTGATTGAATTTGTATACCAAAGCTCTTGGTTACGCCATCACCACAGTCACAGGCACATTGAGTATTTTTTAGTATATTTTTTAAAGTTTCACTGTTGATTATAGATTGAGTTTAGCATACATAGCATCATTTATTTTAGGCATCTAATTCATTTATTGTGTAATTCACATTTATATATATATATTTTTTATTCCAATTCCTATTTTCACCCTATTTTTATATTAATTTATTAACCAGCACGCTGGAAAATGTATATTTATTTTTGTATTCACAATTTAATATTGTCTGATATATTATTTATTGGGTTTATCATTCCAGTATATCTTGGTTCATTCAGGATTCTTTAGAGTTTAAAACCATTAGCCAGCAAGCTGAAAAATCTGTACATCTCTATATTTATATTTAGTGAGTCCAAAAGGTATAGCGCCATATCTATTTTCTCTACCTCACTTTTCTCATTGTAGGGACGGTCTCTGCATTGGTTGCTGAGCTTGCTCTCCAAACTGACAGGCAGTGAGGAGGTATGCAGTGCAATAACCAACCCAAGAAATCCAACAGAGCCCAAGTTATTTCAGTACAGACCTGCTGCACCTTCCAACCCCCAACCCGCAGTTATATTCAGTGTCCTTTACTGCTTTAATTTCACATGCCTGTGTAACAGTGTGTCGAGAGTCGGGAAGTGCAGTAGGTTTGCACTAAAGCCAGCTTTTCAGAGGAGAACTCCATCGGTAATAGACACAGGGGAAATAGAAAGTGGTGGAGGGGGACTGATGGGGAAAGAAATGTGCTGCTGGGGGGGGGGGCTCTGGTGGGGACACATGTATAGGGGAGGGACTCTGATGGGGGACAAAAGTTTGGGGGCTGAGATGGAGGACACAAATGTACAGGGAAGGCTCCGGTGGGGACTCAAATGAGGGATGTGGACTCTGATGGGGGACATAAATGTTTAGGGGGGTCAGATGGGGACATAAATGTTTAGGGGGTCCAGATGGGGACACAAGTGTGTGGTGGGGGGGGGCTCTGATGGGGACACAAGTGTGGGGGGACACAAGTGTGCAGTGGGGGATCTGATGGGGACGCAAGTGGGCAGGGGGGCTCTGATGGGAACACAAGTGTGCAGGGAGGCTCTGATGGGAACAAAAGTGTGCAAGGGGGCTCTGATGGGGACAAAAGTGTGCAGTGGGGGCTCTGATGGGGACATAATTGTGCAGGGTGGCCCTGATGGTGACACAAGTGTGCAGTGGGGGTTCTGATGGGGACACAAGTGTGCAGGGGGGCTCTGATGGGGACACAAGTGTGCAGGGTGGCCCTGATGGTGACACAAGTGTGCAGTGGGGGCTCTGATGGGGACACAATTGTGCAGGGTGGCCCTGATGGTGACACAAGTGTGCAGTGGGGGCTCTTATGAGCACATAAGTGTGCAGGGGGGCTCTGATGGGGGCAGAAGTGTGCAAGGGGGGCTCTTATGAGGACACAAGTGTGCAGGGGGGCCCTGATGTGGGACACAAATGTGGGGGCTCTGATGGGGACACAAATGGGCAGGAGGGGTTTTAATGGGTGTGGAGGGGTGGCTCTGGGGGGACATGAGTGTGTGGTAGGGGCTCTGATTGGAGACACAGATGTGCAGGGAGTGGCTGTGATGGGGACTCAAATGTGCAGGGGGGGGGGGGGTTAATGGGGACACAAACGTGCAGGAAGAGTCTGATGAAGACAGAATTGTGTGGGGAGAATCTGATAGGGGCACATATGTATGGGGAGACTCTGATGGGGACACAGATGTATGGGGAGACTCTGATGGGGTCACAAATGGGCAGGGACACTCTGATGGGGACACAGATGTATGGGAAGATTCTGATGGGGTCACAAATGGGCAGGGACAATCTGATGGGTACACAGATGTATAGGGAGATTTTGCTAGAGACACAAATGGGCAGGGAGGCTCTGATGGGGACAGAAATGCACAGGGAGTCTCTGATGTGGACACAGCTGTATGGGGAGATTTTGATGGGGTCAAAATTGGGCAGAGAGAACCTGATCAATAAATGTATGGGGCGACTTTGACAGGAACACAGGTGTAAGGCCGTATGAACATAAAATGTTTGGCCCTGTTGCACGAAGCTCCAGCATTTAGGTGAGGGTGGAAGATACAGATGCACCATCCAGCCTCGCTGATGGCAGTCTTTCAAATTATATTCTATTCCATGGCTGAGGATTCATTTATAAATAACTTTTTTTCGGCCCATGAATATCTGTAAAATATATGATATGGCCCTTGAAGTAAAAAGTTTGGAGACCTCTGCTTTAAAGAATAAATTTGTAACTGTGAGGCTGCTACTAAAGTATTAGGTCACCATCAACTTCAAGATTACTAGGAGGCCGATACTAAAGAAATTAGAGCCACCAGAGCATGTTGTTGCTGATATAAGACCTTGGATATTTTGCTGTTTTTGGGCATACTGCTCATCTCAGCCTCTCTCTCTCTCTTTAAAAGTTCAGCGAGCAAAAAAAATGACAAAAAGACTAAAGCCAGCTTATACACTGTCCAAATTTTGGTCAGTTACGGGGAACCAGCTACAATTAGCTTAGTGGGTGGCTCTGTCAGCCCATGCTTTGCTCAACACCGTCATTTAATTGACTTTTGTTGAAGGCGCTTCCTGGGAATTTTTGGGAATTGGGCCAGCTGTCAAAATATAATGGCTGCAATGGGAGATTTGTTCACCTACAATCTGAATGAGAAAAACTGTATGGCCAACTTGAAGTGATTAAAGCATAATTACAGCCATTGACGTGTTGAGCTGATGTTGGATCTTGCTACAGGACAAGTCACCATTAAGACCACTTAGAGAATGCGAGTTTTGATGCATGCCTTCAATCTAGCATTACAGTATGACACTGCTGAGCTCTCCTTCAAAACATGTTAGGTGCCTGGATAAGGAAAAGGCATACCAGTTTCACACTGGGCAATTACTGTACTGGCGCTCAAGTGTGGTCCCTGACATCAACAAAGGACCACACATAACATTCAATAAATGTATTACTACAAAAACTGTCAGATACTGCTAGGGTTGCCAACTTTTCTTCAAGCCAAACCTGAACACCTGAACACTGTAAAGCCCCATACACACTATCAGATTTTCTGCTGATTTTTTCCTTCAGATTTACCAAAACCATATAATATGAGGTCAAACCTTAGGAGTTTCAATGTGTATGTAATCAGGCAGGCCCTTGCACTACATGATTTTGGTAAAGCTGAAGACAAAAACCAGCAGAAAATCTGATAGTGTGTATGGGGCTTAACGGTGCATGGCATTTTTTTTTTTTAAGGGGGAACACTGTTTAAGGGGCTTTCTGCTCACAAAGTCCCCACTTACATCAGAGTTTCCAGCATCCCCCCTAAATTAGGGTTCCCAAAGCCCCCTTTACATCAGAGTCCATAGAGTGCCCCTTACATCTGAGTTCCCCTTACCTTGTACTCACTCGCTCAGAGGCAGGAGAGAAGGAAGGGAGGAGGGTGACGTCAGTCACAGTGGATGGTGAACTCACTCACCTGACGATGGAGGCTCAGGCGTGTCCCAGGCATTACAGTGGGAGAGCATCGTATCAACATTGGAAGTAGAGAAGAAGAAGAAGAAGAAGAAGAAGAAGGTGGCGGCAACGAACGAGAAGACCGGGCCAATGCTAGTAAAAGAGCTGGAAGAAGATAGAGGAGGAGCCTGGCAGAAGAACCGAAGAGCGGGAGAAGAGGCCAGAAAGCGCAGAGAAGTCGGAAGAAGACCCCGGGTCGGCGACGACGGCGAAGGAGAAAGCCGGCCTCCTCCGCTAGCAAAAGAGTGGCAAAAGAGCAGAAGATAGTGGAGAATCCCGGGGAGAAGACCCCCGAAGTCGGAAAAAGACCCCCGGAGCTGCCTAATAAACTACTTTAAAAACCTGTGTTGTGTGTTTTTTTATTGACACTTTTGCTCCCAGGTGAATGGGTAGGGGTACGATGTACCTCATACTTATTCACATAGGGTGGGGGGGCCGGGATCTGGGGGCCCCCTTATTAAAGGGGGCTCCCGGATTCCGATAAGCCCCCGCCCGCAGACCCCGACAACCAATGGCCAGAGTTGTCGGGAAGAGTCCCTTGTCCTCATCAACATGAGGACAAGGTGCTTTGGGGTGGGGGCGCAGGGCACGACCCTTTCCTAAAGCCCCCACCCCCCCATGTTGAGGGGGGCCTGGTACATGCGGCCTGGTACGGTTCAGGAGGGGGGGTGCTCGCTCGTCCCCACCCCTTTTCCTGACTGGCCAGGCTGCGTGCTCGGATAAGGGTCTAGTATGGACTTTGGGGGGACCCCCATGCCGTTTTTCCGCGTAGGGTTTACCCTTTAAACCCATACCAGGTGACAGGGCTCGCGAGGTGTCAATCTCGCCGATGGAAGCGGTGACATTGACTTCCTTCGCTAGTCCCGTCGTACCTGAAGTCACGTTCAAAATGAACGGACTTTAGTCCGTGTGTGGGCTAGTCCGTTCATTTGGAAAGTCCGGAGGACCTCTGCCAAAAGTTTGGCGGATTGTCCTCCGGACCTACTCCGCCGGAAAAGTCAGTTCGTGTGTTGTCGTGTGTGGGCAAGTCCACTTGTTCGGAAAGTCTGGCGGACCTCCGCTGGAAAGTCTGGCGGATTGTCCGCTGGACTAAGTCCTCTGGATAGTCTGATCATGTGTACGCGGCATATGTTGGAGAGACACATTCCGGTCTGAATAATGTGTCCGGTTTCAGGTGGTCTGAAACCCAGATACATGATTCAAAACCCGGACTGTCTGAGTGAATCCTTGACAGGTGGCAACCCTAGATACTGCATACATGTAGCAAGAGATGGTCAACACTGTGGACATGTTGGAAAAGATGGGACAAACTACTGGTGATTTTTTTGGACTGTAAACATACCATAACAATTGTTGGAGACTGAGGGTACATTACATGAGACCACTATTACAACCCCTTTACAAATCAGTGATTCCATATCTGTGCTCCCTACAGCCCCCCTAAAAATATTTACTTGTACCACATTTGATATTTCTGTCAGTAAAGATCCATTATAAAGGATCAGAGGGAAAAAAAAACATACGAAGAAAAAAAGAGATGGACAGCACAGAGTAATAGCCATACACACGGTCGGACATTCCGACCACAAAATCCATCGGATTTTTTCTGACGGATTTTGGCTGAAACTAGTCTTAGATACATACGGTCGCACAAAGTTGTCGGAAAATCTGATCGTTTGGAATGAGGTGACGTTTGTAACGTACAGGCAGCATGCGTGGCACTTGGAATTCTATACACACGATTGGAAAAAGTCCGATCGGATTTTGTTGTCGGAAAATTTTAAATCCAGCTCTCAAACTTTTTCCGTCGGAAATTCCGACAGAAAAAGTCAGATAGAGCCCACACATGGTCGGATTTTCCGACAACATAATTCGATCTGAATTTCTGACCGTGTATGTGGGGCATAAAAGTAATATATGTGAAAGACATAAACTGCTTAAAGTGGACCTTTAGTCATTTTTTCATCTTTCCATCTATTAAGTCTTCTGCCCTTGTTGTTTTAACTTTGGATAGTAAAACATATTTTTTCTGGCAGTAAATAAATACCTTATACAGCCCACTTCCGGTTTCCTGTCTGGTCATTAGTCTATGCTTATGACATCATGCACAGCTCTATTGTGAGAGTTTGCCAGGAAGGGAGGGGGGATAAGTCATAAGAGGGCCAATGAAAGCTGCAGGGCTGTAGAGCTGGAGGTGTGCCTCTGTGTGTCTGTGTAAAACCAGGAAGTGAACAGGCAGCAGCTTCAGCTGCCACAGTTAAAATGGATGCAGCCGGACTCAGTGGAGGGAGATTTGTGCAGTATATTTGGCAAGTACAGAATCATAGTATATATAATCTAATATGCAAAGTGGTTGGAGGTGTAGCACTAACCACCCGAAGGAGCCGCTGGTTAGATTTGGGCTTACCGTCACCTTCTGTTTTCCTCGTTGCACGTCTAGGGGTGTCCCGTGGTAAATGGCCCAGCAACTTGAGAGACTGACAACAGATCCACTTTGGATGGAATTTATTTGAAAAATGTAGACAATGAACAGTCTCTTAAATTGGGATCAGAGGGTTGGAAAGGAAGTTCAGGTACTCTGAAGAACTTGCTTACTTTGACTGCATACAGAGAATAGCCATTCGCAACTGGATGATCACTCAGGTTGGACAGTCCCTCTCTCACAAGGCCTAGCAGCCAACAAGGTGCTTTACTCAGGAACAATTCTCTGCCACAGACGTTGTTGTAGAACACGCAGGGAAACTAAGCTTGAAAACACTCGTAGGATACCTGGATCTTTCGGCCAGCTTGGCGATATCCACAAGACGGGATTCTCTTCCAGGCTCTTACTAAGAAACCATCCTGCACGTGGTCTTCTTCTGAAGAGTCCGCCCCTGGAATGCTTAAAGTCACTGGGTCTCTCCCAAACCAGAGACGGCACCCAACCACCTCAGAATCCTTCTTTAGTTTCCTTGCCTCTGGCTACCCAGCCCTGAGACATCAAAATGGGGTGGATCCGCACCCCAGGCCATAGCCTTCCTGGGGGCTGGTCAGGAGGACCGGAAACCCCAAACCACGTGACGTCCGCATCTTAAATACCCTCTCCCAGAAAGCACAATGAGAGCGCCACTCACACTGGGCGGGCTCTGAGAGAAAGTAACTTAAAGCAGGATTCCACCCTAAAGTGGAACCTCCGCTGATCGGAACCCTCCCCCCCCTCCGGTGTCACAATTGACACCTTTCAGGGGGGAGGGGGGTGGAGATACCTGTCAAAGACAGGTATTTTCACCCACTTCCGGGCATAGACTCCCGTGGGAGTCTACGCCATTTCCTGCCCTGCCGCGCTGTCTGCTGGGACACACATGGGTCCCAGTGACAGCGCGGAGATTTCCTATTGCGCGGCGCGGCTCGCGCATGCGCAGTAGGGAACCGGGAAGTGAAGCCAATTCGTTTCACTTCCTGATTCCCTCACCTAGAATGGCGGCGGCAGCAGCCGAGGGCCGAGCCATCGCTGGAACCCGGGACAGGTGAGTGTCCATTTATTAAAAGTCAGCAGCTGTAGTATTTATAGCTGCTGGCTTTTAATATTTTTTTTTTTGGTGGAATCCCTCTTTAAGCCCCTAACCAGACCATAGTTCCATGCCTGCCAGAAGAGACAGTGCCCCCTGTGGCCAGGCTGAACATCTCACAGTCCAGTCAGACTTATGCTGAAGTCTAAATTTAGACAATTGTACCCAAACCAAACTGCAGTTCAGGCATAACTTTAACTTTGAAAAATGCATAGTGCGTGCTTTTCAGGAGCCGCTGCTACATTGCTATGCATTAAAAAGTGCTAAATGTGCATTATGTGCTTTGGGGAAAACGCATGTGCATTTAATGCAATGGTGTGATGGGGCAAGCTGGATATACAGAGTATAATTTGTAAGTGCTAGTTCACACCAGACGCAGTTCCGTTCAGTTCCGTGTGCTTTTTTTGCTGCACTAAAAATGCATGCACAGCGTTTTCCATGTATTCCAATGGCTCTAGTTCACACCATGCAGTCAGTTTCTGGTGCAGAAACTACCTGAAAACTGACTGCATGGTGTGAACTAGAGCCATTGGAATACATGGAAAACATTGTGCATGCATTTTTAGTGCAGAAAAAAAGCACACGGAACTGAACGGAACTGCGTCTGGTGTGAACTGGCCCTTAGGGACTTTGTGCCTGCCAATTTCTGTTCTTGGCTCTCAGCTGATATTGATGTATTGTTTGTCTCCTCATCTCTGCATAGAATTAGCTTCTGCTGCTTGTCAAGTTAATATCAAGCTTATCCCACGTTGTGATGACACAATTCATGAGTCTCACTATATATCGCTGTCACTAAACTGACATTTCTTCAATAAAGTTTTTTTTTTTTTTTTTTTTTTATGCCAGAAGAGAATGATTGCTTCTCCTCTAATTAAACTGGGCTGTGGACACGCCCCCTAACTGGTCTGTAGGAATGGCGGCTTGTGTTTTCACAGCATCGGAAATGTTGCGTTTAGTTTTTGAATTGGATTGAAAAGTGTTTTTTTTTCCCACTCTTACAATGTATCACATTGTGCTGCATTTATGAAAATTGAAAATTTCCTTTGCTGCTTCCTTTGAAAGTAGACCAATCACCAGATCCATTTTCATCAGTACATACAGTAGTACCTTTTGGATTATGAGCATAATTTGTTCCAGAAGAATGCATGTCATCCAAAGCACTCGTATATCAAAGCGAGTTTCCCCATAGGAAATAATGGAGACTCAGATAATCCGTTGCACAGCCACGGCTTGTCTATGCAGTACCGCATGTGGCCAGAGGTGCGGGGGCACCGGCATGCTTCCGAGTGTCTCCGAGAGTTGCCACCTCATCCCTTTAAACGTGAACACATATGAATTGAAAAGGTTCTGAGGCTAGTTTAATGCAGATAAGGCACCAAGTGAGTTTAATTACCAACTTAATCAGCCACAGAACCTGTGTAATTAATGTGTTTGAGTTCAAAGGAATGAGATGGCAACCCTAGTCTCTGAGTGTCTCCGAGCGTCACCGGTGCCTCCACACCTCTGGCCAAATGCGGTACTGCACACCCCAAAGGTTTGCATCCTGCTCCTCTTGCGAGACAACGCTCGCAAAGAGAGTTTGGATTTTTTTGTTAAAAAAAGCTCATATTGCAAAATGCTTGTAAATGGCGTTACTCGCAATCTGAGTTTCCACTGTACGCTATAATACCAAAAGTATTGGGACGTCTGCCTTTACACACATACATGAACTTTAGCGGCATCCCGGTCTTATGCTGGCCATACACAGTTAGAAAATCGTTCGAAAATGCGTTTGACTTAGTAAGCAAATTTAGATTCTCGAAATGAGAATTTTATGCCAAAAATACAACATGTCGGATTTTTTTGCGCCAAAACTAACTATTTTTAAAATGTGAGGAGTGGAATCTACAAAAACTGTTTGAACAAATCTACAGCGCATGTGCATGTTAAAATGTAACCCCAGATTGTGTAATCGATCGAGGAAAAAGGTACTGTTTATGTTGTTATCGATCGATAATATGTAGATAATTGGGCGACATCTATTGATACAATGATGGCATTATCACATGCAAGTTCAACTGATTTTTTAAAATTCCAACCATTTTTGACAAACGATTTTCGATCCATGAATGGCCAGTCTTTGACCGCAGGGTTCAATATTGAGTTGGCCCACCCTTTGCAGCTATAACAGCTTCAACTCTTCTGGGAAGGCTGTCCACAAGGTTTAGGAGTGTGTCTATGGGAATAGTTGACCATTCTTCCAGAATAACATTTGTATGATCAGGCACTGATGAAGATGAGAAAGCCTGGCTTGCAGTCTCTGCTCTAATTCATCCTAAAAGTATTCTATCAGGTTGAGGTCAGGACTCTGTGCAGGCCAGTCAAGTTCCCCCACCCCAAACTCGCTCATCCATGTCTCTATGGACCTTGCTTTGTGCATTGGTGGGCAGTCATATTGTAACAGGAAGGAGCCACCCCCAAACCGTTCCCACAAAGTTGGTAGCATAAAATTGTCCAAAATGTCTTGGTATGCTGATGCCTTAAGAGTTCCCTTCACTGGAACTAAGGGGTCAAGCCCAACCCCTGAAAAACAACTCCACACCATAATCCCCCTAGTGTGCATATATAACAGTCATTTAGTCTTCTTCCCACACAATAACAACTAGTGTTCTGCCATGCTGGTGCTAGAAAGTTTATGTATAATAGCCCACCCTTGTGTGCCAATTCTTTTTATTCCATGCATAGTGTCTCCCACACTTCCAGTTGTGACCTGTTACCAAGTCCAAACATGCTTTCCCCTACTGGGGTACATAATCAGGCCCTTCTCCAGTGCTCCTTCTTGTTTCCAATATTTTTCTCTGTAGTGGTGCACTTCTCCAAATAATACATGTATGGCCTTTTAAATCCACAAGTACCTCTCTGCAGATGAACTAATGCAAGATAGAGTGCTCTCACGGTGTAGTAGTATTGTCATGGTTATGCAATAGAGTTTGTCTGCTTACCTGTCTCCATGTGTTCATTTCTAGAGACCAGCTGACCCTCACCTGTCTGCTTTTATAATCCTTCCTCTGGCATGGCTCCACCCTAGCTCCTATCAGACAACTCTATATTAACCTGTGCACTGCAAGCCAATCCAATTTGTGTGTTAGCTTCCTGTTATCTGCTGTGTGCTCTTCTACTGTTTTCCGTTACTGACTTTGGCGTGTCCTTGACCATCCTTGTTTGCCTGTAAACTTGACCTTTTGGCGTGTCCCCGACTATTCCTGTCTGCTTGTGGCCCCGACCTTGGCTTTGTCCCTTACCATCCCTATCCTCCTGTTGCCTACTGTGGGTGTGAGCTGGGGGACCCTGGGGGTCGCGACCTGGAGCCAGTTGCAGCCAAGTCCATCCTCACCACTCGAGGCTCTGGTGAACACCTGCTGGCTCTTAGACTCCGCGCCCCAGGGAATCTTACGCTCTAACCCTGGTGGGATCCATCTTGGTGTTCTGGCGGCCCTGCCTTCCTATCACCTTGACCCCCGTCCGCAGCAGTCAGCCGTAGGGTCCACAACCTTGCGGTGCACTCCTAATCCCAACGGTGTGCATCTGTCACCTGGGCTCTAGGTGACCTGACAGTTTGATCAGCCATGGACCCGGCTGACGTGCCGCTTCCTGCAGTCGATCCTTTGCAGGGCATAGTTCGGAGACTTGAAACCCAGGAATCTAATCAGACTCAGGTGATGCGATTCCTTCAAGATCTGGCTTCCCGCTTCGAGCAGCTACAGGCTTCCTTGGGGATCCCGAACCTGCAGCCTCAAGTACAGTCTGCGACTGCACCTATCGCACCAGTCGCATCCACGCATTCATTAGTATTGCCAGCTCCGTCCCGTTTCTCTGGGGACTCCAAGGCCTGCAGGGGCTTCCTCAGCCAATGCACCATTCATTTTGAGCTCCAGCCTCAAAACTTTCTGTCTGATCGGGCAAAGGTAGCCTATATAATTTCCCTCCTCTCCGGTGAAGCTTTAGCCTGGGCTGCCCCCCTGTGGGAGAAAAATTATCCAGTGGTTTCCAGCCTGTCCAACTTCTTGAAGCTCTTTCGTAATATCTTCGAGGAGCCAGCTCGGGTTTCTTCTGCGGCTAGTGCCCTTTTATGCCTTCGCCAAGAATCTTGTTCAGTGGGACAATATGCACTTCAGTTCCGTATCCTTACAGCGGAATTGAGCTGGAACAATGAGGCCCTGGTCGCAACCTTTTTACATGGCCTCTCTGACCGAGTGAAGGACGAATTAGCAGGAAGAACTATCCCCGCCGGTCTGGACAATGTAATTTCCTTATGTAATCAGATTGACATTAGTTTCCAGGAGAGGTCCTTAGAAAAAAAAACGCCAGCACCCCCTAGGTCCTAGTCAGCCTGAGCTTTTTTCCCGTCGCCCTGTGGAGCATCCTCTGTCTGCTGAGGAACCCATGCAGCTGGGCCGGACCAGACTAACACCCGAAGAACGTGCTAGACGCAGAACTCTGGGCTTCTGTCTTTATTGTGGGGGCAAGGGTCATTTTCGTGACTCCTGCTCACTTCGTACGGGAAACGCTCGGGTCTAATACATTTGGAAGGTGGAGTATTGGACCCAGGAACATCACCTTCTCGTCTTCTTCTTCCGGTGTTCCTCCATGTAAGCACTTCTCCCCAATCGGTCCTAGCATATCTGGACTCCGGGGCTTCTGGCAATTTTATGGACTGGAGAACTGCTTCTTCTATGAAGCTTACCCTTTCTCCCCTCTCTACTCCACTGGTAGTCTCGGCAATTGATGGCACTGTGCTCCCAGGGGGCCCTATCCGTTTCCAGACGCTACCTATTAGGATGTCGGTAGGGATACTCCACCAGGAGTGGATCTCCTTCCTCATCCTACCCAAGGCCTCTACCCCCATTGTATTGGGCCTTCCTTGGCTACAGCTCCACTCGCCACATGTGGACTGGGTCTCTGGGCAGATCCTGGCTTGGGGTCCTTCATGTTTCTCGTCCTGTCTTCCCAAGGTGACCCCCAAGAGGAAACTTCCCATTGCTACCACGTCTGTATCGTCCGATCTTCCCGCGGCATACAGCGATTTCCGGGATGTGTTCTGCAAGAAGTCTGCTGAGGTGCTTCCTCCCCACAGATCTTTTGACTGTGCTATTGACCTTGTCCCTGGAGCAACCCTGCCAGGGGTCGTACCTACCCTTTGTCCATTCCAGAGACCCAGGCCATGTCTGAGTATGTCGCTGAGAATCTGGAGAGAGGTTTCACCCGAAAATCCTCATCGCCTGCAGGAGCAGGGTTCTTTTTAGTTGCCAAAAAGGATGGTACCCTCAGACCCTGCATCGACTATAGAGGTTTAAATGCTGTGATTATTAAAAACCGATACCCCTTACCTCTAATATCTGAGCTATTTGACAGGTTGAAGGGGGCTTCCATTTTCACTAAGTTGGATCTCAGAGGTGCATACAATCTCATTCAAATACAGGAAGGTGACGAATGGAAGACCGCGTTTAACACTAGGGACGGGCATTACGAATACCTGGTTATGCCCTTTGATTTGTGTAATGCTCCAGCTGTGTTCCAGAACTTTGTCAGTGAAATATTCAGGGATCTACTGTACCAGTTTGTTGTCATCTATCTGGATGATATTCTCATCTTTTCTGAAAATCTGCCTGCTCACAGAAACCATGTACGCACCGTACTTCAGTGCCTTAGAGAGAACAATCTCTATGCCAAGATGGAGAAATGTTCCTTTGAATGTTCCGAGGTCCTGTTTCTGGGATGTTTTGTTTCTAGTGCGGGTCTTCGCATGGATCCTGGAAAGGTCTCAGCCATTACCGACTGGCCCCTTCCCGCTAGCCTCAAGGCCACACAGCGATTTCTTGGCTTCACAAATTATTATAGGCAGTTCATAAGGAATTACTCTTCCATTGCTGCGCCTATTATCGCTTTGACCAAGAAGGGTGCGAATGCCAAAGACTGGTCTCCCGAGGCTGTCTCTGTGTTTCACGATCTGAAACAGGCCTTTGTCTCTGGACCCCTCTTGAGGAGACCAAATCATGAGGACCCATTTTTTATTGAAGCAGACGCTTCTTCAATGGGGGTGGGAGCTGTGCTTCTTCAGGACTTTGAGAAGAAACGCCAACCATGTGCGTTCTTCTCCAAAAAAAATTCTCAGGCAGAGAGAAATTATGCCATTGGTGATCGGGAACTTCTTGCAATTAAATTGGCGTTGGAGGAGTGGCGTCATCTCTTGGAAGGTTCCCCTCACTCCATAACGATCTTTACTGATCATAAGAATCTACAGTACCTACAGAATGCTAAACGTCTGAACCCCAGACAGGCCAGGTGGAGTCTCTTCTTTTCCCGTTTTAAATTCACGATTACGTACAAACCTGGTTCCTGCAACGGTCGAGCTGATGCACTCTCTAGGTCATTTGACACTTTGGACGAGGAGTCCAACCCTGATCCTGAGCCAATCATTCCTACCTCATGCATTGTTGCCCATTCTACCACCCTGGAATCAAAAATTCCTCCTGGTAAGACCTTTGTTCCCACGGAGCTAAGAACTAAGATCCTTCATTGGGGACATGATTCCAAGGTGGCAGGTCATGCTGGGTTCCTCCGATCCTTCCTGCTCATCAGTCGTCACTACTGGTGGCCTAATCTCCTCTCGGATGTTAAAGACTATGTTAAGGCTTGTCACGTCTGTGCTCAGTCTAAATCTTCCACTCAAGCCCCTGCTGGTCTTCTCATGCCCTTGCCCATTCCTAAGGAGCCCTGGTCTCATATCGCCATGGATTTTATCACTGATCTTCCACTGTCGGAGAATAATGCGGCCATTTGGGTAGTAATTGATCGGTTCTCCAAGATGGCTCATTTTGTTCCTCTTCCTGGTCTCCCTTCTGCCCCTGCCTTGGTTCCCATTTTTGTACGAGAGATTTTCCGCCTTCATGGTGTTCCTTCTCATGTCGTTTCGGACAGGGGTGTGCAGTTTACTTCTCGTTTTTGGAGAGCCTTTTGCAAATCCCTCGACATTACCTTGGATTTTACCTCTTCTTATCATCCCCAATCCAATGGCCAGACTGAGAGAGTTATTCAGGAGTTGAAGGTCTTTCTCCGTACCTTGGTCTCTGCCCATCATGATGATTGGGCATCACTATTACCGTGGGCTGAGTTCTCCCACAATAATCATGTCAACGTCAGTTCTCAGAAAACACCTTTTGTCACTGTTTATGGAAGACATCCTCAGCTTCCTCTTCCTATAACTTGTTCTTCTGACATTCCAGCTTTGGCTACTGTTCAGGAATCATTCAATTCCATGTGGGCTGACGTTCATGATTCCCTCCAGAAAGCTGCCAACAAATTCAAGAGTTTTGCTGACCGTCGCAGGCAGGGCTGGTGCAAGGATTTTTGACACCCTAGGCGAAACCTAATTTTGCCGCCCCCCACACAGCCTCACCAGCGACCATCAAATGCAGCCTCGCCAGCGACCATCAAATACAGCCTCGCCAGCGACCATCAAATGCAGCCTCGCCAGCGACCATCAAATACAGCCTCGCCAGTGCCCATGAAATGCATCCTCGCCAGCGCCCATTAAATGCAACCTCGCCAGCGACCATTAAATACAGCCTTGCCAGTGACCATTAAATGCAGCCTCGCCAGCGACCATTAAATACAGCCTTGCCAGTGACCATTAAATGAAACCTCGCCAGCGACCATTAAATACAGCCTTGCCAGTGACCATTGAATACAGCTTCGCCAGTGACCATCAAATACAGCCTCGCCAGTGCCCATTAGATACAGCCTCACGAGCGCCCATCAAATACAGCCTCGCCAGCGCCCATCAAATGCAACCTCGCCAGCACCCATTAAATACAGCCTCACCAGCGACCATCAAATACAGTCTCGCCAGCGACCATCAAATGCAGCTCCGCCAGTGACCATCAATTGCAGCCTCGCCAGCGACCATCAAATGCAGCCTCCCCAGCGACCATCAAATGCAGCCTCGCCAGCGACCATCAAATACAGCCTCGCCAGCGGCCATCAAATGCAGCCTCGCCAGCGACCATCAAATGCAGACTCGCCAGCGACCATCAAATGCAGCTCCGCCAGCGACCATCAAATGCAACCTCGCCAGCGACCATCAAATGCAGCCTCGCCAGCGACCATCAAATGCAGCCTCGCCAGCGACCATCAAATGCAGCCTCGCCAGCGACCATCAACTGCAGCCTCGCCAGCGACCATCAACTGCAGCCTCGCCAGCGACCATCAAATGCAGCCTCGCCAGCGACCATCAAATACAGCCTCGCCAGTGACCATCAAATGCAGCTTCGCCTGCGACCATCAAATGCAACCTCGCCAACGACCATCAAATGCAGCCTCGCCAGCGACCATCAAATGCAGCCTCGCCAGTGACCATCAAATACAGCTTCGCCAGCGACTATCAAATGCAGCCTCGCCAGCGACCATCAAATGCAGCTTCGCCAGCGACCATCAAATGTAGCTTCGCCAGCAACCATCAAATGTAGCTTCGCCAGCGACTATCAAATGCAGTCTCGCCAGTGACCATGAAATGCAGCTTTGCCAGCGACCATCAAATACAGCCTCGCCAGCGACCATCAAATGCATCCTCGCCAGCGACCTTCAAATACAGCCTTGCCAGCGACCATCAAATACAGCCTTGCCAGCGACCATCAAATACAGCCTCGCCAGCGACCATCAAGTGCAGCCGGGGGGGGGGGGGGGCAGATCAGTCAATATAATACATATACACACACATTTTAAAACTACATTTCATTGTCATCACATATACAATCTCATTAACTCAACAGTTTTTACTTAGCACACCAGTAACACCTGTTCCTCGCTTGCAGTTGCACCAACTCTGCTGTACTGCCTGTGTACCTGCCTGCTGCTGTTCTGTGTCGGTGCAGTGCCTGATGCCTCTTCCAGTTCCAGCCAGCCCAGGCTACATCTGTCCCCAAGCCCAGAGAGCCACTGCCACACTATGCTATATCCAATTCCCATCATGTACTCCGCTCCAGTAGTGATGGCCAGGAGAGTGTGGGGGGGGGGGGGGGAGCCAAGGGGGGCTGTGCTGCTGGCCTGGACACACACAGGAAATGGACAGTGTTGCTGTGTGCTCCACGGTGGGACAGTCACATGACATGTCACAGACTGCCTGATAGTGTCAGAGGGAGAGTGGAGAGGGAGAGGAGAAGGGGGGCTGCTGCCTGACAGTGACACTGTGATACACAGCAGAGAGCGCCCTGGGTGTTGCTGGACAGACATGTGACACATTCGCTCGTTGCTCATATGATAGAAGAGCAGAGAGGAGGGATTATTGTGTCGTAACCCTGTACTGTAGAGCGGAGACCTGGGAGGAGGGGGGGGCGGGGGTTGGTGGTGCTGCTTAACATGGCTCTATGGAGGACAGACAGTGCGGGAGTAAAATAGCTAGCGGCCGGGCGCCCTAGGCGGCAGTGCGCCCTAGGCGGTTGCCTAATCCGCCTAGTGGTAGCACCGGCCCTGGTCACAGGCGTAAGCCACCTTCTCTTCAGCCAGGAGACAAAGTCTGGCTCTCCACCAGGAACATCAAACTCCGGGTTCCTTCTCTCAAATTTGCCCCAAGATTCATTGGTCCATACACCATCATTTCTAAACTGAATCCGGTTTGTTTCAAGCTCCAGATTCCCAAAAGCCTCAAAATCTGTAACTCCTTCCACGTTGCCCTTCTGAAGCCTTTAGTCCTCAATAAGTTCTCTCGTCCTCTCTCTACCGTAGCACTGGTCTCTGAGGATGATCAGGAGTACGAGGTTAGCCAAATTTTGGATTCCCGACTCTGTAGAGGCATTCTCCAGTACCTCGTGCACTGGAAAGGTTTTGGTCCTGAGGAGAGGTCGTGGATTTCGGCTTCCGTGGTCTTTGCACCTCGTCTGTTGAGGAAGTTTCATTTGAAGTTCCCCTCTAAACCTGGTCCCAGGCGGGGAAGGGGAAGGCCTCGTAAGAGGGGGAGTACTGTCATGGTTATGCAATAGAGTTCGTCTGCTTACCTGTCTCCATGTTTTCATTTCTAGAGACCAGCTGACCCTCACCTGTCTGCTTTTATAATCCTTCCTCTGGCATGGCTCCACCCTAGCTCCTATCAGACAACTCTATATTAACCTGTGCACTGCAAGCCAATCCTGCTGATCAACCTTTGTGTATTAGCTTCCTGTTACTTGCTGTGTGCTCTTCTACTGTTTTCCGTTACTGACTTTGGAGTGTCCTTGACCATCCTCGTTTGCCTGTGATCCTGAACTTTTGGCGTGTCCCTGACTATTCCTGTCTGCTTATGGCCCCGACCTTGGCTTTGTCCCTCACCATCCCTATCCTCCTGTTGCCTACTGTGGGTGTGAGCTGGGGGACCCTGGGGGTTGCGACCTGGAGCCAGTTGCAGTCAAGTCCATCCTCACCACTCAAGGCTCTGGTGAACACCTGCTGGCTCTTAGACTCCGCGCCCCAGGGAATCTTACGCTCTAACCCCGGTGGGATCCATCTTGGTGTTCTGGCAGCTCTGCCTTCCTATCACCTTGACCCCCGTCTGCAGCAGTCAGCCGTAGGGTCCACAACCTTGCGGTGCACTCCTAATCCCTACGGTGTGCATCTGTCACCTGGGCTCTAGGTGACCTGACAAGTATATTAAAATATATGTGTTTATTAACCACTTCCCACCCGGCCAATGCACATATACGGCCGGGTGGGAGCCGTCTACTTCTGATAGGATGTTCAGGAACGTCCATCAGAAGGAGCGGGATCGCGCGCGCACGTGCCCGCGCAGCGGCGCGATCCCGATGCGCCCGTGTCACCCGGACACAGCGCATCTCAGATCGGCAGGAGGGCTCTCTGATTGGCCCTCCTGATCACATGACGGCCGTGTCCAATCACGGCCGTCATGTGATGTAAACAAACAGCCGGTTGCTAGGCAATCGGCTCCTCCTCTCCTCACACAGAAGTCATCGCTGAGGAGAGGAGAGCAGATCGCTGCAGCCGGCTGATGATCAGTGAGTATGAGCTGTTTTTTACAGCTTTTTACTCACTGATCACCAGTCTAGTGTAATACACAACACACACCACACAGTATAAACACAGTCCCCACATATGTCCCCAAAACATACATGTCCCCAAAACATACATGTCCCCAAATAATAAAAACACATGTCCCTAATAATAAAAACATGTCCCCCACATATGTCCCACTAAAATCACGTCCCAATGATTATCTGCACACGTATATACGTGATCACCTGCACACATATGTACATGATCATTTGCGTACATATGTCCGTGATCACACAAACCAATTATTATACACTTAACAGAATTTTTTTTACCAAAAACATGTAGCAGAATACATTTTGGCTTAAATTTATGACAAAATTTGATTTTATTGGATTTCTTTTAAAATAGAAAAAAGAAAATATTGTTTTTTTTCCAAATTTCCACCTTTTGCGCTTATATCTCAAAAAATAAAAAACTGAGTCGTGAATAAATACCACCAAAATAAAGCTCTATTTGTGCGAACAAAACGATAAAAATTTCATTTGGGTACAGTGTAGCATGACCGCGCAATTGTCACTGAAAGCGCTAGAGCGATGAAAGCTGAAAATTGGGCTGGGAAGGAAGGGGGCGAAAGTGCCCTGTATTGTAGTGGTTAAAAAAATGCACTTACATGTTAAAAGCTTGAACACACTTTACAGTAAACACAGCAGGTCCGCAGCTACCATGTCACTTCCGGACCTCAGCACAGTGTCACCTGACTCCGCTCAAAGCGTGTCGTCACAGTCACGTGACTGACAACACGTGTTGGGTGGAGTCAAGGTTTCATTTAACATCACAGAGGTTAACGTGGTGAATTTAAATAGTACAATTAATGGGGATATCATTGTTTAGTTGAGGTAGGGGCAACAAAATGTATGTCACTTTAAATAGACTTGCAGTTGTGGGAACAGGGATAACTTGTTTGCAGCCACCCATATAGTATCTTACACTGACACTAGGATAAATGGAAAAAGGGAGTGTGGGATAATCACACTTTCATTCTTTAGCATCAAAAATGTACCAGTCACTAATTAGCCCCCTTCACACTAGTGCAACTTCTGAATGGCACAGAAGACTTCTATGGTAAACAGTCAGAGGACTGAGAGGCATGCTTGAAGGGACTGGGTGCAAGCAGTCTGGGATGGATGCAGAGTCAGTATGAGAGGACTGTGGAGAAGTAGCCAGGAGGGTTAGTGAAAGGGGCATCTGCAGCCAGGCAGGCTGGCAGTGCCTGAAGAGGTAATGCTGGGAGCAGTAGCCAAAGGGGAAGGACAGCTAGCATCAAAGACCCCTCTATTTTTTCTACACAAAAAGGGACCTGTGGTCCTTGTCTGCAAAGGACAATTACAAGGACCTGACTGACTCTGTGTTGGATTAAAAACCAAAGTGCCAGCTGGTCCTGGGAATTGTAGTTCTACAAGCAAGTATGCTGGAGGGAGGAGTGTGTATATACCAGATGTTTATAGGTTGAGTCCCTGAAGGGTTCTGCTGATCAAGTGGGCATCCCATAATAACCCTTCCCCATCCAAGTTCAGATCCCCTAAATAAAAAAACAGAGCTCAAGGACTGCTTCTTGTCTCTGAAGTGAATGGAAAATCCATGTGCCTGGCTGTGCAGGGTGGGTGGTAACCAATATTCACACGCGGCTCCTACAGGGGGAGGGGGGGATAGCGCTACATAAACAACACCTCAGCAGTCATTGTCAGGCTGTAATAATAAACATCACCTCAGCATTCGTGTTCAGTGATAGGCTGTGTCAGGATGGCTTTAGGAGAAGATGTGCATGTTCACAAATACACAGAACAGGGATCTTTGCCAGCAGGTTACTCCAGCACACTCTTGTGTACATGAATACATATAGACATGCACATCTTATTCCACACTTGGCACCAAACACTGATGGACACCAATAAGGCAGCACTGGTGGGCAGTGTTAGGTGGCACTGGTGTCCACTGAGAGGTGGCACTGATGGGTGGCCCTGAAGGGCATTAATAGGTGGCACTGATGGGTGGCAGCGATGGGCACTGATGAGTTGCAGTGATGGGCACTGATAGATGACACTGATAGTCAGCACTGCTAGGTGGCACTTATGAAGAGGCACTGATGGGCACTGATTGGCATCACTGGTGGAGATTGATGGGTGGCACAGATATGCACTGGTGGGCACTGATTGGTGGCACTGATATGCACTTGTGGGCACTGGCAGGTGGCACTTGTGGGCACAGATTATGTGGCTGTGCCTCTTCTTCGGACCGATGTCCCTTTCACAGAAGCCGATGATCGGCTTTCTTTGCTCCTTACGCTGTCAGCGTGAGGAGAAAAAAAACAAAAAACGATTACCGATCTTCTGTTTACATCATGAGATAAGCTGTCATTGACTGACAGCTTGGTGAGGGGCCAGCACCCCATCTCTACCATTTTTAAAATAATTTTTTCCTTGGTGTGGGAACCTTTTTCTGACAGGTACCTGCGTCCTGGAGAAAGAATTGTGGAAGTTCACCAACACTACCCCGCCACCCACAGCCTCCTGGGACATGTGACGCATCCCAGGAGGCTGCAGTACCAAAGTGTAGTGCATCTTGCACATGCGCGGTGGGAAACTGGCCATCTTCCCACAGTCAAGATGGGGGGAATGCCAAGTACATTTTTTTAAATACATAACATTTACAAAAGCTACATTAAAGTGATTGTAAGGGTAATTTTTTCTTTTAAATAACAAACATGTCATACTTACCTCCACTGTGCAGCTCGTTTTGCACAGAGTGGCCCCGAACCTGCTCTTCTGAGGTCCCCCGGCAGCTCTCGCGGCTCCCCCCACATCTGAAAACCCCCTCAGAGAAGCACTTTCGAGGGGGTACCTTGTGGGCGTACTCCTGAGTCCAGCATTTGCATCTATAAACACAGAATGCCGGCCTCAGCCCCGCCCCCCAGCGCCCGCATGATTGGATTTGATTGACAGCAGTGGGAGACAAATTTTCTACGTTTTTTTTTTTCTAGGGATATCAAGAATAATATTGTAATGCTTTTTTTTTTTTTTTTGGGGCAAGTTACCACAACACCATTATCCCGTAGTTTTTAAGATCAAAGATACAACTATGAAGACATGTACGTAGCTGTAGGGCAACGTAAGCGTAGGACATACATGACAGGGTGCAAGGCTTACGCAGGGGAATGGTACGAGGGGTTAAGAAAGTTGCAAGGCTTACCTGATTGGAGGATGGTGTAAGAGGGGGTGGAGTAGAGTTGATGTGAAGGCACGTGAGTTTAGGAAGGTCAGCAGTCTGGAGCAGCAGGTCAGGAGGAACGTTCAGGATCAGCTCCCTGGAAAAGATGAGTGGGTTAGAGCAGCTATGGGAACAGCTTAGGTCGGCAGCAGAACAGCATGGCGCAGACTGGTTGCAAAGCCAAATTGCGGCCACCCTTCAGGGGGTAGGGCAGGGACCTTCCGCAGATAGGGTACCCCCGACACGGGCAAGGAGGTCACGGCCCCCTGTGCGCCTTAGCCCTGACATTGCCCCCCGGACTCAACGCCGGCTTGGGAGCCCCAGCTGGGCCCCTTCAGGTCCCCCTGCAAAACGGACGCCCCAGTCAGCTAGCGGGGGGCCTGGAAGGAATCCCCGTCCACGGCAGAGTCCCAGAGGGAGGGGGGTCACTTACCGGGACGGGTCTCAGGCCACCTCCAGGTCCACGCGATCGGTGGTGGTTCCAGTGGTTCCCCCTGGCGATGTTCCGGTCGGGGGGGCTGCTCGCCGGGGGAGAGTGGGGTCCTCGGGCGCCGGCCTTGTCCCTGAAGCGGCCGGCGGCCTGCCACGTGGGTGCGCCATCTTGGCTTCCGGGGGGGCCCATCAGTGAATGCAGAGCGGCAGTCGGGTGGCCACGCCTCCGGGCATGTTTCTGTGCCTGGGAGGGAGGGCCTGAGGAGGAGCAGCGCGCGCTCGAATGGTGCGGCGCACGCTGATGACGTCAGCGGACATGACGTTGGCGCGACCGGAAGTGAGGTCGATGTAAACACAAAACATGGCGGCCGCCATGCTCCGAACGGGCGGAACGATCGGGAACGGCCTGGACCGTCTGGCACACCAGCGCGGAGGCCCCCGAGGGGCCAGGCGCTTTCCGAAGATAGCAGCATGGAGGAGGGGGAGCTGCCTGATGAAGAAGGTGTATCACCGGCGGCAGTGGGGACAGCGGCTGGAGGGCCTTCCAGGCGGCAGCAGCCCGGTAAGTCATCGGGGTCTTTGGGGGGGTTGTTCGCTGGGGTTAGTGGGGGGGACAGGGGGTGGGGGGTTCCAACGGGGATAGCGGGGGGGGCAGTGAGTTGTTGTCGGTGCTAAAAGAGGTGCTGAGCCGCCTGGGGGGCGGCTCGGGGCCGGCGCCCGCCCGGATTACCCCGTGGGTGGGGCCGCCTCCAGCGGCTCCGGTGGAGGGGGGGACGGCTATTCCCGTCGGGCAGGGGTTGGCGGGGGGTGGGGTGGCGGCGGAGACGCAGACGGAGAAGGAGGCGAGGAAGGACGGCGAGGGAACGAGTAGTGCGGCGGTGGAAAAGGACAAAGATGCTGAGAGGATTCGCCTGGCGGATGCGGCGAGGAGCGAAGTTTATGTGTGCTTCGAGGGACCGTTAGGAGCGCATTTGAAGAAGGAGGTGAGGGAGAAGAAAGACGAGTGGAAAGACGAGTTTGTGGAAATCTTCTCGTTGTTGCCGTTGGAAAAGTTTAATTTAGACAGGGTCAAGCCGGATGAAAGCAAAAAGGAGGAGGAGGAGAGGAGGAGATATAGGCTTATTCCACGCACGTTTGCGAACTGGCTGCAAGCGTTTGCGATTTTAGCTAGCGTGATTGGGGAAAAGGCGCCGGAGAATTGTTCGGCGTTGTTCTGTTACCTGGAGGCCATTAGTGAGGCACACAGGGTTTATGGGGGCTTGGCCTGGCTACGTTATGACGAGCAGTTTCGTCAACGGAAAGCGGTGCGCCCGGCTATTAGATGGGACCACAAGGACATCAGCCTGTGGATGAAGTTGATGACTTCGTCCAGGGCCCCTGGACAGTTTTTTCCAGGGGGGGCCGGCATCGCCGCCTCAGCAGGATCGCTGGCCCCAAAAAAGAAAGGGGTTTGCTGGCAATTCAATGAGGGGACGTGCAAGTTTGGTAACACCTGTCGTTACAAGCATGAGTGTTCGGGATGCAGTGGAGGGCACCCCTTCGCGCGTTGTTTCCGGCAAGGAAAAGGTCGTCCTGGGGACTTTGCTGGAAAAAGGGATGACGCCGGTGAGGCTGGAAAGGATGCTGCCTTTCCTAAGTAGGTATCCTGATCGGGTGGCGGCGGGGTTGTTGGAGGCTGGTTTTAGGGATGGGTTTCGGATTCCGAGTGCGTTGAGGGAGGTTCCCCCGCTGGCAAAAAATTTAAAGTCGGCTTTAATGCATGAACAAGTGGTGTCGGCTAAACTAGCTAAGGAGGTGGCGCTGGGCCGGATGGCCGGCCCATTTCTTACCCCTCCGATGGCGGATCTGGTGGTCTCGCCTTTGGGGGTGGTTCCGAAAAAGGAACCAGGGCAATTCAGGATGATTCATCACCTGTCTTACCCCAGGGGTGGATCGGTAAATGATGGTATTGACCCGCAAGCTTGTGCGGTTACTTATACGTCATTTGATGCGGCAATTGCGTGGGTGCGAAAGTATGGCAGGGGGGCTCTTTTGGCAAAAACGGATGTGGAGGCGGCGTTTCGTTTGTTGCCGGTGCACCCAGGGAGTATGCGCTTGTTGGGTTGTTGCTGGCAGGGATCTTATTTTGTTGATCGCTGCTTGCCTATGGGGTGTTCTATCTCGTGTGCACTTTTTGAGCTGTTCAGTTCGTTTTTTGAGTGGGCTGTGCGGGAGACGGCGGGGGTCAACTCGGTCATCCATTACCTGGATGACTTCCTGTGTGTGGGGCCCCCAGGATCCCGCGGCTGCGGGATACTGCTGGGGACATTGCAGCATCTGGCCGACCGGTTTGGGGTTCCCTTGGCGAGGGAAAAGACAGAGGGTCCCAAGTCGGAGATTGTGTTTTTGGGTATCACGATTGATTCCATGGCCATGGAATGTAGGTTGCCTGATGAGAAGGTGGTGGCGCTGAGGCAGGAGGTGGGCGCAGCGCGAGGTAGGCAGAAACTCAGGTTGAGGGAATTGCAATCTCTCCTGGGCAAATTAAATTTTGCTTGCAGGATCATGCCTATGGGGCGGATTTTTTGCAGGAGGCTGGCGGCGGCCACAGCAGGTGTGAAGGTGCCCACTCACTTCGTGAGGTTGTCCAGAGAGTTGCGGGACGATCTGGGGGTGTGGGGGGTGTTTCTGGTTGAGTTTAATGGGAGAGCAATAGTGCAGGAGGGCCCGGTCAGCAACGCTGATTTGGAGTTGTTTACTGACGCGGGCGGGTTCGGCGGGTTATGGAGCTTATTGCCAAGGGCAATGGAGTGCTGAACCATGGCCGGAATCTTGGAGGGAGGCGGGGTTCTTAAAAAACCTGGTCTTACTGGAGCTTTTTCCCATAGTTCTGGCTGTGGAATTGTGGGGGGACAGGCTTCGGGATAAAAAAGTGCGATTCAATTGTGACAACATGGGGGTGGTGGTGGCAATAAATAATGTTTCGGCTTCCTCGCCTCCGGTGGTCAGGTTGTTACGGAGGTTGGTGCTCAGCTGTTTACGGATTAATGCGTTTGTTTATGCGGTGCATATCCCTGGGATTGAGAATAAGTTGGCGGATGCTTTGTCTCGTTTCCAGTGGGAGGACTTTCGCAGACTGGCGCCGGACGCAAACAGACGCGGGGAGCCGTGCCCTCCAGAGATGTGGGGGATTGCGTTGAAATCATCGGAGGACTGATTCAGCAGTCGTTGAGTGAAGGTACTCGAGCGGCTTATCAGGCAGTGTGGAGGGAATGGTCGAACTGGTTGGGTGAGGTTGGGGGGTCGGAGAGCCCTGCGGAGCTGCTGATGTGGGTGTTGGGGTTTATCTGTTATAATTATGTGTCCGGGGTATCTGGGTCGGCGGTCAGCAAAAAAATGTCGGCTTTGGCCTTTTTGTTTCAATGTAAGGGGTTGGTGGATGTGACTAAGGATTTTCTAGTTAAAAAGGCGTTGAGGGGTTTTAGAAAAGGGGCGGCGAAAAGGGATTCTCGGCGCCCGATTTCTTTTGAGGTTTTGGGCATTTTGTTGCGCCACATCGGGGAAGTGTGTTCCTTGGTTTTTGAACAAAATCTTTTCCGAGCTGCTTTCCTGGTGGCTTTCTTTGGGGCGTTTCGGATAGGGGAATTGGTGTCACCTTCCAAAAACGCTGCGGGGGGTTTGGGGAGAGGGGACGTTCACTGGGCCCCTTCTTCGGTGGTAATTTTGGTCAGGAAGTCCAAAACGGATCAGTTGGGTAGAGGGGTACGGGTGGAGTTGTTTCGGGGGGCGGACCCTAGTTTTTGTCCGGTGGAGGCTTTAAGGGTTTATTTAGAGGTTCGCCCAGAGCGGGACGGGGTTTTATTCATGCATGACGACGGTTCGTGCCTTTCGCGGTTCCAATTTACGGCAGTGTTGAGGAAGTGTTTGCAGAGCAGGGGTTTGTCTCCAGGGGATTATGCGGCTCATTCCTTCAGGATAGGGGCGGCCACGGAGGCAGCTAGATGGGGCTTGCCAGAGGATGTTCTTAAGCAAATTGGGTGATGGGAGTCTCGGAGATATATGCTCTACGTGCGGCCACACCTTTTGTAAAAGGGGTGGGAGTCTGGTTCTTTGGGACGGTCGCATGTATGTTGTTGTTGTTTTGGGTTGGTTGGGTTAATTGTTGGCCATGTCATTTCAGAGCCGGGATGTCTCATTTGGATTTTGGGACATTCTTTTGTGTTCTGGGGGGCTAGACGGGCGGATGTTCGGCCGGATGGCAGGCAACTCAGACTGTCACGGGAGGAAGGCCGAGTTCGGTGGATTGGCATTCCAGGGATGATGTGGCACAAAGTGGTTCCGGAGGTCCATCGTTATGCGGGCCTGGATCGGGCACCGGACGTCCTGGTCCTACATGTGGGAGGTAATGACTTGGTTGTTAGGCCAATGCGCAATATTATCAAGGACATACAATGGGACTTCATCAGGCTTCGCACTGCCTTCCCGGACATGATTATTGTGTGGTCTGATATTGTGGCCCGCATGTCTTGGAGGGGGGCCCGGTCTTGGGAAAAAATTAATAAGACACGGATAAAGGTGAACAGAGAGGTGGGGAGGTTTGTGGCCCGTAATGGTGGTATTGTGGTGAGGCATTGGGAGTTGGAAGTGGATACTTGGAGGTATCTGCGGGGGGATGGTGTCCACCTTAACCCGGTCGGGATTGACCTGTGGGCTTTGGGTCTGGAGGATGGTATTGGCAGGGCTTTGCAGGTGTGGCGGCAGGC
This sequence comes from Lithobates pipiens, assembly GCF_037356315.1. Taxonomy (NCBI): domain Eukaryota; kingdom Metazoa; phylum Chordata; class Amphibia; order Anura; family Ranidae; genus Lithobates; species Lithobates pipiens. The sequence continues at coordinate 83,282,571 of NW_027507758.1, read as the reverse complement.
ACAAGGGTGAGGTGTCACTCTTGTGCTGCTGTGGCGGTAGGGTCCTTGACGGCTGATATACAAATTATACTGTTTCAAGATGAGGTTTTGAAATGTTAGGACCCATCATATGTATGGAGTCCTCCCGGGTGGTCTGGCGGCTGGCCAGACTGACGGGCTAATAAGTTGGGGGTCTGTGGTCAATTGGTAAGTCCCCGAGGCAAGTTGGCGGCTGGGGACGAATGCCATAAAAAAGTTGGGATTACAGGCTCAAGAAAAATGGGGTCGTCAGGGATCAACAACTGTTGATCTGATGAGCTGGTTTTTTGTTACAAGAAAATAGATGGAAAATAAAAATGGTTACAGAAGTTTTAAATAAAAAGTTTATTTTGGTTTGTTGTTAAAATAAAGGCCTAAAAGGCCATTTACATCCAGCAGGTGTCTGTGTCATTATTTTTAGAATAAGGTATAAAAGGGGGGGTGTACATGTATGGATTGGCGTAGTAAGGTATCTGGCTACCTTGTCAAGACATGTACGTAGCTGTAGGGCAACGTAAGCGTAGGACATACATGACAGGGTGCAAGGCTTACGCAGGGGAATGGTACGAGGGGTTAAGAAAGTTGCAAGGCTTACCTGATTGGAGGATGGTGTAAGAGGGGGTGGAGTAGAGTTGATGTGAAGGCACGTGAGTTTAGGAAGGTCAGCAGTCTGGAGCAGCAGGTCAGGAGGAACGGTCCCGCCCGCCCGCCCTTAATGTAAGGAGGGTGTGGGGACTATGTGTTAAGAATGAGTGCAGGTGGCGGTAGGGTCCTTGACGGCTGATATACAAATTATACTGTTTCAAGATGAAGTTTTGAAATGTTAGGACCCATCATATGTATGGAGTCCTCCCGGGTGGTCTGGCGGCTGGCCAGACTGACGGGCTAATAAGTTGGGGGTCTGTGGTCAATTGGTAAGTCCCCGAGGCAAGTTGGCGGCTGGGGACGAATGCCATAAAAAAGTTGGGATTACAGGCTCAAGAAAAATGGGGTCGTCAGGGATCAACAACTGTTGATCTGATGAGCTGGTTTTTTGTTACAAGAAAATAGATGGAAAATAAAAATGGTTACAGAAGTTTTAAATAAAAAGTTTCTTTTGGTTTGTTGTTAAAATAAAGGCCTAAAAGGCCATTTACATCCAGCAGGTGTCTGTGTCATTATTTTTAGAATAAGGTATAAAAGGGGGGGTGTACATGTATGGATTGGCGTAGTAAGGTATCTGGCTACCTTGTCATGGTGTCCCTTGTCAATTTTACATTGTATTTTTTTAAATATAACTGCCTACTCCCAAACTGTAATTTTGTAAAACACATAGACAAGTATTATTCTACACAATTTTTTTAATTGTGCATTAAAAAAAGAAAACAAATACAATTAAACATGTTATCCGCCAATAGAACTTAACCAAAAAGTGCAAAATATAGAAAATATACCAAATCAAATCATTATTCCAAAAAATAAAATAAAAACCTCATGCATGTGTCCTGCTTCTTAACCACTTGACATCCGCGCTATGGCCGAATGATGGCCACAGCTCGGACCTGAATTCCTATGAGGCCGTCATATGACGGCCTCCCCTGTGCCCGCTCCCTGCGCGTGCCCTGCAGGGCGCTGTGATCACAGAGTCAATGAGACTTGGGTGATCACCGATCCGAGTAAGGGGTCGGTCCCGGCCCCTTACCATGTGATCAGATGTCAGCCAATGACACATCACATGATCAAAACAAAAGCTCGGTGATCTTTTTTTTTTTCTCACGCTGACACCAGAGCAGGAAAAAAAAAAGCCAATCACTGGCTCATCTTAAAGGGACATCGGTCCCGAAAGGGAAGAGGCAATTATGCCTCATTTATGCCATCTAATAGTGCCCACAAGTGCCACCTATCAATACCCACAAGTGCCACCTATCAATGCACACCAGTGGTGCCAATCAGTGCCACCTAGTAGTGCTGCCTATCACTGCCACCCATCAGTGCCCATCGCTGCCACCCATCGGTGCCCATCAGTGCCGCCTCATCAGCGTACATCAATGACAGGCAAAAATTACCCGTTTTATAACAAAATAAAAAGTTTTTTTTTTTTTATTCGGTCTTTTTACATTTTTTAAAAATATATAAAAATCACCTAGGTGATCAAATACCACCAAAAGAAAGCTCTATTTGGGGGGAAAAATTATAAACATTTAATTTTGGTACAGTGTTGTATGACTGCGCAATTGTAATTCAAAGTGCATCAGCTGACGATCAATAAGCAATTTTTTTGGTCCAAGAAACCCTCCTCCTCCTGTTCCTGGACTGGGCTTGGGTCAAAGCAATAACTCCAAGGCCAATAATAAATAACACATTATCTCCTCCGATTCCGCAACATGTCTGGTTGGTGAACGGGCGTTCAGAAACGAACTAAAAAGCGTGAAATTAAAAGCGAAAACTGAAAAGCGCAAACTGAAAAGCGCAAATCAACAGTCACCAAACTTCTACTAACACAAAATTAGCAGAAGAAGCCCAAAGGGTGGCGCTAAAGAAAAACCACGTAGTACGTCACTACGTTCGTGTTTGTTGGCAGACAATTCCTTGCCGTTTGTATGCAAGACAAAATCCAGGCACACTCCTTTGGACAAAAGTCAGAGGTTTTGTCTGCGGAAAATCTGATCGTGTGTACGAGGTTTAAGTCATCCCTGCCAGTCCAACCCACAAAGAGAAGTGGAAGGAGTTGATTGGTGCTGCTTCCCACCATTTATTATATGAAAGTGAGGGAGACCTCCCTGTGACCCCCTTCCGGGAGAGGGGGGGTGACAGGCATAAAAAAAGTTGTCAGATATTAATGTTAATGTGCACTGTCTTAAAACAGCCCATTTATTATGATCGAGTCACTAGTACACCACAGTGGATTAAAAAGACGCGCATGAGTTTTTTTATTTTTTTACAACGCAGAGCACCACAATGCACCTTATATGCACTGTTCTGTTCTGTGGGGCATTGGATGCCGTTCATTCATGATGAACAATGAATGGCACAGCAATGCATGTAGAGCAGGCGTGCTGCCATGCATTGTAGCAATAAGCGTTTTAGCATGTGTTCCCACATCACACAAGTGTGAATGGGTCCTAATTCTTCCCCACTCAACCCCAAAAAAAATTGTCTCGAGTTTGGCTTTGTTTGGTGTGCAAATATCTGTGTGTTTGAGATTTCAGGGTCCATATGATCACATTGACGATATTTCACCTTCAACAAATCCCAGGAATAAAAGTCCTCTGATGGTGACATGTGGGAAAGTGATTGAGGTTTATGGGATGTGGATGATCTCAGCTTCATCTTTCATCTTCTCACCTAATCATATGCGTTCTGCAATCTTGTAGGTGCTGCGGGGTTAATGACATTTAAATGGAGAGCTGCATTATATTCCAGTGACTGAATGACAAGAACAGAGGGACATTAACCTCACCTGACCTGCGTGACTGGAGTGTGATTGCTGTGGATTATCATATCATCTACATTCTATATTCATGGCTCTTCTATCTCGTGTGACCAAGATGCCGAATGTGAGCGTTTCATGTGACTGACATCTCGAGGAGGTTAGCCGACCCAATCAACTGACATATCAACGTGTTGGTAAATATTATGCTGAAGGTTGGCTAAAAACATCACAATATGGACAGACTTGCCTGCAAGTGTGATCCAATCATCTCAAGATAACTCAAGAGTTTTAGGTCCATCTTTAAATGTAAACTCCTGTGTCACCCAATTTTCATATGGCACATGCAGTGTGCAGTTATCTCTGGTACACTCAGGAAAATAATACCCATCAGACACGGTTTTCCTTAAAGTGGTTGTAAAGCCTTATAAACCTGGTGAAGTGACTGGCCTCGGGTGATCCTGCATAAGTTGTATCTGTTTATCTGCAGCCCCTTTTTCTCTACATCCATTCAAAGCGCTGAATTTTATCACTGACTCTGTTCATTTGCTATAGGAAGGACTGGACAGATTTACTGGCTCCTTCCTCCACTCTCCATCCTGAAAGATTGACACAGGGGGGAAAGGAGCGGGGGACACGAAGGGGGGACCGGAGCGGAGGACACGAAGAGGGGCCCGAGCAGAGGACACAAGGGGGGATCGGAGTGGAGGACACTGAGGGGGGACCGGAGCGGGAGACCGGAGTGGAGGACCAGAGGGGGACTGGAGAAGCCTGGAAGAGGACACAGAGGGGGACTGGAGGAGTATACAGGGGCAGCCAGGGGGTGACCAATGCGGCGGTGGGGGGAGTTACAACCACCGATACCCCCCGTATGGATTTCAATTAAGCTGCTGGAAGGGGAGAGGAGGAGAAGCGGCTGTCAGCTACTTTATTGAAATCGATAGCCCCCTGATTGTCCAGGTATTGGATAAAGCATTGGAGCATTTGCCTGAGTACTTTGCTCCCTGCTGCTTTTCAGGCAAGATTCCTTTCCAAACTGTGATGCAGTCAGGGACCTTCCCAAGCCAACCCAAGCCCAGCCTGGAGGCAGTACATCCCCTCAGACCCAGGGGTCCCTCCTAGGCCACTGATAGACTCCTCTGCCCTCCGCCTGCCACCAACCCCCCCCCCCCCCCGCAGGCATTGCTCCTCAATACTTTTGGTCTGACATGGCCAATCACCAGGTAGAATGTCTTGGCAGGGTGGCTAAGTTCCCTCAAGTATGCAGATCAGTACCTCCTGTCCTCTGCCTACTAACTTCTAGAAGTTTCTCCAAATGTTTAGATCCAGGGGGAGGTACCAGGGACCTGCCTCTGTAAGCCATAAAGCCTGCCCTGCAATAACTTTGACCCAATTTCTGACACAAAGTCTCACAAACTAACCATGAGTCATAACATAAATTTGCCTACAATAGTAGCACACAACAGGGTGCTGCAAATACTAATGAACTTCTCTTGCTGTGCAAAAAAACCCTGCCAAAAAAAAATCCCAAACTCCTGAGCACTCTGCACTGTTATCTCAAACAGTGATATTATCAGCCTTTCCTAATCCACTTCTGGGAACTACAGAACACCTCTCTTAGGCCGCGTACACACGGGCGGATTGTCCGCCCAACTAAGTTCGTCAGACAATCCGACAGACAGTCCGTTCAACTTTTGAATGAACGGACTTGACCACACACGATGAACAGACAGTCCGCTGAAAACGTGCGCGATGACGTGTACAGCACGTACGACGGGACTAGAAAAACGACGTCCAATACACTGCAATGCAACCTTCGGCCGTGTAAACCCTTTCTGAGCATGCGCCATACTTAGTTCGTCCAACTTGCCTACACACGAGCGGACTGTCCGCTGAAACCAAGTTTGGACGGACAAAACTAAGTTTCAGCGGACAAAATTACGGAAATTCCGAAAGACAAAGTCCGTCGGACTGTCCGCTGAAAAAGTCAGCTGAAGCCCACACACGAGCGGATTGTCCGCTGAAACACGGTTCAGCGGACTAAGTTGGACAGACAATCCGCCCGTGTGTACGCGGCCTTATGCTACAAAAAAGAGATAGGAGGGTTCCATAATCCTGCCTACAGTGACAACATTGTTCCTCCATAGATAGCGTACAGTGAATGAGCCTAGCTACTCAAGGACAAGACGTGTGCTACCGGCAGGATCAGCAGGTCAAGGTGAAAGAAAATAAGCCTGAAAAAAAAACACCACCATTTGTAAGGACTGGTAAGCAGCAATCATTTTTTTTTTTCTTGGCAGTGGAGGACAGGACTAGGGGACTGGGTGGTCTTTGTCTTGGGCCAGGAGAAATAATATCAGAAAAGGCCCATACACACGATCAGAAGATCGGAAGTAAAATTACGTTCGATGAATGATCTGATGATTTTCGGATCGTTAGTACAGTGCTTTCGACAGCCGATTCTGAATTTTCGGATGACAAAAACTGGATGTGCAGGCTATAAAATTGTTGTCGTATGTGAACACAAAATCCAATTTTCATTTAATCAGTACAGTTTTCGTTATCGTAAAAAACAAAACAAAAAAAATTAAGAGCAAGACTCCGCATGCTCAGAAACTAGAGTACACATACAAAACAATTTAATACATTACATCACTTCTGAAGTTGAATTCGGTCATGTGAGATTAAGTAACCTCTTAATTTTTGATATGAGACTAGCATGCAAAAAAAACTGACCAAAATTCACCCAGTAATCGAATATGAATTGTATCTGTGAGTGCCAAGCTAGGGACCCAGCAGGGATGCACGGGTGATGCTCGAGGAAGATACTGAGTGAGAAGATTGGAAGAGCTCAGGAGATCCACTGGCAGTGGATCTGTTAGTCTAGTGAAAGACTGGGAGCTCAGCTGAGTGAAGTTCTACAATAGGAGATTGTAGAAGAAGAGTTCATTGCAACCATTGTTACAAGATTGTTGCCATTGGACACAGCGGTCCTACTCATGTAGATGTGGTGTCTAGCTGGATGCCTTTCCCTGCATGGATGTCTGCCTATAGAAGTCTCGGAATCTGCCAATTAACATTGCATCTACTAAAGGGTGTCCTGGCCCTAACCCTCTCTGCCACAGTCCTGTTTAGGAGATGATAAAGTGTCTGGCACCCATCAATCTACCTTACACTAAGCCCACTATGCCTTGTAACCCATTGTACACAGAAGGATGTCAGCTGTCCCTAACTCTGGAGGTCAACATTGGGCCTCAGGGGGATATATATATATATATATATATATATATATATATATATATATATATATATATATATATATATATAGCACCATCGTCAGTCTGGAGGGAGGGGAGTGTTAGATGGATTAGCAGATTTGGATACACTAACAAATTGAAGCCAACACTGCAGTTACACACGCAGTTACAGCAACAGTTTTTTTCCGTTTGAGATAAAGGTTTTACATAAATAACTAAAAGCTGATCACTGTAAGCACCCCTGTCTGTAGTATGTCTCAACACTTGCTACATTTGCAGAAGAGCGTGTTCTGTTGAAAAAACAACCGACTTACTGGCCAGATCACCAGGTGAAAATAAAAGAAAGAAAAAAAGCCTAAAAATGAAAATGAATGCAGCCAACACATCTAAGAATTGATATGCTGCAATTTAATAAATGTTTACCTTTGGGTATAATATTGCTTTAACCACTTGAGACCCGCGCTATAGCCGAATGACGGCTACAGCACGGATCTCCTTTGCCGGGACGACGTCTATTGACGTCGTCCCGTGCACGAGCGGCTTGCGCGCCCCCTGAGGGACGCGCGCGGCGCGCTCTGTGATCAGCGAGTCTATGAGACTCGCCTGATCACTGATCCGAGCAAGGGGTCGATCCTGACCCCTTATCACGTGATCAGCTGTCAGCCAATGACAGCTGATCATGTGATACAACAGAGCCGGTAATCGGCTATTATTCCTCCTCGTGCTGACAGCGCGAGGAGAGAAAAAAACATCAGTCCCGATCACGGCCAGCCCTGCCAGTGCCCATCTGCCCCCTACCAGTGCCACATTAATAAAAATGTGTCCCCCCTGTCAGTGCCACCCAGCAGTGCCCATAGTGCCACCCAGCAGTGCCTACAGTGCCACCCAGCAGTGCCCACAGTGCCACCCAGCAGTGCCACCCAGCAGTGCCCACAGTGCCACCCAGCAGTGCCCACAATCTGCCTCAACAAAGGTGCTGCACCCCAGTGCCACATCTGTGCCCATCAGTGTCATCTACCAGTGCCCATCAGTGCCCAGCAGTGCCGCCCATCAGTGCCCAGCAGTGCCACCTATTAGTGCCACCTATCAGTGCCCATCAGTCCCATCTATCAGTGGTACCTATCAGTGCCCCTTAGTGCCACCCATCCGTGCCACCCATCTGTGCCATCTTATCTGTGCCCATCTTTGCCCATCAGTGCCGCCTTATCTGTGCCCATCGGTGCCGCCTTATCTGTGCCTATTATTGCCGCTTTAACTATGCCTATCAGTGCCCACCAATGCAGCCTATCAGTGCCCACCAATGCAGCCTATCAGTGCCCACCAGTGCAGCCTATCAGTGCCGCCTCATCAGCGCACTTCAATGAAGGAGAAAACCGACCTGTTTGCAAAATTTTATAACAAACTATTAAACATGATTTTTTTTATTTTTTTTTGCATCTTTTTTTGTTTGTTTAGCAAAAAATAAAACTCCCAGCTGTAATTAAATACCACCAAAAGAAAGCTCTATTTGTGGGAAAAAAATGATAAAAATTTCATTTGGGTACAGTGTTGTATGCCCGCGCAATTGTCATTCAAAGTGCATCAGCGTTGAAAGCTGAAAATTGGTCTGGGCATGAGGGGGGTTTAAGTGCCCAGTAAGCAAGTGGTTAAAGGTACATAAAGTCATTTCTATACAGTAATAACATAGTAGCACATAATGTTCAAGTGAGAAGGACATCCATAAGAGCTTATTTGAGCTAATATAAGCTCTTATGGATGTCCTTCTCACTTGAACATTGTGGGTTACTATGTGATTAATGTATAGAAATGATTTTGTGTACCTTAAACTCAAAGGTAGTATTAAACCCAAAGACAAACATTTATTATACTGCAGCATCCTGTTTTTTCAACAGAGCACTTTACCTTCCAAGGTAAATCCTTGGCCTGAGGTCCCATTGTCTCATTGCTATATATTTATAAACTGTATAGAATAATGGGCTATTTGGCATCAGTAGTAGTTCTCCAATCTTGTATGTATGAATTGGCTTGTTGAGGAGAGATAAACATTCATTATTTGTAAACTGTAAAGTGCAAGGAGCCGTTTGACATCAATGGCAGTTCTCCAATAGTATATAAATGACACTGCTTGTTGAAGAGAGATAGACACTCAATACACAAATCCAGAAGGATATGGTAATATCCAAAATCAATGCAGGGCTTTACAATTGTGTTCCGATACACCACCTGCTTAAACAATATCCTTCTAGCAGGCCTTTGAAAACTGATAATATTGTTGTAATATTGTAAGTAACAACAGCGTGGATTCAGCGGTTGAACATGGGCTGGGAAATGTTGTAGCAGTTTCCAAAATTTATGTAAATGAATGTAAGTAACTGGTACCCTGATTGGGAAATTGCGTATTTCATATTCCTTATTAAGGTTGGCATCACAAATATCTAATAAAGCCTCTAATATCCTGGTTAAGGGCCAAAATTTCAAAGGCAAACTCATCGTACTTTGGGTTTTGTCACTAGCGTCACATTTAAGGAAATGTGCCCTATAGCGCAGGGGTCGGGAACCTATGGCTCGCGAGCCAGATGTGGCTCTTTTGATGGCTACATCTGGCTCTCGCCTCTCAATCCACAGATCGCGTGGTGTGCCGATCCACGGATTGAGCCCGTAGGAAAGGCCGCGGCTTCGGCATAGCTCCGGAGCCGTGGCCCTCTTGGTACACCCGGTGGTGGCCTAGGTGAGCGGCGCACTGACGTCATCATCACCGCCCGCCTCATCTGCTGCTGGATCTGCCTGCTAGTGGTAAGCAAGCAGAGCCAGACATAGGGAGAAGTGCATATTACAGTGGGGGAGATGTGGGGAGATGTGCATATTACAGTGGGGGAGATGACATGGATATTACAGTGGGGGAGGCGTGGATATTACAGCGGGGGGAGACGTGGATATTACAGTGGGGGAGACATGGATATTACAGCGGGGAGAGACATGATATTACAGCGGGGGAGACGTGAATGTTGCAGTGGGGGGAGACGTGGATATTACAGTGGAGGAGATGACGTGTATATTACAGTGGGGGAGACAACATGGATATTACAGTGGGGGAGACGTGGATATTACAGTGGGGGAGATGACGTGGATATTACAGTGGGGGGAGACATGGATATTACAGTGGAGGAGATGACGTGGCTATTACAGTGGGGGAGATGACGTGGATATTACAGTGGGGGAGATGACGTGGATATTACAGTGGGGGAGATGACCTGGATATTACAGTGGGGGAGATGACGTGGCTATTACAGTGGGGGAGATGACGTGGATATTACAGTGGGGGAGATGTGGATATTACAGTGGGGGGAGACGTGGATATTATAGCGAGGGAGATGACGTGGATATTACAGTAGGGGAGATGACGTGGATGTTACAGTGGGGGTGACAACATGGATATTACAGTGGGGGAGACGTGAATATTACAGTGGGGGAGATGACGTGAATATTACAGTGGGGGAGACATGGATATTACAGTGGAGGAGATGACGTGGCTATTACAGTGGGGGAGATGACTTGGATATTACAGTGGGGAGATGTGGATATTACAGTGGGGGGTGACGTGGATATTACAGTGGGGGAGGTGATGTGGATATTAAAGTGGGGGAGACAACATGGATATTACAGTGGGGGAGACGTGAATATTACAGTGGGGGAGATGACGTGGATATTACAGTGGGGGGAGACATGGATATTACAGTGGGGGAGATGTGGATATTACAGTGGGGGAGATGACGTGGATATTACAGTGGGGGAGATGACGTAGATATTACAGTGGGGGGAGACATGGATATTACAGTGGGGGAGATGACGTGGATATTACAGTGGGGGAGATGACATGGATATTACAGTGGGGGGAGACATGGATATTACAGTGGAGGAGATGACGTGGATATTTCAGTGGGGAGATGTGGATATTACAGTGGGGGAGATGACGTGGATATTACAGTGGGGGAGATGACGTGGATATTACAGTGGGGGGAGACATGGATATTACAGTGTGGGAGATGACGTGGATATTACAGTGGGGGAGATGACGTGGCTATTACAGTGGGGGAGATGACGTGGATATTACAGTGGGGGAGACAACATAGATATTACAGTGGGGGAGACGTGAATATTACAGTGGGGGGAGACATGGATATTACAGTGGAGGAGATGACGTGGCTATTACAGTAGGGGAGATGACGGGGATATTACAGTGGGGGAGATGTGGATATTACAGTGGAGGAGATGTGGATATTACAGTGGGGGAGATGTGGATATTACAGTGGGGGAGATGTGGATATTATAGTGGAGGAGATGACGGGGATATTACAGTGGGGGAGATGACGGGAATATTACAGTGGGGGAGATGACGGGGATATTACAGTGGAGGAGATGACGTGGCTATTACAGTGGGGGAGATGACGGGGATATTACAGTGGGGGAAATGTGGATATTACAGTAGGGGAGATGACGTGGATATTACAGTAGGGGAGATGACATGGATATTACAGTGGGGAAGATGACGTGGATATTACAGTGGGGGGAGATGGCATGGATATTAGAGTGGGGGGAGATGTGGACATTACAGTGGGGGGAGATGTGGACATTGCAGTGGGGGGAGATGTGGACATTACAGTGGGGGAGATGCGGATATTACAGTGGGGGGAGATGCGGATATTACAGTGGGGGAGATGTGGATATTACAGTGGGGGAGATGACAACATTACAGTTATAATTAATCAAAATTAGTTGATTAATCAATTAAAAAAAAGAGCATTAAGACCAACCTACGATCACGGATGGAAGTCTCAGTGACTGCATGAAGCTTAACCTCACCACATATCAACCAGACTACAAAGTCATCAGCAAAACCATGCAGCACCAGAAGTCGCATTAATTATCATTGTTTAGCAACAGCATAACAACGTTATTAAAAAGAATTCAGAGGTCATGTCATGTTTGGCAACTTTGCCGTATTTCTTTGTTCTGTGATTTATCTCTTAATAAAGAACACCTGATTGTTTAATTCAGAGACTTATTGTACTTTAAAAGTGCTGGTCTTATATAAAATGCACACATTTACTTGTATTTCGTTTTAAACATATTGTATGGCTCTCACGAAATTACATTTTAAAATATGTGGCGTTCATGGCTCTCTCAGTCAAAAAGGTTCCCTACCCCTGCTATAGCGTCTGGCGTTTTCAGTTAGATCAGATCTGTCTCATGGACTTGAGAGAGGAGCGATGCAGCACAGTCACTATGCAGTGTCATGCCGCGTACACACGATCGGAATTTCAGCCAGCAAAAGACCGATGAGAGCTTTTCATTGGAAAGTGTGACCGTGTGTATGCTCCATCGAAATTTAGCTAGCCGAATTCCCACCAGCAAAAATCTGAGAGCATGTTCTTAATTTTTCAGATGGAAAAACTTTCTATCGGAAATTCCGTTTGTGTGTATGCAATTCCGATGGACAAAAACTCACGCATGCTCAGATTCAACTAGGAGATGGAAGCTATTGACTACTGGCTATTGAACTTCCTTTTTCTAGTCCCGACGTATGTATTGTACGTCACCGCGTTCTTGACTGTCGGAATTTGGTGTGATCGTGTGTATGCAAGACAGCTTGAGCGAAATGCCGTCGGAATTCCGTCAGGAAAACCACCAGAGCTTTTTCCACCCTAAATTCCGATCGTGTGTACGCGGCATAACTCAGAAGGAAGCAGGGCCTGTGTATGTATTGAACAGATACGAGCATCACCATCGATTTACATGTATTTACAAAATATACACAGAAATAAGCCTTTTAAAACATTAACGCATATTAATTATTTACATTTGACTGATGCCATTTACCAATATATCTCTATAAAAAGAGCTTATGTTTTCACTGTGAAATACGGCCGCTTGCAAGGAGTTAATTGGCCAGCAGGAGACCACGCACTCTATGAACATCAATGGAGGCTTCTTTTTGCTTCCCGGCTATATCTCACTCCCTTTCATGATCCGAGCTGCAGATTTAACGAGAAAGATGAACAAACTTAAAACCAAGCCATGATAGAGAAACTCCCTGCCACAGATGCACAGCTCTGAAGAAGAAATGGCTTCTTTTTCTCTCTTTGTGACATAAAAATTGATTCATTTTGCTCTGCCGCACACATCAAAGATTTAAATTTGTTCCCCAAACATGTGTTTGTAGCATGTTAATTGTATTTCTTGTTGGAAGCGGGCTGTCTGTAAATACATCTTTGGAATCATAATGACTTTCAAGTATGAAAGGGTATCTTTTATCCTTAAAAGGGATATGGGGATCAAGAGCTTCATTAAGAAAAATGCACACCAATTAAATCTACATCTCCAATTTTTTTTTCAGTGTATGTCAAGAGTGAAAGGGAAGCCTGGTAAAGGATTTTGCATACTGATTTTACTCATCTGCAGTTTTTAGCTGTCCAATAAAGGAGGAACGTGGTTTAAGAACCTGTTCGCATTATCGCATTCCGGGAACACGCGCGTTTCCATGAGTGTTACCGCAAGCAAAGCACCGCACATGATAGTGCAGTGCAGTGCCATTCATTCTGAAAGGCACCCCAATACACCATGCTGACAGAGGCGTGCTACACAGCCATGTAACAAGAAGTAATACGGTGCAGTGCGGTACGGGTAGGTGCTGTTCTCATTTCTGCTGTTTATGCAAGCTCAATCATTTTGAATGGGCCGCCTAATGGAGTGCACAGTGCTCATCAGGCTCCCCTTATGAAGTCACGTGATCGTGACGTAATGCATAGGGCATGAGCAGACAGATGCAGAACCGGAAGTCACGTATGCAGAAGCATAACCTGGTATTCATGTATGGTTTTAAGGCAGTTTTACAAGTTGTAAGATTGAGAGTGTAATTGTAATTCAGTATCAAAATACTCTTAAGCCGCGTACACACAATCGGACTTTTCGACGGACTAGGTCCGACGGTCATCCCGACGGACTTTCGACGTAGTTCCGGCAGACTTTCCAAATGAACGGACTTGGACACACACAATCACACCAAAGTCCGACGGATTGGAACGTGATGGCGTACGACCGGACTAGAATAAGGAAGTTCATAGCCAGTAGCCAATAGCTGCCCTAGCATTGTTTTTTGTCCGTCGGACTAGCATACACACAAATGGATTTCTCGATAGAAACTGGGTCCGGCGGAGTTCCGGCCGAAAAATTTGAAACATGTTCTATTTCTAAAGTCCGCCAGATTTTTGGACAGCAAAGGTCAGATGGAGCCCACACACGATCGAATTGTCTGACAGATTCGTTCGGTCGTGTGTACGCGGCATTAGTTATTGCAGCTTACCAATCATTAAAACAGTATTAAACCCAAAAGCTTTCTTTCCTTTGTTTATATATCTGATCTGGCTTGTAAGTTTCTTATTTTTCAACAGAATGTCAAGGCCTGGATCTAAACCAGGGACCTCTGCTAAGTCTGACAGCAACACTTCTTGCTGAGCTACATGAGATGCTGGACAGCTCCCTGTCTGATTGTTTAGGACTTTCTTGCCTTGACTTTTTTTTTTTTTTTTTTGGCGAACATTGAACTCTTTGCTTGTCACATAAACTTCCTGATTTAAGCCATATCTCCGCACCTCCTGTTTCTCAGAATATTGTGCTCCCTCCAGTCATTATCAGTCTCTGCTGCCATTCTTATCTTTGCTACTGAGCTTTGGCTTGTTTCTTGTCTATTTTTCTGCTTTATCCAAATTTGCAACCACTCATTCTGTTAATCCCTTACTGCTGTATCTGCTACTGGACCCTGGCTTGCTCACCTCCTGGTGGGGTAAACCAGAAAAACACAACCTGGAACTAACACACAGTAAGACCCATCTCCACCATCAGGAGCTCTGGTGAACACCAGTTAGTACTCGGGTACTGCTTGGGTACCTATCCAACTTTTCGGTGGGTGCCTCTCTACTGCTATAGCTACTGGCCTCTGAGCCTGACTCCAGTTCGTGACAACAAGCTGTTCTTCGGATGTAGCAGTTATAGAGTTGAGGCAAACCCTTTACCAGTGACAGGGGTGCTTACAATAATCAGTTTTTATTTATTTACATAAAACCTTTATTCCAAAATGAACAAAACTGTTGCAGTAACTGCTTATAAAGTGTTAGCTGGAGTTTGGCTTCAACTTGTTAGTGTATCTAAATCTGCTAGGATGTCTAACACACAATGCTGCTGTCTGCTTTGCTCCTGTTCTTCTTTATCCAGAGTGGAGGCACTCTACTACAGGAGGTGTGTTACTGGCCAGATCACCTGGTGAGAACAGAGGGGAAAAAAGCATAAAAAAAGAAAACAAATGCAGCCACCACACCAAATGATTGTTAAGCTGCAATATAATATAGTTATGGTTTTGGGTTTAATACTGCTTTAAATGTGGTATTTGCATTAGTTTTTCTATTTCTAGGATGTTGTATCTTCTATATTTCACCAATAACACACTTGCTATCATAGGGTGTCTTGATGGAGGAGCAATGTAACCACTCATGGACAGCAGTATTGTCAGTCTAGGGAGAGGGTAGTTTTAGATGCACTGTTAGATTTAGATGGACTTGACTAACAAATTAAAGCTGAATTCTAACTTATGCCTCGTACACACGATTGTAAATTCCGCCAGCAAAAGTCCAATGAGAGCTTTTGGTCGGAAAATGCGATAGAGTGTATGCTCCATCGGACTTTCGCTGGCAGAATTTCGGCCAGCAGAAGATTGAGAGCATGTTCTCAATTTTTCGGTCGGAAAAAGTTCCAATCAGAATTTTCCGATCATCTATACAAATTCCGACACGAAAAATTCCTACGCATGCTCGTAAACAATTCGACGCATGCTCGGAAACATTGAACTAAATCTTCTCGGGCTGGTCATAGTGTTGTACGTGTTGTACGTCACCGCGTTCTTGACAGTTGAAAGTTCAGAGAACTTTTGTGTGACCGTGTGTATGCAAGACAGCTTGAGCGGAATCCCGTTGGAATTCCGTCGGGAAAAACATCAGAGCTTTTTCTGACCAAAATTCCGATCGTGTGTACGCGGCATAACACCCCTTAATTAGTTACAGCAACCATTTTTTTTTTCCTTTTGGGGTAAAGGTTTTATGGTTGGGATAAATGAATAAATGCTGACCATTGTAAGCACCCCTGGTAGCAGTAAAATGTTTGCCTCAACCCACTAACTGCCAATTTTTAATAACAGACATATTTGTGGCCACCACGTGAAAATAAAGTGAAAAAAAGCATAATAAAACAAATGCAGCCACCACATCTAAGAATTTGTAAGCTGTAATACATTTTTGTTTCTGGATTTAATACCGCTTTAAGCAGTGTTTGAGTTAGTTTTTCTTTACATATCTATCATATATTAATTCTCCTTTCACCCCATATGCCAAATATATAACGCATTTATATAATACAAATATATTTAAATATG
Organism: Lithobates pipiens; assembly: GCF_037356315.1. NCBI lineage: Eukaryota > Metazoa > Chordata > Amphibia > Anura > Ranidae > Lithobates > Lithobates pipiens. The sequence continues at coordinate 83,266,409 of NW_027507758.1, read as the reverse complement.
CTTTTTTTTATAATCTGTTTTAGTGTGTTTAAAATAGCTAAGCATGCAGACAGCAGATGTTAGAGACCTGCAGGGTTTTTTATTTCCTAATTTTCCTTGAAAATCACGTCGCTGACACGCGTCCCTCGCTACTCAGCATACAACAGTTGTTTTATAATCTGGATTTGTGCCAAAGCTGTCAACACTAACAAATTGTTTTTACCAACAAAAAAAATATATATATATAAAAAAAAAAAATCCCAGACTGAAGCTCAATGATTAGGCGTGAAGATGATATTTTCATAGGAAGGGGGGGTGGGGGAAGTGTTTTGTGAGATTAAGATGGATGTGCTACGGCAGAAGCATCGTTGGGGCCTGTTTTATGAAGCTGTTTCTAAGACAGGAATGTGAACAATGATCCCATAGCAACATAGAGCTCCCAGGAATTAAAATCTTACCTTTTGTTAGCTAAGAGGATGATTTGTATGAAGCGTTAGATTAAAAAAAAAAAAAAAAAAAAAAGGTTATAGATGTTTTTGCTCCTCCGCTGATGGAACTCTTAAGTGCTTAAATGTCCAACAGCTGAGTATCACACAATTATTTAGGTTCTTTGTGTCTGGTGTTTTATCAACAAGTGAATGAATGTATAATGAAGCTGTGGATTTGCGATAAGGATCAAGCATTTAATTCTGACCTTTCAGGACAAAGCAATTTTTATCTGACTCTAGAAACAGATGTTGGTTATAAATGCCAGTGTAAAATGCTAAAAGTCAGAAAAAAAATGCAAATTCAACAAGCTTTTCTCTTGAAAAGGAACTTTATGAAAAAAACAAAACATGGGAGAACCGGCAGGATTTTTATTGCAGAAGAGACAAAGGTACTTACCTATCTGTCCTCCCCTGTGCACGGGCAGTTCATTGTGCAAGTTTGGAAGAATTTCAAGAATTGCTGACACTTTTATATTTAGCGTGGACATCTTTGTATTAGTGACCTACCGGTCTTAAAGGGGGTAAACCTAGAGTCAGATTGGGTAATGGAAATTTCAACAGGGTCCCCAACAGGAGTCAGTAAATGCTTGTTTATGTCTAGGGATCTAAAGCCCCATACACACGATCGGACTTTGTACAAACTTTCCCGTGGACTTTTGTACAAAGGGCGTTGTCCGTAAGTTTGTATTGCATACACACGATCAGACTTTTTAGGCAACAAACATGAATGTAGTGACGTTTCAACCTACTGACGACACTTCAAAAGAGGAAGTTCAATTACTCCGGCGCCACCTTTGGTCATCTTCTGTATTATTGTCTGATCTTTTGCATTGGTTCTGAGCATGCATGTTTGTACTTTGTACAAAAGTCCCATGGTTTTGTGTACACACGATCGGACTTTGCTCCATCGGACTTATGTTGTCAAAAAGTTTGTTCGCACAGCCAACAAAAGTCAGATGAAAGGCGAAAAAGTTTGTCTGATGGAGCGTACACGCGGTCGGATGTTGCTCCAAAACAGCTAATTTGCATGTTTGTTGTCAAAAAGTCAGATCGTGTGTACGGGCCTTTAGAAAAGCAGTTTTACCTACCTGGTCCTCGACTCCTGTAAGCTCCTCCGCACTGCTAGATTGGTACCAACAGCCTCTTCTCCCCTACATTCCATTGGTCTAAGGTTATTTGACATCATCAAGAATAACGCAAGGCTAATGTTCCTGGAAGGGGGAGCACCATCTCCCTGGGGAGCGGAGGATCAGGTAAATAAAAGTGCTTATCCCGTCACATAGACAGAAACTAGTATTTAAAGTGATACTAAAGTCTCTTTTTTTTTCTTACTATAATAAACATGTTATACTTCCCTGCTCTGTGCAGTGATTTTGCACAGAGCAGCCTGGATCCTCCTCTTCTTGGGTCCCTCGTTGGGAAAAGTCCTAGAAGGCCAAGGCACTTGTGCACATCGATGGATAGATAGGTAAGAATTAGGGGGCTGCTACACACAGAAGGTTTTTTTTATCTTAATGCCTAGAATGTACCTTCTGCCTTTACAACCACTTTGGCCCCTGCGGTGAGAGTGCAACCCCAATGCATGGGAGTTTTTTTTACATTTCCCAGTGTAGTGCTGACCCTGCAGGAACTGCTCCAAAGATTGGGTTCTCTGCTCTTTTTGCCTCACCTCTGTGAGCAACCTCCACCCCTCTGATACACCTGGATAAGCAAATGGTTACCGCAACACCATTGGAAGCATAAATATAAATATCCTTCACACAGCTAGGTATCAGTATCACACAGCCTGGTCAGCAGTGATGTAAGTAACTCAGTTAAAATAAACAGAGTTACTTAACGCAGTTACTTTAGAGGGTAATGAGTAATCTAACTGATTACTCTTCCCCTCATGGTAACTCAGTTCCCATTACTTGGGCGACGTTACCTCAATTACATCTACCACCCGGAAGGCCTGCCATGGCCGCGCTTCCTGGCCATTCGTTCCGCCGCGGGGAGGGGGGCTTTCGCCCCCTGAGCTGAGAAGAGGCTGAGACTCCGATAGACTTTCTGGACCGCCCCATCCCACCCCGCCTATCCAGAAAGAGAATGTAGGGAGGCGGGGCGGACACTGAAAAATGAAGTCAGCTGACCAGCTGACACCAATCGAGTGAAGGGGAGGGTCTCTCTCTCTCTCCATGAGGAAAGGCATCCCTGGAGGCATTCAAGTAAGTGACGGTCTGACGATTCGAATTGCAGTGCAATCGATCCATCCCAAGTCCTCCACCACCTCTGCTTCTTACTGATCCCATCCCTACCTATCTACCATCACTTCTACAACAGAGGTGATGGGGGGATACGGCAGGGATGAGATCAGTGGTGGTGGGGGATGGGATCAGTAAGAGGCAGAAGAGGTGGTGGGAGAGGATGGCACCACCACTGCTGCCACCCTCCCAAGTACCTCCGCTGCCTGCCACTCCCCCCAAGCACACAACTGTTGCCACTCCCCAAGTACCACCGCTGCCACCCCCCAAGTACCACCGCTGCCACCCATCAAGTACCATCGCTGCCACCCATCAAGTACCACCGCTTCCACCCCTCAAGTACCACTGCTTCCACCCCCTCAAGTACCACCGCTGCCACCCCGTCACAGTTACTTTGTTGAGTAACTAATTACTTTTTCAATGTAGTAATCGAGTTACTAACGCAATTACTTTTTGGGAGAAGTCATTTGTAACTTAACTAATTACTTTTTTAAAGTAAGATGACCAACACTGCTGGTCAGTGGGTTGGGATAAATGGCAGTATGTGCATAAATGAGCAAGTGGAGAATTAATTAAATCACAGTTCATTGGACAATGTAGTCACTATGTTATAGTAGCTAAAAGTAGAGCTCTGTACCACCAGATTAAAGTAGACCTAGTAACCTACAAAATCAGCAAAAGGCGGTAGTATGGTAAATGATAACAGCTATGATTATCAGTACTACAATAACTCCTCTAAAGTAACCAGTAGCCTAGAACCACTTTCGACTGCACTCTAAATAAATGGCTACAATGAAATATAAATCTCCCTAAAGAGGAACCTCTTATTGTGGACAATATGCAAACTTCTTGTGAAGCAGTTATTTGGTTGAGAATTCCTTAGAACTATTTCTTCAGCCAGCTAGTGTTTGGGCCCAGTATTTAGCCTGACATTCTGATGGAAACACAGAGAACAACTGCAGCACAGTGCCCTAACATTGCCCCCTCAAGCCAAGCACCTGGCTACACAAGAGTTGGAATTTAAAATTCTACACATTAGATTTAGATTTTCTGAAACTTTTGTTCCTAGTAAATCATATTTAGATTCTAAGATTCAATAATATATGAGTCACTGACTGCTGTATATATGCAAACCAGTAAACCCAGTAAAAAGTCAGAAACCTGCATTATTTTAGAAAGGTTTCCAATGCAAAATATAGAGGGAAAGGACCAGAGTAACAGCCAACTAGCATTTTCTGGCAGGGAGGTCTGCTATGGCAGGTTCAATGTTTCTTATGAGACAGGATACCTCGAAGGGAAGAGTTTGCTTTCACAATCCAAATACCACTTTCCTTTTACAGTAACTGCTTATTTATTGTCCCTTCAATTGGAAGGTTTAAAATGTATGGGAATACTTTTAAATAAGATCTACATCGATCATATTATAAACTTTAAATTTAGCCGTGGAGACTGGGAAATTGAATATCTATAAATAAACAGGATTTAAGAGCCACTAAAGCTCCCTTTCTTAGACAACAGTGTATGTTATTTGAAAACGGGACCACTTAGTGAAGTTACAGTTACATACGTAGAGTCATGTTACATTCCAGGTCAGGAATTATATAATGGATTGAATTAATTATATAATGGATTGTACATTCTCTTCAGTCATGTTGAGATTTCTCAAGTCAGGAAGCAACATATGACTTTACAGTAAAATGTGTTCTTTCTGAAGGCAACACTGTAGTGGAGAAGGACTATAAGACCTCACCTCATCCTCTTCACATAGGTTATTAGACAGATGTCAACGGTTCACAAATCATCCAAATACAAAGTGATCTTTAAATCCAAACTAGCATGATGTCTTACATGCAAAAGTTCAAATTTAAATTTAAAAACTTTTAGCACTTTTAAGCCATGAGAATCAAAATCTCTTTTCCCTGGTGGAGTCGTATCTCACAAATGAAGTACAGTACTCCATATTTGCTTATCTACTTTTACATAACTTGGGGCTTTTGCTGTTCTTACTTAAAGAGGAAGTAAACCCTGATGAGTTTACTTCCTCTTTCATTCACTGCAAAGGCAAAGCATAGTGGACTACTATGCATCGCATAGTAGTCCATTATGTGTCACTTACCTGACACAGGAGCCAGCAAAGTCACCGCTGTCCCCTGTAGTCCGCCGCATCCATCTTCTTGGTGGGATCTCGCAGCTCCGCCGCTGTCATTTGGCGAAGCCGCGATGACGTCACTCCCGCGCATGCGCACGGGAGCCGACACGTGTGGCAGCTCCGTCGTTGAGAATGCCGCGCTCAGTGCGCCTGCGCGCCGCTGTCTACGGCACATGCTCCGTAGACAGCAGTGCCTGTTTTCGGGCAAATATCTCCTAAACCATATAGGTTTAGGAGATATTTCTTGGACCTACAGGTAAGCCTTAATCTAGGCTTACCTGTAGGTCAAAGTGGTTTGTAAGGGTTTACAACCACTTTAAGGGGGTTCTTACTCCTCCTATGGCATTCTCCATATTATAGAAAATAAATAAAAATGAAGGTCCAAAAGACCGATTGAATGGCTACCTTGTAATTCACAGGATAGGTGTACAAACTTGGAAACTCAAAAGGCATATTTATATACCTTTTTTCCAGATGTGTTTTAACTGGTCAGGTGATGACACGGGATCATTCCTCTTTTCCAATGGTGTCTTTTGTGTATTTAAAATGAATTTGAGCCAGGGGGCGTGGCCGGCTGCAAAGGGAGATGGATGTGTGAGAGCTGAGCTCCTCTTCTCACAGACAAACAGCGGCTAATAGAGACTTTCCAGAGGGGGTTTTCACCCTAAAATGGAGCGATCTGCACACCACAGCATAGATGACCATGGCCATGAAAAGACCTCAAGAAGCCCCAGAAACTGACGGGTTTTGTTTCATAGCAGACACATGGAGGTAGGCAAGATGGCACTGGCCGTTCATCCACCCCAGCCCAACCCCAGGTTTTCACCCCAAAATGGAGCGATCTGCACACCACAGCATCGATGACCATGGCCAGGAAAAGAAAAGACCTCAAGAAACCCCAGAAACTGATGGATTTTGTTTCATGGCAGACACTTGGAGGTAGGCAAGATGGCACCGGCCGTTCATCTACCCCAGCTCACAACACGCACTTCACCCCTGCTAACTCTGCATCTGTCAGCAAAAATTGTGGGTCCCCACACAGCCAGAAATCCTACCCTAATACCCCTCAGTCTGCATGCCCAGCTAAAGCCAAATTCCAGATCGATGGCTCTGGATGCAGCCCCACAGCCAGCCCCAGCACTGACTCTGGGGAGGGCACTGGAGAGCTGCCTGACAGCATAGAGCTGTTCCCAATGAATAAACAGCCAGTTATGGACACAGTGCTAAATGACATGTTACTGTCCCTAAGGGGCTCAATCCAAACTAGCATGATGTTTTGCATGCAAAAGTTCAATAAGGAGAAACAGGCTGTAGAATCCAGAGTGGGGCACATTGAAAACAAGATGGGGGAGTTTGCAGATACTGTGAACGATTTGGTAGATGTCCATGATGAAAAAGAGGAGGTAATAGAAGGGCTCAAATCTAAAAATGGCTGACATGAAGGACAGAAGTAGAAGGAACAATCTAAAAATTGGAGGGATCCCAGAGTCTGTACAGCAAGGAGATCTGTGTGAGTACGCCACTACTCTGTTTAAAGAAATCCTTCCTGACCTCACGGATCTAGATGTGATCATAGACAGGATCCATCGCCTACCCAAACGCTTCAAAACACCATTCATCAGCAAAACTTATTCAACGCCTGGAAATGTCTTCACTAGGGATGAGCGCGGTGTTCAACTCGAACGCATGTTCGACTCGAACATCGGCCGTTCATCTGTTCGGCAAATTCAGAACTTTGTGGACTGTTCGCACCAAATTCGTGTGGCATGAACGGCCCACAATGCACTACGCCATCGCAGTGCATTGCTGGTTCATGATTGGCCAAGCATGCACTGTAACCCCGCATGCTTGGCCATTCACAGCGCCGGCAGCGAGGAGAGCCATAATTGGCTATAGGCAGTATGCCTGTGGCCAATTATAGCTCAGGGGGTTTAGTACACGCCCCAAACTATATAAGGCCGCCAGCGCGGCAGCCTTGTATAGTGTGTTGCGCCGTGCAGGGAAAGATCAAGATAGGCAGGGACAGTGTGTTCTTTTCTCAGGCATCTGCAGGAGTTAAAGTGGGTGTTGTGTGCCTCCAGCACAGTATACACCTGTAGCTACCCTTTTTTGCTGGTGTTCTCTAATACAGGCATCTGCAGGAGTTAGTGGGTGTTGTGTGCCTCCAGCACAGTATACACCTGTATCTACCCTTTTTTGCTGGTGTTCTCTAATACAGGCATCTGCAGGAGTTAGTGGGTGTTGTGTGCCTCCAGCACAGTATACACCTGTATCTACCCTTTTTTGCTGGTGTTCTCTAATACAGGCATCTGCAGGAGTTAGTGGGTGTTGTGTGCCTCCAGCACAGTATACACCTGTATCTACCCTTTTTTGCTGGTGTTCTCTAATACAGGCATCTGCAGGAGTTAGTGGGTGTTGTGTGCCTCCAGCACAGCACAGTATACACCTGTATCTACCCTTTATTGCTGGTGTTCTCTAATACAGGCATCTGCAGCAGTTAAAGTGGGTGTTGTGTGCCTCCAGCACAGTATACACATGAAGATACCCCTTACTGCTGGTGTTGTCTGTTGCATATCTTGCATATTAGCCTTTAAAATTAGCACTTTTGAATTAGAATGTTCGAGTCCCATAGACTTTAATAGGGTTCTAAAGTTCGTACGAATTTTCGGTCCGTTTGAAGGTTCTGGCGTGAACCGAACCGGGGGGGGGGGGGGGGGGGGTTGGGTTGTTGGGCTCATCCCTAGTGTTCATGCAGGGGAAAATACTTCACTTTTTTTTCTTCACCACACATGTCATGCTCACGAATTGATCTATTACAAGTAGATCAATGGACCTTGTCCAGAACTGTAGCTGTATCCATAAATGATATTACGTGGTTAGATCACGCGTCTGTAGTACTGACAATCAGTGACTCATTTTCACCCTGTTCCCATCTGAAGAGCTAACCCACTTCTTTTACAGGAAAAACCTACTAAAACGATATTGGAACAACATTTAATGCATTATTTTAGCGATAATGTGAATTCTGTGGATGATAAGTTTACATTGTGGAATGCCCATAAGGCGTTCATGAGGGGTATCTTTATTAAACTGGAGGCAAGGAGGAAGAGGTAGCACCAACAGCAAATACAGGATCTCACAAACAAAATTCACAACTTATAAATCAGTAATAAACAAAAACCCACACCCTCAATTTCTAAACAATTATCCCAACACCGTTATGATCTTTGATTGCTGCTACTAGGAAATTTTGAAAAGTCTACTAGACGTCTAAATAGTATTATGTAAATGGTAACAGGGCGGGGGAAGCTCCTAGTGCGACGCTTGCGGGGCTGCCAGTACAAAACCAAGATACCATAAATCCAACACCCAATCACTAAAGATAAACATCAACACACACACAAAATTGCCAACACATTTAGCCATTATTATGGATCTCTGTACAACTTGGCAGATGATCCAAATGCCATTCAACCAACCCCAAGGCTATACAGGGCTCTCTGAAGAAAGTGTCTCTTCCCCAATTAACCCCAACACAACTACAGCACCTTAATTCTCCCTTCACAAATCAGGAAGTGTCTCATTCTATAGATATGCTACCACTAAACAAATACCCAGGTCCTGATGGATACATAGGAGAATACTAAAAAACATTCAAGTACATCCTCACACCCCACCTAACCAATATTTTCAACATGGCAGCTGCCTCTTCCTCCTTCCCATCATAAATGTTGAAAGCACTTGTAATCACCCTGCCCAAACCAGGGAAGGAACCATCTCTTCCACAGAATTTCAGGCCAATATCATTACTTAACCACCTCGCGCCCGCCCTATAGCCGAATGACGGCCGTAGAGCAGGCGCGTTCGTCCGGGTGGTCGTCCCTGGACGGCCTGATGTTTTCTTCCGCAATGCGCGCCGCCGCGGGCGCGCATCGCGGAAGTTCTGTGTTCGGCGTGTCCCCCGGGGACAGGCAAACACAGATCGCTGTAAACGGCCAATCACAGCGGCCGTTTACAGCGTGATCGGCGTGTCCAATGGGAGATGATCTCATATGTAAACATATGAGATCATCTCTCAGCGCCGCTCTCCCTCCTCGCACAGACAGTGTGAGAGGGGAGAGATGAACGGCTGCAGCGGCAGCCGTTCTGCCTGTAGTAAGGAAAAAAAAAAAAAAAGTAAAAAAATAAAATAAAAAGTGCCATCCTCCCCCAGCAGTGCCATCCGCCCCAGCAGTGCCATCTGCCCCAGTGCCATCTGCCCCAGTGCCATCCACCCCAGTGCCATCCGCCCCAGTGCCATTTGCCCCAGTGCCATCCACCCCAGTGCCATCCACCCCAGTGCTACCTGCCCCAGTGCCATCCCCCCCAGTGCTACCTGCCCCCAGTGCCATCTGCCCCCAGTGCCATCCACCCCAGTGCTACCTGCCCCCAGTGCTACCTGCCCCCAGTGCTACCTGCCCCCAGTGCCACCTGTCGTCAGTGCCACGTGTCATCAGTGCCATGTGTCATCAGTGCCACATAGTGCCATCTGTCATCAGTGCCACTTATCAGTGCCATTTGTCATCAGTGTCACGTGCCATCTGTTGTCAGTGTCACGTGTCATCAATGCCACTTATCAGTGCCATCTGTCATCAGTGTCACGCGTCATCGGTGCCATGTATTAGTGGCATCTGTCATCGGTGGCACATATTAGTGCCACGTATTAGTGCCATCTGTCATCAGTGCCACGTATTAGTGCCACGTGTCTTCAGTGCCATGTATAAGTGCCACGTGTCATCAGTGCCACGTATAAGTGCCACGTGTCATCAGTGCCACATATTAGTGCCATCTGTCATCAGTGCCACATATTAGTGCCATCTGTCATCAGTGCCACCTGTCATCAGTGCCACGTATAAGTGTCATCATTGCCACGTATCAGTGCCATCTGTCATCAGTGTCACGTGTCATTGTCCTGGTGCTTCAAAAGTGTAATAAATAGTCAACAAGTTAGATGTGTAATTTATGTTCCTAGAACACATGATGGCGCTACCTGCATGTTAGGCCTCTCTATGTGGCCAGGCTGTGAAAAAGTCACACACATGTGGTATTGTAATACTCAGGAGGAGTAGCAGAATTTTTTGGGGGGTGTCATTTGTGGTATACACATGCCACGTGAGAGAAATAACCTATTACAATGACAATTTTGTGGAGAAAAAAAAAATGAAAAATCTTAATTTTGCAAAGAATCGTGGGAAAAAAATGACAACATCAAAAAGCTCACCATGCCTCTTACTAAATACCTTGGAATGTCTACTTTCCAAAAAGGGGTCATTTGGGGGGTATTTGTACTTTCCTGACTTGTTCGGGTCACAAGAAGCGAGATAGGCCACCAGTACACCTTGTAGACTCTCTAACTTTCACAAAGACCAAATAATATCCACTAATTTGGGTTATTTTTACCAAAGATATGTAGCAGTATAAATTGTGGCCAAAATTTATGAAGAAAAATTAATAATTTGCATAATTCTGTCACAGAAACAAAGAAATATGCGTTTTTTTTCAAAATTTTCGGTCTTTTTTCATTTATAGCGCAAAAAAATAAAAACCCCAGAGGTGATCAAATACCACCAAAAGAAAGCTCTATTTGTGGGAAAAAAAGGACACAAAATTCATTTGGGTACAGTGTTGCATGACTGAGTAATTGTCATTCAAAGTGTGAGAGCACCGAAAGCTGAAAATTGGTCTGGGCAGAATGGTGTTTAAGTGCCCAGTAAGCAAGTGGTTAATAACAACCTGAAACTATATGCCAAACTGATTGCACTAAGGCTGATAAACATACTTCCACAGCTAATACATGTGGATCAATCCGGATTTACAAAAGGATGTAAAACCACTGATGCCACTAGGTGCCTAATTAATATAATCTACCACGCAAATCTGAAGGGAATGCCTTTTCTGCTCCTAGCTTTGGATGCAGAGAATGCGTTAGATCGGGGATATCTTGCCAGGGTATTGAAGAAGTTTGGATCCCATGGCACCATATTTTCTGAAATTATGGCATTATATTCCAAGCCCTCTGCCCAGGTTTACACCTCAGGGGCACTTTCCACTCCATTTATTATTACAGGTGGAACTCACCAGGGGTGCCTACTTTCACCGTTAATTTTCGACCTTCTCATGGAACCTCTGGCGAGGTACTTACGTAACCACCCTCAAATTACAGGACATAGGTTTAACAACTTCACACACCATCAGTCTATTTGTTGACAATGTTATACTCATGATCATAGACGTAGAGACCTCATTAGCCTCGATACATCAAACACTCAAAATGTTCAATGGTATATCCTACTACAAAGTAAACAACACTAAGTCATACATCCTTGGCATCAATATACTTCCTAAAACTAGGCACAAAATGGAACAATTACACCCATACACGTGGAACACCACCGATATAAATTACTTGCATCACCTTAACACCTAAGACCAGGGCCGCTGATAGGCCAGTACGACTGGCCCTGTTGTACCGGGCCCGGCCAGCAGGGGGCCCCGGGCAAGCTGAGCAGATAAATAAATAATATAAAAAAAAAAATCCTCCAGCCATGGCCGATCCTGCTCAACTACCAACCAAATAGCCCCCACCACCCCCCGATTATTTTTACGTTTTTTTTTTGTGCAGATAGCTATCTGCAGACTAGGTGGCGGCAGGGGAGGGACTATTTCCTCTATTTCGGGAGCGGAAGAATACCTCTTCTGCACCCGCTCTTCATGCTGGCTGTGGCTCAAGTCCCAGCCAGTGCATCCTCTATCGTGCCGTCCCCCTTGGCGCCGTGGAGTGATTCCTCCCCCTCCTCTTGCAAGAAGTGCCAGTGAGGCGAGCGGCGGTGGCAGAACACAAAAAATAAGTAGCTGGCATCATTGACACACATCGTATCTGAATGGAAACATTTGTGGACAGTTGGATACTCCAGTCCAGGCAGCAGCAGGATCAGGGAAGAAGTGCCTCATGGAGCCCAGCTAAAAATGACACAGGTGTGTGCTTGCTTGGGGGGGAATTCAAGATCTACTACTGATGCAGCAGCGTATATACATAATGGTATTAGCAGCATGGGTGGCACTGTCTGCAGCAGAATATGGCATTGGTGGCATGGGTGGCACTGTCTGCAGGTAGCACATGCGTTATGGCCCATAAGATATGTGCCTCCTGCAGACAGTGCCACCCATGCTGCCAATTCCATATTGTGCTGCAGACAGTGCCACCCATGATGCTAATGTCATAACGCATGTGATGCCTGCAGAGACAGTGCCATCCATGCTGCCAATGGCATTATGGCACTGTCTGCAGCACAAGATGTCATTGGCGGCATGGGTGCACTGTCAGCAAGTAGCACATGCATTATGCCATTAGTGTCACGGCTGGCACTGTTTGCAGCACGTTACAGCATTGGCGGCACTGTCTGCCAGTAGCACATGCTTTATGGCCCATAACGCATGTGCTGCCTGCAGAGACAGTGCCACCTGTGCCGCCAATGCCGTAATGTGCTACAGACAGTGTCACCCATGCCGCCAATGCCGTAATGTGCTACAGACAGTGCCGCCAATGCCGTAATGTGCTGCAGACAGTGCCACCCATGCCGCCAATGCCGTAATGTGCTGCAGACAGTGCCAGCCATACCTATCACTTGTAGAAAAACCTGCACTTTGTTTCAAGGCGGGGTCTGGGGAGGGGCGGGGACAGGGCGGGGCTGAAGGAGGGACCATGGGCCAGGGGTGGAGCTGAAGGGGGCCCCGTCAGGTAGGCTGTACGGGGCCCCATGATTTCTATCAGCGGCCCTGCCTAAGACAGAGGAGTTGTTGAAAGCAAATTACTCCATATTCTTAGATAAACTACACCCCAAACTCCAAGATCTAGCAAAAACAGAAGTATCCTGGTCCGGGAGACTGGCAGCCTTTAAAATGGTACTGCTGCCACAATTTCAATACCTATTTAGGACCATCCCTATCCCAGTGCCTAACATCTTCTTTATTAAAGCCCAATCTGTGATCAACAGGTATCTTTTTCAAGGAAAGAGGGCGAGGTGTGCATTCTCCAAACTAATCAATACTAGAAAGGCGGGAAGAGTGGGCTTACTAGTACTTAAAGACTACTAAATTGTCTCAATATTGGCGCAAATTAAAACATGGTTCCCCCAAAGCCCCAATACCAGATGGAAAGAATTTGAAAATATACAACTTAAAGGTGGTGATCTGTATCACTTTCTTCTTACTAGCCAACAATACACCCCTAGATACACATCGCTTTCTCCCACCATCACAGCATCACTTTATGCCTGAAGAGCTTTGTTAAACACTCCATCTCAGGACTCAATTACCTCCACACTATCAATGCCTACCTATAGCTTGACACATCATACCTGACTTAAACGTTTCAAGCTGGGTGGAAAAAGGGATAGAAAAAATTGAAGATATAATGATAGGACCAACTCCAAAAACCTTCAGGTCCTTACAAATAGAATACAACCTAGCTAACTCAGAATATTACACATACCATCGAATTACACATCTACCCTACCACCAAGATTAAAGGTATATTGTTGTTCTATAATATACTGAAAAATAAGGATATACCCTTGAAAACAACTCATATGATTGCCTGGGAGAAGGACTTAGATACCTCTTACTCCCTGGAACAAAGGCGAAAGGCACTTCACATCACGTACGCTGCGACAAAGAGTGTAAACTTATGGGAATTATCGCAAAAATCCTCTTCAGATGGTATCTGACACCCCATAGAATAGCTAAATTCTCACCACAAAATTTCAATACCTGCTGGAGGAACTGTGTTGCCGTGGGAACATTGTTCCATATACTCTGGTCTTGCCCTACTATAATCCCCTTTTGGAAAGGAGTATATGGAATAATATCACAAGTATTTAATATTAAAGTACCCCTGTCGCCAGGAAATGCAATTTTATCCTTAGACATAGAGTTAATTCCACCAAAATACAGAACCATAGCCGTGCACAACAAACCCTGCCTCTACATGAAGTAATCAATACGACCAACACTCATGCAGCGTACGACATTTTATATGCATCAACCCAAAACAATTACAGTAAAGCCCAAAAAAATATGGGAAAATGGGTAGATTGGTACACAATGAAACCTAAAACCTAAATGTATCACTTATAAACCATACTATACTACCAAAGGGAAGTAACTATCTGACTGTGTTTTTCTTCTTTTTTTCCTAATTTTATTTTATACTTTTATATTTTATAGTTCTTACTTTTTTCTTTTTCGAACACCAATGTCTTTTTCATATACTAACACTAGACAATCTAACAATGAAAACAACACAACAACCCCCAAAAGAGGGCTGGGGGTCACCTGGGCAGGGGAGTGGTGTTTCTCACTCTTGATCTAACAAAATATACCGTACTTTATATATCACATTTATTACCTTGGTTTACATGTCTATTGTATACAGACTTTGTTATAGAATAATCCTCAAGACTGTGTTATAAGCTGAAGAAGTGCATGTCTGAGTGACTATTTTTCTACATGTTTTTTCACTTATGTTCTGGGAAATATTCAAAAAAAAATATTGATTAAAAAATGAATTTGAGCCATAGACATGCACAGGCATTCACAGGACTTCTTTACTTAAAGGGGTTGTATACTCCTGTAGCGCTGGATCCTGAAGAGCACACGCTATGTTTTTTAAATTTAATGTTACAGCTGATTTTACACCTGGTTTGGGTAAAATTATTCTAAATTTTGGCCTCAGCATCAGTCTGACTGGACTATGAGATGTCCAGCCTGGCCATAGGGGGCACCGTCTCTTCTGGCAGGCATGGAAACAGTCTGGTTGGGTGCTTTAAGGTTACTTTGTCTCGGAGCCAGTCCAGTGGGAGTGTCACTCTTGCTGTGCTTTCTGGGAGAGGGTACTTAAGATGCGGATGTCACGTGGTTCGGGGTTCCGGTCCAGAAGTATGTTCTATGGTCCTGACCAGCCCCCAGGAAGGCTATGGCCTGGTGTGCGAATCCACCCGACTTTATGTCTCGGGCTGGCTAGCCCGAGGCAAGGAAACTAAGGAAAGGATTCGGAGGTGGTCCGGTGCCGTCTCCGGTTGTGGAGAGGCCCAGCAACTTTGTTGATATCCAGGGGAGGACTCTTCAGAAGAAGGCCATGCACGGGTTGGCTTCTTAGCAAGAGCCTGGTGTGGCTGAGGGACCTAAGTGAATCCAATTTCGTGACATATCGCACAAGATACATCACTGAAAGATACTGGTACCACTCAAGTGTTCTACAAGTATTTAGGTTTCCTTGTTCATGTTCTACAACAAAGTCTGTGGCAGAGACTTATTCCAACATATTCTACCACGAAGTCTGTGGCAGAGACTTGTTCCTGATTTAAGCACCCTGTTGGCTGCTAGGCCTTGTGAGAGAGGGACTATCCAACTAGAGTGAACATCCAGCTGTGAATGGCTATTCTCTGGATTTAGTCAAAGTAAGCAAGTTCTTTATTACTGACTTTGACACTAAGGCCGCGTACACACGCGGGGACTGTTCGCTCAACTTTGTCCGCTGAACAGTGTTTCAGCGGACAGTCCGCTCGTGTGTGGGCTTTGAGCGGACAGTTTCAGCGGACAGTTTGACGAACAAAGTTTTTCGGAAATCCCAAAAAACTGTCCGCTGAAACTTGGTTTGAGCGGACAGTCCGCCCGTGTGTGGGCCAGTCCGCTGTACTTTCGAAATGAGCGGACTGTTCCCGCCCGGAGAAAAGTCTACTCATTTCGAGCGCGTGTCCAGGTAGGCGGGGCCCGCGACGGAGACGTTGCGGGCTCCGCCGCCTGGAATGAACTTAAAGGGGAAACCCAACGCCGAAAAAAATCGGCGTGGGGGTCCCCCCCACGTCCACAACAGACCCTTGTCCGAGCACGCTACCCGGCCGGCCAGGAAAGGGGGGGCGAGCGAGCGCGCCCCCCCTCCTGAGCCGTACCAGGCCGCGTGCCCTCAACATGGGGGGTGCCTTGGGGAAGGGGGGGCCACGCGGCACCCCCACCCCAAAGCACCTTGTCCCCATGTTGATGAGGACAAGGGCCTCTTCCCGACAACCCTGGCCGTTGGTTGTCGGGGTCTGCGGGCGGGGGGCTTATCGGAATCCGGGAGCCCCCTTTAATAAGGGGGCCCCCGGTACCGGCCCCCCACCCTATGTGAATGAGTATGGGGTACAATGTACCCCTACCCATTCACCTGTAAAATAAAAGTACCCAAAAAAAAACACAACACACGAGATAAAATATTTTATTGCACAGCTCCGGGGGTCTTCCGTCTTCGGGGGTCTTCTCGCCAGACTCCTCCGCTATCTTCTTGTAGCTCTTTTGCTAGCGGAGGAGTCCGGCTTTCTTCCTCCCCGCCGCCGGCCTCTTCTCCCGACTTCGGGGGTCTTGTCCCCCTCTTCGGTTCTTCTGCCGGGCCACCGCGCCTTCTTATAGCTCTTTTAGAGGCGGTGGCCCGGTCTTCTGTCGCCGCTGTCGCCGTCGTCGCCGCCGCCTTCCGTTCTTCTTCTTCTTCTTCTTCTTCTTCTTCTTCAGGAGATGTTGACACGTCGCTCTCTCTGGCCGGAATGCCAGAGCCGCGCTGCGCGGCCACTTATATAGTGACAATGGGGCGGTGTCACATGGTATATGTCACATGGGTTGGTCACATGGTGACCCCGCCCCCTTACGATGTCATAGTCCCCATGTGACATCAACCCATGTGACCAACCCATGTGACATATACCATGTGACACCGCCCCATTGTCCCTATATAAGTGGCCGCGCAGCGCGGCTCTGGCATTCCGGCCGGAGAGAGCGACGTGTCAACATCTCCTGAAGAAGAAGAAGAAGAAGAAGAAGAAGAACGGAAGGCGGCGGCGACGACGGCGACAGCGGCGACAGAAGACCGGGCCACCGCCTCTAAAAGAGCTATAAGAAGGCGCGGTGGCCCGGCAGAAGAACCGAAGAGGGGGACAAGACCCCCGAAGTCGGGAGAAGAGGCCGGCGGCGGGAGGAAGAAAGCCGGACTCCTCCGCTAGCAAAAGAGCTACAAGAAGATAGCAGAGGAGTCCGGCGAGAAGACCCCCGAAGACGGAAGACCCCCGGAGCTGTGCAATAAAGTATTTTATCTCGTGTGTTGTGTTTTTTTTGGGGTACTTTTATTTTACAGGTGAATGGGTAGGGGTACATTGTACCCCATACTCATTCACATAGGGTGGGGGGGCCGGTATCCGGGGGCCCCCTTATTAAAGGGGGCTCCCGGATTCCGATAAGCCCCCCGCCCGCAGACCCCGACAACCAATTGCCAGGGTTGTCGGGAAGAGGCCCTTGTCCTCATCAACATGGGGACAAGGTGCTTTGGGGTGGGGGTGCCGCGTGGCCCCCCCTTCCCCAAGGCACCCCCCATGTTGAGGGCACGCGGCCTGGTACGGCTCAGGAGGGGGGGCGAGCGAGGCCGGGAGGAGGTCCTGGCCGGCCGGGTAGCGTGCTCGGACAAGGGTCTGTTGTGGACTTGGGGGGGACCCCCACGCCGATTTTTTTCGGCGTTGGGTTTCCCCTTTAAGTTCATTCCAGGCGGCGGAGCCCGCAACGTCTCCGTCGCGGGCCCCGCCTACCTGGACACGCGCTCGAAATGAGCGGACTGTTGCCTCGTGTGTGGGCGAGTCCGTTCATTTCAAAAGTTGCGCGGACTTAGTACGACGAACTTAGTTTGCCGTATTTGTCCGCTCAAAAAGTGCCGTGTGTGGGCAAGTTCGTTCATTCAAAAGTTTGAGCGGACTGTTTGACAAACTTAGTTTCGGCAGACAGTCCGCCCATGTGTACGCCGCCTAAGAGTACCTGGACTTTTCTCCTAACCCTTTGATCCTATACTGAGAGACTGTTTGTTAACTACGTTTTTGCAATTAAAAAACCCTTTAAGTGGATCTGTCGTCAGTCTCCAAAGTTTCTGGGCCATCTACCACGGGAACCCCTAGACACGCAAATCGATGTGAAGAAGGTAACAGTAAGCCCAATCAAACCAGCAGCTCCTTTGGGGGATAGTGCTACACTCCTTTTTTACATTTTTATCTACAGGTAAGCCTATAATAAGGCTTACCTGTAGGTAAAATGAATATCTCCTAAACCTGCACAGTTGAAGAGATATTTACCCGGCATACAGCCGTTGAAGTCGGCGGCGCATGTGCAGCGAAGGTCCGGCATATCATGCAGGACTGGAGGACTCCTGCACATGACGTCATCACGGCTCCGGCCACTCACGGCGGTGCATACTAGCTCATTACGCCTTTGCCTTAAGGGTTTTTGTTTTTTTGTTTGCAGGTATACAACCGCTTTAATCCAACACAAACATACAGGAACCATAGATGCTAAAAATACATACCAGAACAATAAAGAAGTGAGCATATTTACAATGCTTCCCCCTACTGGATGGAGAGCAGTATAATACACTAATACATAACGCTCCTTACCCCTAGACCTCAAAGTCTTTGAGATAACTGGGAGGGTGAATATTTCTCCTTGGACGCCTAAAGACCACTCTTTGAGACAGTTCCCTGGGACCCTCAGTTGGGTGCAAATCTTATTGTGCTGTGTCAGAGGGACTGAGAGAAACTGGCTTTGCAACAATATTTCCTGGAGGAATAGCACCTGTATCAACCAATGGTTCACTATGATTTGGCATTACTGGAATCACAGTACCACTAGAACCAACAGCAGGTACAATCTCACCACTTCTTTCTTAGATTTGATCAATGTGCCTTCGTAATATTCTACCATCAATAGCATAGTTTCTGACATATACAGCACTGTCATAGACATAGACAGCACTGTCAGGCTCAAACACTTTCACAGAAACATTAGCAATAGCATCCTTTTTTGAATGCAGTTCTTGCTTTTCTTGTAACAGATCAGGGTGTAAAGGATCCAAATATGTTTTTAGATGACAGTTCAGTAGGAGCTCTGCTGGGCTACAACCAGTGCTTGAACGTGGTGTCAAATGTTGTTGCAGAAGGAAATTTGCAAGTCTGATTCTTTGAATCTCCTTGAACAATTCTCTTCAATGAGTCTTTGGTGGTCCGAACCATACGTTCAGCTTGACCATTTGATGGGGGCTGTGCTAGGGTTACCACCTTTTGTTCAAGCTAAACCCGAACACTTTAACAGCGCACAGCAAATTTTTACCTCTGCTTAGAGACCCCCCATTAGAACAGAGTGCCCTTATATCAGTGCCCTATTAGATTAAAGACCCCCATTATATGAGAGTCCCTTTATATCAGTGCCCCCTAAAGACTTCCATCAGTTCAGGAATCCCCCTTTCACATTAAAGTCCCCTTTAGATCAGGAGTCCCCCTTCATCAGGTTTCAGGAGTCTGGAGTCCTCCTTTACACCAGTACTGAGCATCAATGGTCCCCCTATGAGATCAGAGTCCCCCCCTTCACATCAGAGTCCTCCCTCACAACAGCAGGGGCCCGTTATATCAGTAACTCCACATATCAAGGGCCCCTTTACATTAGGAGTCCTCCTTAAATCAAGAGACCCTCTTTCAAATCTCAATTTACATTAGTAGTCTTCTTTACATCAGTACCCCGGTGTGAAAGTAGGGGGCAGAGTGATAGGAGGGTAGCAGAGTGTGACAGGGGGGCACATAGTGACAGGAGGGGGGCACAGTGTGACAGGAGGGGGGGCACAGTGTGACAGGAGGGGGATGCAGAGTGTGACAGGAGGGGGATGAAGAGTGTGACAGGAGGGGGATGCAAAATGTGACAGGAGGGGGTGCAGTGTGACAGGAGGGGGTAGAATGTGACAGGAGGGAGGAAGGGGTGCAGAGTGTGACAGGAGGGTGCAGAGTGTGACAGGGGAGGGTGCAAAGTGTGACAGGGAAGTGTGCAGAGTGTGACAGGGGAGGGTGCAGTGTGACAGGAGGGGGTGCAGAGTGTGACAGGAGGGGGTGCAGAGTGTGACAGGAGGGAATGTGGTGTGACAAGAGGGGGTGCAGAGTGTGACAAGAGGGCGTGCGGTGTGACAGGAGGGGGTGCGGTGTGACAGGAGGGGGTGCGGTGTGACAGGAGGGGGGGCAGAGTGTGACAGGAGGGGGCAGAGTGTGACAGGAGGGGGTGTAGTGTGTGAAAGGAGGGAGTGCAGTGTGACAGGAGGGGGTGCAGAGTGACAGGAGGGGATGCGGTGTGACAGGAGGGGGATCAGAGTGTGACAGGAGGGGGTGCAGAGTGTGACAGGAGGGGGTGCGGTGTGACAGGAGGTGGTGCGGTGTGACAGGAGGGCATGCAGTGTGACAGGAGGTGGTGCGGTGTGTGACAGGAGGTGGTGCAGTGTGTGACAGGAGGGGGTGCAGAGTGTGACAGGAGGGGGTGCAGAGTGTGACAGGAGGGGGTGCAGAGTGTGACAGGAGGGGGTGCGGTGTGACAGGAGGGGGTGCGGCGTGACAGGAGGGGCCCGTGCAAATACAGTGGAGGGGGCAATTACAGAGAACGGAGGGACAATTACAGAGGAAGGGGGTGCAAATACAGAGGAGAGGGGAAATTACAGAGAGGGGGCAATTACAGAGAAGGGGGGGCAATTACAGAGGAGGGGGGTGCAAATACACAGGAGGGGGTGGCAAACACAGAAGGGTCAAAACACAGAAGGGTCAAAACATAAGGGAGAGAGAGGCGACAGGCAGCTGCTGGTGCAGAAGTTTTTAATAAAATAAATGCTTAAAAGCAATCCACTCACTCTCCATGTCAGAGCTGTATATGTCAGTCTGTGAAGTTGGCTGTCCCATTCTCCCCTCCGATCCACGCTGCTCTTATCACTGACTCGGGAAACTCATGTGAACTCATGTGAACTGTCAGCCTCTGATGATGGAGGCGTGGTTAAGCCTCTGGAATGCTCTGATTGGTCACAGCATCCCAGGCTGACAGCTCACTGCAGTCTCCCCTATATCTGTATCCTTGGCTTCCTCCAGCAATTCAGTGATAAGAGCAGCGTGGATCGGAGGGGAGAATGGGACAGCCAACTTCAGAGTGAGTGGATTGTTTGCTTTTAAGCATTTATTTTATTAAAACCTTCCGCACCAGCAGCTGTCTGTCGCCCGCTCTCTCCCATATGTTTTGATTACTCTGTAATTACTCCCCCCGCCCGCCGCTCCGATGCCCCTGCTGTCCAGGTCCCCCTGTGTGCTGGGGCTCGTAAAAGGAGGCCCCATGGTACCCCTGTCAGCTGGAAATGGTGTCCGGGTGTGAGGCAGAGGGAAACCCGGGCACAGCCTCCTAAACCCGTACTGTCAAAACCGGACAGGTGGCAACCCTAGGCTGTGCTGATAATCAATGTGCTGATTCACAGCACAGACCCCCCTCTCACAGGGAGAGCTGCCAATTGGCTCACCCTGTCAGCGCAAACCGAGGAATGCCGTTTACCGGCACTTCCTGGTTCACGTGATGTTTAGCTGTGATTGGTCACAGCTGATTACGTGGTAAGAAGCCTCTGTCAAAGGGTCCTTACTACGATCAGAGATGCAGTGTGTCAGACCTCGTGAGTGCGCACCGGCATTTTATCCTGCTGGAAGTCATATGATGCCCAGTCAGGATAACAGAACTGGAAGAGATTAGGGTGTGCCCAGGCACACCAGGCCCTGTGTACATCTATGCACACAACAGATTTGGTATTCGGTTACTTGGGGAGCCGCAATACATTCTGAATATGTGTCCGGGTTTCAGGTGGTCTGAAACCCAGACACATGATTCAAAATCCGACTGTTCAGGTTAATCCCGGATGGGTAGAAACTCTATTTTCCACTCATGTATTGTAATGATGCAGCTGTACCTCTCAGGCATTACTTGATCTTTGATTATTTGTGTGTTTTCTCTCGCTGTCAGATCAAAGTAATTAGGCTGTAAGACTTTTCTCTCTCCTGTATGCGTTCAGTGATAATAACAAATGCTCATACTCCCCCCTAGACCCAGAGAAGCAGATAACTCTTATGCCTCGTACACACGGCCAGATTTTCCAACGGGAAATGTTCGACGTGAGCTTGTTGTCGGAAATTCTGACCGTGTGTATGCTCCATCGGACATTTGCTGTCAAAATTTCTGACAACAAATGTGTGAGAGCAGGTTCTCAAATTTTATGACAACAAACATTGTTGTCGGAAATTCTGAGCGTGTGTGCACAAGTCTGAGGCACAAAATTCCATGCATGCTCAGAATCAAGTACGAGACGGAAGCGATTGGTCTGGTAAAACTAGCATTCGTACTGGAGATAGCACATTCGTCTCGCTGCAAATATTTTTTTTTTTTTTTAAAGTATTTTTTATTGAAATTTTCAAGAATAGGTACAAAAGGAGTTGTTGAAAGAAAGACAATTCAGAAAAGAAAGTAGACATTTCAGTCGCCGTATATGTATACATAACTCAAACAGTGGAATCATACAACGTCTGCTTATTATGTACGTAGGTTATACATAAGTACAGAAAGGCACAAAGGATCCATTTCGACAATCATAGATCGACATAAACAGTAGCATAACTAAGTGCACTATTATGTTTAGTACAAACATAAATTTACATAAACAGGTATCTTTGAAGTAGATGAAAAACTTACTTTGCAGAGTAAGGCAAGAAAACAACTTATACACTAAACTTAGTTCTTTTTGCTATAATTATCCCATAGAGACCACTGGGCAAGGGCCTTCTTGTGGTTACCCTCCTTCCACGCAATTGTTTTTTCATATGCACACGAGTCTGTGACCAATTGTAAAACCTCTTTGATCAGTGGAGGGGTTGTTGACTTCCAATGACGGGCTATAACCAACCGTGCAGCACAAAGAATATGCAGTACTACAAAGCGGCAACTGCCCGGATAGATGTCAAGACCGACACCCAAAAGGGCTTGTGCGGCTGTCAGTTTATTTAATATACCTGTTACACCAGCTATTAAGTTTGATATTACCGCCCAGAAACTTCTTAAAGATAGACAAGACCAGGCCATATGTTCCAGGTTACCTACTAGACCACACCCTCTCCAACATAAGTTATTCTGCTTTTTGTCTAATTTTGCGATTATGTACGGAGTTTTATACCATCTAAGCATTAGTTTTTGCGTGGTTTCTTTATAATTTGCGCACTTTGTAAGTTTATTGTTGTATCTTATGGCTTGAAGCCATTGTTCTCAAGAGATGTTGATTTTCAGGTCCGATTCCCATTGTTGAAACTGTCTAGGAATCTCTAAATTTTTTTACTATTAAGTAGGATGTAAAAGCATGAGATGCCTTTTTTTCTAGAGGGACCAGCTGCCCAGAGTTTATGTACTTCCCATGGGATACTAGTTACAAAAGTAGAAGACGTTCTCAGAGTATGTGAGATTCTGGCGAATGTCAAAAACTCTGCGGGCGGTAAAGAATATTCAGCTTGTAGGTGTGTAAAAGATTTCAGTGTTTGCTTATCATAAAGGTCAGCTACAAAGAGAATCCCTGCCTTTTCCCAATTTTGGAGATTCAGGTCCGGCATGCATAAAAGAAGAGAACTAATGGGGATCTGTGGTGAAACGTGTTTGACGTGGGGATTTTTAACTTTCAAGAAGTAGACCCATGCGTTATGAGTAGCATGAATCATGGGGTGACTGTCACATTTAGGTAAGTGTGCTATTGTTGTGGTCCCCAAAAGGTTATGTATTACTCCCTTCTGCACATAAGTTTGTTCAGCTCTGCACCAATGTATTGGGTCCGAAGAGTCATACCATGCCGCGGCTTGAGATAAAATAGCCGCCACATGGTAGTCTTTCAATAATGGAACTCCCATACCTCCTGCTTCTCTATGTTTTATAAGTAGATTTCGATGACATCTAGCCTTTTTTCCGTCCCACAGAAAATGTGACAGAGCAATTTGCATTTTAGAATAGAATGAGGCTGGCACTTGGATAGGGAGTGTTCTAAAATAATATAATAATTTAGGGAGCAGGATCATCTTATATGTCGCTAATCTTCCTGACCAAGATAGATAGTAACGTTTTAATTTCCCCATTTCTTGTGTGAATTCTGCGATTAAAGGTTCAAAGTTGGCACGGTAAAGTTGGGAAATATGTTTTGTAATAGAAATGCCCAAATATGGAAAGGAGCTATCCACCCATGTAAATGGTAGTGAGTTTTTCAGTAAGAGTTCCATCTCCGAGGGCAAAGCTAAACCCAGGATATTGGATTTGGATTCGTTAACTTTATAATAGGAAATCGCATTGAATTGAGAGAGAAGGTCTTGGATATATGTGAGTGACTGACTTGGGTTGGACAGTGAGAGTATAATATCGTCCGCAAATAGTGTAATGGTATGTTCTTCCTTTCCTATAAATATACCGTTGACTTGTGGATGCTGTCTAATTACTTCCGCCAACGGTTCCATCATGAGCACAAAAATTAAAGGCGACAGGGGGCACCCCTGACGCGTGCCATTAGTTAATGAAAATGAATCAGAAAAAACACCCTCTGTGAATACCATGGCTGACGGATTGGAGTATAATGCAGTGATGGCTGACTTGATTTGCCCCTTAAAACCAAATTTATCAAGCACTTTTGACATGTAACCCCAATGTATCCTGTCAAAGGCCTTTTCGGCATCTAATGACAGGAGAACAGAGGGTTGACTGGAAACATTTGCACTGTGTATAATATTAAGTATACGTCTCGTAGCGTCTGTGGATTGCCTGCCTTCTATAAAACCCACCTGATCCTGTTTGGTAAGATATGGGAGAACCTTTGCCATTCTGTTTACTATAAGTTTTGCATACAGTTTAACATCTGTGTTTAGTAGCGATATGGGTCTGAAGTTTTGGGCACTGTTTGGTTCCTTTCCTGGTTTTGGTAAAGTAATAATTGTAGCTTGCAACATTTCTTCAGGAAAGGAGGCTAAGGAGGCAGCGTTCTGGAAGACTTTCTGAAGGTGTGGAACCAGTATTTCTTTGAATTGTTTATAGTATTCGGGGGAGTATCCGTCTGGTCCTGGCGATTTACCATTAGGAAGTCTAGCAATAGTGTCTTTGATCTCTAGCTCGCTGAATGGGGAATTTAGTATGTCCAAGTCCCCAGGCTGAACCACCGGGAGTGAAATATCTTTCAAGAATGAATTGATGGAGTTCAAAGACGGTTGGACAACACTAGGGTCTTTACCGATATTATATAAGGCCTCGTAGTAATCTTTGAAAACATCAGCTATGTCTTTAGGATTAATGTGTTTAGTTCTAGTCTTATGGTGAATTATGAAGGGAATTTTTTGTCTGACAATTTTATCCTTCAGTTGGTTTGCTAGTAGTTTACCTGCTTTGTTACCATGCATGTAAAAGTTCGCTTTAATTCTGTGTAAAGTTTTGGTATGTTGGGAAATCAATAAGTTTCTGAGATCTTCTCTTGCCTTATATAGCTTGGAGCTAGTATCCACAGAAGGTGTCAGTTTGTTTAGGGAATCTAAACGTTTAATGTCGTTCAGTAATTCTTCCAGTCTATGCCTCCTTTTCCTCCCCAGGGCTGCGCTATGTTTCAGCAAGATTCCCCTCATAAATGCCTTATGGGATAACCATAGGGTGAATGGGTTAACGTTGGGTTTATCGTTAAATTGAAAAAACTCTTTGATGGAGTTTTCCAAGTCCGATGCAAGCGCCGGGTCTGCAAACAGCAGGGTGTCATTACGCCATCTATTTGCCCTAGTAGAAAACTGTTGAGTGCCTACCGTCACAGATACCGGCGCGTGGTCGGACCAGGAGATTTGACTTATGTCTGAACTGGATATTTTTTGCAATAGAAATTTATCCACTAAAAAAGTGTCTATTCTAGAGTATGACAAATGAACTTTTGAATAAAAGGAGAAATCTTTTTCATTGGAGTGCTGACATCTCCAGACATCATACAGATCATTTTTACACATGAAATCACTTAAGGAAGATCTAACCGCCCCCCCGCCACCAGATCTAGACACATCCATCTGGCGGTCGGCAACGACGTTCAGATCCCCACAGAGTATAACATGACCATACAAATGAAGTTTTACTTTTTTCCACAGTTTGTGCAAAAAAGCTATTTGATGGCAGTTAGGTGCATAGGCATTAACAATAGTGTAGGCAACCCCTCCTATCTCACATGTCAAAATAATATACCTGCCCTCTACATCACTATAGTGAGCTTTGTATTTAAACTCTACTGACTGTTTAATTAGAATAGCTACTCCTTTTGATTTCGATTTCGCACAGGCTAGATAACAATGGGGGAATTGGTTATGAGACAGGAGAGGATGCCCTTTCTCTTTAAGGTGAGTCTCTTGTAGGCATAGTATGTCACACTTTTGGTGGCGAGCTTCTTTCCACAACATATGCCGTTTAAAGGGAATATTTAAACCATTTACGTTCAGAGATGTGATTTTAAACGCCATTCTCGTAAATAGGGTGGCAATACAAGTAAAGAAGCGGGCCACCTGATACACAGGAAGGAAACACTAGGATTAACGGTAAACCAGTAGTACCTTAGAAGAAGAAAAATGAAACGATACTGGTGGGGTAGTACAATGAGTCGTAACACCCTAGCAGGATGAGTGGCAGTCTCAGGGGTACGATGTACCTTTGTACGGTAGTTCAAAAATATTGCCTTACGAGTAGTCTGTCGATGATTGTCTTAGTGGACCGAAGATCACGATCCAGAAATGTCTGAAAAGGTAAAAGATGAGAAACAAAAGAAAAACTGAAGAACAAGTTAAACACACAAATGTGCTTTAGCACTTAGAATAAAAAGATGCGATTTCTTACGAAATCTGAGCAGGTATACGCCTGCTATTCTTAGGGGAACGATGAACTTGACCATATCGCCAGTACAACTCTCCGGAGCAAAAAAATGAAACAAAATTATGGGCACCAACTTGAAGAAAGTTCAGGTGTAGTGATCAGGGCTACGCTTACCGTCCATTACCTCTTGCTGATTTTCGTTCTGGCGAGGAACGATATTCCATTTTTCCAGCAACTGGATGCCTTCTTCCAGATTAGAAATCGTGTAGTCACGGTCGCCTCTCATCACCACCAATTTAGCCGGGTAGCTCCAACGGTATGGAATTTTGTGATTCCTTAACCACTTTCAGACCGGACCATTTTGCTGGTAAATGACCAGAGGTCTTTTTACACTTTGGCACTGCGCTGCTTTAACTGGTAATTGCGCGGTCATGCAATGTTGTACCCAAACAAAATTTGCGTCCTTTTCTTCCCACAAATAGAGCTTTCTTTTGATGGTATTTGATTGCCTCTGCGATTTTTATTTTTTGCGATATAAACGTAAAAAGACCGCAAATTTTGAAAAAAAATGATATTTTCTACTTTTTGTTATTAGAAAAATCCAATAAACTCAATTTTAGTCATACATTTAGGCCAAAATGTATTCAGCCACATGTCTTTGGTAAAAAAAAAGTCAATAATTGTATATTTATTGGTTTGCGCAAAAGTTGTCACATCTACAAACTAAGGTACGTTTTCTGGAATTTACGCAGCTTTTAGTTTACGACTGCCTATCTCATTTCTTGAGGTGCTAAAATGACAGGGCAGTACAAAACCCCCCCAAATGACCCCATTTTGGAAAGTAGACCCCCTAAGGAAATTGATAAGAGGCATGTTGAGCCCATTGAATATTTTATTTTTTTGCCTCAAGCGATTGAATAATGACAAAAAAAAAATTTTTTTTTTTTTTTTACACAAAGTTGTCACTAAATGATATATTGCTCACACATGCTATGGGCGTATGTGAAATGACACCCCAAAATAAATTCTGCTGCTTCTCCTGAGTACGGGGATACCACATATGTGGGACTTTTTGGGAGCCTAGCCGCGTACAGGGCCCCGAAAACCAAGCACCGCCTTCAGGCTTTCTAAGGGCGTAAATTTTTGATTTCACGCCTCACTACCTATTACAGTTTTGAAGGCCATAAAATGCCAAGATGGCACAAAACCCCCACAAATGACCCCATTTTAGAAAGTAGACACCCCAAGCTATTTGCTGAGAGGCATGTTGAGTCCATGGAATATTTTATATTTTGCCACAAGTTGCGGGAAAATTACAAACTTTTTTTTTTTTTTTTTTTTTTTCACAAAGTTGTCACTAAATGATATATTGCTCATGCATGCCATGGGCATATGTGAAATGACACCCCAAAATAAATTCTGCTGCTTCTCCTGAGTACGGGGATACCACATATGTGGGACTTTTTGGGAGCCTAGCCGCGTACGGGGCCCCGAAAACCAAGCACCGCCTTCAGGCTTTCTAAGGGCGTAATTTTTTGAGTTCACTTCTCACTACCTATTACAGTTTTGAAGGCCATAAAATGCCAAGATGGCACAAAACCCCCACAAATGACCCCATTTTAGAAAGTAGACACCCCAAGCTATTTGCTGAGAGGCATGTTGAGTCCATGGAATATTTTATATTTTGCCACAAGTTGCGGGAAAATTACAAACTTTTTTTTTTTTTCACAAAGTTGTCACTAAATGATATATTGCTCACGCATGCCATGGGCATATGTGAAATGACACCCCAAAATAAATTCTGCTGCTTCTCCTGAGTACGGGGATACCACATATGTGGGACTTTTTGGGAGCCTAGCCGCGTACGGGGCCCCAAAAACCAAGCACCGCCTTCAGGCTTTCTAAGGGCGTTACAGTTTTGAAGGCCATAAAATGCCAAGATGGCACAAACCCCCCCCCCCCAAATGACCCCATTTTAGAAAGTAGACACCCCTAAATTTAGGGGTACACTAGTGAGACTAGGTAATAAATGGCGGGTGCCCTGAAACTATAAAAAAATAACTAACCAACCAGCGTCACCTGTAACAGTTATATGGTGATCACTGGTGAAAGGGTTAACTAGGGGGCAATCAGGGGGCTTTATGCGGTAGTATATGGGGGTCCCTGGCGCTATAAAAAGCTGCGGCGAACCTAAATACCTACCTGCCTAACTAGCGTCACCTGTGACACTAATACAGCGATCAGAAAAACGATCGCTTATTAGGCTGGGTTCACACTGGAGCGATGCGGGAACGCCACGAATGCGCGGCGGGTTCCCGCATCGCATGCCTCCCGGCGGCAGTTCACACTGCCCTATGCGAACTGCTGGGAGTGTCAGTGAAATGTTAATGACACCCCCAGATCAGTTCGCATATCGCAGTGCGATCTGCAAACTTGGATCGCATGGTGTGAACACCCATGCGATCCGATTCTGCTGCGGACCAAAAAAAGGGTCCCGTGCGAGTTTGCGGCGGGTGCGGCGGGTGCGACACGAATTCAGCCATACTATCTGTATAGCTGAACTCGAATCGCACAGAGATCGGATGTGATTTGCACTGCAGTGCGGTGCGAATCACATCCGTTCTCATAAACCGCTGCAATGTGAACCCAGCCTTAGTGACACTGGCGACGGGGGGTGATCACGGGGTTAAACCTTTATTGGGGGGGTTAGGGGGGTACCTTAGAACTAAAGGGGGCTAACCCTAACTGCCCTAACAGTTATTAGTCACAAATGACACCTGCCGGGTGATCAGGGGGTTAAACCTTTATTAGGTAATAAATGGCGGGTGCCCTGAAACTATAAAAAAATAACTAACCAACCAGCGTCACCTGTAACAGTTATATGGTGATCACTGGTGAAAGGGTTAACTAGGGGGCAATCAGGGGGCTTTATGCGGTAGTATATGGGGGTCCCTAGCGCTATAAAAAGCTGCGGCGAACCTAAATACCTACCTGCCTAACTAGCGTCACCTGTGACACTAATACGGCGATCAGAAAAATGATCGCTTATTAGGCTGGGTTCACACTGGAGCGATGCGGAAACGCCGCGAATCCGCGGCGGGTTCCCGCATCGCATGCCTCCCGGCGGCAGTTCACACTGCCCTATGCGAACTGCTGGGAGTGTCAGTGAAATGTTACTGACACCCCCAGATCAGTTCGCATATCGCAGTGCGATCTGCAAACTCGGATCGCATGGTGTGAACACCCATGCGATCCGATTCTGCTGCGGGCCAAAAAAAGGGTCCCGTGCGAATTTGCGGCGGGTGCGGCGGGTGTGGCGGGTGCGGCGGGTGCGGCGAATGGCTGAACTCGAATCGCACAGAGATCGGATGTGATTTGCACTGCAGTGCGGTGCGAATCACATTCGTTCTCATAAACCGCTGCAATGTGAACCCAGCCTTAGTGACACTGGCGACGGGGGGTGATCACGGGGTTAAACCTTTATTGGGGGGGTTAGGGGGGTACATTAGAACTAAAGGGGGCTAACCCTAACTGCCCTAACAGTTATTACAGTCACAAATGACACCAATGCAAAAAAAAAAAAAAAAAAAAAAAAAATGACATTGGTGTCACTGTGACTGGGGGGGCAGGGGTAATTGGGGGGGTGATCGGGGGGTAAAGGGGGGGTGTGAGTGTGCCTGGCATGTTCTACTGTGTGTGGGATGTGTTGGTGCAACTCACTGATCCGCTCTCCTCCGTGTCGGAACGAAAAATACCGACACGGAGGAGAGAATACATCACTTCCTCTCCTGTGTTTACATTACAGGAGAGGAAGTGATGCCACCGGGGATTTCCATTCGTCGGGAGCGATCGCGAGGGGGTGGCCATGAATGAATGGCCGTCCCCTCGTCCGGGATCGCTCCCGAACGAAAACCGACCGCCGCAGGCACCGGGCGGGGGCCCGATCGGGCCCCCGACCCGCGGGAGGCAAATCACGTACATGTACGTGCTTATGCCTGCCCGTGCCATTCTGCCGACGTACATCGGCGTGAGGCGGTCGGCAAGTGGTTTAGTGATCGTCACCAGATTGCGTCTACGCTGCATTGTGTGGGCAGAAAGATCTGCAAAGAAAGACAGTCCTTGCAAGGTGTCGGGTAGTTGGGTCGCATTTCTGGTCACTGCCATACATTTTTCTTTAACATGGAAGTAATGAATACGGGCTATAGTATCTCTTGGAAGTTGTTCAGGAATGTGGCGGGGTTTCGGTAATCTATGAATCCTGTCGATTATCAACTTTTCCTCAGTTAGATCTGGCAGCGCATCTTTCAACACTTTACTTAGGAAGGACACAAGCTCCTGCGGTTTAACTGTTTCGGGGATCCCCCTTATTTTCATATTGTTCCTTCTAGAGCGGTCCTCAAGGTCTGCGACCTTTGACTTCAGCCACTGAATATCATCATCATGGTCATTGTGTGCGTCCACCATTGCATTAAATGTTTCAGTAAATTCGCCCATTTTATTCTCGATATGGGACACTCTGCTGCTGACCCCTTTAACTTCTGATTTACACTGTTTGACCAATTGCAGCATATCTGTGTGGATTGCACCTCTCAGGGTTAACAACATCTCTTTCATAGTAGAATCCATTACTGGGGCGTTATTAGTGGGGAAGGCCGCAATGGCGTCTTTAAATTCCAGGGTATCATCTAGTGCTGCATCTTTACCTTCATAGTCTGAGCCCGCAGGAGATGCATCTGTCATTTTCTGCCTGGCTTTAGCGGGACTATTTGAAGCGGATGAGGCTTGGGAATCCGGGGAACGTTGATTCCGCTCTGCCGCTGGTGATCTATCTCCTCTCCATCCCCCTCTGGCCTGCGGGGAGGACGGACGAGCAGCGCTGGAGCTATGGCCGGCGCCATCTTGGCTGGCGGCGCGGCCTGCACGGGCGAAAAAGTTTGTAAGTTTACCGGGTTCCCTCCGGTCTTTTCTTTTCCGCGGCATGTTCGTTGTGGTCAGCGGTTCCTCCTTGGGCTATTCGTGTGGAAAATCGGTGCCCCACGTTGCTAAGCTTCGCTCCGGAAGGAAGACACGGCGGGAGCTGTGCGCTTATACAGCCATTCACTCCGCCGGCCGGCTCCGCCCTCGCTGCAAATATTTTAATCTTTCAATGCAGCGTATTCTCTTTTTTTTTTAATGCTAGAATAATTAAGTTGCTTTGCTGCTGATATTCATACACAGTTCTGACAAACTGGTTTCTTTATTATTTCTCATGATCTCCTGAATAATATTTTATTTTATTTTTCGGCAGATCTCCTGAATTTTTTTTTTTAAATAGTGATCTCCATAATATTTTTTTTTGTCGTTTTGTGTGTCAAGTTACCACAACACCATTATTATCTTGTATTTTTTAACCTCAAAGAAGTTGGTTAGTGTTGGTGTCCCTTGCTAATTTGGCATTGTATTTTTGAAATGTACCTGCCTACTCAAAAACAAACTGTCCTTTTTGAAGTAAAACACATAGCCAAGTATTTAAAAAAAAAAGTAATTTATTAGGGGTCATAACAAAATAAAGAGAAAGGCAACACTGGATAAACTGTTGAAATTGGTAAAGCCGTTGTACCCCAGGGCTGTTTCTTTACTGTTGTACAGTTAAAAATGGCAAGTTTCAGGTTCGTGAGCACAGTAATCGTTCGTAGTAAACATCATTCGTTCGCCCACTAATATGATGTTTTTGTCAGATGCAGGTTAACTACATTTATTCTTTCTCTTTTTGTATTAAAAGAAGTTTAGTACATTGTTGTCTAGATGGGTTTGTGACTAGAATAAAATGCAAACATGATTCAGTGTAAGGAGAGGACACTCAGCAGCTGTTTACACATCTGGATGCAGAAGCACCAGTGTGGGACACCAGGGCACCTCCAGTGGATACTAGGGGTCTCTACATGTGTGATACTTTACAAAAAAAGGTAAGTATTCCAGCTTTAAGAAAGGGAAAAAAATCATTCCTGTTTCTTGCCTCAAATATCTATGTGCTAAGTATACCTTTTTTTTATTCACATAGGAAAAAAAACTCGGGACATCAGAGGACACCTAAAACACCACACCTCCTAAAGAAGGAGAACTCCCCACACCCTGAAGAAGATGTGGAGGGAGGAGAGGTTCAGAAAATTGGCGAAATAGTGACCACAACAGGTCAGTTTCTGAGACCACTGCTTCAGGTAATAGATGTATGCCTGAATATTTATAATACATGGTGTGTTTTTTTTTTTTAGGGGATGTGGATGTTGTGGAAGAAGAAACTAATTTCACCAGTGCAAGTGCAAGTGCACAGATCCTCATCAGGGGGATAATGGTGTGCAATCGGGAATTAGAGAAGATAAAGGAAAACATCAATGATGTTGAAAAAAGACTCAACAACATTATTGATGTTTTAGGCAGAATGTAAAACACCCAAAAAATTTTACTTTGTCGTTATATTTGACATTTATAACATTTCTAAAGTAATTTGAAGGCCAAATGTTGAAAATGCACACAGTGTGTCAACATGTTTGTGGGTGCAACCCCTCCCTCGCAACTCAAGTAGGTGAGAGGAAGGGGTTGCACCCCCGAAACACGTCCATTGATCCCCCATGATGGGAGCTAGCACATGTTGACATTAGTCATAGGATCAGGAGGGAAATCCACATTTTGACTCCCAATTTGTGTGCATCTTCAAAATTTGGCTTTTACAGTGGTGACATCACCCCATCCGATGAAGGCAAGATCAACACAGTTTGGACATACTAATGTCTCATATGGCCTTCACTTTATCAAAGTTGAACTTTGTAAGTTTCTGAGTTGTATATGTTAAGGTTTTAAACATGCCTGTTTAACGAAAAAAAGGATATTTCTACTGTCAAACATAAAAATGTTATACACCAAAGATGTTGGTTTGTTAAAAAAAAAATTCTAACGCACATGTGAATGTGCTTTGAGTAAAATGTTTTATACTCAACAATGTATGGCTTCTTCTTTCACTGCTCAATACCAGTTTTTGGAGTAACTTTGTGTTTACAGTGGCAATCGTGGTTATTTACTAAAGGCAAATCCACTTTGCACTGAAAGTGCACTTGTAGTGCAAAGTGGAGTTGCTTTTAGTAAATAACCCCCACAATGCTTTAAAATTTGCCCCAATCAGGCCATTTTAGGGACTGAAAAAGCAATTAATTCATGGTGCTGAAAAGGATGATTATTTTTGTAGCGCCCTGCTCCTGATGAGCAGACACTATTATTTTTTGTTCAGATTTAATTGTAGTTTGGCTCAGATTAATTTCTCTAAAAGTTCTGGTTTCTGTACCAGTCCAGCTGGGTTGCACTGATTCCCACTTGACCATAGGTGTCGCTGTCACCGTCAGTGGGTGTGGAACAGCAGCATGCTGGATGCATTGAATGCCACCTCTTGCTCGGAAATAGTTCAGTGGGTGTGGTTTCCCTGCTGTGCATTCTGGGAGAGGGGATTTAAGCTACCGACATCATTTTTTGGGTCTGTTTCGGGGTCCCTGTCTTGGGGTCCGCTATCCCAACTTCATGGCCCTCCTGGCCTGGGGCCTGTGTCGTATGGATCTCTGCCAGCCCGAGGCTTCGCAACTGAGAGTGTAGACCCAGGAATGTCTTGGGACCTGCTGATCCAGGAGTGGTCCTGTGCTGTCTCGCCTGTGGGGAGAAGCCAAGCGACTGGAGAATCCAGGGGAGGACTTCTCAGGTGGAGGACCGAATGCAAGGCTGGTGTCTCTGGAGGAGCCTGGAAACTCAGTTGAAGGACGCAACCCGGATCAATATCCTTACAGTATCGCCGGGTCGGCTGAAAGAATCTGGTACTGTATGGTAGTTCTTCCTAAAACTCTCAAAATCTCTAAGTTCAATTGACAAGTCTGTGGCAGAGACTTTGTTAAGCATCTCATCGGCTGCTAGGTCAAGTGAGTGCAGCCTTTCCGGTGACTGCTGGATCCAGTCTGTGGAGCTGTTTGTCCTCTGGATCTGACTAATACCTCTAACCCGCAATTACTAGGTGCCTGAACTCCCTTTTATCCTCTAACCCTCTATTGAAGGACTGTGTCTTTTGTCTTTCTTTGGTGTTATTCTTAAATAAATCTTCAAAAATGACTAAGTGTCAGATTTATCAGCATTTGGGCTATATTCCAACGGGACCCCCCTAAGACGAGGAGGCGAGCAGGTAAGGTAACAGTAAGCCCCAATAAAACCAGCAGCTCCTTCAGGGGTTAGTGCTATATTTTTTATCATTGATGCATTACATACATTAACAACAACAAAATGTGTATGTATAGCAGACCCACAACATAATAGTTAGCAGAAGAAGAGATTGTCACCTCATGTATCAAATAAATTATGTTTGCACTATTGAAGAAAATGGTCAAAAATAAAAGCCCATTGGAGAACATAGGAGACAGCTAAAAGAAACACAAGCAGTAAATCAAATGAAATATTAGTTCAGTTTATATAAAAAATGTATTTTAAAAATGTTTCACACATTCTCTGGCAGATTAATGGCCACCCTACCCGCAAAGTAATCAACATAACTTTATCTAACTTTGCCGGCGCTTTAGGGGGGGGGGGGGGCAAGCCAGGACAGCCAGCTTCAAGTGCCATCAGAGTTGTATTTGGAAATCCGTCCTCAGCCCCAACTGAGGCCACATAGTTTGTTGCATTTTTTTCAGAGGTAATTGTGTAGAATGCAGCAGGCAAGGACAATATAGTTCAGTTTATATTCCACCATGTGGATTGGTGTCAGAAATAGGTGGAACTGGCTGGCCATTATTCCGAACGCATTCTCCAGGACTCTTCTGGCTATGGCCAGCTGGTAGTTAAAAACCCTCTGCTCCGGGGTGTGGGTCATCATAGGGAATGGCCTTATAAGATGGTCTCCCAGCACAAACGCTTCATCAATGACGAACACAAAAGGAAGACCAGCCACATTGTCTTCCGCAGGTGGCAAGCCCAAGTTACCATGCTGGAGCCGTCTGTAAAACTCCGTCTGGGCGATGACTCCACCATCCGGCCATTCTTCCCCACGTCCGCATACAAAAACTCACCGACACCACCGCCAACATCACAATACTATTAAACCCCTTATAGTTGTAAATGCATTACCCCGAGTTGATGGGGGGGCGATGTGGACGTGCTTCCTATCTATTGTCCCTCCGCAGTTAGGGAAGTCCCACTGCTGAGCAAACTGGGATTAGAGATGGACGAACTTCCGACAGGACGTTTCGCGAACGCGAACGCAGCCGAAAGTTCACGTACCGCAAAGTTTGTGTCGGGCCCCATTGACTTCAATGGCAGGCGAACTTTAAAAACCTACAGGTCATATTTCCAGCCACAAAATAATTACTAGCTGTGCACACATAGTCCCACCACATGGCCACTGACATAACACATGTATGAAGTCAATCTGGGATCGACAACTACAAGCATTCTTTTTTTATATGTGAAATTTTGACAATTCAGGACTCAGGAGCGCATGAAGGCAACGGAGGAGAGGAAAGGTCAGGGTAGGCTATGACGAGGGTGCAGGAGATGATCACCAGCACCGTGATATAGAGCACTGACACCAGCACCGTGATAGAGTGCACTGACATCAGCACCGTGATAGAGTGCACTGACACCAGCACCAAGATATACAGCACTGACACCAGCACCGTGATAGAGTGCACTGACACCAGCGCCGTGATATAGAGCACTGACACCAGCACCGTGATATAGAGCACTGACACCAGCACCGTGATAGAGTGCACTGACACAAGCACCGTGATATATAGAGCACTGACACAAGCACCGTGATATAGAGCACTGATACCAGCACCGTGGTCTGGGGACTGTCGTCAGAATGCTGAGCGGCAGTTGTTGCTACCTCCTCTTTCTGATCCAATGCCAAGAGTGGTCGTGCATCGGAAATGTCTTGATATGGATCAGAAAATAATTCCTGTGACTCAAGCGGAAGGTATATGGTGGTGGTGGTGTTGGTGGTAGTGTCTTTGGGGGTGCACATAGCAGAAAGTGAAGAAGAGGGTGCAGACCGAGAGGATGAGGAGGGTGCAGAACAGTAAGGCTGAGTGAGCCACTCAACCAAGTCTGGTGCGTCCTTTGACGTAATCGCACACACCTTCTGCAATTTGCTACTTTTGACAAGTCTGTTGCTCCTGCCCTACTCCTACCACCCCTGCGGAAGGGCCTGCCTCTTCCTCTGCCTGTCATTTTTTAAATGACCCTGTGACAAAAGTCTCTAGAGAAATGCAGTATGTATGTGGAAGAAGGTATATAACACCTCTCTTCAATCTGTTGTTTTTGGGGGCCACTGGTCTATCACACCAGTTATAATACTTTTTTTTTATTGCGTTTGTCGCTCTCTGTAGTATCGCTGCAGAACCGCTCAGCAGTCACAATGCTGCACAGTGGAAATGCACTATACTATGCTTTCTATATGTGCAAGTATTTTATACATGTATTACACACCTATATACTGCACACCAAATAGTACACCTATTCCAGTCCTTACAAGGACCTTTGTGGACCAAGTAGCTAGTGATTTGCAGACTTTACCTCAGTCCCTACACTGATAAAGGACTGCTGCAGAATAGGGCAGCAATCTGCAGCAGTGCACCACAACCCTCCAAATAGTACACCTATACCAATCCTTACAAGGACTCCACTGCAGCCGTGTTTTATACTGATAAGCGCTTAACCTATTGTACACATGTGAGTTTATTACTTTTATATTTAATTTTTTATAAAAAACGGAATTACACTATTTTTGGTCCCTGTTTTCCTTTATATGTGCCTAACTACTCCTATGGATTTGTATGGCTGGAGATAAAGCACTTCCCAGCACACGAAAGGATTAGCTATATTTGAAATCCCCCTGGAAAACGCACTGCTGAAGGAATCTGCACATATATGCATAAGTTTATGCGATCCTCCAAATGTAAATTTGTGTGGATCCAATAATTCTGGTAAGCGCCCAATTCGCTTGGTGACGGGAACATCACGTGGTTAATGCATGAGTTTTTATGAAGGAGGTGTAAGATATTTCCTGCACACTTGTGGACCACACACGGATATTATACACAAGAGACTCTGTATTTTCTTGTTGGGACTTTCTTTTTTGATTTTTCTTTTTGTTTTGTTTTTGTTTGTTTTTTAATTCTTCTTAGAATCACCTTATAGTCACAGCTATATGTTTATATAGCAATTAATGTTTATATGAGATTTATAGCAAAGTCTTATATGTTATGTGCACTATTTTCACATTGTGAATTTTCACTGAATGTATAGGTATAAGTGTATACATATATGATGTTTTTGTAAGGATGGCATAAACATGCCTGGTTTTTGAAGCGCTACACTTTTATACAACACCAAATAGTACACCTATACCAGTCCTTACAAGGACCTTTGTGGACCAAGTAGCTAGTGATTTGCAGACTGTACCTCAGTCCCTACACTGATAAAGGACTGCTGCAGAATAGGGCAGCAGTCTGCAGCAGTGCACCACAACCCTCCAAATAGTACACCTATACCAATCCTTACAAGGACCTTTGTGGACCAAGTAGCTAGTGATTTGCAGACTGTACCTCAGTCCCTACACTGATAAAGAACTGCTGCAGAATAGGGCAGCAGTCAAGTACAATATTCTTTCTATATTTGGAAGAAAGTATATTATACGTGTACAACCCTATATACTGTGCACCTATACCAGTCCTTAAAAGGACCTTTGTGGACCTAATAGTAATAGCTAGTGATTAAACTGACTGTCCCTGCTGCACACAGCGTCCTGTCCCTCCCTGCACTGACAAAAGACAGGCTGCTGCAATCACCAACACAGCAGTGCACTGAACCCTATATATTGTACACCTATACCAGTCCTTAAAAGGACCTTTGTGGACCTAATAGTAATAGCTAGTGATTAAACTGACTGTCCCTGCTGCACACAGCGTCCTGTCCCTCCCTGCACTGACAAAAGACAGGCTGCTGCAATCACCAGCACAGCAGTGCACTCAACCCTATATACTGTACTACACCTATACCATACCAGTCCTTAAAATGACTTTTGTGGACCTAATAGCTAGCGATTTGTGTCACTACAGTCTCTCCCTGCACCACACAGCACCTTGTCCCTACACTGAAATAAGACAGAATGTAAAATGGCCGCCAGATCAGGTCTATTTATAAGGTAGGGGGAATGTCCACTTGTCTATGTGCTGAAATGTCTCAATTGGCTGTCCTGTACCCCATGATGGATGTGTCATTATGGGTCAAAGTTCTTTCACACTGTAAACACATATGTCCGCCGGAGCGAACAGCGGCAATAGTCCGCCGATTGGGCGAATCGCGAACACGCAAAATTCGCCACTAAACGACCGCCGGGCGAACAGTTCGGCCATCCCTAACTGGGATGCCACAGTCTGCCATTCCTGTGGGTTTGAAGGAAACTGTGGAGTCAAACAAGAAAAAAATAGTACTTTTGCACATAAACATTGCAAGCAGATTAGACACAAACATTCTTGGCCAACATAAGTATAACTTATGAAAAAAACAATCAGCGCCAAAATAAATTACCCGTATTTATCGACGTATAACACGCGCCGGCGTATAACACGCACCCCAAGTTTAGTAGGGAATTTAATAGAAAAAAACTTTTAGGAGGGAAGTTTAAGGAAAAAAAATTACATTTAAATGCCCATCAATGCAGCCTTGTCAGTGTCAATTGCAGCCTTGTCAGTCATTTGCAGCCTTGCATTGCAGCCTTCCATTGCAGCCTTGTCAGTCATTTGCAGCCTTGCATTGCAGCCTTCCATTGCAGCCTTGTTAGTCATTTGCAGCCTTGCATTGCAGCCTTCCATTGCAGCCTTGTCAGTCAATTGCAGCCTTCCATTGCAGCCTTGCCAGTCATTTGCAGCCTTGTCAGTCATTTGCAGTCTTGTTAGTGTGTTTGCCATTTAAAAATGACACCGCCGAGATACAGACCGGATGTCCTGTGTATCTCGGCAGCGCTCGGTAGTTCTCGGACGCTCTCGGCGGCCTTTGGGTATTTTTGCCGGCACTCGGCCGTTCTCTGCTATTTTTTCGGCCGTTTTCGGGTATTTTCGGCCACACTTGGCCTTTCTTGGTGGCTTTCTGAAAGCCAGCGAGAGCGGCCGAGTGCGGCCGAAAATAGCAGAGAATGGCCAAAGATAGCCAAAAATACCCGGAAGCCGCAGAGAGCGACAGAAAGGAATAGAAACAGCGGGGGATCGGCGTATATCACCCCCGATTCATCTGTGTCAATGCTAAATCCACTTACAAGATAAAAACTTTAAAACAGCAAGTCTCAAATCATCACTTCATTTACCGCAAATCTACACTCACGATGCTTCACAGATTTGGCTCCTCCCCTCTAAACGCATATCGGCATCTCATTGGCCTTCATCAGTAGAACACTACTACTACTACTGATGAAGGCCAATGAGATGCCGACATGCGTTTAGAGGGGAGGAGACAAATCTGTAAAGCATTGTACGTATTTATAACAGTAAACTGCGTTTATATAGTAAAATACAAGACTTATAACTCCGTCTGACTGGTTAGATGTTGAATTTTAAAAGCAGCGAACTTCTGTCAGATTAGTAAACCTGTGAGATGAACAGGGATGCCGCTGCTTTTAAAATTCAACATCTAACTAGTCAGACAGAGTTCTAAGTCCTGTATTTCACTATATAAACTCACTTTACTGTTATAAATACGTGTAAAATGCATAACTCCGGTGGGGGTAACAAGATGTCCGCTTTCTCCCTTCTTAGTGTATCCTTACTGTGGACGCATGTGGGGTGTAGCAAGATGGCGGCGACAGAACCTCACTTCTGTAGCAAACTGCGATGGGTCGCCGAATATGTCGTTACACCCCCACTCTTATGTATGCTGTGTATGCTTGCCTTCAGGGCCGTCTTTACTATTGATTGGACCCTGGCCAAAACTTTTCTTGCCTCCCCTCCCCCCATGCAGTTTTGCTCTCCACCTGAGACATACAATAAATAGCAGCTAGACTCAAAATCAGTTTATTGAATCAGATCAGGCAGCTATTGCGATTGGGTGCCAGAGGTTAGTATATCATTACTGCTCACTGACTGGTTGCTAGAGGTTACAGCACACATTACAGCTCACTGATTAGTTGCTAGAGGTTACAGCACATGATTTCTGCTTGTTGAGATTGCTGTACTGTAATATTGCTCACTGATTCGTTGCTAGAGGTTACAGCACATCTCTCTCCTCACTCAAGGGGTCATGCTATACATATGGATGCCGCCTTTATTTACATATCTATGCAGCTATTTACATATGAATGCTGGTTATTTACATGTAAACACAGGGACCGCAGGTGAGTCATCTGTACACAACAATAGGGCAGAGCTGGGCAGCATTTCGTACTGAGATATCAGGACTCATCAAGAGAAAAGGAAATTTAAACTGGGATAGTTGGCAAGTATGAGGCAGCTGCTTTGGGCCCCACAACAATGACAGGGCCCAGGGCAGCTGCCCCTTTTGCCCTGCCTTAAAAACGGCCCTGCTTGCCTTATAGTGTGATGAAACATTGTTGCAGGGGGCATGGCTATCAGTCCATAGTTTGTCAATCAGCAGCTGGCCACACCTAGTCCTGCCCCCTGCTTCCTGGATGGACAGGACTGTTTCTGTTGCTGAAACCCTCCCACTGTGAGCTGCAGTGTCTGCAAGGGGGACCATGTGAAACACAAACGGAGAAACTGGTTCAGTCCGTAAAGGTAAAGAAAGTTTTTAATTTAGTTATGAGACTTCTGAATCGCATAGTAACTACATTTGGGACTTGTTTAGACTGTCATACAGACATACAGGAGCCTTTTATTGTACTTTACACCTCATTCAGAGACAGCATCAGCAGCAAAGAGTCTCTGGAAACTATTTTAAAATCTATTTTGAAAAGTTGGCAAGTTATTGCACTGTTTTTACTGCTGTGCAGAACTAGTCTGTATCTAGATGTCAGATGACTTATAGTAGACCCACAGCCTTATATGCAGCCGCAGCAAGAACCATAATTAGTAGTAACAGAATAAAGGTCAGTCCCAGCTTTTTGTTACTCTAGATCTACTGAGATAGAGGTGATTACCGCCACAGACCCTGCTGAGTGGGCGACTTAGAGAGCAGCGATTTGCCATCCGCTTCCAAACTGCATTTTGCTCTCCAGTCAGGAGCAGAGTGACATTGGCCCGGTCTGTCATTCTGGGGACTCTGCCAGGACGATGTTGTCAAGCTTTCAAAGCCATAATACATGGGAATGGAGCTAAATGTAGGCAATAAATAGAACAAAATCTGTCGTACAAATGTGCTCATTGTTTATATAATATAATGAATTATAATATAAGGTATGTAATATGTTCTGTGTATATATATATATATATATATATATATATATATATATATACATACACAGAACATATTACATACCTTATATTATTATTTATTCTATGATATAAACAATGAGCACATTTGTACAACAGATTTGTGTATATATATACAGTATATATATATATATATATATATATATATATATATACCGGTATATATATCGGGTAAAATAATTTATCCTTCCTATCGTGTTTTTGGGGTGATGTGCAGTGTCATTTGACCTCCAAACATGGTGTGTATTATGGCATCCAAAGAGTTCATTTTTGGTCTCTTCTGACCAGACTATATTCTCACAGTATTTTACAGGCTTGTTTAAATGTTGTGCAGCAAACTTTAAATGAGCTTCAACATGCTTTTTTCCTCAGCAATGGATTCTTGCATGGGGAGCGTGCATACAGGCTATGGCGGTTGAGTGCATTACTTATTGTTTTCTTTTAAACAATTGTACCTGCTAATTTCAGGTCTTTCTGAATCTCTCCACAAGTGGTCCTTGGCTCTTGGACAACTCTTCTGATAATTCTTTTCACTCCTCTGTCTTGCGTGGTTTGTTTATGGTGAAATTATGTTCTTTCCACTTCTGGCCCCTACAGTCACTGGAACATTCCGAAATCCTTCTGTAACCTATGTCATCAGTATGTTTTGCAGCAATAAGGTTGCAAAGGTCTTGGGAGAGCTCTTTGCTTTTTACTTTTTATCATGTTTGTGACACCTTGGTAATGAGACACCTTTTTTATGGGCCATCAGTTGGGACTGAACCAGCTGATGTTAAAGGGGTTGTAAAACCTTGCTTAACCTCTACAGATATGCGCTATAGCTGAATAGCTACAGAGCGGACCTGCTTTTCCGGGATGACGTCTATTGACGTCGTCCCCTGCCCGAGCGGCCTGCACGCCCAATGCAGATCAGAGTAAGCGGTAAATCCCGACCCCTTACCACGTGATCAGCTGTCAACCAATGTCAGCCAATGACAGCTGATCACGTTAATCGGCTATTTTTTCTCCACGCGCTGACAGTGGCCGTGATCGGGAATGATGTCTAGCTAGCTGCTGCAGATCCTTAGTGCCCACCTGTGCCCCCTGCCAGTGCTACCTAGCAGTAGGCGTCAGTGCCACCTACCAATGTCCACCAGTGCCACCCATCAGTGCCCACAGTGCCACCTATCAGTGCCACCTACCAGTGCCTCAACAAAGGTGGCACTGATGTGCAGCACTGATCAGTGCCCATCAGTGTCACCTACCAGTGCCCATCAGTGCCCATCAATGCCACCTATCGGTGCCCATCAGTGCCACCCATCAGTGCTACCTATCAGTGCCCATCAGTGCCATCTATCAGTGGTACCTATCAGTGCCCATCCATGCCACCCATCCGTGCCACCCATCAGTGCCCATCAGTACCACCTTAACTGTGCCTATCAGTGCCCATCAGTGCAGCCTATCAGTGCTCACCAGTGCAGCCTATCAGTACCCACCAGTGCCGCCTCATCAGCACATATCAATGAAGGAGAAAAACTACCTGTTTGCTAAATTTTATAACAACCTATGAAAAGGGGTTTGTTTTTTTCAAAATTTTCCATTTTGTTTGTTTGTTTAGCAAAAAATAAAAAACCGAGATTGTGACACCGGAGGTGGGGAGGGTTCCGATCAGTGGAAGTTCCACTTTAGAGTGGAACCCCGCTTTAAAAAAATAAAAATAACAAACATATCATACTTACTCCACTGGACAGTGGAGGTAAATATGACATGTTTGTTATTTAAAAAAACAAAACACAAAGCTTTACAATCACTTTAAGGTGAAAAAACACGAGGGTTTACAACCCCTTTCATTTGCACTGACAAGGGGTAGGCTTGCTTACTAATTACTGCTAGATTTCAGCTGGTGTTTTGGCTTTCCATGCCTTTTTTGCACCTCCCTTTCTTTATGTGTTCAAGACTTTTTCCCTATGACATTCCATTTTATTACACATAACTTCATTTCTAGTGATGGACGAACTTCCGACGGGACGTTTCGCGAAAGCGAAATGCGAACGGACCCAAACGTTCGCGAAACCGAACGTTCGCCGCGGGCCCCATTGACTTCAATGGGAGGCGAACTTTGCAAACCTTCATGTCGAATTTGCGGCCACGTGGTAATTATTAGGGGGTAAAACGTAGTCCCACCATCTGGACAATGACATAATACATGTATGAGGTGAATTTGGGATCGATAACTACAAGCATTTTTATTTTATTTGGGAAATTGTTCTAACAATTCAGGACTATGGAGCTAATGAAGGCAATGGAGGAGAGGGAAGGTCAGGGACCAGGGTAGGCAAAGAAGAGGGTGCAGGAGATGATCACCAGCAGCGTGACATACCGGAATGACACATGCACCGTGATAGAGGCATCTGACAGCAGCACCGTAATACAGAGCACTGACAGCAGCACCGTGACATACAGCGCTGACAGCAGCACCGTGACAT
Source organism: Lithobates pipiens (assembly GCF_037356315.1). Classification (NCBI taxonomy): domain Eukaryota; kingdom Metazoa; phylum Chordata; class Amphibia; order Anura; family Ranidae; genus Lithobates; species Lithobates pipiens. The sequence goes on along the minus strand of NW_027507758.1, from coordinate 83,221,874 downwards.
ACAGCGCTGACAGCAGCACCGTGACATACAGCGCTGACAGCAGCACCGTGACATACAGCGCTGACAGCAGCACCGTGACATACAGCGCTGACAGCAGCACCGTGACATACAGCGCTGACAGCAGCACCGTGACATACAGCGCTGACAGCAGCACCGTGACATACAGCGCTGACAGCAGCACCGTGACATACAGCGCTGACAGCAGCACCGTGACATACAGCGCTGACAGCAGCACCGTGACATACAGCGCTGACAGCAGCACCGTGACATACAGCACTGACAGCAGCACCGTAAGCAGCCCCAGGAGGAAGTCAGCACAGCACAGGGATGGTGTGATCCCCTCATAATAAGAACCCCCAGGAGGAAGTCAGCACAGCACAGGGATAGTGTGATCCCTTCATAATAAGAACCCCCAGGAGGAAGTCAGCACAGCACAGGGATATCATAAGCAGCCCCAGTAGAAATATGACACCGCTCAACCTCTTCAAAGAGGAGGGTAGGGGCATATAGTACGGTGTGCTTTTTTGGGTCAAGGAAGTGAGCCAAATGAATTAAGAAGGTCTGTGTGCTTGATTAAAAAAATAGTTTATAGACATATACATGGTCTACTGGTCACATGTGTTGAATTCCTCCGAGATCCATGCCTCATTCATTTTTAGAAATGTGAGGTAGTTAACACTGTGGTGAGCTAGGCGAGTACGCTTATCGGTCACAATCCCCCCTGCTGCGCTGAACGTCCTTTCGGACAGGACACTGGATGAGGGGCAAGCCAACAGTTCGATTGCAAATTGGGCAAGCTCTGGCCAGAGGTCAAGCCTGCCCACCCAGTAGTCTAGGGGTTCATCACTCCTCAGAGCGTCCACATCGGCCGTTAACCCAATGTAGTCGGACACCTGACGGTCTAGGCGTTCCCTGATGCTGGATCCGGATGACACCTGTCGATGGGTCGGCTGAAAGAATGACCTCATATCCGAAGTCACCAACACATCTTCAAACCGGCCTCTTCTTGCAGGCGCTGTTGGATTGGTACCCGCAAATCCTTCTCTGGGAGTGGGAATTGCTCCTCTGCCAGCGCACGCAAAAGCAGAATGCAGCATTTCTCGAAGCAAGGCCTGGAAGTGCTGCATTCTGACAGCCCTCTGCGACGGCGGTAACATTTCCGCCATTTTGTGTTTGTACCGGGGGTCTAAGTACGTTGCCACCCAGTACTGGTCCTTGACCCTCATGCTTTTTATACGGGGGTCCCTATTAAAACACTGGAGCATGAAGGCCCCCATTTGCACTAAAGTGGAAGCGGTGTGGTGGCCTGGCTCCTGCTCATCATCCAGGATAATGTCGTCCTCTTCATTCTCCTCTCCCCATCCTCGCACAACAGGGATCCCAGAAAGGTTTAAAGCATGCTCTTCTTGCTCCTGCTCATCCGCCCCGGCACCATCCTCCTCTGACTCCTCATCAGACTCCTGTTGTTGACTTGTCTCAGATAGAGTAGCCCCCCCTGGGAATTCATCCAGCATTGCGACTTCCTCATCTTCCCGCTCCTGCTCCTCCACAGCCTGATCAATGACACGACGCAATGCACGCTCCAGAAAGAAGGCATAAGGTACCATGTCACTGATGGCGCCATGGCTGCGACTGACCAGTTTGGTGATCTCCTCAAATGGCCGCAGAAGTCTGCATGTGTCGCGCATGAGCAGCCACTGGCGCGGTGAAAAAAAACCCAGCTCCCCAGAACCGTTTCTTTCGCAGAGTTCATACAGGTAGACGTTAACTGCACGTTTCTGCTGGAGCAGCCTATCAAGCATATAGAAGGTTGAGTTCCATCGCGTCGGGCAATCGCAAATAAGACGTCTGACCGGCAGATGGTGTCGCCGCTGAATGTCAGCAAGGCGAGCCATGGCCGTGTAAGATCTTCTGAAATGGGCCGAGATTTTCCTTGCCTGCCGCAAGATGTCCTGGACCCCAGGGTATTTGACAAGGAATCGCTGCACGACCAAGTTTAAGACGTGTGCCATGCACGGCACGTGCGTGATTTTGCCCTGTTTCAATGCGCTAAGCAGATTGGCACCGTTGTCACACACCACTTTACCAACTGTCAAATTGAGCGGTGTTAGCCACTCATCTGCCTGTGAACGCAAAGCTGAAAGGAGTGCCGGGCCAGTGTGGCTCTTTGCTTCCAGGCACAACAGACGCAGCACGGCATGGCAACGTCTCACCTGGCATGTGGAATAGGTTCTGGGGAGCTTGGGCGGTGCAGTGGAAGAGACGCTAGCAGCGGAAAAGGAGGAGGCAGCTGAGGAGGAGAGGGAGGAGGATGGAGTAGGAGGAGGAGAAGAAGAGTCAGGCCTGCATGCAATCCGTGGCGGTAAAACCAAATCTACACGGGTGCCACGGGTTACATGCTTGACGGCCGTCAGAAGGTTCACCCAGTGGGCAGTAAAACTGATATACCTTCCCTGCCCGTGTTTGCTAGACCACGTGTCTGTGGTCAGATGTATCTTGGCACCGACACTGTGTGCCAGAGATACATTCACTTGCCGCTGAACATGGCCATATAGCTCTGGGATGCCCTTCTCTGAGAAATACTTCCTTCCTGGGACCTTCCATTGTGGTGTTCCAATGGCCACAAATTTGCGAAAGGCCTCCGAGTCCACCAGTTTATATGGCAGTAGTTGGCGGGCTATGAGTTCTGACAAGCCAGCCGCCAACCGTTGGGCAAGAGGGTTATCCGGCGTCATCATTTTTTTACGCTCAAACATTAGGCCCACGGAAGCCTGCCTTTTTGCAGAAAAATGTGAGCTTGGCGTGATGGAAGGTGGAGTGGAGGACAATTGTGAGGAGAGAGGAGAAGGAGAAGTAGAAGACGAGGCTGGACGGTGAGAGCCTGCAGTGTGGCTTTGTGTGTTCCGTTGCTCCCACTGGGCTCGGTGATGGCTGCTCATGTGCCTTCTTAAGGCGGTCGTCCCTAGGTGAGTATTGGGCTTACCGCGACTAACGCGTTGACTGCAAAGATTGCAGATGGCAACGCTATTGTCAGCAGCGGACACGTTAAAAAAAGCCCACACTGCGGAGCCATGTGCCGGTGTCCTGGGAGCGCCAGATGTGACCGTACATGGTCGATGACTCGCTCCTGATACATTTGCAGTCTGCTTTGTCCCTGCTGTGCAATGTAAGTCATTGCTGCTTCTCCTCCCTATCTGCTGGTCCATATCTCCCTCTGAACTCCCCTCCTCTTCCTCTCTTGTGGGCACCCACGTGACATCACTAGACACGTCATCATCAACGTCACCTTCCCCACCGCTATAAGTAGAGATCTCGGAGTAGGCAGCAACACCGGGGACCAACCTCCTCCTTGGGCTGATCTGGGTACTGGCGTCAGACTGCTGAGTAGCGCTTGTTGCTACCTCCTCTTCCTGATCCAATACCAAGAGTGGCTGCGCATCAGAAATGTCCTCTTGATATGGATCGGAAAATAATTCCAGTGACTCAAGCGGAAGGTATGTGGTGGTGGTGGTGGTGGTCGTGTTGTTGGTGGTAGTGTCTTTGGGGGTGCACATAGCAGAGAGTGAAGAAGAGGGTGCAGATCGAGAGGATGAGGAGGGTGCAGAAGAGTAAGGCTGAGCGAGCCACTCAACCAAGTCTGGTGCATCCTTTAAAGTAATTGAACGCACCTTCTGCAACTTCCCACTTTGGCTCAAGCCTGTTGCTCCTGCCCTACCCCTACCACCCCTGCGGAAGGGCCTGCCTCTTCCTCTGCCTTTTTTTAAATGACCCTGTGACAAAACTCTTAGTCCCTATACCGATGAAGGACTGCTGCAGTATAGGGCAGCGGTCAGCAGTGGTGCACGTCAACCCTATCTATTGTGGACCGATAGCGGTCCTTACAGAACAGCAGACTGTACCGCACTCAAGCCTATGTACCGTAGCACCCTATACCAAGTTACCAGTCCTTATAAGAACTTTTGTGGAACAAGCAGGTTGTGTGTTAGTGATTAGCAGACTGTACGTCAGTCCCTATACCGCTGAAGGACTGCTGCAGTATAGGTGAGCGGTCAGCAGTGGTGCACGTCAACCCTATCTATTGTGGACCGATAGCGGTCCTTACAGAACAGCAGACTGTACCGCACTCAAGCCTATGTACCGTAGCACCCTATACCAAGTTACCAGTCCTTATAAGAACTTTTGTGGACCAAGCAGGTTGTGTATTAGTGTTTAGCAGACTGTACGTCAGTCCCTATACCGCTGAAGGACTGCTGCAGTATAGGGCAGCGGTCAGCAGTGGTGCACGTCAACCCTATCTATTGTGGACCGATAGCGGTCCTTACAGAACAGCAGACTGTACCGCACTCAAGCCTATGTACCGTAGCACCCTATACCAAGTTACCAGTCCTTATAAGAACTTTTGTGGAACAAGCAGGTTGTGTATTAGTGTTTAGCAGACTGTACGTCAGTCCCTATACCGCTGAAGGACTGCTGCAGTATAGGGCAGCGGTCAGCAGTGGTGCACGTCAACCCTATCTATTGTGGACCGATAGCGGTCCTTACAGAACAGCAGACTGTACCGCACTCAAGCCTATGTACCGTAGCACCCTATACCAAGTTACCAGTCCTTATAAGAACTTTTGTGGAACAAGCAGGTTGTGTGTTAGTGATTAGCAGACTGTACGTCAGTCCCTATACCGCTGAAGGACTGCTGCAGTATAGGTGAGCGGTCAGCAGTGGTGCACGTCAACCCTATCTATTGTGGACCGATAGCGGTCCTTACAGAACAGCAGACTGTACCGCACTCAAGCCTATGTACCGTAGCACCCTATACCAAGTTACCAGTCCTTATAAGAACTTTTGTGGACCAAGCAGGTTGTGTATTAGTGTTTAGCAGACTGTACGTCAGTCCCTATACCGCTGAAGGACTGCTGCAGTATAGGGCAGCGGTCAGCAGTGGTGCACGTCAACCCTATCTATTGTGGACCGATAGCGGTCCTTACAGAACAGCAGACTGTACCGCACTCAAGCCTATGTACCGTAGCACCCTATACCAAGTTACCAGTCCTTATAAGAACTTTTGTGGAACAAGCAGGTTGTGTGTTAGTGATTAGCAGACTGTACGTCAGTCCCTATACCGCTGAAGGACTGCTGCAGTATAGGTGAGCGGTCAGCAGTGGTGCACGTCAACCCTATCTATTGTGGACCTATAGCGGTCCTTACAGAACAGCAGACTGTACCGCACTCAAGCCTATGTACCGTAGCACCCTATACCAAGTTACCAGTCCTTATAAGAACTTTTGTGGACCAAGCAGGTTGTGTATTAGTGTTTAGCAGACTGTACGTCAGTCCCTATACCGCTGAAGGACTGCTGCAGTATAGGGCAGCGGTCAGCAGTGGTGCACGTCAACCCTATCTATTGTGGACCGATAGCGGTCCTTACAGAACAGCAGACTGTACCGCACTCAAGCCTATGTACCGTAGCACCCTATACCAAGTTACCAGTCCTTATAAGAACTTTTGTGGACCAAGCAGGTTGTGTATTAGTGTTTAGCAGACTGTACGTCAGTCCCTATACCGCTGAAGGACTGCTGCAGTATAGGGCAGCGGTCAGCAGTGGTGCACGTCAACCCTATCTATTGTGGACCGATAGCGGTCCTTACAGAACAGCAGACTGTACCGCACTCAAGCCTATGTACCGTAGCACCCTATACCAAGTTACCAGTCCTTATAAGAACTTTTGTGGACCAAGCAGGTTGTGTATTAGTGTTTAGCAGACTGTACGTCAGTCCCTATACCGCTGAAGGACTGCTGCAGTATAGGGCAGCGGTCAGCAGTGGTGCACGTCAACCCTATCTATTGTGGACCGATAGCGGTCCTTACAGAACAGCAGACTGTACCGCACTCAAGCCTATGTACCGTAGCACCCTATACCAAGTTACCAGTCCTTATAAGAACTTTTGTGGAACAAGCAGGTTGTGTGTTAGTGATTAGCAGACTGTACGTCAGTCCCTATACCGCTGAAGGACTGCTGCAGTATAGGTGAGCGGTCAGCAGTGGTGCACGTCAACCCTATCTATTGTGGACCGATAGCGGTCCTTACAGAACAGCAGACTGTACCGCACTCAAGCCTATGTACCGTAGCACCCTATACCAAGTTACCAGTCCTTATAAGAACTTTTGTGGACCAAGCAGGTTGTGTATTAGTGTTTAGCAGACTGTACGTCAGTCCCTATACCGCTGAAGGACTGCTGCAGTATAGGGCAGCGGTCAGCAGTGGTGCACGTCAACCCTATCTATTGTGGACCGATAGCGGTCCTTACAGAACAGCAGACTGTACCGCACTCAAGCCTATGTACCGTAGCACCCTATACCAAGTTACCAGTCCTTATAAGAACTTTTGTGGAACAAGCAGGTTGTGTGTTAGTGATTAGCAGACTGTACGTCAGTCCCTATACCGCTGAAGGACTGCTGCAGTATAGGTGAGCGGTCAGCAGTGGTGCACGTCAACCCTATCTATTGTGGACCGATAGCGGTCCTTACAGAACAGCAGACTGTACCGCACTCAAGCCTATGTACCGTAGCACCCTATACCAAGTTACCAGTCCTTATAAGAACTTTTGTGGACCAAGCAGGTTGTGTATTAGTGTTTAGCAGACTGTACGTCAGTCCCTATACCGCTGAAGGACTGCTGCAGTATAGGGCAGCGGTCAGCAGTGGTGCACGTCAACCCTATCTATTGTGGACCGATAGCGGTCCTTACAGAACAGCAGACTGTACCGCACTCAAGCCTATGTACCGTAGCACCCTATACCAAGTTACCAGTCCTTATAAGAACTTTTGTGGACCAAGCAGGTTGTGTATTAGTGTTTAGCAGACTGTACGTCAGTCCCTATACCGCTGAAGGACTGCTGCAGTATAGGGCAGCGGTCAGCAGTGGTGCACGTCAACCCTATCTATTGTGGACCGATAGCGGTCCTTACAGAACAGCAGACTGTACCGCACTCAAGCCTATGTACCGTAGCACCCTATACCAAGTTACCAGTCCTTATAAGAACTTTTGTGGAACAAGCAGGTTGTGTGTTAGTGATTAGCAGACTGTACGTCAGTCCCTATACCGCTGAAGGACTGCTGCAGTATAGGGCAGCGGTCAGCAGTGGTGCACGTCAACCCTATCTATTGTGGACCGATAGCGGTCCTTACAGAACAGCAGACTGTACCGCACTCAAGCCTATGTACCGTAGCACCCTATACCAAGTTACCAGTCCTTATAAGAACTTTTGTGGAACAAGTGAGTTGTGAATGTTTAGCAGACTGCAGCAGAAGGGCAGCAGTCAAGTATAATATCCTTTCTATATTTGGAAGAAAGAATATTATACATGTACAAGCCTATTACTGTACCACTGATACCAGTCCTGAAAAGAACCTTTGTGGAACTAATAATAACAGCAAGTCTTTAAAATTACCCTCACTGCCTGACAACACTGCTTCCTTCCTGTCCCTATACAAATTGGCAAAAAAAGAGAACGATTAGTGGTTACTGGAACAGCTCTTTTGTGGACCTTGATAGTAACAGCTAATGATGATGATGATGATGATGATGATGAAAGACTAATCTGGCTGTCCCTGTAGCATACACCGTCCTTTCCCTTTCTCTAAACTAACAAAAGACACTCAGGCTGCTGCAAGAATCAGCAGCACAGCAAACCTATCAACACCTAACACCTATACCAGTCCTGAAAAGAACTTTTGTGTACCAAATAGCTAGTGGTTTATCTCTCCCTACTCCACACAGGAACCTGTCCCTATCGTAACAGAAGAAAGAATGTAAAATGGCCACCGGATCGGGTGTATTTATAGGTTAGGGGGAATGTACAAGTGTCCATGTGCTGTCATGTCTCAATTGGCTGTCCTGTATCACATGATAAACGTGTCACCAAAGGTTAAAGTTCTTGTATACATTAAACACGTAAGTCCGCCGCGGCGAACGACGGAAAAAGGCGTTCGAACGTGCGGACCGCGAATGTCGGAAATTCGCCGCGAAACGACCGCCGGGCGAACCGTTCGGCCATCACTATTCATTTCTGAACTTGTTTGTTTTGGTTTCCTTGTTTGTACGGATTGCATGGGTCGTTACCGACATGTGGTGAAAATTTCATGTCAATAGCACCTTTAGAAATATATTTACCTAGAAAAATGGTGACGTGTTCAATACTCATTTTACCCGCTGTATACAGTATCTCACAAAAGTTAGTACACCCCTCAAATTTTTCTAAATATTTTATTACCGTATTTATCGGCTTATAACACGCGCCTGCGTATAACAAGTTTAGGGGGGAATTTTAAAGAAAAATTTTTTTAGGAGGGAAGTTTAACCACTTGCTTACTGGGCACTTAAACCCCCCTCAGTCCCAGACCAATTTTCAGCTTTCAGTGCTCTCACATTTTGAATGAAAATTACTCAGTCATGCAACACTGTAACCAAATGATTTTTTTGTCCTTTTCTTCATACCAATAGAGCTTTCTTTTGGTGGTATTTGATCACCTCTCGGTTTTTTATTTTCTGCGCTATAAATGAAAAAAGACCGAAAATGTTGAAAAAAAAAATGAATTTTTCTTTGTTTCTGTGACAAAATTTAGCAAATTAGCAATTTTTCTTCATAAATTTTGGCCACAATTTATACTACTACACATCTTTGGTAAAACTAACCCAAATTTTTGCATATTATATGATCTGTGTGAAATTTATAGAGTCTACAAGCTATGGTGCAAATCATAAAGATTTGCAAAAAAAGATCACATCTGATGTACTAAGGCCTATCTCCATTCTTGAGACCCTAACAAGCCAGGAAAGTACAAATGCCCCCCAAATGACCCCTTTTTGGAAAGTAGACATTCCAATGTAATTAGTAAGAGGCATGGTTAGTTATTTTAAGTTGTCATTTTTTCCCACAATTCTTTGCAAAATTACGATTTTTTTTTTTTTCCCACAAAATTTTCATTGTAATAGCTTATTTCTCCCACACGGAATGTGCATACCACAAATAACACCCCAAAATACATTCTTCTACTCCTCCTGAGTATAACGATACCACATGTGTGAGACTTTCGCACAGCCTGACCACATACAGAGGCCTAATTTTGAAGTAGCACCTTCAGGCATTCTAGGAGCATAAATTACACATTTCATTTCTCAACCACCTATAACAGTTTTGAAGGCCCTGGAACACCAGGGCAATGGAAACGTCCAGAAAATGACCCCATTTTGGAAAGCTAACACCCCAACGTATAATCTATGAGGCATAATGAGTCTTTTTAATGGTTCATTTTTTTCCAGAAGTTTTCGGAAAATGTGGAAAAAAATGAAAACGCATTTTTTTTTACACAAAGTTGTTCGTTTATAAGATATTTCCAACGCATAGCATTTACATAGCAAAAATAACACCCCAAAATACGTTCTACTACTCCTCCTGAGTATAACGATACCACATGTGTGAGACTTTTACACAGCCTGACCACATACAGAGGCCTCATTTTGAAGTAGCACCTTCAGGCATTCTAGGAGCATAAATTACACATTTCATTTCTCAACCACCTATTACAGTTTTGAAGGCCCTGGAACACCAGGGCAATGGAAACGTCCAGAAAATGACCCCATTTTGGAAAGCTAACACCCCAACGTATAATCTATGAGGCATAATGAGTCTTTTCAATGGTTCATTTTTTTCCAGAAGTTTTCGGAAAATGTGGAAAAAAATGAAAACGCATTTTTTTTTTACACAAAGTTGTCCGTTTATAAGATATTTCCAACGCATAGCATTTACATAGCAAAAATAACACCCCAAAATACATTCTACTACTCCTCCTGAGTATAACGATACCACATATGTGAGACTTTTACACAGCCTGACCACATACAGAGGCCTAATTTTGAAGTAGCACCTTCAGGCATTCTAGGAGCATAAATTACACATTTCATTTCTCAACCACCTATTACAGTTTTGAAGGCCCTGGAACACCAGGGCAATGGAAACGTCCAGAAAATGACCCCATTTTGGAAAGCTAACACCCCAACGTATAATCTATGAGGCATAATGAGTCTTTTCAATGGTTTATTTTTTTCCCGAAGTTTTCGGAAAAAAATTTTTTACACAAAGTTGTCCGTTTATAAGATATTTCCAACACATAGCATTTACATAGCAAAAATAACACCCCAAAATACATTCTACTACTCCTCCTGAGTATAACGATACCACATGTGTGAGACGTTTATACAGCCTGGCCACATACAGAGGCGCAACATGCAAGAAACACCGTCGGCGTTCCAGGGACACATAGCCTGCACATACCAAGAATTACACCCCCAAATACATTATGCTGAGCAAAGGGTAAAGAAAAGATTACCTGTGGTTTTAGAAGCGCAGTTGTCCACAGGAGGATATCACTGGTCCAGGCAGCAGGCAGGGACTTGGTCAGCAACAGCGAACACAGTTTTTTAGGCAGCAGGCAGGGATACTGTCCATATTACAGTCCAGGGTTAGTGCAGAGATGTCAGCAGTGCCAAAAATATTGGTCCTGGTAGTAGGCAGGTCCTTGTGGTGTGGTCAGTGCGGCATGATGGCAGTAAGTCCTACAGGCAGCAAACAGAAGTAGAGCCTCGTTCAGGACAGAATGGGGATAGGGGTAGAGGCTTCTCCCTCCCAAATCTCTTTGAAGCCTCCGAGTCTCCAGACCCTAATCTAGGAATAAGAAAACAAAGAAAATTGTTTTCTTCTTCCAGAAAAACTATACTGGAGCCCCTCACATATGTGAGACCCCGTGTTGAATCCCACTAGTCCAGTTGCAGAATACAAGATCAGTCCAAGAGGCAGGCAAATATCGTGGTCAAACAGTCCAAGGCCAGTTCCAGATCAGGCAGAGATATGTACAGAATCGTTAGACAGAAGCATGGTCGAATAACAGTCCAGGGTCAGTTCCAGATCAGGCAGAGGTATGTACAGAATCGTTAGGCATAAGAGTGGTCAAATAACAAGCCAGGATCAGTTACAGAGCAGGCAGTGGCATAAGGGGTGTGAAGGTGTATGAAGGCAGGAACTGAGGATTATGTTTACCATACTTCACTAAAAATTTATTGAAGTATGGTAACGCCGAAAACAGTCGCCTATACAGAGGCCTGGTTGGGAAGGACATTGTGCACAATAATAAGATGTGTCTCTTCTGACTCCTGCTTTGGTACACACCTTACATCTTTTTTGGCATCTTTTGCCTGTTGGTGTGGGGGGGATTTTATCCGGAAAGTGGCGCTCGGAGAGTCGACTAACAACGTCTGATCTGATATTTTCTGGTGGGCCGTTTGGGAAAATAAGGGCTGTGAAAACTTCCTCCTGGTAGCCAAAGAAACGTTTGGGGTTTTGGGTGGCGTTGCGGTAAATGACATATGAATTATAAATGGCCAATTGAAAAAAATAAATTGCTACTTTTTTGTACCAATGGTATGTCCGTCTTGTGACCAGATATGGTTCCATCATTTGGTCGTTGAAGTCGACTCCTCTCATGAACAAATTATATTCGGAAATGCATTTGGGTTTCTTTACGGGGCCATTCCTTCTGGGGATTTCCACGAAGGTATCGTTGTGGATAGAAGATAACATGTACACATCCCTTCTGTCCCTCCACTTCACTGCCAGAACCTCCTTGTTTCTTAGACTTGCGGTTTCTCCTTTCCGCAGCTTCTTGTTCACCAGACTTTGAGGAAAGCCCTTCCGATTCTTTTTTACAGTGCCACATGCTGGCGTCTTCTTCTGGTGAAGGTTGTGGAACAGGGGCAGAGATGTGTAGAAGTTATCTACATAGAGGTGGTAGCCTTTATCCAGTAGGGGGTATATGAGGTCCCAAACAATTTTTCCGCTGGATCCCAAGTAGTCCGGACAATTAGGGGGCTGTAGCTGGGTGTCCTTCCCTTCGTACACCTTGAAGGAATATGTGTACCCTGTGGCTCGGTCACATAATTTGTAGACCTTCACCCCATAGCGGGCCCTTTTGCTGGGCATAAATTGCTTCATTCTAAGCCTGCCACTAAATTTAATAAGGGACTCATCCACACATATGTGTTCGTCCGGGGTAAACAATTTGGGGAATATTTCTGAAAAATAATTTAGTATTGGTCGAATTTTGTAAAGGCGGTCATAATTTGGATCATTTCGTGGAAGGCACTGGGAATTGTCACTGAAATGTAAGAACCTCAGGATCATCTGATATATGGTTCTGGGCATTACCGCGGAGAAGAGCGGTGAGTGGTGGAGGGGGTGGGTTCACCAGTAGGTACGTAATTGATTTTTTTTGTTGAGTCCCATATTAAATGTGAGGCCTAAAAAAAGCTTGAACTCCTCCACCGTTAGGTCTCTCCATTCGTAGGGACGGGCATAATAGGAGGTCGGATTTTGAAAAATAAATTGTTGTGCATACAGGTTGCACTGGGCCACAATTGACGCCAACATGTCCTCCGTAAAAATTAAATTAAAAAAATCTATAGGCGTAAAATTCTCCGTGTCCACCTGGACTCCTGGCTGGGCGGTGAAAGGGGGAACATTGGCCTCTCCTGAATTAGGAGGAAGCCACAAGGGGTTCTGAAGGGCATAGGGAAGGCCAGCATGGCTCCTAACCCTTTGGGGCTGAGATGACACCCCACTGGTACTTGGCCTTTCTTGCTGGGGCACTGCGGTGCTGGTGGACGGCATTGCGGTGCTGGTGGACGGCACTGCGGTGCTGGTGGACGGCACTGCGGTGCTGGTGGACGGCACTGCGGTGCTGGTGGACGGCACTGCCTCACTAGAACGCCTTCGCTTGATGGGCCGGATATCTTCCTCCTCGGATTCATCAGTCAGTGTTTCACTGCTGAGGACTGGCTCATAATTTACGTTGGCTTCAGAATCCGAATCCGAAAAGGAATCTGAAGAGGAGAGCTCCCCGTTGCTCTCGTCAGCCGCGGAAATAATTTGGTACGCCTCCTCAGCGGAAAAGACACGTTTAGCCATGGTAGCACTGATGGGCACTGATGAGGTGGCACAGATGGGCGCTTTTGAGGTGGCACAGATGGGCGCTTTTGAGGTGGCACAAATGGGCACTGATGGGTCGGCACAGATGTGCACTGATTTATTGCACAGATGTGCAGATTTATTGCACGGATGTGCACTGCTGAGGCGGCAGATGGGCACTGCTGAAGCGGCAGATGGGCACTGCTGAGGCGGCACAGATGGGCACTGCTGAGGCGGCACAGATGGGCACTGCTGAGGCGGCAGATGGGCACTGATGGGTCGGCACAGATGTGCACTGATTTATTGCACGGATGTGCACTGCTGAGGCGGCAGATGGGCACTGCTGAGGCGGCAGATGGGCACTGCTGAGTCGGCACAGATGGGCACTGCTGAGTCGGCAGATGGGCACTGATAGGTCGGCACAGATGTGCACTGATTTATTGCACGGATGTGCACTGATAAGGCAGCAGATGGGCACAGATGGGCACTGCTGAGGCGGCACAGATGGGCACTGCTGAGGCGGCACAGATGGGCACTGCTGAGGCGGCACAGATGGGCACTGCTGAGGCACAGATGGGCACCGATTGGTACAGATGGGCACCGATTGGCACTGACGGGCACTGGCGGGCACTGGCGGTGCACAGATGGGCACTGGCGGGCACTGGTGGTGCACTGCGGGCACTGGCGGGCACTGGTGGTGCACAGATGGAGCACTGGCGGTGCACAGGTGGGCACTGGCGGTGCACAGGTGGGCACAGGTGGGGTAGATTTGGACGCAGGTGGGGTAGATCTGGGCACAGGTGGGGTAGATCTGGGCACTGGCAGGGTTTTTAATAGGTTTATACTGGCACTGGCACTTTTAGATTGCTAGAAAACACTCACTATCTCCTTCGGGGGTTCTCACGCGCTATCGCTGTGTGAGGAGACACGTTCGGCAATGGGTGATGATCTCATTTGTTTACATTTGAGATCATCCCCCATTGGAGGCCGCGATCGCGCTGTAAACGGCCGCTGTGATTGGCCGTTTACAGCGATCTGTGATTGGCTGTGTCCAGGGGACACGGCCAACACAGATTTTCCCCGATGCGCGCTCCCGGGAACGCGGGGGGAGAATGCATTAAGAATAGAATGCATTAGGATGCATTAAGGAATAGAATGCATAGAATGCATTAAGGTGAAAAAACGTTTACCTTTACAACCCCTTTAAGCTTTGGCAATAAAACCTGGAAGCTGGTTTCTATGCAGAGTTACAACAAATTTTGTAGTTTTAGTAAATAAACTCCATAGTGTATTATAGGGGGATATACAATAGGTAATTTACTAGAGGCTCAGGGGTAACTATTAAAAAAACCTATTAGTTTGTTTTTCATGGCACACTAATTTTTGTGCCTTTTCACTTTGAGGGTCATACCGTTCTGCCAAGAATCTGACCTGGGCACTGGTGTGAGATCACGGAGTGTGTTGTTTTTTTTTTTTGTCATTTGGTGTTTTTTACATTATATTCAGATTATTTCATTTGCCATTCCCAGTGGTGTTCCTTTGTTTGCATGGGCATTCTACTATAGACACATATAATGGACAGATATTAGTTCTGTGTTTTTTTTTTTTTATATCTTGAGTTTGGGTTTATTTGATATTACCATTTTCTATCTAATTGTGTACTACCTGCTGGTTTGATTTTACACTTTAGCACAATTTCTTAATTTAAATAACTTTACCTGCCCAGTTCCACTTACTGAATGACGGAGCAGCTGTCATTAAAATGATCAAAAGCATCCGAAGTATCATAGGAGCCTTTTTTTTGCTGGTTCAGACCTGTTTGTTCTACACATGAAGACAAGTAAAAGTGCCATTGTAAAGGCCTGTACACAAATAAGAAGATCGTAAGTAAGATTTAGTATGGTGCTTTCAGTAGCCAATTCCGACTTTTTGGGTGACAAAAAACTGAAGGAGCAGGCTAGAAATTTTTTATCATACGTGAACCCAACATACGATTTTTATTTAATTAGTACAGTTTTCATCCGAAAAAAAATCAGAAGAATAATGCCCCATACACACAGTCAGACATTCCGACCACAAAATCCGTCTGATTTTTTCCGACGGATTTTGGCCAAAACTTGTGTTGCATACACACGGTCGCACAAAGTTGTTGGAAAATACGATTGTTCTGAATGAGGTGACGTCAAACACATACGTCGGGACTATAAACTGGCCAGTAGTCAATAGCTTTCATCTCTTAGTTTATTCTGAGCATGCGTGGCACATTGTCCATTGGAATTGTCTACACACGATCGTAATTTATGCGATCGGATTTTGTT
The DNA here is from genome assembly GCF_037356315.1 of Lithobates pipiens. NCBI lineage: Eukaryota > Metazoa > Chordata > Amphibia > Anura > Ranidae > Lithobates > Lithobates pipiens. The sequence continues at coordinate 83,206,543 of NW_027507758.1, read as the reverse complement.
GTCGGAAATTTTAGATCCTGCTCTCAAACTTTGTGCGTCAGAAAATCAGACGGAAAAAGTCTGATGGAGCCCACACACGGTCGGATTTTCCAACAACATGATCCGATCACACATTTTCCGTCTGAAAATCCGACCGCGTGCATGGGGCATTCGACCACACGTGCTAGGAAACAAAAGAAAACATTGCAATGCAATTCAACACATTACATCACTTCCGAAGCTGTATCCTGTCGTATGAGAATTTTAATAAGTTAAGTAACCCCTTCATTTTCGATATGAGACTAGCATGCAACAAAAAACCAACGGTTATTCGTCTGATATTCTCATCATGTGGACAAGGCTTTTTGCAGGAAAAAATGCAACCACCATCAGGTTCACTTGCCTTATCATGTAAATTACATTTAATCTTCTACAGACATATTTCCTCACATGTACAGTGGGTAGGTCAGCTTCCTGTGGTCAGTGCTCCTTTATGAGATGTATCACCAATCATTTTTAAATAGTCTAGACAGCCTTAAATTCCATTGGTGGCTCTGAGCCAGTAACTCAACTGAGACTGATGATACATCAGCTTTTCTGTGTGTGAGAGACAGCAAGGAGCCCTCAGTGGGTGTGTGTTGGAACACCTGCACTACTAACAGAAGAGCAAAGGCGTTATAAGATAACTAGATTAACTAGATACTAGATAACCACAGTAAAGTGAACGGATGTATTACTGGTGACTACTGGGTGAAAATAAAAAACCCTAATATGGTTACCTCTACGCGGTTCAAGCCTTCATTTTCTGTTTCAATCATTTTTATCAAGTTTAACAAGTAGCCAACGTGCAATAGTTACCCCCATGCAGGAGCTAGCATTGACAGTTATAACACAAGTTAGCCAAAAAATCAGCCAAAAGAGACAATGTAAACATAAAGAAGAAAATGAGAACACTGCAGCAGAGGCTAGGCCTGTTTCATAAGGCCGACAGGGGCAGGGGTCCTGAGTAGGTACCTTATTCAGAACTGAGGAGAGAGGCAAATTGGAACTCCGGAGGAAGTGAAGCAGAAAGGTGGCGCTAAAGAAAGAGGGAGTGCGCACCTGAAAGGAGAGGAGCCATGGAAGGCTAAGGGAAGCAAGAAAGAAGAAGGATCAGAGGATCAGAGATCGAGAGAAGGGGTAAGGGCTCGGAATAGAGCTGCACGATTCTGGCCTCAATGAGAATCAATATTTGCTTAGAATAAAAAGATCTCAATTCTCTCACGATTCTCGCAATGTAAAATCTTTCACAAAAAATTGGGCTAACTCTGGTTAGGTTTTTTTTTTCCCAAAAAAGTAATTTTTTCCCAAAAAATTGCATTTGAAAGACTGCTGTGCAAATACAGTGTGAAATAAAATATTGCAACAACCATCGTTTTATTCTCTAGGGTCTCCACTAAAAAATATATATACAATGTTTGGGGGTTCTAAGTAATTTCTTAGCAAAAAAAAAGGATTTTAACTTGAAACCAACAAATATCAGAAAAAGGTTTAGACCCCTTTCACACCAGAGCGTTTTGCAGGCGCTATAGCGTTAGAAATAGCGCCTGCAATCCGCCCTAAAGAAGCTGCACCATTGTGTGTAGTGTGAAAGCCCCGAGGGCTTTCACACTACAGCGGTGCGCTGGCAGGACGTTATAAAAAAGTCCTGCCAGCAGCTTCTTTGGAGCGGTGAAGAAGCGGTGTGTTTTCCGCTCCTCCACCGCTGCTCCCCATTGAAATCAATGGGGCAGCGCTGTAATGCCGCCGGCAAAACGCCGCCATTGCGGCATATTGCCGGCGGTTTTAACCCTTTCACGGCCGCTAGCGGGGGTAAAAGCGCCCCGCTAGCGGCCGAAATGCGTCTCAAATCCGCCGCAAATCTGGCGGTAAAACGCCACTAAAAATAGCGGCGTTTTACCGCCGACGCTATCAGCGGTGTGTTGTGAAAGGGGTCTTACTGTTTAAGTGGTTAAACTTTCCTAATTTACACACAAAGTCTATTCCTTTGACAAATTGTTACAATGTTTATACTTAAGTTCCACTGCTAAAGAATGTTGTGATTCTTGGCAGACTGCCCGTTTTTTTTCTTCCTTTCTTTTGACGGCTGTGGCTTTAGAAAACCAGAGAGAATTCTTTGCATAGACAGAATCGTGAAACACTTGTCAAGATCGGGGGAAAAAATTCCGATATGGATTCTTGATGATTAATTGGGCAGCTCTAGCCCGGGAGCATCGGGACTGTCCGTCACAGGCAACTGGCTGGGGGGAGAGTGGGAAAAGCATATGATAGCAATGGTTCTTAAACTTTAAGGAGGGGAGTCATTGCAGATGCTGGACATATGCTCGTTAAGCATCAACGCGATCACGCGATCTTTCACCCCCTGGAAGGAGACAGATGTTTTTTTCCAGGCTTGGCAATTGTTCTTTTGGCTGACAGAAATAAGTAAGACACGAGATTCAAGGACGAATAGGCCTGGGATGGGACAATGCAGTAAGGCAAACTTGGCTTCTTTTGGTATAGGGAGGTGAAACAGGGAAAATAAAATGCCAAATACACTGGACCAGAAACTAATCAGTCTAGGGCACATCCATTGTGTATGTAGTACATCACCCCGATGGCCACAGCCCCCAATACCATTGTAAAAGCACCTTATATGCGGCCTATAAAGTGGCTGTGTTAAATAAGCATTTGGCCACAGAGGAGCAGGCCCAGCTCCAGTCAGCTGACTCTATCTCAGTTGCCAAGTCTCGTTCCCACTAAGCTACATAGGTGAGACGGTTAGTCAAAGAGGCATAGAGGGCTAGGGTGAGCCCCGGGGATCCTGGAGAGTGCTGGCAGATATGTTCAAAAGTCGTTTTTTAGAATGAATATGTAGCAGTTCTGCGCAGCGAGGCAAGCCAATGCTGAAGTTGGAAATAGGAGAAGAATTCCGTCTCTGGGATATCACGGGACTCCCGCAGCGAGGCCCACGAGGAGAACGATCTGGCAGTAAGGAAGTGTCAGATCTGTGTGAAGCCATTAGCAACCCACCAGGAGAATGCCTGAGGTTGGTCCAGACCAGCGGGGAAGAGAAGGTTGTTGCTAATAGGGAGCAAGGGTCAAGCCTTCATTTTCAGTTGTGGCTAAGGGGTACTTTTAAAAAAATCTTTTCCATAAAGAGGTTTGTAGATTTTCTAAAACGATAATGAGGATAACAGAGTTCTTCTTTAACAACCATGTTATTAAGTAAATCCCTAGATGTCTAAACTGCGAGGCTATGAAGTAGGAGAATAATGAATATGTATTTTTCTATCTTTGGATTAAAAAAAAATCTTTTCGAGTCTCTTAGCAACAATTTTGCTTTTCATCATTCGTTAAACCAACAAATGTCCTGTAGAAGATAGATCATTGCTGCTAGTATATGTTCCACTGGCTCTGAGAAGAAGACATGAGCACACTATATCTCATCTTTGTGAATTAGATTTATGGGTGGTCTTGGAAAAAGGGTTTTATTATTTTGGGGGTAGCAACTCTTAGTCTAGTTTGGAGATTCAATGTAAACATATTGAACATACAGTATGTCTTATTTAAAATTACTTAAAAGCTTGGTTCACTTCCTTGGGAGATGAGGACTCTCAATTTCGTAAGAGTACTCAGGCTAACACCAGACTCTTTCGGTGCCTGACACAGTCTGAACCCAGTAGGGGTGTTGGGACCAAAGCTTGACAAAAGTGCACTTGCCTGTTGTATCTCAGGACAGCTAATACTCAGGTAGAGTTAGTAATTGTGGCGGAACCGATCCCACACTCCGATTGAGTGCTTCCGTCTATATACCGCTTCCTAAGTCCTGGAACACAAGTCCAATGGATCTGGCTATAGGAACCCCCAAGCACTAGACGACACCAGTCTTAGGAGGACATCAGGAATGACCTTTATTTGAGATCTCACACAAAATATATATACAGCGGGGTCACTAAAACCTAACCTAATTAGCATGAGCTAATTATCTAATCAACACTCAGACTAGTTTGACTGAAGGGATAAGACTTTTCGGCTCCTAGCTCACAATTCAATAAACATTACTATAAACATAAACAAAGGGTTAATTAGCACAAACAACAATGTTTGGAATGTCCTTACAAGCCAGACTAGACTCATTTACACAACAGACAGGTGTCTGGAGTTAATGACATTAGCATCTGACAGTGTGTGTCCCAACAGCATGAGAAAACACACATCATATATACATATATACAGCATTGAATCTGACTAGCACAGATTATAGTGGGGTTCTCATTCACCCTGTGCCCCTTAAAATCCAGGACCCATAATCGATCGGCAAGAGGCTCGCACTCAGTCCTCTCAAAAAGCCTGTGTCCCGGCTAGGTCTGTCACAGTAATCTTGTTAGTTTCAATTGTTGATCGATTCTCTATTTCACGGTTGTATATCTTTGTTATTCATATGATATGCCTCAGAGTGAAATGGTGGCATTAAGTTGTATTGTACTGCTTTTCAATAAAATAATTAAAAAAAAAAAAAAAAAAAATCAGAGTTTATTATCTTTTTTATGGCGACTTGAGAACACCCCAAGGTGGACGGGAACATCCAACTTTCATGGTGATGTTTTAATCCTGGTTATTAGTGGCTATTCCGCAGTATCCATGGTAATGGGAAGTTCCACGCTAACCCCCGAGTGCGTAGCCTGTACGTTCTTCACTTTGTGTCTGGATGTCCGCCGAGCACTGCTAACGTCACTTCCACTTCCGCATTCCAAGGTGGTTAGCGTGGAGCTTCCCACACCATGGATAATGCAGAATAGCCACTAATAACCAGGATTAAAACATCTGCACAGCAAAAGGACTGCCAGCGGAGCCTGTGCCCCAGCACCAACACACCCTTGGACATTTAAACCCCTGATGGGCACCGCCACCTTCTGAACCTGTGAACCAGTAAGTCAAACACTAACAAGTAATTATGTGACAGAACTACTAGAGTTGGCGCCTCCAACCCCCCTTCTTTTTCCTTTTGCTTGCCTACAGAGGTTATGGACACCCTCTGAGGATGGCTGCCTCCTCATTTTTAAATAAACATTGATTGATTTAAATGAGCTATTTAAGCTAATATTGCACCGTTTTACCAAGACATTACAATATTTGGAGCACCGGAATCCCTTCCTTTTTCTAACAATTATTATTGGATTCTGGATTTTTGGCCTTTGCTGTATTTGTGGTCTTGATGTCTTCCCAAGTCAAGATTAATCCCCAGTTCCCTCTGATGTTCACAATTTTTCATTAAACTGTCAGATGTCAAAGCCTCTACAGACCGGACGAGATTTTCCAGTTGAGTGACAAGGGCAAGGCTGATTCAAGAGGCTTAATGCTGTGTTGGACAGAAGATAAGATGCCATGTCCAACTTGAACCTAGGATCTGATGGGAATCAAAGGGTTCAAAATGGAAACTAGCTCAGGCATCTACTTTAAAACGTGACCAACCTTATAAGGTACAAAATACTCTCAGTGAGCTATTAAGGTGGATTAAAGAGGTTGTAAACATTCGTTTGCAAGTTGTACCTATAGGTAAGACTATAATAAGGCCTATAGGTACTGTAAATATCTCCTAAACATGCACCGTTTCGGAGATATTTACTTTGTACTGCGCCGATAAAGTCATCGGCGCATGCGCTGTGAAGAAACGCCGCCACGTTTCTTCAGTAGCGAGTGCCATGACTGGCAGCTCATGCAAGCAAGCGTGGGAATGACGTCATGCGTCTGTGGCCAGTCACAGAACCGGGGTCGCGGCCCCAGAAGAAAGAGAGGCGAACATGGATGCGGCCTGCAGCGGCGACGGCGCGGGCTTCATTTGCAGGTAAGTGTCCCATAATGTGCTAGTATGCGATGCATACTATCACATTATGCTTTTACTTTGCAGGGAAAAAGAAAGGAAGTAATACCCATCAGGGTTTACTTCCTCTTTAATGTTAAAGTGATTGTAACCCATTCAGTTTAAAATAGAAATGAAAAGCAAAACATTTGTGTATAGATATTAAAAAACATTAGAAATACAGTTTTTTTTTCCTTTTTTATAAGTGATCGCATACCCTCTGTTCTCAGCTGCATAAGAGCTGGGGGGAGGAGAAGCAACAGCACACTCAGCTTCCCAGTACAAGGCTGTGCAGAGGAGGTGTGTCTGGACACCTGATCAATGGAGGAGAGCAGTTCCCAGCACAGCTAGAGAACTGACCATGCTGTGCTCTCCTGCTTAGCATGGTCAGTTTTTAATATGAAAAGATGAGGGACTGGCAGGAACACAAGTGATACAAATAGAAGAGGATACTTTCTCATACCAACGTATGGAACAGTAGGCAAAAATCTGGAATATGAAATGTTCGGGTAACAAACACATTAAGTTAACCACATCCCAATCCCAGGTCACAAATACAGTTTGTTTGCCTGCACCGGATTCCATTGGACAAAAGTACCATGAGATCCGGTTGCAGTATTTTTTCAAAAGTAGTGCATGCACTACTTTTGGTGCAATACAGTGCGATTGGAGCCCATTCAAAATGAATGGGCTCAGATCGCACAGCACTAAATTGCATGTGAATTGCATAGAGTGAACTGGGGCTAAGGCCCCATTCACATATCACATAGTGGAAACAAGCAATCCTGCTCACGATTTATTTTGCAAGATTTTCACACGATTCTGCGCACTGCCCATAGGACAGCACATTCACTTCAATGGGCTGCCTTGTACACATTTGCTGCCCAAAAGAAGCTCCTGCTCCTTTTTGAGTGACAAGCTTACTGTGATTTAGTGTGATTTTTAAACACGTGTTTTGCCATGTGATTCTGTCACATGACAATCGTGGCAGAATCCCACAGCGTTTAAAGCGCCATTAAATATAACGGCACCCAAATGCGCGTCATGCTTTTTGGTGCAATATGGAATCACAGGCAGAATCACAGTGATTCTGTCTGCGATTCGAAATCAAGTAGTGTGAACAGGACCTAATAGTCTGTTTAGCTATTATAGGTGATATAAGCCAGACAAATAAGAGATACATATAGAAGTTTAGTATTCTGCACCTTATATTGTGGGATATGTTGGGTAGCTGGAAACACTGCTGATACTTTAGGAAGTCTGCCAGATCAGGTTAACTGAAGTCCAGAAGAGGTTAGATCAGGAGGAAGGGTGCATGTTTGGGACATATTTGGATGTCAAGGTTTTCTGGCGGCTGCAGTGGTAATTATATTTTGCTTTACTTCAAGCAAAGGAGAAAAAAGCTCTGGGCTAAACATTGATTCTTCATAGAATAGTGTTAGAAGAGGGTATCACAAGAAATATCTACATGGCAATGCAAGGCTTGTGCAGGGCCGGTTTTTATCTACTTAGGCAAAGGTGAATTTTACCGCCCCCCCCCCCCCCCCCCACTGCTGCTCCTCTGTTGGGATCTTCTGCCAGGGATACTCTCCCCTCACCCGCTGTCATGATTTACGATGAAAAAAAAAAGTTCTGTGAATGGGAGAACTACAGGCTGGGCTTCTCCTATGGGTCACAGGAGTGCAATTCGTTTTGCACTCCTGTGACCCGTTTTCAGCAGAGAGCAGTCTGAAGTCCGCTGTCTGTTGACGTCACAGATATCAGTCCAGCCACCGCATCATCGCGACAATGGAAGTTGGGATCTGCCAGGTGCCTGGACTGACACTCGTTTCAGCCTTTCAGCAAGACACTGAGAGTCTGAGCCAGCTGCTCCCCACCCCCTTCACAGCCCAGCTCTCCAGTGAGCGAGGAGGAGTAGAGCAGAGAGCTACTGATTGACAGTCTGCAGCTCTCTGCTCTAGGAGCTATGAGAACTGAGCCATTGGCAATGTTCGATCACTCGGTTCTCATTCTTCCTGTAATTGTGTAACTGCCTGCCTGTACATGATACGAGTAGACAGACACTCTGATAGTCTGCAGGAGCAGGAGATCGCACCCACAATCTGCTAATCATGGGTGCAATGCTCTACAGGCTCCTAATAAAAAATTTAAATAAATGCAAATTTTTTTACCTGCAAAAAAATTTGCATTTTTTTTTTTTTACAAAGGTGAACTTATTCTTTAAATGATACACACACACAACCCCCTGTACATCTGTTCCCCACTGTACACCCTCCCTGCACATATGTTCCCACTGTACACCTTCCCTGCACATATTGTCCCCTACTGTACACCACCCTGCATATCGGCTCCCCACTGCACACTCCCCCCCTGCACATATGTTCCCCACTGTAAATCCACCATGCATATCTGCTAGACACTGTACCCCTTGCACATATGTCCCCCACTGTACATCTCCCCCTGCACATATGTTCCCCACTGTACACCCTCTGCACATATGTTCCCCACTGTACATCCCCCTGCACATATGTTCCCCACTGTACCCCCCCTGCACATATGTTTGCCACTGTACACCCTCTGCACATATGTTCCCCACTGTACATCCCCCCTGCACATATGTTTCCCACTGTACACCCTCTGCACATATGTTCCCCACTGTACATCCCCCTGCACATATGTTCCCCACTGCACACCCCCCTTGCACATATGTTCTCCACTATACATCCACCCTGCATATCTGCAAGACATCACACCCCGCCCCCCCCCCACTGTACACCCCCCTTGCACATATGTTCCCCACCATACACCCCCCTGCACATATGTTTCCCACTGTACACCCCCCAGCAAATATGTTTCCCACTATACACCCCCCCACACACATATGTTCCCCACTGTACACACCCCCCCACACATATGTTCCTTGCTGTATAGACATGACATCAGTGGCGGCCTCACCTGCAGGAGAGCGGCACTGCATAACAGATCCCTGACAGTCAGAGAAGAGGAGGTAGGACCGCAGGGGAAATTGCAGCAAGCAGGACATGCAGGGTTTCCATCACACCCAACCTGCCCCAGTTAATTTATCATGCCGTACTTCCAGCACTTCCAGCCGGCTGCTCTTTGCACTGGTTCTGCCCCCTCTGTTCTCGCTGCTGCTGCTAGGGCTGCAATGCAGGCAGCAGATGGAGCAGTGTCCCCGCAGGGGAGTGTGCTTACCATGCAGAAAGCCCTCGCTAAGTCGGCGATGGCAAAACAGGCTGAAAGTCAGCGCTGGAAAAAAGGAGCCGGAGATGTGGGGGAGGAGAGAGGGCAAGACACCGGAAATGGGGGAGATGGAGGGGGCGATTTGTGTGCAGAATCCAGTACATGCAGCGGGGTCTGTCTTCACAGGTGAATTTTACAGCCCCCCCCCCAGCCTGGTGCCCTAAGGCAGTTGCCTATGCTGCCTGAAGATATTCTCTTATTTTACATTTTTTCATCATATCACTTTAGAATGCCTCTTTGTCACACATTTACTGTAACATAAACCTGTGCTTTGCTTAAAGGAGACCCAGCACCAGAGATTTTTTTTTTATATTATTATTATTATATAATAATCTTACAATCTAAGCGGGAGGGTCAGTTGATGCAAAAGGTAATAGTGGTGGTGGATGAGCTGATGGAGAAAGTAAAACAGTGTATTAGTTAGAAGCAGGATAGGCTTCTTTAAGGAAAAGGGTTTTCAAGGATTGTCTAAAGATGGATAGATTAGGAGACAGTCGGACAGATTAAGGTACGGAGTTCCAAAGGATGGGGGAAGCTCTGGAGAAATCCTAGAAGTGAACATGGGAGGAGGTGACAAGGGAGCTAGAGAGCAGGAGGTCTTGGGAGGACCGAAGAGAGCAGCTCGGTTGGTATTTTGAGACTATGCTAGTGATGTAGCTGAGAGCAGAGTTGTAGATGGCTTTGTAAGTTGTTGTTAGTGCTTTAAATTTTATTCGTTGGGTGAGTGGAAGTCAGTGGAGGAATTGGCAGAGAGGGGTGGAGGACACTGAACGGTTGGTAAGTTGGATGAGTCTGGCAGCAGCATTCATGATGGACTGAAGGGGGATAGACTATGTGGCCTCAGAATCTTCAAGGTGCATTTGAGGAGGTCAGATGAGACTAAAAGTAAAGCATGGAGGTGGTAATATCCTGTTATGGGGGTGTTTCTCTGCAGCAGGGACTGGAGCACTTGTCAGGATAGAAGGAAAAATGGATGGGGCAAAATACGATCATATTCTTGAGGAAAATTTGCTGCACTCTGCCAGAAAGTTGTCAATGGGAAGAAGGTTTAACTTCCAACATGACAATGACCCAAAGCACACAGCAAAAATGTCCACACAGTGGTTAAAGGAGAAGAAGGTGAATGTCCTTGCATGGACTATTGAGAGCCCAGACTTAAAGTGGATGTTAACCCACTCTGCTAACTTCATATAACCCTGTTTGTTTCCTAATGATAAGTGCGCCTGTCTCTGTGTTTTATAAAAAAAATGCCGGCTATACCTGATTTCAGAATGGCGCTTTGAGCTCACGTACCCAGACAGTGTTCTGTCAAATAAGCCAACTGGTCAAAATCTCCAAATACGTATCTTCCAGTTTCTCTCCAGCAACAGTAATTGCAGATTTTGACAATGTGCCTGTCTACACAGAACATGGCCACCATATACACTACAATAGACAATATAATGAGTGGGCATTGTTAGTCTGCCTGATAGTAACCAACAAGATAGCCGCCTCCAAGAAGGCAACAACTTTTTTACTGCTTAGCTGTTGTTGTATCAAAACAGCCAACTTTTCATCTACTGTAGTAAATACACTAACTGTATTCTATGAAAAGAGGCACGTCGTCAAAATCTGCAATTACTGTTGCTGGAGAGAAACCAGAAGTGACGTAATTGTAGATTTTGACGAGTTGTCTCTTTTGACAAAACACCTGCTCTCTCCTCTACCCATCTAACAGCTGCAGCGGGCGGGGCTGACGTCAGTCGAAACGAGAGGAGGAGAGAGCATTTTTTTTATAAAACACAGAGACAGGAGGACCTGGCATTAGGAAATAAACAGGATTATACATATTAAAAGTAATTTCAGCAGCGGGGGGGAGGGGGTGGGAACTTGACACGAAGCTGATAGGCAGGGAGGGAGGGGGGCAGAGGAGGACAGGAGAGCTGCATATGACGGAGGCACGTAAACTGACCACGGTGTCAGGGCTCAGCAGCCATGATAAACCATCGGCAGTTTACAGAGGAGAGAGCAGAAACAGGCAGGATCAGCCAGGTTTTTAAGGTGATAGAAGGGGCCAAATTACACAGCACAAGCACTGTGCTGTATATAACATGCTTTAAAGAAGCAGATTTTTTTATTTTTTTATTTAGGGTAACAAACACTTTAAACCCTATTGAAAATCTGTGGAATGACTTGAAGACTGCAGTCCACAAATGGTCACCATCAAATTTAACTTAACTTGAGCAGTTCTGAAAAGAAGAGTGGGCAAATATTGCAAAGTCTAGATGTGCAAAGTTAGTAGAGACATATCCCAACAGACTGCAATTTAAAGGCTGCAATTTAGAGAGGAAGTAAACCCTGATGAGTTTACTTCCTCTTTCATTCCCTGCAAAGGTAAAGCATAATGGACTACTATGCATCGCATAGTAGTCCATTATGTGTCACTTACCTGACACAGGAGCCAGCGATGTCACCGCTGTCCCCTGTAGTCCGGCGCATCCACCTTCTCGGTGGGTCTCGCTGCTCCGCCGCTGTCATTCGGCGAAGCCGCGATGACGTCACTCCCGCACATGTGCACGGGAGCCGCCACACGAGGCATATTCGCCGTTGACGGTGCCACGCTCAGTGTGCCTGCTCGCCGCTGTCTACGGCGCATGCGCCGTAGACAGTGGTTCCTGTCTTTCGGCAAATATCTCCTACACCGTGTAGGTTTAGGAGATATTTCTTGGACCTACAGGTAAGCCTTAATCTAGGCTTACCTGTAGGTCAAAGTGTGTTGTAAGGGTTTACAACCACTTTAAGCAAAATGCAGTCCAAAAAAATACTGACATAACAGCGGTGATCCTTTTTCTAACTCAGTGATTCTGTTTTTGAATTTTGTTTATTTGTTTCTGACATGTTAGTGTTATATCTTTCACTTGGATGTTATAAGTTGCACTAGTAAATATATCTGGATAAAACAAAAACGGTATCTGTCTTCATTTCAGGCTGCAACGCAACAAAATGTAATTATTTTAAACAGTGGTTATTCTTTTCTATACCCACTGTATAGTACAGATTCAGAGCTCTTTGGAATCTCTAGAACCAGTTACTTATACGTTCTCTGGAACTTACACGTTCACGCCTTGCTCCTGAGCTTAAATCTTGTATATAAGTTCTTGATTTGAAATTCAGTTTTGGAAATCAAGATGCTGTGGGCAAGTAACATCTATAAATTATTTTTATATATTTTATTTTTATTACACGGACGTGTCACGAAATCATAAGGCTCAGTGGAGCCGTTTCATCCAAGAGATCATGTTGCGGCACCCTGCATTGGCAAATCACAGGTTTCCTTTAAAACTTAGCACAGATGAAATGTGTTTACATTGCACATCGCTTATTTGTGTAGACGCATGTAGCAGTACTTGGCGTTTACTAAAAGAGACCATCGAACACCTTTCTCCTTGAATTCCAGTGCAGACAATTGAAGAATCGCAGTAATGCACAATGCTATTAAATCCCTTTCAGCGGCACGTCATAAATTCACAAGCTACAGAAATTATCGCCTCCGGGAATGGCTCCTAAGAGCTGTATAAAAGCTGGGAAATAAACATTTTAGTGTGATGCACAATAATTTGCTGGATCTTGCGGAGTTAATGAGTGTCATTTAGAACATGCAAGAATGTCACCTACAGATATTCTACCTCATATACTGTATATTATCACTATTGTGAGCTCTGATCAGGCTGTAGACAGATGAGCTTTTTACTGGCTTTAAACAGACTGATATCTCTCCTTAAATTGGTTGCCTGAGGATCTACCATGAAACTCACTTATTGCTGATGGTGGTGCCCTCATGTTTTAATCCTTTCCCATGCTCTGTAGCAGAAGAAAGAATTAAGCCTCCTCCTCCAGCAATCAGCTTCCCTACATACAGTACCTTGAAAAAGTATTCCTACCCCTTGAAATTTTCCAAATTTTGTCATATTACAACCAAAAAAATAAATATTATTGGGATTTTATGTGATAGACCAGCACAAAGTGGCAGATAATTGTGAAGTGGAAGAAAAATGATACAATTAAAAAAAAAAAAATATGTGAAAAGTGTGACGTGCATTTGTATTCAGCCCCCTTTACTCTGATGCCCCTAATTAAAATCTAGTGGAACCAATTGCCTTGTACTTGTTTGTAGCCTAAATAATTTGCACTTAAAATTATTTTCTAACTTTTGGAAATGCCAGTATAAACTTGACAGTGCCAGTAAATTTTGGGTGTTGTGTCAGTAAATTTCAATCTAGTAGGTTGCTAACACTGCTGTGGACATAGCATATCTTGATTTCAGCAAGGCATTTGATACAGTTGCCCATAATGATCAAATACAAAAGTTGTACAAGCTAGGACTTAACCCTTGGGTGGTTCAGTGGATATGCAGTTGGCTAAGGTATAAATGGTGTTCACTCAGAAAAGAGACCAGTCACTAGTGGTGTACCACAAGGCTCTGTACTGGGTCCTGTTCCATTTAAGACTGGGTTCACACCTAAATTGGATGCGGCTCGCAGCAGGGGTCCGGTGCATCCCTGTTCCCTGTTTCAGGGACAAATCAGGGCCAAATTTTTGCCTGAATTCGGCCCTAAAACAGAGCCAAAGGTGCACAGTGTTCCTGTGCAAGCCGCTCTGGAGCCACAAAAGAGATATGTGAACTGGCTCCATAGAGATCCGATCACAATCTCGTGTTATGCGAATTGAATGCGGGGAAACCTGCATCCAATTTGCATAGCTGCATCCAATTCGCATAGGTCTGAACCCAGACTTATCTATATGTATGTGATATAGGTAAAAGTTTGTTGGGTAAGGTATGTATTTTTGCTGATGATATAAAGGTGTGAAATAGGGTTGATTGGGCATTGTCGGAAGATTGGTCAAAGCAGGGGAAACTGCAGTTCAATGTTTCTGAATGTAAAATAATACACCTAGGGAAAAAGAATCCCCTGAGAGAGTACAACAGTAGGGGTACAGTGTTAGCCAGCACTACAGAGGAAATAGATTTGGGGGTACATATTTCAGATGATTGCAAAATGAGAAAACAGTGTGACCAGAAAGTGAGAAAGCAAATAGAATTCTAGGATGCATGTAGGTAGCCTCCTACATAGGTAGGTAGCCTACAATTGTATCATACTTACTTTCTCATGCAGAAATGTCATATTATATTCAGAATGTGTTTGTGTTTTCCTGCTGTTTTATGAAATCCTGTTGAGGCTGTAACTGTTCTCTAACTCGTCTCCAGCAGCCATCTTGGAGAAGCCTCATGTTCTGATTGGTACCAAGATCTTTTGAGATTTTGTCGACCATTTTCTGTTAGCTTCCATATAAAAAAGAGGTCAGCCACCATTTTGAGAGACATATGTGTGGAATGAGTGAGGGAAAGGTATACTGCCTGTGAGGGAAAGCTAGGCCTTACTCAGGGAGTGCTCCAGTCTTTAGGGACAGAACAGAGTTCCTCAGGAGTCCTGTCTATGAACACTGCTCCATCTGTGGAACCTGTTTATGGACGGCAGCCTATGGCAGGTAATCAAAATGTGCCTTGTATACCACTGATGTGCCCGAAGAGAGGAATAATAACTACAGTGCCAGTTTACTGAGCTGCATTATGTATCTTTGGTGAATGGACTGTGAATCTGTGCCTTATATACTAACAAGAGAACTGTTTACTCCACTTTTGTAAATATCATTTTCCATGGTTGCTTATCTGGCAAATGCAATTAAAGTTATTTTGTTTACAAAACCATGCAGTGTGTATCCCTCTATAGTACAGCCACGCTAATTCCCCCACTTACATTTATCATTAGAGGGATCACCAGCAGGAGGAAGAAGATTCCTCTATATAGATTTTTGATGAGTCCTCATTTGGAATTCTGTGTCCAGTTCTGGAGACCTACCTTACAAAAAGATATTGAGAAGATAGAAAAAATCCAGACATGGGTAACATCTCTGGATGTCAAGTCAATGGGGAAAAGTCTGGGGGATAAAACATATAGAGAGCGACTTCAGGAACTTAATATGTACAGTCTAGAGGAAAGAAGGGAAAGGAGAGACATGACTGAAACCTTTAAAATCTGAGTAAACTCCCATGCATGAATTTTACCTATAGATAAGCCTATAATAAGGCCCCTTTCACATGGGCTTTCCGATAAGGTCCGTCTGTCAGTTTTTCAGGTAGACCTGATCGGAGCCTCCATTCACTCCTATGGAGCGGCAGATGTCAGCGGTGACATGTCTGCTGACACCCGCTGCTATCCGATCTGATCCTGTCCGTGAAATCCAGACGGATGGTGACCCTATTATCAGTTCGGAGGATCAGATCGGATGAAAATGGACAGGCATTCCGTTTTCATCTGATCTCCCCATAGAGGAGAGTGGGGCTCTGACAGGTCCATCTCTGCACAGTGAGCAGAGTCACTGTCAGTCAACAGTAAATGGCAAACATGCCTGGGACAGACATAGATCTATACTCAGACAAAAAAGTGAACAAAGAAAAAAATACAAAACATGTTTAACCACTCAATACCGGGCATTTTCCAATTGCTGATGGGCACTTATGAGACTGCACTGATGAGCACTGATAAGGCGGCACTGATGAGGTGGCACCGATGAGGTGGCCTTGATGGGCACTGGTGATGGGCTCTAATATGCGGCACTGATAGGCAGCACTGATGGGCACTGATAGGTGGCACTGATATGCAGCACTGATAGGGGGCTCTGATGGGCACTCATAGGTGGCACCGATGGGCACTGATAGGCGACACTGATGGGAACTGAAAGGCAGCACTGATGGGCACTGATGTGCACTGATAGGCAGCACCGATAGGTGGCACTGATGTACACTGATAGATGGTACAGATGGGCATCATTGATAAGGAAGCACTGGTGGCATTGGTGATGGGCACTGATTGGCATCAATTGTGGGCACTGATTGGCATCCCTGGTGGCCATGTTTGGCATATCTGGTGGTCACAAGTGGTGGGTATCCCTGGTGGTCCTGGTGGCATCCCTGGGGGTCCTGGCTGGTCATCCTCGGGGGCTGCACTGATAATCAATCGGCACAGACCCCCCCGTCAGAGGAGCAGCCGTTCAGCTGTGATTGGACATGGCTGATCACATGGTAAAGAGTCGTCGTCAGAGACTCTTTACCTAGATCTGAGTTAAGGTGTTTCAGACTGACAGGCCGCACCACCGATCCCCATGTTGCACACCCCCCGCGGGGGTGTGCCGGCTCATTATCCTGATCACGTCATATGATGTCCGGTCAGGATAACTAAACCACTTTGCCTGTCGACGTCATATTGCTATATTGCGGGCGGCAAGTGGTTAAAAGAAAAAAATATGCAGACTCAATGGACCACTCAGGCTTTTTTCTGCAATGGACCACTATGGCTTTTTTCTGCCATCACTTTTCTATGTTTAAATCCTGTTCTGTTTCAGTTATCACAGTACAGTGATTGAGCATAATCATCCTAGGAAAGTAAGTGTTTTACTGGCAGAATAATCAGATGAAAAAAAAGTGGAAAAAAATCCTAACAAAAAAAAGAAAACGAATGCAACCACCACATTAAAAGACTGCAATATATTATATTTTTGTTTTTGGGTTTAGATACACTTTAACTGCATCTTCATTCACCTAATGGCTGCTATCTAATGCAATATATCAAACAGATGGTACAGCGCTCTAACTAAAATAAAATGATTACTAACATATTAGAATTAATAAAAAGTCCAAAGATAGCTTTTGAGTCAAAAAGTCCACGTGAGGAATCTTCAGTGGTATACAGTCAGTTCATGCATAAAGTGACTTAGTGCCAAGGGGGGGACCACCACCAATGGTAAAATTGGCTGCTCACCTCATTGTATGGACCCTTTAAATTACAGAGGGTCGTATGCACTTAAATATCAACTCGTCCAATCGCTGTACTCCTCTCCGACAATATCCGACCGATTCACAAATGAAAACACAGCTTTCTCCCATTCAGAGTCAAATGAACTGACACGTTCGTGGAATACCCACACTGGATCGGTATATAGCAGTATTCACAATTCCTCAGACCATGTGGATAGAAAGACAGGCCACAGTGCTCTCCATAGAAAAACGTTTTAATGATGAATATATATAAAAAACACACTTACAATAACGAAGCTTCATACGATCGTTAAAATGATCAATGACCGCGGGTGACGTCACGTGATCTCCATCCGTCAAACATCTGTTTGATATATTGTATTTTGGGATTTGGTAATTGATCCTTGGTGTTCAGCAGCTTTTCGTAAAGGGGTTGTACTGCGCTGATTTTTTCTGTATTTATATGCTATCTAATGCAGCCATGTCATCTGAGGACTGGTAATCTACAATATAAAACATTTTTGATTTTGGATTCAGATACCCTTGAACTCCCCATTTGCAAAGCAGGTTACAGGTTCCTTCTTACACTGGAATTTCATCTTTACTGCTTGTGCCAGCCACCCCCCGTTTGCTGCAGAAAATTGATTATTTTCAGTTTCTCTTAGCTATAGTATAGACCAGGGTCATGTGGTCTCCCAGGGGAGAGATGTGAGCAGTCACGAGATACAGGCCTGGCATCCTGTCATAGAGGTTCACCAGGCACAGAACACATCATTGCACAGACCTTTGCATCCCCAGATACCAGGATGGGCACAGCTGGCTCACCACTTTGACTTTTCTAGTGGGAATTGGACTGACGTTAACACAGAGAGGCCCCCATGTACAACGCTTGGCAATTTCAGGAATGATTTCAAGAGAACAATGTGCCAGGCAGACGTTACCCGCTGGAGCGTACGCTGAGCTGCTTAATAAGGGACGGTTTCATCGCCTCACATTTGTGACATATAAATTGAATTGCTGAAGGAGCGGAATAAAAGCTATTTAGAAGTGCAACTGCAGTCTGTAATTTTCACCTCCTACTAAATGTGCGAGAGATAAGAGCATGCTAAGATTTAGGGCTTAGGATGGCTTGGGGTTAATTTTGTAAAATTTCAGAGACAAAAAACCCGTAGGAAAGGAGAACTGAGATTTACACAGTTATTCCTATGGGATCATAGACAGAACATTCATACTAATGAAAAAAATTACTGCAGCACCTGTGGTGTAATAGGCCGTGGCCCTTTATTATAGGTATAAAATATATAAAATAATTTTTTTATAGGTATAAAATATATAAAATTATTATTAACATCTTTTACATCAAATATTTAATTCACTTAAATGTATTAAGTACAACTTATAATATATTTATCGTATATATAATACTAAATATAGTATTTCTATAGTATTTCTATAGTAATATAGTATCAGCTATATATAAGCTCGAGCTATTACATAACTCAGTAAAGCAACATCCCACAATATACCAAGTAGCAATATTCAAATGAAACATCCCCTTTCATGGGAAAGGGACAAAACCTCATAACTAGGGCCAGGACAAAGGTTAGGGTGGGACGAGTTATCTTCTGTCTTCCTCTCTCCCTCTGTCTGCAAGTGACGCATCTCTTTCCTTTATAAAGATACCTGCTTGTGACAGCCAGTCGTTAATTGGTTAACTGTCAATCAACTGCCAATATGGTAAGTATTTATTTTTTTATTAAACTTTAATCCAACTTATTATCTGTCTGTCATGATCCCATAGGTTTTGGGATGGGGACATTCTGCCCCACCTTTCACCTTTATGGGATCATAGAACATTCATACTAATGAAACACATTACTGCAGCACCTGTGGTGTAATAGGCCATGGCCCTTTATTATAGGTATAAAATAATTAACATCTTTTACATCTAATATTTAATTCACTTAAATGTATTAAAGAGGAAGTAAAGGCAATTTTTTTTTTTTTTAAAAGCACACCCTGTAAGGCAAAGGCATAATGAGCTAGTATGCATAGCATACTAGCTCATTATGAATAACTTACCTGAGACTGAAGCCCCCGAAGCGGTCCTCCGTCTTCCTCTTTGCCGCTGCCATGGATCCCGGAGCGACTTCCGGGTCTCGCGGCTCCGGCGCTGTGATTCGCCGGAGCCGAGATGACGTCACTCCCGTGCATGCGCACGGGAGCCGACACTCGCGGCATATCGCCGCGATCTGCGGCCTGCCCCAGTGTGCCTGTGCGGTGGCTGTCTTCGGGTAAATATCTCCTAAACCGTATAAGTTTAGGAGATATTTCTTGGACCTACAGGTAAGCCTTAATCTAGGCTTACCTGTAGGTTAAAGTTGGTTGTAAGGGTTTACAACCACTTTAAGTACAACATATAATATATTTATCATATATATAATACTAAATATAGCTCAGCTATATATAAGCTCGAGCTATTACATAACTCAATAAAACAACATCCCATAGGCCAGGCATAATTAAAGAGCCTGGCACACCCCATGGGTGACACCCAATACAGCATAGGTCGTCTGCATATCAAGGTTGAAAATGTCCAGAGCAATGTCAGATAAATGGACATTATCACATCTGTAGAAGTCTGACAGTCTCCCTTCCAAGTTAAAGCGGTTCTGCACCTAAAATAAAAATATTAAAAGCCAGCAGCTACTAATATTGCAGCTGCTGACTTTTAATAAAATCACACTTACCTGTCCCAGGGTCCAGCGATGTCGGCGGCAGGTGACGAGCGATCGCTCGTCTCGCTGCTGCCCCCGCCGCCATCCTCTGTCAGGGAATCGGGAAGTGAAGCATTACAGCTTCACTGCCCGGTTCCCTACTGCGCATGCGCGTCTCTTATGGTCCCCCGCTGTGTCTCTGGGAACTGTGTGTTTCCCAGAACACAACAGGGGGGCGGGGCGTCTGCGGGGGTCTGCGGCGGTCTGGCCGGAAGTGGGTGCAGTTACCTGGATTATCCAGGTAACTGCACCCCCCTTCCCCTGAAAGGTGTCGATTGTGGCACCGGAGGGGGGGAGGGATCAGATTAGCGGAACTTCCCCTTTAGGGTGAAGAACCGCTTTAACATGCCGGAAAGAGAAACCAGCCACAGAAGGCATAAATTTAGCCATTGCTCTATTTACTCTTTTGCGAATTTTATCGAAGTAACGAAACTCCAAAGAAATAAGTCAAGCCAAACGAGGGACTGTTTCACAAAAAAAAACTAATCGTATTAGGTAAAACAGTATGCATGAATACACCGAGGGGACAGGTCCATGGTGACTGTATATCCGATGTCAGGAAATTCCCGGATTGGCCTTACTCCAACTTCACACGGTATCGACCATGGATATAATGGATACTGCAGGCGGTACGAGGACAGGAACTCCAGTGATGGCAAATGAATGACCAAAACCAACCCTAATAAGAGTGCTGGAAAAAGCAATGTCCAAAAACTTATAAAAACAATCACATGTGATAAAAGCAATATGGGGAATAGAGTACCTCCACCGACGCGCTTGGTCCAATACAGACTTCTACTGGGGCATCTCCGTATTGGACCAAATGCGTTTCGGACAAGGTACTCTATTCCCCATATTGCTTTTATCACATGTGATTGTTTTTATATGTTTTTATATGTTAACGCTTAAAAAAGGATATCCCAGCCAACATCTTGACTATGTACAAGTAAGAGTAAGGAACTGACATCAAATAATCCAAAAATGACGATACCAAATTCTCAGAGAAAGAATCATGAGCTAACTTGGAAGAGGCTTGCCATAAATTCAACACTGAACAGTAAGATAACCATGTAGAAAGCGCAATGGAACTTCTAATCGCTGAAATGACAGGGGTCACACCACCGCCCATAAATGTGGAGGACAATCCAGACTACTTGATCCGCATCCGGCAACAATCTCTGAAATTCTTGAATCTGTGAATGGGACAAAGAATCTGCTATGAGATTCTCAATACCAGGTATATATTTAGCTTTTAACCAAATATTAAACATCAAACATCTATCTTTCGTTCAACTCTTTTTTAGTGTTTTTAAGAAAAGATTAGGACAACATTTAACAAAGAAGAGTTTCAGCTTGAAAAGAAAAGTTCCAAAACTCATCCTATAAAATAAAATCATATACATTACATATTTACATAACACATTACATTTAACATTTAACAATTGACATTATAGATTTAACATTAACATTTAACATTCCTGAAATGGTAACTTCTTGAAAGAGAGAAAAAAGAAAAAAAAAAAGAAAAAGGGGAGAACTCACCCTTAAAATTCCCACTTCCATTATCTCAGTGCTTCTATAATATTTTTTTAAATGAATCATTTCATAGGAGGTAGAACAATGGGGGATTTGCCTTACGCCTACTTCACCCAGTGGACTGGGTAAAGTAGGCGTAAAACATCAAACATCTAAATACAATCTGTCATAGTATAGAAATAACAGGTAATGATTTTGACGATAAACAATTTATAGCAAAAACGACACCTTTATTATCCAAATGGATTCATCTCTGCCTATTAACCAAATGAGAACCCCAAAGATCCAGAGCCACTAAAACTGGAAACAGTTCCAATAACACAACATTACATGTCAAACCTCTAGATTTCCATGTATCAAGCCAAACAGCAGCTGACCAATGGCCATTCCAAAATGTACCGTATCCACATGATCCAGCAGCATCAGTATGGAAATGTAAAGCAGATGCTGGACAAAAAGGAAATTGCCACATGGAACAACCATTGTACATACATATAAACTCCTGCCAAACCCGCAACAATGTCAGAAGTAACACACGCAAAATGAGATGGAGAAGAACAACCGGAAATCGCACGATAAAGACATTTAGAGAAAACCCGACCAACCGGCATAAACCTGGATGCAAATGCCAGCAAACCTAGCAACAATTGTAAAATCTTCAAACGTACCTTCGTCTTAGGCATGACAAAAACCAATGATTTTATCAATCGGCAATCTAAATTCCATGGCAACTGTATTCATTTGAATGCCCAAAAATTCTAGACAAGAAGTAGGATACACAGATTTCTCTTCCGCCAAAGGAACACCAAAGTCCTTGCAAACACTCAGTGAAAAGAAACAAACAATCATTAGAATCAGATCTACCAATAAACAAGAAATCATTGAGATAATGTAAAACTGAGTCCAAATCGGTCTTATGGTGAGCCACCCAATCAATAAAGGAAGAGAACAATTCAAAGTAATGGCAGGACAGACAACGCCCCATTAGGAGACAGTGATCAAAATAAAACTTATTTTCAAATCAAAAACCTAAGGAATTAAAGGCCGAATATCAACTTTTGCAAGTAAGGCTGAACTACCAACGCTTCTAATTATGCACAAAGCATCATCAAAAGAGGAATAATGAACTGAGCAAAATTTTGGATCAATTTCATCATTCAATGAAAGCCTGTATAGATACGACAAGTGGTGTATCAGTCTATAAGTATTAAGTTCTTTCTTAGGTATAATTCCTAAAGGAGATACCTGAAAATTTGGAAAAGGAGGTTGCTGAAAAGGGCCAGCAATCCTGCCTTCATCAATCTCTTTCAATAATTTTGCTCGCACAATCTCCAAATGTAGCACTATAGATCTCAGGTTCTCAAAAACCACACAACCAGAGCCCTTAAAGGAAGGCAGAATAAAACCAAAAACCATCACGCAAAATTTCCTCTTTCTGACATTCTGGGTACAGACAAAGCCCTGGAAACATATTTATGAGCCTCACCGGAGAGGCCGCTTTTGAGAAAGGGGTCCTTTGAAGAGACTGATACATTAGTAGAAGATCTTTTAAAGCAACATGACGCAGGATGAGAACCCGCACAAAAATGACACTCGTGTTTATACTTGCACGAGTTGGGCCATTTACACTGCCTGGACACAAACTCCACGTCAATAAATATGTGTATTAGATACTTGAGGTTTTGGAAATTGCTTTTGTGGAATTAAAGATTAAGCCACAAACCCACATCTTTAATGCCCCACTTCATAGATCTATGTACTGACAACTTTTGGTGAAACGATTTGTCATAAGCAAACCATGAGAGGCCCGAATTTTTTTTATAAGCCTCAAGTATTATCTCAACATGAAATAAACTGCAGCATAAGTCGGGTGCTTTCCTCCCATTACACTCGAATAAATACAAAATGCTTGCAGCCAATTGTTAAACGATCGAGGAGGCAACTTTCATTTATCGTCATCAAATCTATAACTGTCCTGCTTATCAGGTCTAAATTCTTTATGAAAAGGGAATAGACTTAGAATGTCGACAGAATCACCCTTCCATATTTTCTCTTTTAAATTCAACTTTTAAATGGAATCCCAAAGGTGATTTCTCGTAAGTACATTTCAGGAATAAGGCCCCTTTCACACTGGGGCTTTTTTTCAGGCGCTACAGAGCTAAAAATAGTGCCTGTATAGCTCCTGAAAAAAACGCTCTTTTCACTCCAGTGTGAAAGCTGGAGGGCGGTAAAAAAGTCCTGCTAGCATCTTTGAAATCAATGGGGCAGCGCGGCTATCCCACCAGCTTTAACCCTTTTTCAGCTGAATAGCGCTGCTAAAACAACGGTAAAGCGGCGCTAAAAATAGTGGTGCTTTACCGCCGACGCCCGCACCGCCCCAGTGTGAAAGGGGCCTTAAAGAAGAAATAGCAGCAACAGGTGGATCAATACTAACATTCGCCGTAGTCGCCAAGGGCTTAAGAAAATTAGCCTCCTGAGGAGCAAGCCATACCTGAGCAACTCTCATGTCTAAATGGTCATTTTGTATTTGTACATTTTTAATTGCTGTAAATGTATTAATTAAATCTTTAAAGTGGTTTGGTACCTAAAAATGAAAGTTCATGTTATTAAAATCAACAGATAGCATACTTACCTAAACGAACCCTGAAAAAAAAAAATATTATTTACTTACCTTTTATTTCTGATGTTTCAGCTGACTTCCGGGTTGTCCTCCCGTGGGAGTAGGCGTGGCTATCGTCCTCGCAATGGTCCCTGGGAAATTTCCCAAGAATCCATGGGGGACAATGAAAGTTTTTCTTTCCTTGTCACTGCTCTCACTGAGCATGTGCAAGATGGAGCGGAGCATGCTGGGAGCCAGACGTCATCATATACCAGGAAGTAAATGCCTGTGGGCTTCAGACGCCCACAGTTAAAATGGAAACGCTAGAGCAGGTTTTTATAAGTCATCCTGAGGAAAAGATTCGTCGCGCCGGGGGTCAAATAAACGCCGGACGTGGATGCCAATCGAAGGTAGCACTCGCCCACCAGTGAGACAGGTAAGAAAAAAATAAAAAAAGAGCGGAATCCCGCTTTAAAAGAAGAAAAATTTTCTTTTAATTGAGACAAATATTCAGACTCACCACTTGCGGGAATAGCAGCAGGGATGGATGCATTCTTAGCTTCAGGTAGTACAAGGTGCAATGCCATCACATCCGATTCAATAGGAACACAGCCCAGGTCTGAAAACATAGTAGACTAAAGCCCCATACACACTATCAGATTATCTACTGAGTTTTTCCTTCAGATTTACCAAAACCATGTAGTAGAAGGGCCTGCCTGATTGCATACACAGGGCCGCTGTTAGAAATCATGGGGCCCCATACAGCCTACCTGATGGGGCCCCCCTTGACCCAACCCACAACCCACCCTGGCTCCGCCCACAACCCCACCCCTCGCTCCGCCCCTGCCTCCACGCTGTCAGGGTGGGGGTGGGGGGGGGGTGTCTGGAGGCAGGAGCTGGAACATGTAACATTTATAGCGCCCCACCATTCCTAAATGTATCTGAATGGGAGAGATGTCAGTGTTGTGACATCTGTGCCCTTTCAGTTTGTGTCTTCATACGCCACCGACTTGTGTCCATTTACATCAGGCTACCTCTGATCTGTCACATTTAGGTCTGGAAAAATAGAAAAGGATATTCTTTTCCAAATTTTTTTTTTCCTACCTGAATAGACACGGAGGAAGGTGGATCTAAATGCACACAAGTCAGTTCATACCTGTAAACCTACATGGAGCTTTCAATCAGGTCTGCATGAAAAAGGACCTAATTGCAAAGCTTGGGTGAAAGGTTATCAAAGGGGTGTGGTTTGGGGGTGGTAAAAATGCAGCTTGGCTGTGTGTTTTTACTGTCCCTTCCCCATCACATGTGTAAAAGTAGCATCTCACTATGTACTCATGATGTATGGCTCTGTCAGTGTAACATGACTGTGTGGTGCAGACTTTGTTATGGCTGTACTGAGTTATAGTCTGTAACACACAGTACAGCCATATATCAGGAAAGTCAGCACCACACAGCCATGTTACACTGACAGAGCCATACAGCACCTTCTGTGCCCTGATCATCATAATGATAATAACCATGAGCACAAAGAGTCTGGGGACTGCACATTCTACAATAGTGTGACCTGTCAGTGTGTGTGTCTGTGCAGGGGACTGCTTGCCTGTGCACCACTGCTGTTGTCCAGATTACTCCTGCTGCTCTGTCTGTCTCGGCCGCCTCAGTGATAAGTCCCTCAGGCTGCAGCACTTACTGAATGAAGAGAGCCGTATAACAGTAATATCCATCCGCCGGAGAGGCATACAGTGAACAGGAAGAACTTTAGTTTGTGCAGATATACTGAGAGCAGCATGCAATTGTATCCCAAAAATGGAAAAAAAAGTCCCTCTTCTGCTTTCACCTCCTGGGCCCCTCTGGTAACCTGATGGGGCCCAGGAAATGAATATATATTCCTTATATACCTTAGTAATCAAGTGGGTGCGGGTTAATATAGTTATTTCGCTTTTTTTTTTTTTAGCTAGAAGTTAAAAGCTGTTTGGGCCCCCCTGCTGGCCAGGCCCGGTACAACAGGGCTGGTTGTACTGCCCTATCAGCGGCCCTGTGCATACACATTGAAACTCCTAAGGTTTGTCCTCATATTATATGGTTTTGGTAAATCTGGAGGAAAAACTCAGCAGATAATCTGATAGTGTGTATGGGGCTTCAGAATGATTACAATCAACACTCCTTAAAGATGACTGTAGAATAAAAGAAAATTCAATACTCCGTTTTTTTACAAAATCCTGTAGCATAAGAATCATCCTGAGAATTCTTTGTACAAATTATATTACCTTTTTTCTTTTTTCCTTTATCCCCAGTCACAATACCTACTGGGAATTCAAACCGATGAGTTCTCTTGAGCGTCCTCTGTAATTTTCTTCCAGGCCTGCGTCATCACCCTGTCCATCAAACCGATCAGCGGGCGGAGCTATGAGGCACTCCGAAGACGGGCCCAAAGTGACGCTGGCTGAAGGTGGACCTGCAAGAGAAAGACATGCCTGTAAACCTGACCCGGAACAAACACCAGTAGGGGTGGGCAGAGTAAAGGAAGACATCCCGGGTTCAGAATGTAGAATACTGTCCCCGCAGGCATCAATCATGTCCACGGTAGCATGGGGAACATCTCGACATCAGGCAATGGAGCCAACATGGTCAGCGACAGGATGGGGACATTCTGCCGCACCTTTCACCTTTATTACATAGAGTTTACTGGATTCCTTCAACCGTTTTTGTCACAGAGATCCCATGCTGTGCCCAAGTTGCACCTCTCGGAAAGGGGGGATTTATTTACATGTTTTGGAAATGAGTCCAGTGCTTGTATAATGTAATTGAAATGATTAAGCATGCATTACAACTCTCTTGTTCTCCTGAGCCAAAAATGGGTCTCCTAGGAATCTTGGAGCTTCCCTTTCACAACCCTCATCTAGAGCTGGCAAAAGCTAGACTTTACCTGGCCAGGAAAACGATAGCACAATATTGGCTATCACCTCCTACCACACTCAGGATAGACAAAGTGAACTCTATTCTGCACTTTGAATATTGAACCTATACTTGCAGAGGTATCTCAAAAAATATGGGAAGATCTGGTATAGTTAAACAATTCTACCTTTGCACCCCCAGTTATGAACAGGCCTTCTAGAGATCTTGCTTGCTAGTGTAGCACCCTCCAAGTACGTTGGCTGCTAGGCAAATTTAGTTTTTGGTTTCTGCTGTAATCACAGGAGCAGTGATTGTTTGTTCAAAGCTTCACAGGCTGAGAGTTTGATTACTACCCCCCCCCCCTTCAGCTCTAGAAGAAGTTTCTAAACCTTAGGGTGGAGGGATTCAAGTGTCCAGGCTGAATATTCATCAGGGCTTAGCCAATCCCTGGGGAGCTTTGCCCAGATGAAGCTAGGTTGCTGTTAAATAGGCTGGATCCCTGAGGAGTTGGTCTTTTTCCTCCCTATGGGGATGGATCTGTTATTTAAGAGGAGGAGGGCTGCCAGCCCCTGGAGCCATATGGATTGAATGCTGGACCAATTTGAAAGAGGCTGTACTTATGGACTGTCTATGTACCAGGATCCAGTGAGTAAAGCCTTTATTTGTGCTCCTACTGCTTCATGGTCTTCAGTCGTGAACCACAGACTATTCTAGTCTGACTTGACTTGTACTTCATAGGCTTCAAAATAGGGTGGGCTCCTCCCACCTAGGTGTGTTAGAATAGCGAATTAATATTCGCTATTTTAACACTGAATCGTCTCTGCGCCAATCAGAAAGCGTGAATCTGATAACCATTTCCTGATTGGCTGAAAGGACAGGCGATCCTATTGGACTCCTAGGAGGAGGCGGGAGATGCACAGTGGAAGCCGCAGTGATCCACACGAGAAGAAAGGAAGAAAGCTGCCGCCCGCTGGACACACTGCCTGCCCGTTTCATAGATGGGGTAAGTGCAGAGCTTTGATGTGCCAACCATCCTTCCAGGGTGGGTTTCCGCCGACCGACCATGGGGGGTGTTGTCCGCTGCCCCCCAAAAGAAAAAAACACCAGCCGCCGCTGTGCAGGAGTTACCACTTCAAGCCTTCACCGCCGCTTATCAAATCAGGTGCCGGTCTACAGAGCACGTCCTTGCTCCATGAGAATACAGAAAAGGATTAATTGGTGTGCAGGTTCTCATTTTCTGTATCCATACAGATAATGCCCTGGCTGAGATTGAAACCAAGTGCCCTATTGCTGCAAGGCAAAGTTGCTAACCACTAAGCCACTGTGTTGCCCCCTAGGTCAGATAGCCACACTTCACTTCCTGTGGCCAGATATGCATTATACCTGTACTGCATGTTTGATACAATAAAGAACAGGCCATAGTTTTTCTCCAACCATAAATACGCTCCTTTATTGACTGCACGTGCCTCTATTACAGTTATTATACTGTTTCATGTCATTACAATCTACATTACATTACTGTATTTCCCAGTTATGATGGAAGTCTACTTTATAAACTATATTTGTAGTGAGTAGATTGAAGGCTCCTCTGTCAAATTCTTCTGCTGTATGTCACTGTGATGTGTTTGGTACTTGTTGTTTTCACCTTTTTCTCTTGTTGTAAAAAGGCTTGAAAGCCTTGAAGAACTTTGTTCTTCTTCAAATAAAAGATACATTGAAAAAAAAAGGAAAGGAGAACTGTCTGCAGTGCCCATAGCAACAAATTAGCTTTCAATTCCAAGCCTGTACTGGAAAGATCGGATAAAATATGCTATGCACGACTCAAATTCTCTCTTTTTTTGGCCTTGAGCAGTGTTTAGTCACACCATAACGCAACACGATTCCAGCAATCAGCTGCCAATACATTTGGACCAGTTGAGTTTTAGTTAACATGAAAAAGGTTTTTGGCACTAATCAGTTTCAGTTCAATGAGTGAACTGTTTAACCATTTCAGCCCCGGAAGATTTGGCTGCTGAATGACCGGACCATTTTTTTTTGATTCGGCACTGCGCCGCTTTAACCAAAGAAAATTGACATCCTTTTTCTCCCATAAATAGAGCTTTCTCTTGGTGGTATTTGATCGCCTCTGTGGTTTTAGGTTTTTCACTATAAAAAAAAAGAGAGGCAATTTTGAAAAAAACACAATATTTTGTACTTTTTGTTATATAAATATCCCCATTTTTTTTTTTTTTTTTTAAAAGCGAATTTTTTTCTAAGTTTAGACCTATAAGTATTCTTCTACATATTTTTGGTAAAAAAAAAAACAATAAGCATATATTGATTGGTTTGCACAAAAGTTATACTAAATAGAGGATAGATTTATAGCATTTTTATAAAAATTTTTTTTTTTTTTTACTAGTAATGGCGGCGATCTGCGACTTTTATCGTGACTGCGACATTATGACGGACACATCGGCCAATTTTGACACATTTTTGGGACCATTGGCATTTATACAGAGATCAGTGCTATAAAAATTCACTGATTACTGTAAAAATGTCACTGGCAGTGAAGGGGTTAACACTAGGGGCGCTCAAGGGGTTAATTGTGTTCCCTGGGATGCGATTCTAGGGGAAGGGGACTGACTAGAGGAAGTAACGGATTATGGTTCCCAGCTAATAGGAACACACAATCTGTCACTCCTCTCAGAACAGTACACGGATTTGTGTGTTTACACACACACTTCCGTGTTCTGTCCCTCGTGCTCGCTATCGTCGTGGCCGGCGGTCATCGCGACCGTTGGCCACGAGCATCGGCACCCCCGCAGTGCAGCGGGCGCGGGCCTGCTATCCTGATCCCGCGAGCCGATGTATAGCTACGACGCTTCACGGGATCGTGCCGACCTGCCGCAGTAAAATGAAGGCGGCTGGTCGGCGGTTAAAGCCCAATTAAAGCTAAACTCCGGACACACAGATCAGTGCAAAGCCCTCAACTGTCCCTGATTTCTATTTAATTTTGAACAGAGGCCCTCTGTCCCTCTTTCCTCCTCATTTTGATCTGATCTATATAGTTGTATATAAAAAGTACTTTTTATCTTTAAAAAAGTGTTTCCCAGTGCTAAACCTTTTATCCAATTTCTAAATCTCAAGAGCCAGTATAAAGGAAAAGTAGTGGTAAAAAAAAAAAGCACTTGTGGGTTTAACTAATAACTTATTTTGTATAATTCTCCTTTAATGGGGTGTGTCCTATGCTTACATGCTTTTTCTAATAGGTGTCCCTCATTCCCATCTGAAAAGAGTTGGAAGGTATGACGGTGTACAGATACGTTTAAAGTTTACGGTTTTAACTGCCAAAGGGTTTTGTAAAGCTGTATGGCCAATCTTGTGATTTACACAAACTTCCCACACTGCTCAGCCAGATAAGTCACACTTGTAGATCCTGAACTGATTAAAGCTGATCTCTTAGCACATATACTGTACAAAAGCTGTTTTTTTCCATATAATTGTTTAATTATAGTGAAATGGACACGGTAAGTACAATACATTTAGGAGATAAAATACATACACATATCTGGTATTCAAAGAAAATAAAATAAATTTGTAATGTAAAATCCAGGCAAGGAGGAAGGGATGGGATCTAATGAGGATTGGGGTTACTTAGGCTGCTTTCACACTGGGGCGGTATTCAGGCGTTACAGCGCTAAAAATAGCGCCTATGTAGCGCCTGAAAAAAACCGACCCCTTTCACTCCAGTGTGAAAGCCGGAGGGCTTTCACACTGGAGCGATGCGCTGGCAGGACGGTGAAAAAAGTCCTGCTAGCCGCATCTTTGGAGCGGTGAAGGAGTGGTGTATCCACCGCTCCTAAACCGCTCCTACCCATTGAAATCAATGGGACACCGCGGCAATACCGCCGGCAAAGCGCCGCTGCAGCGGCGCTTTGCGGGCGGGTTTAACCCTTTTTTGGCCGCTAGCGGGGGTTAAAACCACCCCGCTAGCGCCCGCAGACCGCCGCTAAAGCGACGGTAAAGCGCCGCTAAAAATAGCGGCACTTTACCGCCGACGCCGCTCCCGCCCCAGTGTGAAAGCAGCCTTAGTAAGAGCAGGAAAAGAAAAAAGGGAGGGGGCATTGGGGAGAGGACTGGGGGGAGGGGGGATTAGGAAGCCTTGAGCTAGGGGTTGTAGACCCATAAATCAGTCAAGCTTTCAGAAGGTAGATATAGATATAGGAGGACTGCTTTAAGATGTAGGTGTTTTGATCTGTAAATTCGTTTTATATTCAGGAGAAAATGTATTTTTTGGATCCAGTAGTGCCAGGTTTGTCTGAGCTGTTCACCACACTCCTTCATTAGGGATGTAAGATCCTCAATGGTTATGATGTAAACCATTGTGCCATCATTTGGGGGAGAGGCTATTGCTGCATTAGCCCTGGTTTACACTGCCGCAACTTCAAAGTTGAGCTACTTTCGCGTGACTTTGGAACTGACTTCCATGCATGTCTTTGTCACAGCTTGCATACAACTTCCTTAACAGAAGTCAATGCAAGTCATGTTGAAGTCATACCAAAAGTAGTGCAAGAACCTTTTTCTAAGTCGGTACGACTTAAGCTGCACAAATTAGAACAGGTCCATTGCTGTTAATGGGGCGTGACTTGTCATGCAACTTTGAACTCTCAAGTCATATGACAAGTCGCGGCAGTGTGAACCAGAGCTTAATCAGATGAATAAGCATAAAAGATTTCTATTTCCTTTTGTTAAGATGCAAAAGAAGTACTAAGGAATTATTGTGAAAGGAGAGACCCATAAGCAAAGCTATATAACTCTGTATTCAATAATACATTTTTTTTTTTTAACGCAAGCAACTCAACTTTTAACTCTTGGAGAATGCAAAGTTCATGCACAGTTGAATAAAATGACACAGAGAGTGTGATAATACTCCTGTTAGATAACTGTAGCTTGGAGGAGTCGTTGTGACCAAATACCAGCTGCGAAATAAAAACCTTGCTGGGCAGAACTGTTTCTCAGAAAGTCATGCATCACAATGTCCAGTATATATGAAGAGGGATTTATGAATGTAATTGTAAGAAAAAAAAGAATGTCAATAGCAATATGGATGAGAAGATTGGTTTACCCAAATTAGGATTCACTTTAAAATCAGGCATTCTGTATTAAGCCTGCCACTGGTGGGCACTATATGCTAGACATGTGCGTCGTCAATAAATTTTGTTTCGTTTCGTTCCCTTACGGTACGTATTAGAATTAATTTGTATTCAGTAATTCGTGTCCAAAATTCAATTTCGATTTGTACGAAATAGGTAGCGAAATACAAAATACGTACGAAGGTTCGTTAACTTTTCGTAACAATTACGAACAATTATGAATTTAAAGGCAAATATATATATATATATATATATATATATATATATATATATATATATATATATATATATATCTCAATATGACAGTCGATGCTGATGGTAGT
This sequence comes from Lithobates pipiens, assembly GCF_037356315.1. Lineage (NCBI taxonomy): Eukaryota > Metazoa > Chordata > Amphibia > Anura > Ranidae > Lithobates > Lithobates pipiens. The sequence goes on along the minus strand of NW_027507758.1, from coordinate 83,174,305 downwards.
TTTTATCAGAAATACGAAATTAAGTTGAAGAATTTCCGATCCGAGATACGAATTTTTGTTAGATGTGTTTACTTTTCAGTCCAAATTTCATTACTACAGAAACATGTGACTGTTGGTTGACCAATCAGATGTTTTCTTCTGCTGCTGAGGCCTACAGGGCAGGCCCGATCATGTAACTTCCCTTTGTGGGTTAGTTAGTGTAGTGGAGCAGATCACATGATTATTTGTCTGTGCATCTGAGCGAATATCTTTGCAATCCTTAGTTTTTCATTGTTCAGTTTTGTTTATATCTGTTGTAGTTTGCGAGTGTATCATCTGTCAGGCCGCGTACACACGCGGGGACTGTTCGCCCAACTTTGTCCGTCAAACAGTTTCGGCAAACAGTCCGCTCAAAATTATCATGGACGGACATGGCCACACACGACGAACGAACAGTTTGCTGAAACCGTGCGCGATGACGTGAACGGCACGTACGACGGGACGAAAAATACGACGTCCTATACACTGCATTATAACTTTCGGCGTGTAAATCCTTTCTGAGCATGCGCGGAACTTAGTTTGACGAACAAGCCTACACACGAGGGGACTGTTCGCTGAAACAAAGTTTCAGCGGACAGTTTTTCGGAATTTCCGAAAAACCTTGTTCAGCGGACTGTTCGCTGAAACTGTCCGCTGAAAGCCCACACACGAGCGGACTGTTTGCCGAAACACTGTTCAGCGGACAAAGTTGGGCGAACAGTCCCCGCGTGTGTACGCGGCCTCAGTGTTTAGTTTCTGGTTTTATTCGTTTTTTCATTGGTTTTGAGAGATTTTTTTTTTTTTCATTTCTTGTTTCATTTAGTTAATATTTTGTTATTTTCTGTTGGTATGATATTTTTTTTTGTACATTTGGTTATTTTGGTTATTTTGCTGCGATCAAAATCATATTTTTTTGCCTACATTTTTCTAACTTTTAAAGGAAAAATGAGCAGCAAACAAGGCCAAAAAAGCAGTAAGAGTGCTGCTGGGAGAGGGAGAGCTATGAGCTGTGTACATGAGCAGCAGGTGGGACGTTCTGTCTCTGCGCCCTCTGAACTCAGCTCACCTCCCATAAAGCTGAGGCGAATAGGAGTGAAGACTGCTGGTGGTAAAGAGCCTGGCAAACAGCATACATATCCACGTCACCAGGTGTTCCAGGAATTACCTCCTAAAACCAGCAGCACAGTTCATAGCAAAAGTGGCGCTACCACCTCTGCCACTGCTGCTGGTAGCATGCTTCCCATTGGTACCTTTTATGGAAGAGGGCAGGCCAAAGGGGTTCCCAGTGCACATACATTTGTGCAGCCAAAGCTGGAGATCCTGGCCATGCAGCAGGAAACATGTCAGGAGGCCGAGGCACATGATGATGTCACCACCACCATTGCTGCCAGTGCCATCACCATCAGCACTACAGAGAGCTTGGCAGTGATCAGCAAGGAGACAGAGTTTACTGCTTCTAATGATCACTGTTCCCTTGGCAATGTGGAAGAGGTGGAAGCAGGCTTTCCTGACATTGTTGTAGACAAATTTAATTTCCAGCCCTCTACCCATGTTGGCACCACTGACAGCCCAGAAAGTATCTTCCCTCAGTCCCCACTACTTTTCTCTCCTGAAAAGACCCCTGCCCAAGTGATTTCTAAGCCTCCAGCATCAGAATGGGCCAATGCAACCATTAGGCCTCAATCCATCACAGCACCCAAAATACCTGGGATGTTCAGGTCTCTTCCTCCTGCCGAACCTCAGGAAGAGAGTGTGACCACTGCAGTGGAAGGGATTCCATCAGGCAATGTCATTGGGGGTGGCTGTCGTTCCAGCATTTGGCAGCATTTTAAAAGAATTGGTGTTGACAGAAAGCCAAATGCAATCACTGTGGCATGAACCAGCACATGCGTGTGCACCACCACGCAGTGCTGTTAGGGGAGAAATGTATTATGGCCACACCTCCAAACAGCAAAAGGGGAACCAATGGTGGCACCGCCACAGCCACCATGAGTGCCAGCACCACCAGCCAGTATAAGGCAGAAAAGAATGCTGTTACCATCCCACATCCAATCCATACCAGCCAGGCCACCCTGGAAGATTTTGGTGGCTTTCAGAGTAAGGGTATGTCTCGGGCGCAGGTACGTAAAATAACACACCTGATTGCCCAACTCATTGCAGTTGGAGGAGCACCTTTCAACATGATGGAAGGTGAGCCCTTCAAGCAATTGATGCAGGCTGTTGTACCACAGTACCATGTGCCATCATGTAAGACCTTCAGCCAAACTGTGGTGCCAGCCTTATACAGGTCTTGTGTTGGGGTGCTCAAGGAGGAGATTGGAAGGGTAGGTGGACAGGCAGTGCACCTGACCACTGACCTGTGGAGTGTGTGTAGTGCCCAGCACGCCTTTCTGTCCATGACGGCACATTGGTGGCAGGTCAAGGTGTCCCATGATGTAGTTCAAACATCTGGATCCTCGTCAGCAGTTGACAAACAGGGGCACCGTTCCTTCCTCCTGCACTCTGAGGTGCTTGATGGAATGCACACAGTGCAAAACATCCTGCAAGCCCTGCAGAAAATGTTGTTGCAGTGGTTTGGACAGGCAGACAGCAACTACCGGATTGGCTATGTTGTCACTGATGGAGGCAGCAACATGGTCAAGGCTGTAAGGGATGGCAGCTTTTTGGGTGTGCGCTGCTCAGCCCACCTTCTCCACCAGGTGGTAACTGACAGTTTTCGGTTGGTGGAGGCCATTTCTGGCGGCGATGGAAGGCTGTCCAAAGTAATGGACTCTTGTCGGAAGATGGCTGGCCACTTCCATTGGAGTGTGAGGGACAGCCACCTCCTCAGGGTGGAACAGAGGAAGGCAGGCCTTCCAGAACACTGCCTAAAACAGGATGTGGGGACTAGGTGGAATTCAACCCTAGCAATGCTGGAACACATCCTAGAGCAGAAGAAGGTTCTCCATGCCATGGCCTGTGATCATAACATTGGCATAGAGAGACCTTCAGGCAGGGAGGACTGGGCCATAATTGGGCAGATTGTGGCAGTCCTCAAACCTTTCCTCTCTGTCACAGAACACCTAAGCTGCAAGGATGCCAGCATTGGTCATGTGCTCCCACTCTTCAACCACCTTCAGAGCAAATTGGAGCGGTTCAAGTCGGCTGAGGAACCTTTGCCTGGTGGTGGCCCTCAACCTGATGTGTTGGCTCTGCTAAACACATTTCTGATGGAGTTGGGCAGGCGCAGGCAGGAGTTGACTGCCTCTTGCTCAGAACTGATGCTGGCTGCCATGTGTGACCCTCGCATCAAGGGCAAAATGGCTGTGCAGTGTAGTGCTCTGACAACATGGCGGAACAGACTAATCGACAGGGTGCATCAGAGGGAAAGGCTGGGAAAGGAGGAAGAGGAGGAAGAAGATATTGAACACCCCCTCTCCCATGCATCATCTAGTGAAGCGAGCAGAGCTCCTGCCAGCAGAGCATCTTCTGTCTTGCCTGAGGCACTTGACACCCTAATGGGAACCTCCAGCATAGTACACCCCAAGAAACCCATATCAGCAAAGGAGGTTGTCATGTCCTATTTGTCAGCCCCACCAGTGCATCCCACCACAGATCCAATGTTTTTTTGGCAGGAGAAGAGCGAAGAGTTGCCTGCCCTCACAGATATTCCCAAGGAGCTACTGTCCTGCCCTCCAACAAGTGTCCAGAGTGAGCAGGTGTTTTCTGTGAAGGGAAACATCCTGTCACCCCAAAGATCCCAGTTGTCCCCCCAGCTAATATAGCAGTTAGCATTTTTGAAAACCAATTTGTCAAAGCTGGATTACCCCTCCCTCACTCTGAACATTTCTTGAACTGACTGTCTGCAGCAGAGATGGCCATTTGGTCTTAGTTGGTCCCTGTCCTGCCACACAATCCCTCCCCTCGCTTCTCATTTACCCCTATTTGCTTGTGACATCATCTAGGATGGACGAGAAGAGAGGAGAGCTGCCAAGGAGCAGTGGTGAGAGAACTTATTACACACGCTTCCTGCACTACTCTGCATGCTGGCTGGTAAACGCTGTTCCCCAATGTGCTCCAATATGCTCTGATGTGCCCCGATGTGCCCTGATGTGCCCCAATGTGCTCCAATATGCCCTGATGTGCCCCAATATGCTCTGATGTGCCCCAATGTGCCCTAATGTGCTCCAATATGCCCTGATGTGCCCCAATGTGCCCTGATGTGCTCTAGTGTGCCTTAATGTGCCCTGATGTGTCCCCACCATTCTTCTCATTTACACATATGACTGCTAGAACAGATATAAAGACATTTAGGGAAAGTGATAAAAATTGGAGCGAACAGAATCTGGAGCAGTTACCCATGGCAACCAATCAGCTTCTCTTCAGTTCGTTCCATTAAGATTTGAAAATGAAAGAGAGAAGCTGATTGTCTACCATGCACTGCTGGTCCAGTTTTCGCCTGCTCCAGTTTCGATAGGTTCCCTGCACTGTTTTGGGTCACCGGGGATGTGCAGAGAGCACAGTGCAGGGGATCTATCAAAACTGGAGCAGCTGTTCATGGCAGCCATGTGTTCATTATGAGGGGCTCCCACCATCCCTGTGCTGTGCTGAATTCCTCCTGGGGCTGTACCCCTGCTGTGCTCAGTATGTCAGCACAGCACAGGATGGTGAAAGCCCCTCATAATGAGCACAGCAGGGGTACAGCGCCAGGAGGAATCAGCATAGCACAGGGATGTGGGAGCCCCTCATATTAAGCATAATGAGTCGATGACAACGACAGCCATATTGAGAAAGGTATTTTTTGCTTTTTAAATTCATCATAACGAATGTTTGTAATTGTTACGAACTGCTAACAAACCCAACGATCCGAAATTCGTAAACGAAAGTTCATATTTTGTACAAAATTCGGAAGCATGGCAATTCGTATTTCGGATCCTCCCAAATGTATGAATGTTTAGGGAAATTTGTACGAATTTTTGATGCGTACGAAACTAATCGCACATGTCTACTATATGCTGCTATTGGTGGGCAATGGTGGGCACTGTTTGTGACACTGTATTTATTTATTGTAATCAGGGCACTGATGATCAGTGCCCTAATTACTTCCCTAGATGTCCCCCTGTGAGGAGATGTCGCTGATCAGCTCTCCTCTCCTCACACTCTGTCAGTGTGAGGCAAGGAGAGCCGATTACCGACATCTCCTTGTTTACATGTGACCGGCTGTGATTGAACACAGCCGATCACATGATTAAAGAGCCGCTGACTAATTTTCCCCCACTGTTCAAAAGAATTTCTGCAGATATTAAACGATGGACGAATAACTCTCCGTCATGGTTTGGCAGGTTGTGCTCCATTAAGATGACAGTCTTACCTAAAGTACTCTACCTGTTCCGGTCCCTACCCATCTCTGTTGATAGGCGAGAACTTCAGAGGTTCCAGGGTAAACTGCTGGACTTTATATGGGAGCACGGAAGGCCTAGGGTGAATAGACAGACGATGTATACACCAAAGGTGGGGGGTGGCTTGGGCATGCCGGATTTGTTTAAATATCACCAGGCGGCACTAATTTCACAATTAATTCGGTTCCATACTAATCGAGACAGGCCGCTCTGGATGCTGTTGGAATCCTCTCAATTTCCAGGAAAAGAAATTAGTCACTTAATGTGGATGAGAGCTAAGGACCGGCCTACGGTGATGTGCCCGACTTTGTCCTTCTCTCTAAATTTGTGGGATAGGCTAACTACTACCCATAACTTCAGATCCGGACATGCCCCGCTAGCCCCTTTGCTTAACAACCCGATGTTCGCCCTGGGTCTCCGCCCCCAAGAGTTTTCATGGTGGACCAACAAGGGTTTACTTCGGATAGCGGACTTGTGTGACCATAAGGGGGCTCTGTCGCGAGTGTCCCTGCAAGAAAAGTATCAGCTTCCGAGGGCAGAATTCTATCGCTATACTCAAATAGCGCACTTTTTGGCGTCACTGAGTCGCACTTCTGCACTCACCACATGCACCCCGATGGAAACTATTTGTAGGACGTACGACGGCCTCACGGGTCACATATCTCGGCTATACAATATTTTGTTCCCCCCTTCTCAGAAATTGCCATACATGGAGAGATGGGAAGGGGATATGCATGTCACTTTGACGATGGAGGAGTGGAACAAAGTAATACGAAGTGCATCAAAATCTTTCATTAACACATCTTTGATTGAAGCAAACTATAAGGTGCTGATGAGGTGGTATATGGTTCCGGCCCGTCTGGCCACCTTCGCCCCTGGGGCGTCTCCGCGGTGTTTTAGGGGCTGTAATGCGGATGGTACAATGTATCATATTTGGTGGTCGTGCCCGAAGGTGCGACGGTTTTGGATACGCACATACAATTTTATATATTCTTTGACCCGAGTGAACCTCCGCAAATCGCCCCTGCACGCGCTGCTGGGACGCCTCGTAGAAGGGGCTTCAAAGCCAATGAGCAGGCTTATAGCTTTTATCTTTGTGGCAGCGAGGATCTCCATAGCTAAATCGTGGAAATCACCAATTGTCCCGTTTTACTTACTTAAAACAAAATTGTCCTGGATAATGGTGAATGAACGTTTATCGGCAATACTCGCTAACAGAATGGCTTGGTTTAACAGAGTGTGGGAACCTTGGATTAGAGATCTGGTAACTGAGTAAAGGGGGTCCTTCTGATGTGGGGCTGGGGGGTGGTCCCCGGGAACTGGAGTGCATCCTTTTTCTTCTTCTTCTTTCTTTCTTTTTCTGCTTTTTATTTCTTACTTCTTTATCCTTTCTTACTATAGCTACTTTCGTTCATTTCCTTTTTTAATTGAGTGCACCTGAAAACACAAGTGCCAGTACCCCCTCTTTTTTTATTTCTTTTATTATCATATATTTAGGATGTACTGTGGCACTGAAGTCAAAAAGGGAGGATTGGATAATGAGGGCTCAGATGTTTGTCTCTGGACCCCTAATAGAAGCAAGATGCAGGATAACTACCTGGAGGGGTTGGGCCTGTAACCCTTTGAAATACCCTTGCAGATTCACACATGTACAACCGGTTCTTTCCTCCTCCTTTTTATAGTTGAATTGTTCCGTATTGGTTTTCTTGTGCTTTTATGCATCGACAATGTCAGATGCTGAATTTGTAATTTCTCTTGTTGAAAATTGAATAAAAATATTGTAAAAAAAAAAAAAAAAAAAAAAAGAGCTGCTGACGCTGTCACTAGGACACAGCGCGGCAGCGATCGCCACACTGCGCACCCCCACAGGCGCGCAAAAGCGCCCGTTCTGGGACGCCGTCATATGACCCCATATAAGAACACAGATAAATGATAATAAATCCCATAGTGTAACACAACACTCATACCTCCCAATTGTTCCTGATTTCCAGGGACTGTCCCTCATTTGGAAAAAAGTTCCTCTGTCCCTCTTTCCTCCTCATTTGTCCCCCATTTTGGTCTGATGTATATACCTGTATTAAAAATGCACTATTTATTTATCAAAAAGTGCTTTACAGTGTTAAACCTTTCATACAATTTCTATATTGTTGCATTTGTACATTTCAAAAGCCAATATAAAGGAATAGTAGTGGTAAAAAAGTACTTGTGAGTTTAACCAATAGTGTTTGCGTATTCATTTTACTTGTAAGAGGGTGTGGAAGGGGCTGTGCCCTATGAATACATACTTTTCTTATAGGTGTCCCTCATTTTCATCTCAGAAAGGTGGGAGGTATGCACTCTCCATCTGAAATCTTTCGATTTTATAACCTTAAACTTATATATATATTCAATAAGTCCAATTCTGATAAATTTCCTGGAACCTGAAACAAGAAACATGCAACAAGCAAACATAAACATAAGTTCAACTGGATGGCAGAACACGTAGTAATCCAATATATGACGTCTTCAGAGAATGCCAAAGTTCCAAGTAGAACCTGTGGTTAGCAGCAATGTACTCCCCGCTGTGCCAATAGCATGGCTATTCTTTGCAAAAGTCACTCACCTGGCAAAAGGAGTACTTACTCTGTAATTGGTCGAGTAAAGGTTCATGTTGATCCTCCTTTGGTTACCTTGACCTCTACCTTCTGGACCTTGTTATCATTACTGAGCATAACTTTAGTAATAAACCCATAGGCCACTCATTCTGACAAACTTCCTTTTCCTTTAGAAGGATGAGATCTCCAACATAAGTGAAGGCTGGGTCTGTACTTAGGCAATCAGCTGGGAGACTTGCCATTTGTTGCTGTTGATGTTTTCCTCTTAACCTGTAACACATGACCCACCTGAAGAGTAGGGAGGAGTCACAGCTTTTCATACCAACAATCCAAAAGCCAGCTGACCTGATGGCACCTTCTGTAAACTGATGGCCTTGGTGTTGCACCAGCTCATAGTGGTGACGAACCAGAAGAGTAGAAACGTGATGTTGACTAGGCTTGTGCAATTCATTTCGTAACTAATGGAAATTCGGCCGATTTTGCATCTTTTGGACATTCGGATGCATCCGAATGTCTAAATAATAAAATAACGAATTTCAACTAATACGAAAGAAATTATAGGGGATATAACGAATGAAATCGACATGATTCGGTAATTCGTTAAAGATCTAATGAAACAAAAGGTCAACTCAAAGTAAATTTTACAGTCCAGTCAGCTGATTAATTTTGTGCTGGAGGTTGGATAACTGCCAAAGTGCATTCCTGAGAACTGAGTGAGAAGGGTTTGTATTGTATTTGAGCAGAGGAGAAGAGATAGAGGGGGATCCATTTACGAAAGGCATATCCACTTTGTACTGCAAGTGCACGTGGAAGTGCACTTCCAAGTGCAGTCGCTGTAGATGAGAGGGGAAGATCTGAAATGTCCCCCTCAGATCTACAGCGACTGCACTTCCAAGTGCACTTGCAGTGTTAAGTGGATTTGCCTTTAGTAAATAAACCCTATAGTCTTTAATGCGTTTGTGGGGATATTCCATATCTTCCATGTTTACATTGATTCTGTCTTTCTCACTTGCTCCTTTGTCTGAACTAATATATTGCTCTAGCTGCATCATGTTTATACTGTTCGTTTAAGATTTCTATTGCTGCTCTTTGATGTGCTGTCTGATTTTCCAACTCTGCTCTCTTTTCTGCATATGCGACCTGCACCTTGCTGGCTTCCGCACTAATAAGTTTCTCAATGAGTGTTGAGTATCTTGATCTATGGGATTTAGAGGACTTCTTAGAACGTTGTTTGATGTGATATAAGAAAAGAGACAGCACAAGCCATTACTGTACAGAAGCCATTTTCACTGAATAACCCAGCAGGAACAGGAAACACCACACAGGAAGAAGTACATCTAGGGTGCCCATGTGTCCCGGATTGCCCGGATTATCCCGTAATTGACATCTCTGTCCTTGGTCCCGGGCACCTTCACTCCGGGACAATACAGTGTCCCGGAATGAAACTGGCACTGGGTACATTCAGGAATTTATAGGACAGGGTGGGCTGAGCTGCTATAGCACTGGCTCTGCGTCCACCTCCACTTGGCATCTAGAAACCAGTGATGTCACAGCCGTGACTTCCTCCCTGCCCATTGTTGAAAGCCGAGGAGGATTTCACTTCCTCCTCCTCCACACTAGTGCTCCTGGGGCCCAAAGCAGCTGCCCTTTGAGCTGAGCCCTGCCGCCACACCCTTGTCATGCTATGAGCCTAAAGAGTGACAGTCCCGCTGGTCTAGTTGCGGCGGGGTGCTGGGCAGCAGAAGCAGAGCTAAAGCTGGCACTGACAGCAGCAGCAATTTGAAACAGTGAGTGACAGCAGTAAGCAGCACAAGGCTGGTAGAACCAACAGCCCAGGAGGGAGTGGGAGAAGACCTCACCGCCGGCCACCCTGACCTGAGCAGCAGTGGGTGCAGCATCCCCAGAACCTCCCAGAGCCTGCACACTTTCTCCAGCCTCCTCTTCTAGCTGTCACTGTCATCAACAAGAAGGAAGACAGGCTGACCAAGGGCCCAGAGGATGAGGATGGGTGGCAGGTAGGTGCATCACACACACACCTACCCAGAGACGGGGGGCACAGGAGGGACTGCAGGCAGGGTATATGGGGTCACTTTCACCCACCCTCCTCTCTCACCCACCCTCCTCTGTCTCTCACATCCCCCCGCTCTCATACCCCCTCTCTCACCCCCTCTCTCTCCCCATCCACCCTCTCTCTCTCCTACCCCCTCTCTCACCCCCTCCCTATCTCTCTCACTCACCCCATCTCTCTCACCCTCTCCCATCCCCCTCACCAACCCCCTCTCTCCTCCCAAGTGGACAATGACTAGCAGGTGAGAGTTAGTTACCCATCCCCCCTCAAGCACTGCCACTCATTCACCCTCCACCCCACCACTGACCTAATACACCTAATGAAGGACTACAGGTCCTAGCATGAGCCAGTCCGAGCTGAGGATGTGGCAAGCCTCCGCGTTAGGTCGGTGTAGTGGTCAGTGTAGGGATCAGGTAGGTCAGTGTAGTGGTCAGTGTAGGGATCAGGTATGTCAGTGTAGGGATCAAGTAGGTCAGTGTAGGGGACAGGTTGGTCAGTGTAGGGATCAGGTAGGTCAGTGTAGTGGTCAGGTATGTCAATGTAATGGCCAGTGTAGGAATAAGGTAGGTTAGTGTAGTGGTCAGTGTAGGGATCAGGTAGGTCAGTGTAGGAATCAGGTAGGTTAGTGTAGTGGTCAGTGTAGGGATCAGATAGGTCAGTGTAGGGATCAGGTAGGTCAGTGTAGTGGTCAGTGTAGGAATCAGGTAGGTCAGTGTAGTAGACAGGTAGATCAGTGTATGTCCAGTTTTTACTCCAGGTCCCTCAGGTCATTTGTATTCCTTTTGTAGTATAAAGTACTGGTTTTGTATACAGCTTTAGTGCCTTGGATATAAAAAGCATTTGATTCATGTATGTTAGCCCAACATTGTAAGAACAATTACACTCTGTGACACTAAGTGGCCGCCTGCAATGTTGGGCTAACATACATGAAACAAATGCTTCAATAGGTAAGGAACGGGGCCACCCAGCGACATCACATGGTGGCACCAACCATTGCATGCTGAAGGGTGTCCCTGAATGACAGTTTGGAAATGTGGTCAGTACAACAGAGATGCACCATAGAGTTGCATTTAAAGAAACATATCATCCATAACATCTCCCCCTTTCAGTGTTAATAAATGAACATTATGAAACTCAAAAGAGACACTTCAATAACACATTCTATAAGTTAAGTCTCAAAGGTGGTTTTGAACATATACCACAACGGGTGAAGACTGGCCCTTATGCAAGTATTCCTTTAGCCCTCTCTAAAGTTACTGGGCTCCTCTTGTCACGTACTGGCATGCTCTGTGCTTGACAGCTGTTGGGTATACTTGCTTTCCCAGAACTGTCATTGCCGTTGGTATGGGGCATCGCCTCTGTACATGCCTCACTGTCAATGGGTGAATATGTCCTGTGATACTGGGTGAGTCTGATCTATCAACGAGATACTGAGATTCAGGCTGCTCTGCCACTTTCAAATCCACTCGATTGTGGCAATAGAGAGTTCCTTCAACATACACAAGATAGGCGTGTGGTGCAAACTGTTGCAGATAAGTACCTATTCTCCAATGGCCTGTTCGATCTCCAGGTAATGGTTTCATACGGACTCGTTCCCCAAGATTCAGTTCTGGCAAATCTCTGGCCGATGTGTCATACCGTGCCTTTGACACTTGTCTCTTAATCCTTAACTTTTCTGTAACACCTTGTATGACAGAAAGTTCAAGCAGCCTATTTGCTACTGATAAGGAGGTCTTTATTCTCCTTGACATCAGTCTTTGTGCCAGACTAATATTCATGCCTTCAGTCGGAGCGTTTCTCCAATGTAAAATACCATCACTTTGTGCTTTTTTGCATACATTTTTAACAAAGTTTACAGCTAATTCAGCTTTGCCATTAGCCTGTGGATGATGTGGTAAGGAAGTAACATGCTCAAACTCTCATTCAGTGGCAAACTTTCTGAATTGTAGATGTGCAAACTGAGCCTTGCGCCTCTTAATTTTTTCTTCAGTGGATAAATTGGGAAGAAGGTCTATTTCCAGAAGTCTGAATAATGATCGACTAATAGCAGGTATTTTTTGCCTGTATAGTTGAATAAGTCCATACTAATCATCTGCCACGGACGTGTGGGTATCTCATGTGACATCATGGTTTCTTTTTGTTGTAAATGGGCATATTCATTGCAGGTGGGACAAGTGCTGATAAAGTCTTTGATTTCACTATGCATGTTGGGCCAGAAAAGAGTATCACAAGCTTGTCTGTAGCATGCTTCACCACCAATATGGCTGGAGTGTATGCGTAATAACATCTCTGCTCTCAGTGACTTCGGCATGATGACCCTTGGACCTTTGTACAAGATACCATTTTGTATGCTGATTTCATCTCTAAAGGACCAGTATTCCCTTACAATTCCAGGTACTGCCTCTTTTTCATCTGGCCACCCACTCAAAATAATAGACTTCAAAGCTTGTAAAGTTTCATCACTGTCGCTGTGCTGTATGAGTTGATGTAGTCACTGGTCTGTGACATTAAGATAGTCCGCTTGATTGATATCGGCAAATAAATTTTGTTCCTGTTCGAGCAGACAAATTGTACGATGCTCATGCTCACCTCCAGGTGCCACATATCTGACGTAGCTCTGCTCAGGGTATCGCCGATATACATTTCACTTCCTGGCTTGTAGACAACATTGAGCTGTAATGCTGCAATGTAAGCATCATGCTCTGCAAACGCTTGGGAGCACACAAAAGGAGCTTTTTGAATATGGCTATCAGAGGTTTGTGATCAGTATCAGCTGTAATTGAATCTCGTCCATAAAGATAATGATGGAAACGCTGGCAAGCAAATACAGAAACGATGGCAAGCAAATACAATGCTTAAACCTTCCTTTTAAATTTGAGCATAATTTTGCTCAGCTGAAGAAAGAGCTCTTGATGCATATGCAACTGGCTGATCTTTCTGCAAAAAGGCAACAACCTAGACCATTTTTACTGGAGTCACTTTTTATTGTAACAGACTTTGCAACATCATAGTATTTCAACACTGGGGCAGAGGTGACCAAGCGATTTATATCCTCTACTGCCCGGTATTGCTTGGGAAGCCAGTACCAAACTGCATCTTTGTCCAGAAGTCGCCTTAATGGCTCGCACACCTCAGATAAGTGTGGCAGGAATTTTGCTAGGTATGTAGCAAAGCCAATAAATCTCTGTACCGCTTTGGTATCAGCAGGCTGTTTTAAGCCTTGTGAAGACAGGATATGTCCATGGAAATGGACTTCTTCCACCTTGCACTGCAATTTCTTTACACTAAAGCCTCAGCATCACCTGCCTACCACCATCCAGTAGCGCTATTAACTTTTCATCATGGTCATGCTCAGCCTCCTCATCTGTATTACCGCAGCCAACTATAAGAATGTCATCAGCTATTAGCTCAATTCCGTGACGACCATCTAATAGTTCATGCTGCTTTCGCTGTTATACCTCAGGTGCTACAGAGACTCCAAATGGTAGTTTGAGCCATCTCTATCTGCCCCAAGGAGTCCAGAATATCATGTAGCTACTCTTTTCATCCAGTTTGCACTGTAAAAAGGCATCTCTAGCATCAACAATTGTGATGACACGTGCATTAAGTAGTGTGACCGTTTCAGGGCCATATTCAGAAACTTGGGATCAATGCATATTCTGATCTTCTTAGGCTTTCTGATAACAACCATGTTAATGATCCAATCTGTAGGCTCTGATACTGAAGTTAGATGTCCTTCAGCTTCATATTTATCTAGTTGAGCTTTAACCTGTGACTTAATGGCGATAGGCACATTGTGTGGGGCACATTGTACAGGTTGAATGGTAGGATCAAGTTCAAAATGAACCTCTCCTGGAACAAAGACTATTGGGCCCTCAAACATATCACTGTAGGCGTGAATATTTTTCTGTTTTGTCAATGGCCTTGTCAGAGATTTTGCAGGCTGATTATCAACATTATGTAGCTCAGCAGGAATGGTGAACTGCATCAGTCCAAGGCGCTCACATGTTGAACCCGATAATAGCAGTTTCTGATCGGCATCAACAATCTCAAAGTTCAGTTTGTGTATACAATCACGTATGCTGCATTCTGTTTGGAATAGCCCCAGTGATTTCATTGGTTCCCCTGAATACAACTTTGGTTTGTTTCTACTAGGCTGAAGGGGTGCTCTGGTTGCCAGTTTCATTTTGTCCTGTATACTTATGACATCACGCGTTGCACCCGAGTCCAGTTGACAGGGTTGGATAATATTGTTTAATCTGAGGTTACAAACCATTTTTTGTCCTTTGGGTTTACAGCACCAATGCATTCTGAGGAGTAAACCATATCAGTGCTAAGCAGGTGTGCGTCCTCTGGATCTGAAATTTGCTCAATTGTGTGCAGCTTACTTGCTTCCATTTTACTGGAGAGACACACTCTTGCAAAATGATTTGGTTTACCACATGCAGTACAGATTTTCCCATATGCAGGACACTTTTCTATCTCTCGTACATCCACATTGCCACAATACTTGCATGATGCAGACTTCCTCCCAGGTGAGTTGTGTAGGTGACCCTTGTGCTGAAACTTATGCTGGTGGTTTTTGAAGCTTTGCTGTTGTTTAGAGGCTGCATTGATATTGTCTGTTTATCCTGCACCATATCTTTTATATGTTTGTTAGTAAGTTCTGCAGTGCGACATATCTCAATTGCTGTTTGTAGATCTAAATCATGTTTCCTCAATAGGTGGCGGTGTGTGATTTCACTGGTGATACCCAAAACTATTTTATCACAAATAAGTTCATCTCTCAGAGGGCCAGCCATACTGACAGCTTGAATGTTTTTCTCTTAGCCTTTTGACAAACCTGTCTATTGATTCAGTCTTCTTGCTTACAGCAGCCAAATATATATCTTTCATATATGATATTTTTAGAGGGCCTGAAGAAAGCTTCTAATGCATCCAGAATGGTTTTGGTGTCACTCTTTTGGTCCTCTGTGAGGTTCAGATTTTGCTTGTAAACATGGAGGCATTCACTGCCCACCACCCTCCTCAGTGTGGCTGCTTACACTGCTGCAGGCTTCTCATTTAACTCTGTGGCTAGGGAGTAGTCCTCAAACTCAGCCCTGAAATTGTCCCAGTTACTGCTGACATCTCCATTCACCCTCATTGCCTCAGGCAGTGGGTTGCTGTTAGCTGCCATGATGCCGTTTTGCTTGCTGCAAATACTCAGCTTTCAGAACAGGACTGCAATTGTTAGGAGGCACAATCATTTCTAAAAGCTCTCACATCAAGGCTAGCAGACTGTCAGTATCAAATGTGTAGAAAGAGCATGGATTCAGATACTTCTGACACCATGTTTGATGTGATATAAGTAAAGAGACAGCACAAGCCATTACTGTACCAAAGTCATGTTCACTGAATGACCCAGCAGGAACAGGAAACACCACACAGAAAGAAGTTCAACAGAGATGCACCATAGAGTTGCATTTAAAGAAACATATCATCCATAACAAATGTCTGGTGGAAACAGATCTGAGAGATGCAGTGTCTTGTAGCAGCTCTATATTTGCTTCTGCCTTCTATTTGGTTTGCTGGGTGAAACTCTCTTTCTAGATTAAGAACCTAGAAGCTGTTTAATTCTTCCATTGAATCTTCCATGTTCATACTTTGTAGAACAGTAATTAACTTGTTGCTGGTAAACTGATAAAGCTCATATGAGGCAGAAAGTTAGATTGAGTAACAACTTTTTTCCCATAATGACTTCAGGCTAGTTGTCAGTTTAGTTCTTAAAGCCTCATAATTCTTCATTACTTTCCAATTTGTTTTGACTGAGCATTTGGGTAACTCAGCTGGCTCAGGGTCTTTTACTGGGGCTGCTGTGTGTTCACATTCTGAGCCTTTGTAATGCCGTGTACACACGAGCGGACTGTATGGCGTACTTAGTCCGTCGAAACACATTTCAGCGGACAATCCGCTCGTGTGTGGGCTTCAGCTGACTTTTTCAGCGTGCAGTCCGGCGTACTAAGAATTTCGGATTTTTCGAAATTCTGTCCGTCGTACTTTGGTTTCAGCGGACAATCCGCTCGTCAGTATGCTAGTTCGACGGACTAAGAATGGCGCATGCCCAGAAAGGATTTACACAGCGGAAGGGTGCTTTGCTGTGTATTGGACTTCCTATTTCTAGTCCCGTCGTACGTGCTGTACACGTCATCGCGCAAGCTTTCGACGGACTGTTTGGGTATCCGTGTGTGGTCAAGTCCGTTCAGTGGAAAGTACGACGGACTGTCCATCGGATTGTATGACGAACTAAGTACGCCATACAGTCCGCTCGTGTGTACGCGGCATTACTCATGCTGACACAGGCAGATAATAAGTGAGTGATAAGCCATGAGGATCTGTGTGCTGTAATATGAAACCATAGTTACAAAAAAAGATATAAAAAGTCCATCAAGTCCAACCTATGTGTCTGATTTTATGTCAGTATTACATTGTATATCTAATCGTTTTTTGAAATTATCAATGATTCCCACTGAATCACTGTTTGTGGAAGAGAATTCAACATCCTAACCACTTGCACAGTAGAGAATCCTCTACGCAGTTTAAGGTTAAGCTTCTTTTCTTCCAATTTTAGTGAATGGCCGCGTGTCTTATTAAATTCCCCTTTGCAGAAAAGCTTTATCCCTATTGTGGAGTCACCAGTATGGCATTTGTACATTGTAATCATATCTCCTCTCAAGCGTCTCCTCTCCAGAGAGAACTAGTTCAGTGCTCTTAATCTTTCCCCGTAACTAAAGGCCTCCAGTCCCTTTATTAGTTTTGTTGCCCTTCTCTGGACTCTCTCCAGTTCCAGCACATCCTCCCTGAGGACTGGTGCCCAGAACTGGGCAGCATACTCCAGGTGCGGCCGGACCAGAGCCCTGTAGATTGTAAGAATTATCATTTTATCTCTAGAGTTAATCTCCTTTTTAATGCATGCCGATATTCTGTTTGCTTTGCATGCAGCAGCTTGGCATTTCATGCCATTGCTGAGCCTGTTATCTTCTAGGACCCCCAGGTCCTTTTCCATCCTAGATTCCACCAGAGGATCTCCCCCTAGCGAGTAGATTGCATTCATATTTTTGCCACCCAAATGCATTATTTTACATTTTTCTACATTAAAGATCATTTGCCATGTAGTTTCCCACCCCATTAATTTGTTCAGAACTTCTTGCAAGGTTTCCACATCCTGCGGAGAAGTTATTGCCATGCTTAGCTTCGTATCGTCCGCAAATACTGATTTTGAGCTGTTTATCCCATCCTCCAGATCATTTATGAATAAATTAAATAGGATTGGTCCCAGGACAGAACACTGGGGGACCCCACTTTCCACCCTGGACCATTCCAAGTATTCCCCATATATCACTACCCTCTGAACTACCCCCTGTAGCCAGTTTACAATCCATATATTCACCCTATGATCCATGCCAATGGACCTTACTTTGTACAGTAAATGTTTATGGGGAACTTCAATAAATGCTTTTGTAAAATCTAGATACACCATGTCAATGGGCCTTCCTTTATCTAGATGGTAGCTTACCTCCTCATAGAAGGTTAAATAAATGCTTTTGTAAAATCTAGATACACCATGTCAATGGGCCTTCCTTTATCTAGATGGTAGCTTACCTCCTCATAGAAGGTTAATAGATTGGTTTGGAAAGAACGATTCTTCATGAATCCATGCTGATTACTGCTAATAATGCCATTGTCATTACTAATTTCTAACCATGCAGCCTGGACTCAGGTTATCGGGCTTACATGTGCTGCTCTCTTAATCTTCCTTGCAATAAGGGCAGTAAATCTTGTTTGTGTCAGTACTGCCACCAAGAAATCTTGTAATTAGGCTGTTAAATTTAGTTTTTCTACTGTTCTGACTCAACTACAAGGCCATAAGCTTTATTTCCAGGTTCATATAGGGTTTATGCAACCTGGTGATCTATTTATCCCTTGCATCAATTCAGACAGTTTAACTCGATGAATAAACTCACTGTTGAGGAGACAGGTGATGAAGCCTTTCAAATTTTCAGTTCAATGAAGGATACCCATAGGTAGAAAAACATTGATGTTGTAAACCACATGTAAAGATGTATACACTATGACAGGAAAAAGTAGAATAATTCCAGAGAGAAGGAAGGGAAGGGGATATACAGAAGTACGGTAAGAGAAAGAGCTCAGCTTAGACGGGAGAACACAGCTTAAAGACACAGAGAAATGATAACTAAGTTAGGAACACAGATAAATGATAATACATCACATAGTGTAACACAACAACCCAAGTTAATAAATCGATCAACTTGGTACATACAGCCTGCCCATTAACGGTCCGAATCTCAGATTCAAACCGTGTATGGCCAGCCTTACCTGTAGGTACAGTAAATGTCTGCTAAACTTGCACCATTTAGAAGATATTTGCTTTAATAGAAGTGAGTGGCATCACCTGTGCGTGTGCACTGCACTCTTAATGGATCGCATGCCATCCAATGAGAGAGCTATACCGTGGCCATGACTCCCAGGTGCATGAGCAGGAGTGATGTCATTGCGATTTGACCATTCAAGCGGCTGGAGCCTATAAACCCGGAATGATGACTGCATGAAGTTGGAAGCCCTGTCAACGTTGACAGCGTGCTGCTGGAGGGCTTAATTTTAAGGTAAGTCTTTGGTAATGTGCTAGCAATGGCACTTCAGTACCATTCATTGTGAGAATGCAGCACATGATTCACCACAGTGTATCCCATCCACATACCATGGGTTGTGGTGGGCTCCATTGGTATAACAAAAATGGGTCATGAGCTTTTTTCTGTTGTGGTGCATTAGCAGCCTGTTCATAATTAATGGGCCACCTTAACGATATGCACATTAACACAATGGGTCGCTCAAGTAGCAATGAACTCTAAAAGTTTCAGCTTGCCAGCATCTACCTAAAAATAAAAAGACAGGAGCGAGTGGAATAATTTGATTCTGTTTATGCATTCTCACTTCTAAGAAGAATTTTTGTAATGTTGCTGCAATCCCAGAAGACAAATATTCTCAGCAATAACCTTGTCATGCTCCAGTATCCAGAGATGTATGCTTGTAATTAAGTGCACCTTGTTACTCTGTGCTGCCACTTTTTAACCTTCTGTCACAAAACACATAAATATTGCAAAAGGTGATAAAGACCGAGGAGGGCGGGGGAGTCTGATTTTATTGCAATGATTCATGTTTTGGAAATACTGGTAAATGAAATTTAGATTGGACTTGTAAAGAGGACCACAATTCTTTAAGGACCAATTCTCACTTGCATTAGCGTGCATATGGCGTTACCATGCATTGTATCAAGACGCCTATTCATTATGAATGAGCTGCCAAAACACCACAAAGGATTAAAAATGTACATAACTCCTAAAAAAAAATACAGCACATGACAATACATGGTATATGCTAAGTGCACAGATGAAATACATATATAGGAGCTTTCATGGCTGCCAAAGGATTTGTATTTATGTCTATCCAGTCTTGTGATTTACACAGCTCCACCATACAGCTTAAACCCATCTACACAGCTACATGATTTCATTTTGATGCAGTTCAGTTAAAGTTAAAAAAGAGAAGGTGCTCATCTCTCTGTCACTCTGCTCTTCTATCCTATCAGCATTAGACCATGAGCATCACAGCACATCTGAGTGGCTCCTTTATTGTCCCCCCCCCCCCCCAGTTTCAGCTCTGCTGTACAGGGACCAGAAGAAGTTGATCAAATTCAAGTACTTACTCTGTTTGCATTAATAAAAAGAAAATACATTTAATTATGTATTAATAAATACAGAGCTGCATTATTTTGCGCCTTTTAAACCTTGAAAACCAGATATATGAATGTATAAAAGCAGATTTAAAGTGGGTCTAAATGCAGAAGGTTTTTTACCTTAATGCATTAAGGTAAAAAAAAACAGCCACCCCCGCCATACTCATAATCCACCATATTATGGAAGGGAAGTGCATGAAAGCAGCGGCTCTCCCGGGTCTCTCTCTCTCCTCATTGGCTCACACAGCAGCGGGTGCCACTGCCGCTGTTGTCAAACACAGCCAGTGAGCCAATGAGGAGTGAGTGGGGGGTGGGGCCGAGCAGTGCTGTGTGTAAATGGACTGCTCGAGTGCCCCCATACCAAGAGGCTTGCTATTGGGGGCACTCAGGAGGGGGCAGAAGCCAGGACCGTTGGCAGGGGACACAAAAAAGAAGATAGCATGTTTGTTTGTTTTTTGTTTTGTTTTTAAATTTTGACCTTCAGAATCACTTTAAAGTCTGAAGTCAGAAACAGCCAGCCCATTCCTCTATTCCTCTTGGTACATGTTCCTCTTCAGTGATGAAGCTTGGGAGAGTGGATAAGAGGCACTTGAACCCTATGGTTTATATATATATATATATATATGTTTATTTTATATTATTGTGGTCATCCAGTGGCGTGGCTTTGAATAAGGCTTTTAGCCAAACACATAAGCTGCTGTAACTTTTACACTGTACACTTTATCAATAAAGTACTTTTATCGGGAGGATGAGTTGCCAGCTCTACATCATTTACTCTCATGGTAGTGTGGCATTGGTGTAAATGCGAAGGATCTGGATATTGGTAGCTTCTGCCCACCGATAGGGGGGGAAGTGGGTAAGTTTAACTACTTAAGGTCTCCTTATAGCAGTTTTTCTGCTACAGGGTGGCATCTGTGTGTCGGATCATGTATATATATATATATATATATATACATGATCCAACTCTTCTGGGTAGGAGACGCATGTGATTATATACCGCAGAAGCCAATCGGCGAGTGCACAGTACCCGATGTCCTCCAGCATCTGCCGATTGGTAGGTAGAGATACAAAACTGCGATCTGCCTATGTAAACAAGGTTTGTTCTGACAGGAGGGAAGGATAAATAAATTCCATGTCTTCCCCTAGTAAAAGCACCTCACACAGTATAGTAAAACACTGGCTAGGCACACAGTTTACCCTTTGATAGGCCCTAATCTTAACCACTTCTCAGCCAGTGTCATTGGTATAGTGACAGCGCATATTTTTTAGTACTGATCACTGCATTAGTGTCACTGGTCCCAAGAAATGTTTATGTGTCAGTTAAGGCCCATACACACGATTGGACTTTTCAACAACATCAGTCTGACGGACCTGTTTTATCGGACAATCCGACTGTCTATATTGTCCATCAGACAGTTGTTGCTTTTTCAACTGAGAAATGTTCTCTGTGCATGCTCTCAAACTTTTCGACAACCAATATCCGATGGAGGATAATCCGATCATGTGTACACAAGTCCACCGGCCTAAAGTCCAAAGTACAAACACACATGCTCAAAACCAATGCTAAACATCAGCCAACAATAGCAGAAGTTGACCAAAGGGTGGCGATAAAGAACTGAAAAAACATTATTTGGTGAAAGTTGGCTGGAAATGTTCTGCCGTGTGTATGCAGAACAAGTTCACGGCCAATGCCCATTCGGACCAAAATCCATGGAAAAGTCAGATGGAACTCCGATCGTGTGTACGAGGCTTTAGTGTCAGAATGTCCGCCGCAATATCGCAGTCCCCCTATAAGTTGCTGATTGCTGCCACTACTAGCTATTTTATTTATTTATTATAATGAAACAGCACATGGTCTAAAAATCTAACTCCATATTAGTGCTATAAAATCACTACAAATAGCCAACACAGTTTATAACCCTCTCTTACCAAAATGAAAAAAACGTGTTGCCTTTAATTCTACATGGAGTAGAGATCGTGTATGTGGACTCAATGATCAGCATGTAGTAGGATGTTATTGGAGTGTTCAGAATACGTTCAGCGTCTGTCAGCAGCTGGTTAAAGCAGCAACGATATGGCTCTCCAGTTCTAAATTTACATTCAATTTCAGTGATGAAATACAGCGATAGCATACATTGGATGAAGAGAAAGCTTCCACCTGACCTCTTTTTCTCATCCAAGCTTGGAACTTTTCTGGAGTTCTAAAAGTTCTAAAAATAACAACACAAACAGCAATTGCAGGCAAGCACCATATGGGAATATATCCACAGAACGCATTTATCCAGGAAATAAATACAGCGGAAAAGAGTCTGTCAGGTCCGCTCACGGTGAAGGCTACACCGTATTATTTGTCATGCCAGTGAAGGAAGGTCTCAGCGGACGGATTAGAGAACATTCTGAACCCGTAATGTGCCGGGGATATGGATTGGAATATGTGACTTTTCTCTGAGCCGGCTGTCAATCAACGTCTTGTGAATCCAGACGTGTAAAGAGCACATTCAGGGCCATCGAACGCCGTCTCCTGCTGGCAATAAGGACATGGTGATGAAGGAAATAGCAGAGGATTTATAGAAGGACAACATTTTACTGTCAGCAGGGAATGTTTTATTGTCTCCTGCAGGTCGACATTTCAGAGCTTGTCCTGTAAAATCGAAACAAACAGGCGGAGCGCACTCACCTTACCACTGTGGAATAAGGAAGGTTGCTTTAAAGAGAACCTGCCAGCCTTTATAAACTTTCTAAAAGTAAAAGTGCTGCCTGCGATTTCTTCTGTGCACCCCTCTGATCTAGTTTCAGTAAAAGTGGAATTTCAGCTTACACCTACCTAGCTTTCTAACTGTCCACTCCCTCCTCCTAACATCTATGATAACTATCCTGTGTAAAAAGATGTATATACTTACCTATTTTCAGGCTGCTCCAGTCTGGTCACATAATCCCCTGTGTCAGCCAGTGCTGCAGGGTAAGAGAAGGAATCACCAAAAACAGATGAGCCATTGAAACCTATGGGTGACATCACTGCTTCAGGCATAACCAGCTCTTGCTGGAAAGCTCCCTCTTCTCCCCTGCAGGCACTGCTGGCTGACATAGGGGAGATCATGTACCTGGACAGTAGCAACCTGAAAATAGGTAAGTATATACATCTTTCATACACAGGTTTGTTAGCACAGGTGTTAGGAGGAGGGAGGGGACAGTTTTAAGGCTAGTTAGGTTGAAGCTGGAATTCCACTTTAATTATTAATGGCTTGTCTGACTTTGGCCTTTTGAGCACCTGCCATTGACCTGTGCAATGGGAGTGCAGCCCTGGCCAAAAAGAATGTTCTCATTGGGCAGGGTGATGGTGATGGTGGTGGTGGGGGGGGGCTCTTAAAGCAGTAATACGTTGTGAACAAAAAAAACATCCTCCTGCAAGTCAATGTCATGCATCACACACTAGCACATTATGTGAAACTTTCCATAAGTAAAGAAGAAAGGTGCTACTACCCCAAATTGATGAGACTCTTCCTGGGCTGTCAGGTGCAGGATGTGCAGTTGCTTGGCTCCCAATATGATGAGTAGATGAAAGACAATCTGCAACGCCATACATGCTCTTTAAATCAGTCCAAATTTATTGTATCTCCATATAAAAATATAAGTGTACAGCAGAGGTTAACGCGTTTCAGTAGCAATGGCCTTGCTCACAACATGTGAAACTTACTTTAAAATGAAACACTCCAGTGGCGTGCTGTCACCACTGACAGGGCTTCCATCTTCATCCAGTCTTCCTTCTGGGTTTTCGGGCTCTGGTCCTTGGATTGGACGAGCCGCTGTTCACTTCACAGGGCTCTCAAGGAGTTGCACGGGTATGCCGTTCCTTCAGAGTGCATGCGCAGATGATGTCACCAGCCCATTCACACATAAATATCTCCTAAACAGGGAACATTAAGGAGATATTTACATTACCTGCAAGTAAGCCTTGTTATAGACTTATAAGTCAAAATCAAGGGAATTTTACTTCCACGATAAATCACCAAGCTCAAGCCATTAAGCTTTCCATAGATTAGTTGGTTTTTCTCATTGCACTAGCAGGTTGAATGAAAAAAACGGACCTAATACCTCCAGCCACACATTTGATGTGGATGCAAGGATATTTCCTACTGAGCTATTGTACTCTGACAGTGGAGAGACTTCCCAACCATCAGAATTCATAGATCAGTGCTGCAGGTTATAGACTGCAGTGCTGATCCAGCAGGGAAAGTCCGACAGGATTTATGTACAGCCATAGTGCCCATACATGGATCGAAATATGGTCCACGCTGAACTAGCCAAATTTTGATCTATAAGCAGCTTTAGCTTTAGTGCCTTGAAAAAATATTCATACCCCTTGAAATTTTCTACATTTTGTCATGTTACAACCAAAAACATAAATGTATTTTATTGTGAATTTATGTGATAGACCAACACAAAGTGGCACATAATTGTGAAGTGGAAGGAAAACAATGAATGTTTTTCCAAATTTTTATACAAATAAATTTGTGAAAAATGTGGCGTGCATTTGTATTCAGCCCCCCTGATTCAATACTTTGTAGAACCACCTTTCACTGCAATTACAGATGCAAGTCTGGGTGTGGTACAGCTGCAAGTTTGGTTATGTCTCTACCAGCTTTGCACATCTAGAGAGTGAAATTTTTGCTCCTTCTTCTTTGCAAAATAGCTCAAGCTCCATCAGATTGGATGGAGAGCATCTGTGAACAGCAATTTTCAAGTCTTGCCACAGATTCTCAGTTGGATTTACGTCTGGACTTTGACTGGGTCATTCTAACATATGAACATGCTTTGATCTAAACCACTGCATTGTAGCTTTGGCTGTATGTTTAGGGTCGTTGTCCTGCTGGAAGGTGAACCTCCGCCCCACTCTCAAGTCTTTTGCAGACTCCAACAGGTTTTCTTCTAAGATTGCCCTTTATTTGGCCCCATCCATCTTCCCCCCCCCCCCCCCCCCACATGGCTTCTCGCAAACTGCAAACATGACTTCTTATGGCTTTCTTTCAACATTGGCTTTCTTCTCGCCATTCTTCCATAAAGGTCAGATTTGTGGGGTGCACGGCTAACAGTTGTCTTCTGGACAGAATCTCCTACCTGAGCTGTGGATCTCTGCAGCTACTTCGGATTTACCATGGGCCTCTTGCTTGCTTCTTTGATTAATGCTCTCCTTACCCGGCCGGCCGGTCAGCTTAGGTGAACGGCCATGTCTTGGTAGGTTTTAAGTTGTGTCATACTCATTCTATTTTCAGATGATGGATTGAACAGTGCTCCGTGAGATGTTCAAAGCTTGGGATATTTTTTTATAACCTAACCCTGCTTTAATCTTTTCCACAACTTTATCCCTGACCTGTCTGGTGTGTTCCTTGGCCTTTATGATGCTGTTTGTTCACTAAGGTTCTCTAACAAACCTCTGAGGGCTTCACAGAACACCTGTAATTATATTGAGATTAAATTAAACATTGCATTACTAATTAGGTGACTTCTGAAGGCAATTGGTTCCACTAGATTTTAGTTAGGGGTACCAGAGTAAAGGGGGCAAAATACAAATGCACACCACCCTTTTCAGATATGTATTTGTAAAAAATGTTGAAACCATTTATCATTTTCCTTCCATTTCACAATTATGTGCCACTTTATGTTGGTCTATCACATAAAATCCCAATAAAATACATTTCATGTTTTTGGTTTTAAAATGACAAAATGTGGAAAATATTAAGGGGTATGAATACTTTTTCAAGGCACTGTAACAGAGAGAAGCCAGTTTTTGGGTGGCACACAGAGGAGAGTTTTTATGACTAATAAAGATAAAAGCAGTCACCTTGTGATACCCTAGATTCAAGGCTGCAGATAACAGAAATGAATGTGTCAAATATAAACGCAAAATTGCTCCTGCTGGTCGGATTGCTTGTCATCAAGCAAAAGTATGGTGGGTTAAATTAGACTCTAACTAAAGTGGAACTTTTATTAACTTTACAATGCTGAATGAATAATCCCTTACATGTTACATGTCAATACCCAGCAACAGTATAATTTTTCAATAAAGCACCAATTTTTATCATCAAACCTGTCCCTCAGCACTAGCCCAGTGACTTTTCATAGGCTGGGATGATGCCATTAGTTTGCTGCAGGTAGGACGAAGCATTTCCTCAGTCTCCTTACCTCCAGTGATCAAGCTGCCCTACATGCAATGCAAGGATATGTGTGGAAAACATGCGGAAAACACGTGCACACTCCATCACACCTTATGGTGTGAATGGAGCATAATGCCACGTACACATGATTGGATTTTCTCACAAGAAATGTTGGATATGAGCTTGTTGGCGGACAAACCGACCATGTGTATGCTCCATTGAACATTTGTTGTCGGACTTTCCGACAACAAATGTTGGCTAACAGGTTCTCAAATTGTACGCCAACAAATGTTTGTTGTCGGACTTTCCAATCATGTGTACACAAGTCCATCGGACAAAAGTCCACGCATGCTCAGAATCAAGTACGAGCCGGAAGTACTCGGTCTTGTAAAACTAGCGTATGTAATGGAGATATCACGTACGTCTTGTACGTCACTACGCTCGTAATTGTTGGCCCATATTTGTGTGACCGTGTGCATGCAAGACAAGTTGGAGCCAACATCCTTCGAACAAAAATCTACGGTTCATGTCCGATCATGTGTACGGGGCATTAGGCTTGATTTAGGTTAAGAAAAAAAGAAAAGAAAAATGTGCATCAGGAAATATTTATTGCCATTTATTACCAAATAAAGGCCCAATTTGTCCTGAAAAAAAACCCTTAAAAGTTATAATTCACCTGGAAACACTAAGTAATTGTGATGGTATATACAGTTTTACTAACATATGCCAAAATTGCAAAACTGGGTTCAGGTATTGTTGTTCATTTTACCCTCAGCCATTAAGGGGTTAAGGGTATAAGCACTCCTTGCATGGTTCTATTGAGCCACCAATAGTCATTTAAAATTTAAACTTTACAAAACTAAAAACTTTTACAGGTGATTGCAGGTAAAATATTACTCCACAAGATACAGTTGAAGAAGACAAACTAAATGGGGTTGAATTACTAATGGCACATAGACTATACACTTTGCAAGTGCAATTGCACACATTTTCTCCAGAGCTTAGTGAATATGGTGCAGCTCTGCAGAGTTCCATCATCCAATCATGTGCAAGTAAAAAATATGTTTTTTTTTTCTTGCATCTGATTGGGTATTCTTTACAAACTGAAGCTTCACCACATTCATTAGGCTCTGGGGAAAATCAGTGCAACCACACTTGCAAAGTCTATTTGCCTTTAGTAAATCCACCCCAATGTTTACAACTTTTTTTAAATGTTCTAAATTTTTTAATTTTTGTATAGCAGGGCCCCTTCTGGCAAGGGTCCCAGAAAATGTTCCCTTCTGCCCCCTTATAAATCCAGCCCTGCAAATACGTGCTGAAAATATACTCTACTGAAATATACATGGTATCCGTGTTGCTCTGGTTTCACTGATTTCACCAAAGAGAATATATGACCCCTCAAAGTACAGCAAGACCTCATCACCTCTCTACAACCCAGGGCTCTGTTTCCATGGCAACCGAGTTCAGGACATCACTCCGATCCTCTTGTCCCTTATTGATGCAATAAAAGTACAGTATATTATTCTGTCCCTGCAGTGCCGGGCATCTCTGGACATTAGCATAGAATTCAATTTTTCCCCTCCTCCACCAATCGACTTTGCCTAAGAAAGATTATTTTAATATCAAAGCACAATTTATGGTGTGAGTATATGTCAGAGACAAAGAGGAGCATATTGGGGGTGCTACTTATAGTAGATTCAGGAAATTTGTAGGTGGGCAAGTATAAATCAAGATTTTAAACTAGCATTATTTTCTAGACAGACAAAACTGTTACAGTCTGATTGTGCAATCTGCTTTAGGGTCCTTTCACACGGGGCGGATCAGTTCTGATCCGCCCCGTGGATGTCCGTTTGCTCAGCGGGGATCACTCCGCCGATCCCCGCTGAGCAGGGAGATGACAGCTCCGTCTCTGCACACTGCGCAGGGACGGACCTGTCACAGCGCCGCTCTCCCCTATGGGAGATCGGATGACGACGGACCGCAGTGCCCGTCGTCATCCGATCCGATCCGCAGACGGATGGAAAAATAGCTTTTTCCTCCGTTACACTTTTTCGGATCGGAGCGGGTCGGATGTCAGCGGACATGTCACCGCTGACATCCGACGCTCCATAGACCTCTATGGAGCACCCGTTCAGGTCCGCCTAAAAAACTGACAGGCGGGCCTGAACGGGACGTCGGTGTGAAAGAGGCCTTACTCTAGCCACACAATATACTATTTGACCGTACATTCTCCTTTTACACTGGCCACACACTGTATAAACCCGATTGTATAATCTTCCTATGCAATATTTATCTGCACCTCCATCAATCACAGAATGCCTTGCATACATTGAAAAGAATGCAAGATGTTTATGGAATGGATGAATACAATATATCAATAAATGCATAAATGAATAGAAGGCATTCTCTGATTGGCCAAGGTGGAGCTCTGCCAATCAGAAAAATCTCTCTGAAGTTCGACCCCCCCTCCTCCTTCCCCCACCACAGGGCCATGCGCAGTAGGGAACCAGCTGTGAAGCCGCAAGGCTTCACTGCCGGGTTCCCTTACAGGCAATGCAAACATCGGCTGGGGTGCCAACATCGCTGGATTCCAGGACAGGTAAGTGTCCTAATATTAAAAGTCAGCAGTTACAGTATGTGTAGCTGCTGACTTTTAATTTTTTGCTCCGCTTTAAGCATTGGAATGCTTAGGTGTTTCGTGCATTCCTGTGCAGGCAGTCCCATTAATGTCAGATTGATTGCAGCAGCTGTAAGGACCCAGTCACTGCTCCCAATTTGCCAGCCATGTGGGTGCGGATCCCCGAACATAGACAGTGTGCATTCAGGGCTGCACTCATACAGATGTCAAATTAGAGCAGTAACTGTGTCAGGAAAATCATATGCACAATCATGCATAAATAAATGCACAAAGATATGCACCTGTTATTAATAGATCTTGAGTGAGAACTAGACAACCCTAACTTGCGTGACCGTGTGTGAATACTTGGTGCTCAGTTGCCTATTTAAAGTGGCTCCAGAGACCAGAGGATTGCTGAGTGGTCGTCAGCTTCTAGCATTTGTGACCTGACCCTGTACTTCCTGGCTTGTCTTGATCCTGCTTGTTCCTGTTCCTGTTGCTGATTCTGGCTTGTGCCCTTATGCTGCCTTCTGCTTGCTGTTTTTTTACCCTCTCTGCACACCCAATATGGACGCCGACCTGGCCCTGACTCTGCTAAATGCCATTATCTTCCCTCCACCAATCACAGATTGCTTTGAACTCACTGAAAAGAATGCAATATGTTTTTGGAATGGATGAGCTGCAGAGTAAGCAACCTGCTGTGATCTGTGTATTCCGGTACACTTTGCCTCTTTCTTTATTGTATGGGGTGAATGAAAGTAAGAGTATTGTATAATGCAGCAGCACCCATGCATTGCACACACTTCATTGATGTTAAATTCCTTTTACAGTGCACGTGATTAAAATTTGTTTATGGCAAGAGTTCAGCTTTAAGTTAGCCAATACAGGGAATCACTGAAATGCCAAATGTTTTGCATTAAGACCCCTTTCACACCAGGGCGTTTTGCAGGCGCTATAGCGTTAGAAATAGCGCCTGCAAAACGCCCTAAGGCTGCTTTCACACTGGGGCGGTATTCAGGCGTTACAGCACTAAAAATAGCGCCTGTGTAGCGCCTGAAAAAAACTGGCCCTTTTCACTCCAGTGTGAAAGCCGAAGGGCTTTCACACTGGAGCGGTGCACTGGCAGGACAGTGAAAAAAGTCCTGCTAGCCGCATCTTTGGAGCGGTGAAGGAGCGGTGTAATCACCGCTCCTAAACCGCTCCTACCCATTGAAATCAATGGGACAGCGCGGCATGTGGGCGGTTTTAACCCTTTTTCGGCCGCTAGCGGGGGTTAAAACCACCCCGCTAGCGCCCGCAGACCGCCGCTAAAACGACGGTAAAGCGCCGCTAAAAATAGCGGCGCTTTACCGCCGACGCCCGCACCGCCCCAGTGTGAAAGGGGCCTAAAGAAGCTGCACCATTGTGTGTAGTGTGAAAGCCCTGAGGGCACTACACTACAGCGGTGCGCTGGCAGGACGTCAGAAAAAAGTCCTGCCAGCAGCTTCTTTGGAGCGGTGAAGGAGCGGTGTGTTTACCGCTTCTCCACCGCTGCTGCCCATTGAAATCAATGGGGCAGCGCTGTAATGCCGCCGGCAAAACGCCGCTATTGCGGCGTATTGCCGGCGGTTTTAACCCTTTCGCGGCCGCAAGCGCCCCGCTAGCGGCCGAAATGCGCCGCAAATCCGGCGGTAAAACGCCGCTAAAAATAGCGGCGTTTTACCGCCGACGCAAGGTACGGTGTGGTGTGAAAGGGGTCTAACCGCAGCTAACACAGTACAATACTCTACTACTGCACAGACACACAAAAAAAAAATAACCGTAGTTGTAGAAATATCTGTCGTCTGCCAGGGAGAGTTATGCTGAAAATAACAGTATCATTATCTCCCCGGGGCTCTGGAGTTTTTATGAATTGCAATAAACATCCTCTCAGCTGGAAGAAAGGTCCTTTCAAAGGTCATTCAGCTGGAAAACTAACATCACGCGGTGCATTTTAGGAACAAAAAAAGATTTGCACTTCTGTTGACTACCCCCCCCCCCCTTTTCCTGGGGCTACCAAGGTAAGGAACAACACTCTTGTGGCTGTTTATAAAGATTGGTGAAACAGCGGGGACTCTTTTCTTTATGACCCCGCTTAACCATGTTTGTAATTTTATCTAATAATTTGTTCATCAAAATGTTCAATATTCATATCTAAATATTACATAGATGCAAAATTATTATTCTTTAAAGTAATATTCATAGTTACATAGTAGGAGAGGTTGAAAAAAAGACACAAGTCCATCAAGTCCAATCTATGTGTGTGATTACATTGTATAGCCCTGTATGTTGTGGTCTTTCAGGTGCTTATCTAATAGTTTTTTGAAACTATTGATGCTCCCCGCTGAAACCACTGCCTGTGGAAGAGAATTCCACATCATAACCGCTCTTACGGTAAAGAACAGGTATCTGCTCTCCACTCACCCCTGAAAGGTGCCAAATGTGACACCGGAGGGGAGAAGGAATCCAAAAAGCGGAAGTTCCATTTTTGGGTGTAACTCAGCTTTAAACCGCTTATGTTCTAATTTTAGTGAATGGCCGCGTGTCTCATCAAATTCCCTTTCGCGGAAACGCTTAATCCTTATTGTGAAGTCACCGGTACGGAATTTGTACATTGAAATCATATCCCCTCTCAAGCGTCTCTTCTCCAGAAATAACAAGTTCAGTGCTTGCAACCTTTCCTCATAACTAATGTCCTCCAGACCCTTTATTAGTTTTGTTGCCCTTCTCTGGACTCTCTCCAGTTCCAGCACATCCTTCCTGAGGACTCATGCCCTGAACTGGACAGCATGCTCCAGGTGCGGCCGGACCAGAGTCTTGTAGCGTGGGAGAATTATTGTGTTATCTCTGGAGTTAATCCCCTTTTTTAATGCCAATATTCTGTTTTCTTTGTTTGCAGCAGCTTGGCATTGCATGTCATTGTTGAGCCTGACATCTACTAGGACCCCCAGGTCCTTTTCCATCCTAGATTCCCCCAGAGGTTCTGTCCCCTAGTTAGTAGATTGCATTCATATTTTTGCCACCCAAATGCATTATTTTAGATTTTTCTACGTTAAACCTAATTTGCCGTGTAGTTGCCCACCCCATTAATTCTTGCAAGGTTTCCACATCCTGCGGAGAAGTTATTGCCCTGCTTAGCTTAGTATCGTCCGCAAATACAGAGATTGAGCTGTTTACTCCATCCTCCAGGTCATTTATGAATAAATTAAATAGGACTGGTCCCAGGACAGAACCCTGGGGGACCCCACTTTCTACCCCTGACCATTCAGAGTACTCCCCATTTATCACTACCCTCTGAACTCTCCCCTGTAGCCCGTTTTCAATCCATGTACTCACCCTATGGTCCATGCCAACAGGCCTACTTTGTACAGTAAACATTTATGGGGAACTGTATCAAATGCTTTTGCAAAATCCAGATACACCACGTCTACGGGCCTTCCTTTATGTAGATGGCAGCTCACCTCCTCATAGAAGGTTAATAGATTGGTTTGCCAAGAATGATTCTTCATGAATCCATGCTGATTACTGCTAATGATACTATTGTCATTCCTAAAATCTTGTATATAGTCCCTTATAATCCCCTCCAAGAGCTTGCATACAATTGATGTTAGGCTAACTGGTCTGTAATTCCCAGGGATGTATCTTTGCCCTTTTTTAAATACTGCTGCTACATTGGCTTTTCTCCAATCAGCTGGTACCATTCCAGTCAGTAGACTGTTTGTAAAAATTAGGAACAATGGTCTGGCAATTACTTGACTGAGCTCCTTAAAGTGGATGTAAACCTGAATTATTTTTTTTATGTCATAATGTAGAGTATAAGATTTCCTATCATTTGAGCCCAGTCTTGCCATACAGAGTTAATCCAGCTCTGAGCAATCCTCTTTTATTGTTCAGTGAGATAAATCTTGACAAACAGAAAAAAACGTTGTCAAATCCTCCCCCTTGCTGTGAGTGACAGGTGATTTACATATCTTGTGCACTAGCCTAAGACATGCATTATTTTTTAATGCCCACCCACACTCCTTTCTTCAGCAGCTCTGTAAGGATTGGCTGTTCCACACCTCAGCATGATTTGGCATGCTGAAGTCACGTGGGGACTTTTCTGGGTTTTGACTGGATGTTAGTGATCATAGCAGAAGTTCAGTGTAAGAAATACACAGGAGAAAATGAATGTTGATAAGGGGAGTCTAGAGGTGGGCGGGGAGTCTACTGATATCACAACTCCACACACTGAGCCCTGGAAAACAGACCCACCCACAAAATCTGCAGTTTTTCGGGTCTCATAGCAGACAGAGAGGAGACATTTGACAGATAAGTATACATGCATGAGGCATGTATATCCTTCTAGATAACTAATATTGCAGTAGTTTAGAAAGGATGAGAGTGGGTTTACATCCACTTTAAGGACTCTGGTCAAGCCATCTGGTCCCGGTGACTTATTAATGTTACGTTTTTCAAGTCTATTTCTAATTCTGTCATCTGTTAGCCATGAGGGTGCTTCTTGTGATGTGTCATGAGAATAAACACTGCAGTTTTGGTTACTGAAGCCCCCCGATTCCCTAAGACTGAGGAGAAGAATAAATGTAATACCTTTGCCATCTCTCCATCCTGTAACCAGAATCCCTTATTCATTCTTTATGGGACCAGTATGATCTGACCATTTATGTACTTGAAGAATTTCTTGGGATTTTGTTTACTCTCCTCCGCTATGTGCCTTTTGTGTTCTATCTTAGCCACCCTGATTGCACCCTTACATTCTCAAGTACTCACAATATACAAAATACTCACAATACTCAGGTACTCTGGTACTCATAATACTCAGACACTCACAATACACAAGTACTCACAATACACAGGTACTCACAATACACAGGTACTCACAATACACGCACAATACTCAGGTACTCAGGTATTCACAATACACAAATTCAACTCCCCACATATGGTATTTTTCCCCTCTTACCTGTATTGGCACATTGTCTTCAAAACTCATGTGGAGCACCCTGTAGCTGGGATATTTAATTATTAATAGAGAATCCAAGAATTCATAACAGTACTGGCGGAAAGGCACTTGACTGGGAACACTCATGGCATATAAGAGCAATGTGTAGCATAGCATGTTTCAGATGTTCCAACAACATCTGTCTGAAGGGGTGGAATGTAG
This sequence comes from Lithobates pipiens, assembly GCF_037356315.1. Classification (NCBI taxonomy): domain Eukaryota; kingdom Metazoa; phylum Chordata; class Amphibia; order Anura; family Ranidae; genus Lithobates; species Lithobates pipiens. Next base: position 83,140,503 of record NW_027507758.1, on the reverse strand, counting down.
CCTGGCTGGTCCAGACCAAAATGGGGAGGTCTCTAGTTGCCTGACCCAAGATAGCTGCTAGAGGCATATGGGCAGACTCCAATTGGATAGCTTCCTCAGTGACCCAGGAAACCATAAAGAAACCATGCTCCATTTGACTTCCTCTCCCCTGCAATGCCAACTGCAGTGGAGAAAGTAGACTGCATCTGCCTACATACTGTGTAGCGGAACTCTGGACTGGGCCTGGACCACGAATGGGCAAGATCATGCAAAATATACAACAGTCTCACTCTATGCCCTGTAATTTAAAGTGCGTTAAAATGTTAATGTGGTGGAGGAAGATCAGTGTTCCATGCTATCTCCCTCAATATAGCTTCATAGTCAGTGCGAGGACAGGTGTCACTAGCGGGGAAAAGGATGTTGTCCTTCTGGTATGGGGCCCAGTGGCACAGGCCATGAGAGGGCATTATTTCACATGCTATATAAACATCATGCAAACGCTAAAAAATTAATAAATGATCATAGCATGTTGGTTCCCCTCATGCTATCTATCCAACGCTTGCACAGCATGGAACACCTGTGCATCCACATATAGGCAAATCCAGCCCTTGGCACCGGCTCCTGCTGCTGTCAATCAAATCCTGTCAGGAGGGAGCAGGGGGTGGGGCCAAGAAGCACTGTGTGTGTCTATGGACGCACACAGCCTGGCTAATGAGTTTGCTGAGAAGGCACTTGGAGAAGAGGAGAAGAGAGGGCTGGTGGGGGACCCCAAAAGAGAAGGTTTGGAGCCGGTCCGTGCAATACCATTGCATTGAACAGTAAATATATTTTTTATTTTAGTTAAAAAATAAATTTTATTTTAGAACCACTTTAAGCTTCCTTTTAATATGCAATAGTGGGTAAGTGTATCTAAACTCAAGAACAAAACTGTTATACACACACATCAGTAAACCAGTCATTAGGTGATGTAGATGCATGCATTTTTTCAGGGGCTTTTTTCCCTTTATTTTCACCTGGTGATTCTGTTAGCAACACATTTCCCCCATTCCAGTACTTCATTCATAGATCCCATTCCAATGAAAGAATCTACGGCTTCTATGAATGGTGGAGGTGGGTGGAAAAAGCGGTCATACTTGATGAGTGCCTGTTACAGCACCCTCTATTAATCCCCAGAGCACTGAAAAAGAACAGGGAGGGGGTGGACAGAGGTGGGAGATAGAAAGTTGCATCCCTTGTGCTGATTTTTGTTTATTAAACTAGATTTGGCTCTAGATGGATTGAAAATTGTCCTGGTTAGCTGGAACCGGCTGAATTTCAACCTGTGTTGCTGTACCCATTTGACTGAAGTTGATCATTAGACCAACTTCTGTCAAAAAACAGACAAGCTGGCAAACTTTTTTCGATCATTGGCTGCTAATCAGTGTATTCTGACAGAGGAGAGTCTTGCCAGTACCGGGACAGGTTTGTGAAGGACCCAGGGCAAGGAAGCAGAACTGTGCCCCCTCCAACACACCTAATGCATGTGCCCATTTTCTGCCCTATCACTTTGATGGCCCATGATTGGAATGAAGTGCACGCTGCACATAATTGATCAGTCGCTAGAAGTGAGTTGCTCATACATGATGTGTTTTACATAACTGTGGTTGAATAGGGTGGAAAGTAGGCATGTTGGACAGGGTTGCCCTTCAGATGCCCCCCCCTCCACCTATACCCCCGCCACCTCCCCTTGGGGTGCAGTAGAACAGCAACACTGACTTTATCTGCCTATGCCCCAAAAATGAAAACAGTCCCCCTGCAGTTCTCACCTCCTGGACTCTGTTGACTTGACAAGGCTCAGGGAAATGTCATCTAAGTAGGAGTAGGGGTGTGGTCTACTAAAACCAATGTATAAATTTAAGCAGAAATTAATAATAAAGCTACCCTGGGCCCCTGTTTAGCAGATGGGGCCTGGGCCCAGTATATTAGGACCGGTTGTACTGCCTTATCAGCCGCCCTGATGTTGGAGCACGGTATGACAGCAGCAGCTATCAGAGAAGACACAAAGCTGCTGCCCACTGAGTGTCAGACACTGATCTGGAGTATGCTGGCTGTGAGGGGGCACCTGGAGCAGCCTTTCCTTCTGCCCACTCCTTGTCCCAGTTGTGGAGATCCCTCCATCCACCTTGTTTGTGTGGATGGAGGAATCTTCCTTTTTTTCATTCATCCCTCTGGCTGAACCAAAAAAAAAAAAAAATCGACGGCATTCTTTATGCTTTAAATAGACTTTGTTTTAAACATCTGAGGTCTATATGGCCAACTTTAACCATATATTGGTACATGTTTCTTCCTACTTACAGTGCCTCTATTCCCGCAGCTACTAGCCTCAAAAATGAAAAATCAACTCTTTCTTGTAATAGAGGAGTAACTCAAGCTGAGCAAATTTATATCTGCTTCTCCCTCCATTATATGATTCCCCACCACCAATGACAACATAATGTAAGCCTTTCACTTTAATGGCACAGTTGGAGCAATATATAAAAACAACCAACTCACAGCAAAACCATTAATCCAAAAGAGAAATACAATAAACACTACTGTACCCACTCATCCCAAAGAACATTTGGTACATCATTTTTACAGTTGTATCTATCTGAACAGTTACACAGTAGCACATATATGGACATATGTAATATAAACATTCGAACAGCACTTATAGCTTACAGGAATTGCTATACATCTTCTGACATACATTACGTAGAGATTGTTGAGATTCTTAGGATTTATTTGTTTTAAATCAATGCCATAATGCACTATTCTTTTTCTCAGGTTTATGTGCAGTTTTCTTATGTTTAGATTTTTGTATGTGAAGCTTCTTCTTGTGTAAACAAGCCGATTGATAGCATCTGTGTGGTTTAGGAGACAGTAAAAATATACAACAAATGTAACAATACTGTGCAAGAAAACAGTGTTAAATTGACATTACATAATACCCTTATTCTCCATATATATATATATATATAAATATATATATATATATATATATATATATATATATATATATATATATATATATGTGTAGCATGACCCCCTTGAGGACTGCTTGGATTTACCTGTTCTTCTGTATCACCATGACCCCGTGAACATTCCAACCCACCTGACACTCTGGGTTCAGACATCTTCCACAACACCTTTAAATTACATGTCACACAAGTCAAATATGTTTATATTATCTAAGCTTTACTGGAGTAAGTAATGTGGTATTGATACACAGAAGAGGGTAATTGGTCAACCGAGTGCTGGATTACAGCCCAGACTCGGAAGAATAATTTCCCTAAAAGACCGTTTAGGAACAGTTCAACAGCACAAAAGCATACCTTACATATACTGTATGTACAATGAATTTCCACCTGGAGCATAACCTGTAAGACAGTAAAAGGTTAGCTATCTAGGACAGGCAGTCACACACTAAAGGGGAACCCCAGGCCGGCCTATTCAACCTTTATATCTTAATGAGAGATCAGACAGCATAGGGGATAGAAGAGGGCCCTTTAAAGAGTAATAACAGCAGTGTCCAAGATGCAGGCCTGATAGCCTTCACCAGCAGTTGGAGCTCATTAGATTGTATCAAATAAGGCACAATGGTGTAGTAATAGCAGAAGGGCTTAAACAGGCAAGTGATGCTACTTGAAGTGGTTTTAAGTAAAGGTGTCTATGTACAATGTTCCAAACAGTATTGCAGTAAAGTGTTCCCAAGGTAAAGGTGTCTGCAAACAGTGTTCAGATTAGGTAGCAGGGAAGGGTTAGAAAAGATGGGCAACTGCCCTCTCACCAACGACCAGACCGGCTTACACCTTGCAGACAGCAATCCTGGAAAAGACGTCATACAGCAAAGTGACCAGCGATGACCCATGGCTGTTGGATGAGGGCGACCGTAGTGTAGATCTGCTGGGTGCCGTGTGGATGTCCAACGAACAGCAAGTTGGCTTAGGCCCTCCAAGGCCAGGTTGGAATCACTTGATCACCACGTGGTAGGCCAAAGCCTCTCTTCCGGCACAGGGAGATGTGCTCACAGAAAGGCCCAGGAAGAAGAGAGTGAGGCGCGTAGGTCTGGACTCTTTTATAGTTCCTCTCAGGAGTCTCTTCGGCTTGTAGCAAGGATCCCTAGGATGTGTAGTCCAGATTTCATGTCACACAAAGGAATCACCGGTCCAAAAGACTACCAATCCCACAATCTTTTTGGTCGGGGTCACAGATGTGATGACAGTCACTGGCGCCCAGCACTTAGAGGGATGTGTCTATAGGTGAACAATGACGGAGAATTGCACAACATTATGACTGTAGTCCACATCACTACATCTATATACTTAAATAAAAAAATTTTAAACCAGAATTTCACTTTAAGCTGTAGTTGCATGAAGGTTTCTTTACTGTAAGAGCTGTAAAATGTAGAATGGTATTAAAAGAAAGGGGTGTTTCTTTTTCTAAAAGAAGAAGAAACATACAAAGTTATTTATATTTAAAAATACATAGTAACAGCATATTGTTGGTCTAGGGGTCTATCTGAATACCTCAAGGGGGTCAGACACTGAATCATGTTTTAACGGCTTCAATACCGGGCACTTTCACCCCCTTCTTGCCCAGGCCATTTTTTAGCTTTCAGTGCTGTCACCCTTTAAATGAAAATTGCGTGGTCGTGCAACCCTGTACCCATACGAAATGTGCCCCTTTTTAAGACTACAAGTGGCTGTGCTGACACGCATTCTGCAGGCATGTCCACCTTTGTAATCCTCAGGAACATGGTCCTCACCACCACCACAAGAAGTGGCTGAAAGAGGCTGAAGGAGGTCAGCAGCACTAAAATGGAAAAAGGATAAAACTAAAGATGAAATTGTATTTTGTAAAACAAAACACATGGCAATTGTTTATGATTCACAGTGCTTTACAAATACATGGCATCTACAGTAGCTACTACTTCAAGGAACAGGAGGGTGTGTAGCATACAGCATAGGAAGGAGGGGTGTCGTTTTTGTTTTCTTTTCTTTTTTTAACTCATGGGCACATTTTAAGGATTTTAGCAATCAAGGAAAACTAAGGTAAATCAAACCCTGCACAGTGAGTTTGAACATTCAAACAATGCTTTTTAAAAGTTAATTTTGCTGCATGTAGAAAGTGACAGTTGATGACAGCTACATCCATCAAAATGCCACCTGAAGCCTCAACAAAGTGTTTGACATACAGAACAGAGATGTTTGCTCCCACTCAAAAATGACTTGTTTTTTTTTAAGAAAGTGAAAAATTTGACAAGCGTATAATTTATTGCTCTCTGTGACCTGCTGCTATATCAGGGTAATGGAGATGACAACGTTTCTGGAAGATAATGAGTGGCATTGGGTTTTGGTGGGATTTGATGAGAAATAAAGCCTAAAAAAAATGATTGGGTTGTGTGGCTTCCATACAGTGCACAACAGTTGCTGGATGCCAAAGAGAACTGCTTGCTTGTGTTCAGTGAAGGCAAACAAGCCTCCGCCGGTGCTCTGCACAATGTGGGACTGAGGGACAACAACTCTGAGAAGCTCTGAAAACGAAGTTTCTCCATAAGTGCACCTCCATAGAGAAGGGTGAAGGATGGGATCCCCCAGAAATTTGTTTGTGCACTTGATTACAATAATGGGGAAATGCATTGACACTGCAGAGGATCAGAAGGTATATTACAGGGAAACATTTCCTTTGCCCCTGGTATCTCAGTACTGTGTGAATCCTGGATAGGACCAGCATGCTCTTGGCATAGAGCTGACATGTCAAATGGTGTTTTGTTGGCTGTATGCAGTCCTCCTGCTCCTCCTTGCTCAGTGGTTTAAAAGCCAATTGAACTTTTAGTTTAAATCAAAAAATTAATTCTAGGGGCATCAAAACAAAATTTTACAAGCCTTACATTTTTTTTTTTTTTTGGAAAGCAGTAAAAGCTTGAATAGAAAAGCCTGTCTGTTGTCAGCATGCTGCATAGTGGAACACTTGCTCTCTGTTGGAAAGCAGGGGCCTCTCTCTGCAGAAGTCTGACATGGCCCCAAGCTCTCCAATTACCGGGAAACTTGAGCTTTCATAATTGCAGAGTCATAGGTCTTAGCCCTTGTACACACGGTCGGAGAATCTGTCGGAATGAGTCTTATCGGACCGTGTCGTCAGATAATCCGACTGTGTGTGGTATGCATCGGACTGATTCCGTCCGAATCTCCGTCCGACCCAATTTTCCAACATGTTGGAAAGATTTCCCGCCCAACTGGGCCGGACGGACCTAATCCGATCATGTGTAGAGCATTTTCATCGGACCAAGTGCCACGCATGCTCAGATCAAATACCTACATCAAAGCTATTGGCTACTAGCCTGAATGTAGTCCCATCGTAACGAAATTACGTCATCACGTTCTGAAAGATCGTATTTTTCGCCAACTTGGCGCCGACCATGTGTATGCAACAGTTTCGGACACAATCCGTCGGACTAAATCCGACAGGCAAAATCCAACGGATTTGGTCGGCAAAATCTCCGACCGTGTGTACGTGGGCTTACTCAGCAAGTGGTGTGTCCGACCTCTGCAGGGAGACCACTGCTTTACCACAGAGAACAAGGATCCCGCTTTTTGCAACATGCTGGCAGAAAACAGGCTTATCTACTCAGGCCGTGGCTGCTTTCTAAAGAAAATCTGTAAGGGCTTGTTCACACTGTGAATTGGTCTGCATTTTTCTGCACTGGATAAATACAGGTCACCACTGATGTGCAGTGCAGTCTACATTTTGCTGTAGCCTGCTGGATGGCACCATATGTCCCAACACAGCAGCGAAACACAGTGCAACACATTTGTTTTGGTTTGCCTAGATTTTTTTTGGCATATTTAACCAGTTACCAATCGCACTATAGTCAAATGATGGCTACAGTGCACCTCGATAACTCAGGGACATTTATGTACTCCCAGAATCACACACACACGCACACCCTGGGGCGTTCACGTGGAAACATCCGTGCTCACCGGATTCACGGGACCTGGCGCAACATGGGTCGTGGTAAAGGGCCAATGACAGCGGCCCTTTACCACGTGATCACTGTGTCCAGTGACGGAGCAGTTACAAATGAAAACACAGCAGGGTCCTCAGGGGTTCAACGCTCTCCTCTCCTCACACCGATACAGTGTGAGTGGAGAGGAGAGCGATCGAGTGCAAAACTCTAAGTTTCTACATTTATAACTGTGTCCAGTAGTGCCCAGCAGTGCCCAGCAGTGCTCAATAGACATGTGCATTCATTTTCGTCCGAATGCATTTTCGTCCGAATTTCAGGTATTTTCGTTTTCGTTTTAACAAACGATAACGAAAGTGCAGAATCCGAAAAATGAAAGATCCAACATAAATAAATGCTTTATTTTAGTTTTCGTTGTTACAACAGTTCAATATAGAATAGGAGATCCAACGTGACTCTGACAATAACGATCTGTGTCTATTGAACCTGTGGTCGAATGTGCCTAACCTTACCTCTATTAGTCCAAGATTATATAGAGAAAATATTTGACAGAGAGAAAATATTCGACATAGAGAGAAAAGATTTGGCAGAGAGAAAAGATTCTAAAGTGCTAATTTTAAAGGCTAATATGCAAGTTACTGTCCTAAAAGGTGTTTGGGGACCTGGGTCCTGCCCCAGGGGACATGTATCAATGCAAAAAAAAGTTTTAAAAACTGAATTTTTTTTCGGGAGCAGTGATTTTAATAATGATTAAAGTGAAACAATAAAATTAATAAAATATGAAGGGCCTTTAAAAATGGGATAGATTGTAAGGAAATTAGAAGAATAATTTATGTCCCTAGAACACCTGATGGTGATCCTTGGATGTTGGGCCTCTATGTGGCCAGGCTGTGTAAGAAGCTCACACATGTGGTATCGCCATACTCAGGAGGAGTAGCAGAATATATTTTGGGGTTTCATTTTTGCTATGTACATGCTATGTGTTGGAAATATCTTATAAATTGACAATTTTATGTAAAACAAAAAGGTTTTAATTTTTTTTCTACATTTTCCAAAAACTTCTGGAAAAAAAATAACCGTTCAAAAGACTCATTATGCTTTGTAGATTATATGTTGGGGTATTTTCTTTCCAAAATAGGGTCACTTTGTGGGCGTTTCCATTGTCCTCATGCTCCAGGGCCTTCAAAAGTGTAATAGGTGGTTGAGCGATTAGATGTGTAATTTTTTGCTCCTAGAACGCCTGCAGGTGCTACTTCAATGTTGGGCCTCTGTATGTGGCCAGGCTGTGTAAAAGTCTCACACATTTGGTTTTGCAATACTCAGGAGGAGTAGTAAAATATATTTTGGGGTGTCATTTGTGAAATGTGCATGCCATGAGAGAAGTAACCTGTTATAATGACAATTTGGTGTGAAAAAATAAAAAAATCTTAATTTTGCAAAGAATTATGGGAAAAAATGACAACTTCAAAAAACTAACCATGCCTCTTACTAAATACATTGGAAAGTCTGCTTTCCAAAAAGGGGTAATTTGGGGGTATTTGTACTTTCCTGGCTTGTTAGGGTCTCAAGAAATGAGGCTGTCAGTGCATCAGGTGTGATCAGATGTGATACATTTTCAGTGATTGGCACCATAGCTTTTAGACACTATAACTTTCACACAAACTTAATAATATCAACTAATTTGGGTTATTTTTACCAAAGATATGTAGCAGTATAAATTTTGGCCCAAATTTATGAAGAAAAATTACTTATTTGCAAAATGTTATAATAGAAATTAAGAAAATTTTCAGTCTTTTTTCATTTATAGCACAAGAAAGCTCTATTTGTGTTAAAAAAAAAGGACGAAAATTTCATATGGGTACAGTGTTGCATGACTGAGTAATTGTTATTCAAAATGTGAGAGCACTGAAAGCTGAAAATTGGTCTGGTTAAGAAGGGGGTTTAAGTGCCCAGTGGTCAAGTGGTTAAAAGAGAAGTTCAGGCTTTTGAAAAAATATATATATACTCACCTAGAAGGATGCAGCAGCGATTCAATGCTGCATCTGTCCACTGTCGGCTCTAATGCCACGTACACGCGGTCAGATTTTCAGACGGAAAATGTTCGATGGGAGTTTTAGACACAGCATAAGACTGAGAACTGAGGACCGCTGATCGCTCAGTTCTCAGCACTCTATGAGCAGAGAGCCAGGAAAATGTCAGTCACACGTTCTCTGCTCTGCCCCTCACCCCCGCTTGCTGGAGTGCTGAGCTGTTGAGGGGAGTGGCTGGCTTGGGCTCTCAGGTGAAAAAAGGCTGATCCAGCTGTTGGTCCAGGCTGGTTCAGGAATGTCCATTATCATCAGCACGCATCCCGCCTGACTGTTTATGTACATGGGCTGGACAGGAAGCGGTTAAAATATGCAAATTAATGTGGCTCCATATTCATTTATTTATCGATAAGTATTTTTAATTGTGTGAGTACCTAAATTTGATCTGGCATAAGCCGCTGGTATTCCTTGTACATTAGAGATCAGACTGGCACACAGGGAAGCAGCACAAGTAGCCAATTGGTTCATGTGCTGACAATAAGCATGCTGATAGGAGGAGAGAGCATCACTTCTCTTTCACTGTCCACTGACTGGTTTGGGCGGATCCATGACAGCCTGCTGGGCATCATTCAACTCGGAAGACTTTTTTTGGCAGAAAAAAATGTACTGCAAGACTCAGCTGTGCTTTGAATGTGAATATTGCAGCAATAGCTTTAAAGTCTAATTTCAGCCAAATTGTTTTTTTTAGTTCTAGAGAAAATAAAGAAAAGTTAAGATGGCAGTGAAAAAAGAAAGAATATCCCCAGGGTGGGGTTTTTTACAGCATATATTACCTGTAGATGCTAGTAAATATATATAATGGATGCCGACATGACACAGATGATTAATAGTACAAAATTTTATTAATAAAAAAAGAGGATTGAACAAATGACACAATGGTCAGGGACAAAACTCCACTATGTGGATAAAAATGTATGGTATTACATATGTGTACAAAATTTATAGCACTTAAACCCTATTATAGCTATAGTTTACAGTAAAAAATGGATATTAGATAATATGAACCCTTTACGCGTTTCGACCCTCTCGGGGGTCTTCTTCAGAAGGTTTATTGTCTATTCTAGGGAAAAAAAGACAAATATAAATATATATCCATACATAATATGCTGAAATAAACTGAAGATAGTATGCTGTAAGCAAAATATACATCAAACATAGCATAATTACATGGCTAATGAGCAATTGATATACATTACAAATAAATACCTATATAGTCCACATGGGAGGTCCTCTTTAAAGTGTGAAGTCCACCGCCTCTCCCATATCTCTCATAGATGGGCCCAGACTTGTGTGGCTGGAATACGTCGCTGTGCTCTACCAATAGGGGGAGCGGGAAAGCGGAGTCCAAAAGTTAAATGGCTTGCAAGGGATCACATCCCTATTGCCCCCTCCAATGTAGAATACAATGGAAGAAGATATAGGTGTAGGTAGACAGGGGCCAAGGGGAGGGCAACCTATGATGAAATGAACAGGAAAAGGAAAAAAGAAAAAAATGGAATATATATATATATAGATATGGGAGAATCACTATTACAGAGATGGGGCATCTCTGTAATAGTGATTCTCCCATATATATATATATATATATATATATATATATATATATATATATATATATATATATATATATTCCATTTTTTTCTTTTTTCTTTTTCCTGTTCATTTCATCATAGGTTGCCCTCCCCTTGGCCCCTGTCTACCTACACCTATATCTTCTTCCATTGTATTCTACATTGGAGGGGGCAATAGGAAATGAACAGGAAAAGGAAAAAAGAAAAAAATGGAATATATATATATATAGATATGGGAGAATCACTATTACAGAGATGGGGCATCTCTGTAATAGTGATTCTCCCATATATATATATATATATATATATATATATATATATATATATTCCATTTTTTTCTTTTTTCTTTTTCCTGTTCATTTCATCATAGGTTGCCCTCCCCTTGGCCCCTGTCTACCTACACCTATATCTTCTTCCATTGTATTCTACATTGGAGGGGGCAATAGGGATGTGATCCCTTGCAAGCCATTTAACTTTTGGACTCCACTTTCCCGCTCCCCCTATTGGTAGAGCACAGCGACGTATTCCAGCCACACAAGTCTGGGCCCATCTATGAGAGATATGGGAGAGGCGGTGGACTTCACACTTTAAAGAGGACCTCCCATGTGGACTATATAGGTATTTATTTGTAATGTATATCAATTGCTCATTAGCCATGTAATTATGCTATGTTTGATGTATATTTTGCTTACAGCATACTATCTTCAGTTTATTGCAGCATATTATGTATGGATATATATTTATATTTGTATTTTTTTCCCTAGAATAGACAATAAACCTTCTGAAGAAGACCCCCGAGAGGGTCGAAACGTGTAAAGAGTTCATATTATCTAATATCCATTTTTTACTGTAAACTATAGCTATAATAGGGTTTAAGTGCTATAAATTTTGTACACATATGTAATACCATACATTTTTATCCACATAGTGGAGTTTTGTCCCTGACCATTGTGTCATTTGTTCAATCCTCTCTTTTTATTAATAAAATTTTGTACTATTAATCATCTGTGTCATGTCGGCATCCATTATATATATTTACTAGCATCTACAGGTAATATATGCTGTAAAAAACCCCACCCTGGGGATATTCTTTCTTTTTTCTATGCACTAGGGGTGATCAGCGCCCTCTCACCCTATATTGGGGTGTTACTGTCCATTTTTCCTAGTTAAGATGGCAGTAAACCCGACAAAGGCTCCAATTCTACTTCAAAATCAAAGTACCGTATATACTCGAGTATAGGCCGACCCGAGTATAAGCCGAGGCCCCCAATTTACCCCCAAAAAACTGGAAAACTTATTGACTCGTGTATAAGCCGAGGGTGAGACATGGCTGTCCATCCCTGTGTGTCCGTCCATCCCTGTGTGTGTGTCCGTCCATCCATCCCTGTGTGTGTGTCCATCCATCCATCCATCCCTGTGTGTGTATCCATCCATCCATCCATCCCTGTGTGTGTGTGTGTGTGTGTGTGTGTGTATCCATCCATCCATCCATCCATCCCTGTGTGTGTGTGTGTATCCATCCATCCATCCATCCATCCATCCATCCCTGTGTGTGTGTGTGTGTGTGTGTGTGTGTATCCATCCATCCATCCATCCATCCCTGTGTGTGTGTGTGTGTGTGTGTGTGTGTGTGTGTGTGTGTGTGTGTGTGTGTGTGTGTGTGTGTGTGTGTGTCCGTGCAGCCTTGTGTGTGTGTCCAGCCTACCTGTGTCCCAAGCCTCCGTCCCGAGCCGCCGTCGTCCCGAGCCTCCTCCGTCCCGTGCCGTGCCTCCTCCGTCCCGTGCCGTGCCTCCCCCGTGCCGTGCCTCCTCCGTCCCGTGTCTCCTCCGTCCCGTGCCGTGCCGTGCCTCCTCCGTCCCGTGCCGATGGATCGCCGCTCTTCTCGGCGGCCATTCTACAATTCAAAATTCCGCCTCCGCCTGTGATAGGCGGAACACTGAATTTCCCAGCAGCCTGTGTTCCGCCTATCACAGACATCCTCTCATACTCGTCCGTAGTATGAGAATGAGCGGATGTCCGTGATAGGCGGAACACTGACTGCTGGGAAATTCAGTGTTCCGCCTATCACAGGCGGAGGCGGAGAAGGAGGCGCGGCTTTTGAAAATTAATGTCCGCCGTCTGTCTGCTCGATACGCTGATCGAGCAGTCAGACAGCGGCGACTCGAGTATAAGCCGAGGGGGCACTTTCAGCCTCAAAAAAGAGGCTGAAAATCTCGGCTTATACTCGAGTATATACGGTAATAAGTTATTCTTCACTTTTACATACAGTAGTTACATCATAGCTGGTAAGGTTGAAAAATGACACCAGTCAATCCAGTTCAGCCTGTGGTGTGTGAGTGTGCTTTTGTTTATGTCTTTAGTATGTGGCACTCTCCACCAATAGGTAGGTACTAGTAAGGGTTATTTTACTAGGGTTTGTTCAGCATAGGCAAAATTAGACAGGCCTATGCTGCAAGCTAGGGCTGTCTGTTTTGACCTGGGGCCTAGGAGTGGTCAGAGTAGCATTGGGTGTGACCACTTGCACTTCAGTTCTAAGGCGCCCCCTGCTTCTAGTGAGAAGATTCTGTTAGAGTGGCTGGGCCTGGAACTGGAGTTGCAGGCAGCTTGTGCGTGAGCCCTGACCAAGTGAGGAATGGAGTGCTAGGCAGGAGCCAATCCCCATCTGGGGTGGGTGCGCCGATCGCAAGAGGAGGCCCGGGGAGAACTGTCAGGGAACATTGCCTCTACATGGTCATTGGCAATGTCTCTGCCACCACACGGTCAGATGGCAGAGAACTCCTGGAGCAAAGGGGCAGGTGAAGATGTCCAAACGCATGGTCCGGTCAAGTTCCTCATCAAGGACTCAGGGCTGTGTAAGGTCGGTGAGTATACCACAGCGGAGGGCTGGAGGTGCCAAGGAGTCTGTGAGGGAAATCTGCTTTTACACAGTCATTAGCAGAGTCTCCATCAAGCACACAGTGGATGATGGGAAGTCCTTAATCAGAAAAGAGACTGTGGGGATCTGTGTCAAATCGATGTGGCCTAAGGGCACATGATTTGCAAGTTGGGATGGCTGGGAACAGTAGTCCATTTCCTAAAGTCATGCTTTTAAAATACTAGGCCTCTGGGAGAGGTTCTGCAGTTCTCAGGCCTAGTAGCAGCAAGCAACCAGAGCCAGTAAAGGGACTTATTCAAAGTGGGCCCCTATTATCCAATAGAAGAGGATGTACATACTTAATTTCAGTAACTACAAGTTTGTGCAGGAGGAAACCAGTGTGGGTGGAAGGAACTAAGCTTTGTGCAGGAGAGAAGAAGTTTCTGGGAACATCATTTCTGCAGGGCCAGAAGTGGTGTATTCATTCTCTAACATGGTATTGAATGAGGAAATCTTGGAAGCAAATAGTCTGTGGGAGGAGAGCAGAGGAGGAGCAATAGTCTGCATGGAGATGCAGGAGGAGATTTACATTTAATGTCCATGCACATCTAATCTTCTGGCTCTAACATTGTGCCTTTGTGCTTAAATTATAAATATGATGGCAATGATTAATTCTATGGGCATCCCATATTCCAATCCCTATCCAAGTTGTACCCCCCAATAAAACAACAAAAACAAAACTCATAAAAGACTGTTCATTGTCTCTGGAAGTGATGTATGAAGTCTGGCAGTGGGTTGATTTGGTGGATTGTTTGTTGCTAGCTGCAACACCATGACTACAAGTACATTATATATCCCTGTATCTTACGGTGCCCATCTAATAGTTTTTTTAAACTATTGATGCTCCCTGCTGATACCACTGCTTGTGGAAGAGAATTCTACATCCTTAACATTCTGACAGTAAAGAACCCTCTACGCAGGTTTAACGTTAAACCGCTTCTCATCCGATTTCAGTGAATGGTTGCATGTCTTTTTAAAGTCCCTTTCACTCAAAAGTTTTTTCCCTATGCTAAGGTCACTAGTACGGTATTTGTACATCCCTATCATATCCCCTCTCAAGCTTCTCCTCTCCAGAGAGAATACATTTAATTTATATATAAATGATATAGAGGGCGGGATAAATAGCCCGATCTCAATGTTTGCTGACGACACAAAAATATGCAGGGCAATAACAACACAGTAGGGTATAGAAAATCTACAAGAGGATCTGAATAAATTATTGGAGTGAGCTAATGCATTGGAAATGAAGTTTTACATTGAAAAATTTAAGATAATGCACTTGGGTTGGAGAACCCCTAGGGGATTCCAGGATGGAGAAGGATCTAGGGGTCCTAGTAGAAGATAGACTGACCAATAGCACACAGCAAGCTGTGGCTACCAAAGCCAACAGAATATTCTGCCATTTTATAAAACTCTAGTTCAGGACTCGTGGGCCTTGGAGGGTAAAAATGGTTAATCAAAGGGGTGTGGCTTAGACATGGCCAGGTGAGAATGCGCGGTAGCTGAGATTCTGGATCTCCGTCAGCTCCGGATGAATTAACCACACAAGCAGAGCGGTGATAGCGAGAGGCACGGCAGCTGACCTCTCTGATCTCCCCTTGCCTTTAGACCGCTTGACTACCTGGTTTTATCGGGAAAGTGAAATAAACGGCAGCCGGATCTTACCTGACCTTCTACCTGTCTCTAGACCTCGAGACTCCAGGATTTCCTAACAATAGCGAGGACAGCAACACACACTGCAGGTGTGCACTCGGACCTCTCCCAGCTCTGGATCATCTGATCATCTGACTATCCCAGCAATAGCGGAGATAGAGGTAAACACGGGCAGATGAGCTGTTAGATGATTCCCAACAATAGTGGGGAACAGCGGTATACATGGCAGCCAGACAGCCAGGCTCTCAGATATTACCAGACTTTCTGGTTCTGTGACCTTACTAGCAGTAGCGCTAGTAATAGCGCAGATAGAGTAGGGTTCCCAACTCATCCCTTTAAAACTAAACACCTACTAATTACACAGGTTCTGTGGCTGATTAAGGTGGTAATTAAACTCACTTGGTGTCTTATCTGCATTAAATTAGCATCAGAACCTGTGTAATTCATATGTGTTCGAGTTTAAAGGGATGAGGTGGCAACCCTAAGATAGAGACACACACACAGCGGCTGTGTGTCTGGACCTGTCCCCAGCTCTACATTATCTGACTTTTTTCAGGAATAGCAGGGACGGCAATACACTCAGCAACCATACCCTGGGATCTTTTCTGGCTTCAGACTACTTGATTACCCCAGCAATATCGGAGATAGCAGTAGACGCGGCATCTGAGACTACTCCTAGCTCCAGAGAGGTCAATTATTTTAGTAATAACAGAGATAGGGGTATGCAGTCGCTCAATCAACGGGAAACTAAAACAATCCGCAAAGCAGCCAAAACAGACTCACAAGCCGAGATCCAGCAGTATTTCCCGGCAGCAGACAGACAAGGGTCTGGGAGTAAGTTGGAGAATCCACGTGATCAAGAATCCAGGATACATACCCTGCCGTCAATATAGACTACACACATCATCATGGCAGGAACAGAATCTAACCCAGAGACTAGGGAACATCAAAAAATTGGTTCGAGCACACAAGCACCATTAAAGTCTATGGGACACGAATGTGAAAAATCAAAAGTGCTAATTTTAAAGGCTTATATGCAAGTTATTGCCATAAAAAAGTGTTTGGGGACCCGAGTCCTGCCCCAGGGGACATGTATCAATGCAAATTTTTTTTTTTAAACGTCAGTTTTTTAGGGAGCAGTGATTTTAATAAAGCTTAAAGTGAAACATCAAAAATGAAATATTCCTTTAAATATCGTGCCTGGGGGGTGTCTATAGTATGCCTGTAAAGTTTTCCCATGTTTAGAACAATACCACAGCAAAATAATATTTCTAAAGGAAAAATAGTTGTTTAAAACTGCTCGTGGCTGTAATGTATTGTTGAGTCCCGGCAATATAGATAAAAATCATTGAAAAAAATGGCAGTCCATTACCGTGCCCTTGTAAGTCTGGGATGAATATTAAGGAGAACCCCTCACACATTTTTTTTTAAATGGCGTAGGGGTCCCCCCAGGCACTATATACTCTGAACAGCAGTTTATATAAGAAAAATAGAAATGCAAGGCGCGCACACCTAGTGCATTACCAGAGATATTTTAATAGGAAGAAATTTTTGTATAAAAGTGGGTACTGACAAAATGCAACTGACAAAAGGCCATAAACACAGTGCATGGACATGCACAGAACACGGAGTACCACTAACGTGTTTCTGGGGCGCACCCCCTTTCTCAGAGCTGGGGCAGAAAAATTAGGCCTTGAGTGGTGGTGGTGGTGCCCTAAACCAGAAATATTGTTGGAAGCTAGCATCATCAAGATTGAGGAGGAATAGGATAGTCAGCATTAGGGATGAGCCGAACACCCCCCAGGCAATAAATTAGTTCGAACATCCGAACACTGTTAACGTTTATGGGACTCGAACATGAAAAATCTAAAGTGCTAATTTTAAAGGCTTATATGCAAGTTATTGTCATAAAAAGTGTTTGGGGACCCAGCTCCTACCCCAGGGGACATGTATCAATGCAAAAAAAAGTTTTATAATGGCCGTTTTTTTGGGAGCAGTGATTTTAATAATGAAAAGGGAAGAATTATTTTAATTTTGCTTTAATAATGCTTAAAGTGAAAGTTGAGTGCATGTGGCCTTGTACGATTCAGGAGGGGGGCACTCTCTCGTCCTGAAGGGTCTGGTATGGATATTTGGGGTGAACCCCACATCATTTTTTTATTTGATGTGGGGTTCCCCTTAATATCCATACCAGACCTAAAGGGCCTGGTAATTGAATTTCGGGGGACCCCCACACATTTTTTTTTTTTATCAATGACTTTCCATGACTGTTCTCTGTATTACCGGGATCCGACAATTCATTATGGCCGCAAGTGCTTTTAAATTACTTGTTTTCCTTCAGAAATTACACTTTTTGCAGGGACAGTTCTAACCATGGGAAACTTGCGCCCCTTTACAGGCATACTATAAACACACCCTAGGTACGGAAACCTGCGTTACATCAGAGGGGGACGGGGTAACCCGCACGTCACTGGGTAAGCCCGGGTTTCCCCTTGCGTCAGAGGGGGGGTCACGTGACGGGTGGCCCCGTCCTCAGCCATGAGACCTGTCATAGACCCACACATCAGATACAGCCCTAGATGATCAAGAAGTCTGCTGACATTTGACCACTCCCCATCTTGCTGGACCTTGTGACTGGAACCACTCAATGTACTTGATATTGGCGAACATCTTCCCCTTTTAAGCTGTTGGAAAGATACAAATCATAGAAATCCTATCTATCTTTTCTCTCAAAATTGTAGGAATTATATTTTATAGTTTATGTACTGACATTAATCGATTGTCTAGGTCGTGTTTTATTGTAGTCGTGTCTAGGGAAATTCAGACAAACTTGTTATATCCATTTAAATGTCTGTGGTCCCAGGGAGAGTACTATTGCCCCATTTAATTTAACTTTTAATATTCTTTATTCATTTTCTTCATAAATACAAAAAATAATACATTTATATATCACAGAAATAAATCACAGCTAAAAATGATAGAAGGGCATTTTACATTTTTTATCCACTTCATCCCTCTATTTTAGTACCGCATTCTTTTACCCTTTCCCTCCCCCTTTATATATATTTTGGGTCTTAATTTCACTTCGCATTGTTTATTTGTTTCAACAGAGAGTTCCAAATCATTTTTTAGAATTTCCCAATGTTTCTTCTCCTTGTATAAACTGTTTTCTCCTTCCATATTGTTTTTGTCACTGTACTAACCCAGTCTCTTACCGACGGGGGGTTTCTCTGCTTGCCATCTTTGTGCTATTAATTTTCTTGCTTGGAAGAGACACCTCATCACTACTTTAGTTACACCAGCTATTCCGTCCCGCACGCCTAAAATACAGAGTCTGGGATCCATCTCCAGCCTAGTATTGTAGACCCTGTTTATGGTTTCAAGGACCTCTGACCAATCCTGGAACAACTTAGGGCACCTCCAAATCATATGCAATAAATCTTACGTACCCTGACATCTGGGGCACCCAGCATCTGCTCTCCACCCGAACTCAAACAGTCTCTTTGGTGTATAAAATGTCCTGTGTACCAACATCAAAAATGAGACCTTCTGTGCGGTCGAGACTGACACTCGGTGTCCTCTCTCTAATATCTTCTTCCATTTCTCGTCTGATATTGCTCCTAGATCCTCCTCCCATTTCCCCCTGCTTTTAAGGGATTCCGGGCTCTCAATACTTCCTCCACTTATATATGGATAGATTGCTGATATAAATCCCCTCGTTCTGTCTGTGCTAACAATCTTTTGGTACGTAGGGGAATCCCACCAAACCGGGCCTTGTTCCTTTAACTGGGCATTTAAAGCATGTCTAATTTGCAAGTATCTATAAAATGTCTGTTTAGGTATATTATATTCCTCTCTCAGCACTGTGAATGTTTTTAACGTTCTTCCCTCTTACAACTGGGCCAATTTATCTATTCCTTTCCTTTCCCATTCTTTAATCCTCCCTATCATCTCCAGTTCCCGGAGGTTCTTATTCCCCCAGAGGGGGGTATGTTCTGTCACACCCCCTTGTCCCCTTAATAATTTTACTGCTTTCCTTACTTTTATGGTTAGCCCTAATGTAGGTGTTTTATTAGCAAAGGAATCAGCCTCCAATACCTCCACTACTGATTTATGAGGTGCCCCTAATATCATTAATTCCTTATTTTTACCTCCCTCTGATTCACTATTCCCTCTTAGATGTTGCAATTGGACTGCTAAAAAGTAGCTCTGTGGGTGTGGGACAGCCATAGCCCCCTCCCTTGTCGATAACTGTTGGGTTTGTAAACCTATCCCTGGCTTGGCCCCCTTTCCATATTAATCCTCTAAATAGCGTATCAATTTTTTTAAACCATTTCTTGTGTATCCAAGTCTGGGAATTATGCAATAGATACAATAATTGTGGCATCCACAACATTTTAATCAAACTGCATCTCCCTGCAACCATTAATGGGAGACGCCGCCAGATTTCTATTTTACTTTTAAATGTAGCCAAAAGAGGGACTATGTTGTTATCTATAAATTTATTTGGATCTCTTGTTATGTGTATACCCAGATATTTCATTATCTCAACTACTTCCACTTGGGGAATTTCTGGGGGTATTCCGTTCCCTATGGGGTCCACTGGCATAAGTGCTGATTTCTCCCAATTTCTGACTAATCCAGAGAGTCTTCCAAAATCTCTAAAGATACACATCGCCTGCTTTAATGATTGCTCTGTATCGCCCAGGAAGAGGAGGAAATCATCCACATATAATGCAATTCTCTCTTCCCCTATCGCTCTCCTGAACTCTGCCATATTTGTGTTTGATCTTATTGCAATAGCCAGAAGCTCCATTGCCAGCACGAAAAGCAACGGTGACAATGGCACCCCTGTCTCGTCCCCCTTTCCAGTTTGATCTTATCTGAGTAATCATTATTAACTCAGGCGCTATGGTTTTTGAAAAGTTAATTTGCCTGAAGCCACAGTTGGGTTTTGGGACTATTTCTCGAAATTTCTGGTCTCAGCACCAGTCCAGCTGGGTTGCACTGGGTTCTTCTTGACCGCAGGTGTCGCTGTCACCGCCGGCAAGAGTAGAAACGCAGTCTAGCTGGGTGCATTCAATGCCACTATTCTCTCGGAACTAGTCCAGTGGGAGTGTTTTCCTGCTGTGCATTCCGGGGGTGGTATTTAAGGTACCGACGCCACGTTGACGGGGGATTATTTTTCTGTCTGTTCGGTTCTGGTGGTCCTAATGACCGAGCCACATGGCCCTCCTGGCCTGGGGTGCAGAACTATGCATCCTGTGTCTCGGGCCAGCTGGCAACTGCAGGGACAGGTCCAAGTGAATTTCGAGGCCTACTGATCCAAGAGTGGTCCGGTGCCATCTCATCTGAAGGGAGAGGCCCAGCAACTGAAGAACCTCAGGGGAGGACTCTTTCAGGAGAAGACTGTGTGAAAGGCTTGTTTCTCTGAAGGAGCCTGGAGGCTTAGTTGAAGGACGCAGCCTGGATCAACACTCATACGGTATCGCTGAATCGGCTGAGAGAAACTGGTACCATATGTCAGTTCTTTAAATTTGTCTAGATCCCTCAGTAATGCTCAAGTGTATCTCACAAGTCTGTGGCAGAGACTTTACCGAGCATTCCTCTGGCTGCTAGGCCTAGTGAGAGAGGTCTATCCGGGGGTTGTTAAATCCAGTTGTGAAACAGTTTCTATTCTCTGGATTTTCTCTATTGACTTCCATTTTGCAATCTAAGTGCCTGAACTCACTTTTAACCCTCTACCCTTTATTTAGAGACTTTGTTTTGTTCTAAATAAATAACCCAAAAGAGGATTCAGTGTCAGTTTCCACATTCTTGGGCCATCTACCACGGGAACCCCAAGATGGAGAAGCAAACAAGTGAGGTAAAGGTAAGCCCAAATAAAACTAGCAGCTCCTTCGGGGGTCAGTGCTATATCTGTAAATTAAGAAATACCCTTCTGATGTTCATACTAGTTGATCTACTAGGGATAAACCCTGTTTGATCTGGGTGTACGAGTTTAGAGATGACCTTATTTAACCTAGCTGCCATTACTTTAGCTAATATCTTAGCATCCAGAGTAGGGAAATCAGTCTGTAAGACATAGTCTCAAGCGGATCTTTCCCCTCTTTATGAAGGACTATTATCGTTGAACACCACTCCTCTCCTTATCAGCACTGTCAGTCCTCTTGAGTAAGAGGTGTGCACTGAGTGATATTGGTGTTGAAACCTTTTATTTCCAAATTGCAACTTAGTTTCTTTAGTTAAATGTATCTCCTGCAGGCAGACCAGTCCTATCTCATGTGTCTCCAGCGCATCAAACACTGCAGCCCACGAAGATTCCAAGAACCAATTTTCAATATTCTAGATTGCATTAAGTTTAGAAAAAAATGAAAACAAACCAACAGGCAACAAAATCCCCAAGAGAGCTATTAAAAAGACTAAAAAAGAATCTCCTAACTATAATCGTCCTCTTATGCATTAACATAACCCAATGTTCTTGCTTTCCATTTTGTATACCGATGTGAATTATTTCCCCTATATGTGCTTTCTATGCAAACTTTACCATGCATTTTCCTCTCAAGAGTGCTTTATGTGCATATTTTAGCATTATTATTATATTTTTATTTATTCCTGTAATTTCCTCCTACTATTTTAAGGATTCCATTCTCCTATGTACATATTTCATCATTATTTTTGTATTTTCCCTATCATTTCCTCCTACTATCTTGACTGTGAAAGTTATATCTTCCTTCTGACCCATCTGTAACCCCTGTGAAAACTCCTTATAGTATCTCACATAATTTAGTGTGGGGGTCCTCTCTACTGGAGGAGTTGTTGCTGAATTTATCTCTGTCACTCTTTCTGCTGGTGCAATCATTTTATGGCTTTACTACATCCATGATCCTGTGCCTCGGACAGAAAGAAAGTCAAAGTCCTCTGGCACTTCCGGGTTCAACAATGTCTCACGGTATCCCTCCAGCTGCCTTACACTGCCTTATACTGCTATATACTACTATGGAAGCTTCCCCTATGCCTCCGTTACCGTCTTTTATGGCCTCTCCGGTCGCTATGGGTCCTCGCCACCTCCCTCTGCTGGCTCTGGTGGTCTCAGTCGGTCTCAGGCAAACAGTCGGGTGGACAGGAGCAAGGCATGCGTGGGCTTACAGTGCCGTCACGAGCAGTCAGAAACCGATGGCCAGGTAGGCAGGAGCAAAGCTGGCTGGCATAGGCTTGCAGTGCCGTCTATTATCCCCTACCAGGGATCAGCATGGATCAGACTACGCTCCTCACTCCTCACATCTCACTCCACCTCTAATCCGGTCAGGCCCCCACCCCATTTAATTTAAGCAGCTCTGTTGGTTTAACATTTATTTCAAATAGGCAATATTTTTCTGTTGACTCTGTGAGACATACTTTGGATTCCTTCTGGCCAGAGAAATTCAGAAGGCTGTTTCCCCGAGCGACAAGGGATATTGTGTTCTTGAATATAAAGTGCAATTGCCACACATATTTTTTCAACAGACCAATTTGGGCTCCCCTGAGTAAATTGTAATATTTAGATATATTGTTTCATTGTCGTGTTGATGTTTTGATAATGTATGTGTAAATTATCAATCAACAGACAGGGGTGGACTGACAACTCATGGGGCCCCGGGCAATAGGAGATTATGGGGCCCCAGGTAATCAGAGATTATGGGACCACACAGTATACACAAACACACACACACACAGTATACACATACATGTACACACAGTATACACAGACATGTTTCTATTGGCTGAGAAGGTACTGGAGAGGTGGGGCGGCTATAATCTCTGAATTTTTAGACCAAAAGGATGTCGGTAAGGGACATCTCAGAGACAGAAGTAAATAAAACACAGATTTCACATACTATCCCTGGTTTTACTGAGGCTGGCAACCCTGATGGGGCCCCCTAGTGGCCTGGGGCCCTCGGGCAGTGCCCGAGTGGCCAAATGGTCAGTCCGCCCCTGTCAACAGAAAATCTAGTTTTGTATGAAATTGTATAAATATACTCGTTAATTAATAAAGTCAAATTATTTACTTATTCATTTTGTTGGGAGATATTTATACTTTGGTAAGAAAACCCCATAAATTAATGAACTCAGGAAATAATTGTGGTATGCACTGATTTACCGTAAGGTTGGAGGCACTGAGAAATACAACACTGAGATCTTAATTAAGATTCCATACCACACTTACAACAGGCAGAATTCCCACTAACATTTTGGAGGCGTGGTGTCCTGCATCCTTCCCAGCTGCCAACAGAGTTACCCAGTGCACCGTGAATGAAAGGTAATGTCCCTGCCCATGCCTGCTGGACCATTACCAGCGGTAATATGCACCTTGCTGCTGACTGCCCTGTCCAACGAGGTCAAAACATTGCCAATTGCCTTCCACATGCCGGTAGAGAGCCGGAATGGCCTTCCGTGAAAAGAAATGGCATTTTGGAACCTGTCACTGAGGTACAGCACATTCCACAAATTCACAAAAGGGGCAGAATATAACAGCTGAAAAGGCAGCAGTTGCAGTGCTAGCAATTTGGCCAAGCTAGCATTCAGACGCTGAGCATGTGGATGGCTGGGACTGAATTTCTTTTTATGGTTCAGCAACTGGGGTAGGGAAATTTGCCTGCTAAAATCAGATGAATGGCGTACTGCTAGGAGATTGACTGCAAGTACTTGGGACACCTATTTCTATACCTTCATTCCTCTCAGTCCAGGTTTTTGAGAGGACTGGAGGTATAGTAGGGTTGGAGATCCCAGATGAGGAGCAAGGAGAAGTCTCTTTTTCTTTGTTGGGGGTCTTTCAAGTGCTGTTGCCAATGGACTACATGGCAGGTCGTCATATCTCTGGTCAAGCATGTGGTGCCCGAGCAGATGCTGTTCTGGCCATGCTTGATCCCCTTCAGACATAGGTTGCAAACAGCAAAGGTGTGATCTGCTGCAAAAAGGCCCACACCAAGGAACTTTAAAAAGTCAGTGGGGAGTCAGCAGCGCCCGGCACATGCAGATTTCTGAGGTGTGATGAGGTGTGATGAAATAGTGTGGCTGACCTTAAACTGCCACCTAGAGGACATCCTGCCTCATTGGATTTGTGCCTCCTCCTTCTCCTCCTCCTCTCTTCTCTCAGGTATAAGTACAGACAGTCCCCTCCCTCCTCGTCACTGGAGAAAACTTGGCAGTATGCTGCAGCTGGGGGGTACATGATTGCCAGTTTCTTGTCCTTCTTGGGCACCCCCTCTCTCTAGGCTCACATTACTCCTCTCCTCAACCTTGGAACCAACATCAGAGCCTTCAAATCGCTGCGCAACCTCCAGCAGCATGTACCTGACACTGTGGTCGAATAGTTCTGGGGATTCCTCCATGCGTGATGGAAGGAGTGACTGTGGACAAGGAGCCGGTGGAATACGCCGCATTAGAATCCCCATTATTCCCCATTTTGGAAAATCCACAATTGGCCCAGGTCTACGGAAGGGAAGCTTTGATGCAACAGGGGGTATACCAGGCATCTCATTTTATGGTATCAGGAGAATGGTCCACATTCCAGGTGTTGACATCTGAACATGGTCCCTTCCAATTGGATTTTTGGCGAGCAGCCCAAGTACGGCATTTTTTATATACTTTAAATACCTCTGATAGTTTTAAGCATTACTTCCATTTGAAGAATACTGTATTGAGAAAGGATTGCTCTCGCATACAATCTTGAGGATGTATGCCCTGTTGGCTGTACCTCGAGAAGATTTCCAACTACCGTTTTTTCAAAAATGGGAGCTGGACTTGGGCACAACTTTTTCTGAAGAACAGCATAACAATATAATACGCTTCATCCTCGGTTTGCACAAAAATGCAGGAAACAAATGTTAAGATATTCTCTCAATGGTATCGAAGCCCTTCTTCATAGATACTTTCCAGATATCTCTGATAGATGTTGGAGATGCCAGGAGGAACATGGGACACTATTAAATATTTTTTGGTCATGCCACAGAATTAAGGGTTACTGGGGAGAGGTTGGAAGGATCATTCAAAACTGTTGTGAGTATGAGGGCCCTGAGGACCCAATTTTTTTCCTATTGCCATGACCTTAAAATACTAGACAAGACATACAAAAACTCTATCTTGTGTCACCTTTTGAATCCAGCGAGATCCTGAATTCCTCTTAGATGGAATGGGGGCATGTGGCTCAGGAAGGTGGAAGAGTTGAATCAATTGTAAAACTTAGTTTGGAAGGGAAGACAGAAACAAGAGAAATATAGTGAATCATGGTCTCTCTGGAACTCCTTTATCAACTCAGAGGAGGGAGGGATTCTCATTGATGGGAATCCGGATGGTTGAGGGAATTAAGGAATTCTACCCTTCAATGAGTCGAACTTCAGGATGGAGTATGGTGTGCGTCTTTAGTTGTTACCCCTTGGAGGTGGGGGGGGGGGGCAGACAGAGGGGGGAGTGGAGGAAAAAATATTATTGTGCGGTGGGAAGGGAAGGGGTTTTTTTTTCTGGGAGGGGGTTGATAGTCAAGGTTTATTTCATGGGCATTTCTATATATACATATGTGTCTGAGAGAACCCAGAATCTGGGGTCAGGTTTTCCTAAGTACATGACCAGAGTGAGGAAATTAGGATGATTTAAAAAACGATATGTTTTGGACAAATTGGTTACAACTTTTTGGTTTAGAGATTGTTGTCTTGCTATTATTACCACAGTTGATTGTGTCATTGTGAAAAATTTTTTCCTTTTTTGTTGTTGAAAATAAAAGTGTTTTAAAAATGAAAAAAAAAAAAAACTCTGGTTCAGCCAAATCTGGAGTATTCTCTACATTTCTGGTCACCAATCCTCAGAAATTATGTGCTGGAGCTGGAGAGAGTCCAGAGAAGGGCAACTAAATTAATATGGGGACTGGAAGACCTTAACCTGGAGAAGAAACGCTTGAGAGGAGATATGATAACCTTATACTCATATCTCAACAGTGATCCTAGTGTAAATATGAAACCTTTCAGTCCCAGGGATTGTAAGAGGACCCGGGACCACATGATGAGACTGGAAGAGAAACGGTTTAACCTTAATCTGCGTAGGGGGGTTTTCACTGTCAGGGCAGTAAGGATGTGGAACTCCCTTCCACAATCGGTGGTGTCGGCAGGAAGTATGGATAGTTTTAAAAGACTCTTAGGTGGGCATCTTAGCGAAAACAATATACAAGAATATGGAAAATTCTTTTTATACACCTACACAGGTTGAACTGGATATACTGTTGTCTATTTTCAACCTTACAAATCAACCAACCAACGAAGATCAATGTTTATAGTCTTTCCCCATAACTGAGATCCTCTAGTTCAGCCGTCATCAAATGGCGGCCCGTGGTCCAAACACGGACCGAGCGATGCTTTTGTTCGGATTGTCAGGCCGCCAGTGTAAAATGCTTTTGCTCTGCCGCCATTGGTTGTAGGGACCGCGGCGTCCCTGCAGCCAATGACATTACATGTGTGCCCCCCCCCCCCCCGCGGCTGCCTGTCTCGCGGCTCCCGCCTGGGCCGCGAGGTAAGGTTTAACATCACGTGCACTCCCTCCACTGCTGCTCCTTATCGGCTCCCAGCTCACACTCCTTGCCAGCCGTGGGGTAAGATGTGTGCGCCCCAGCCCCTTCAGCAAGACTTCTGGCACAGCCCTCGCCCCCTGCAACTTGCTACCTATGCTGGCTTCCGCTCCCTGCCTGCAAACAAGGTATGTGGGATGTAATATTTACAGGGGCGCAATGATGAGCACATTTTCTCTTAAGAGGCACACTCCCAGCTCACACTCCTTGCCAGCCGTGGGGTAAGATGTGCGCCCCAGCCCCTTCAGCAAGACTCCCGGCACAGCCCTCGCCCCCTGCAACTTGCTACCTATGCTGGCTTCCGCTCCCTGCCTGCAAACAAGGTATGTGGGATGTAATATTTACAGGGGCACAATGATGAGCACATTTTCTCTTAAGAGGCACACTGGTGGACACATTTTGTTAAAAAAAAAAAAAATGTGCCCATCAGCATGCCCCTTATTTTATGTTAAGGGGTACACTGATAGGCATATTTTATGTGACGAAGACACCTGATGTAAAGGAGCACTGTGATAGGGATACCTGATGTAAGGGGGCACTGTGATGGGGACACCTGATGTAAAGGATTACTCTTATGGGGAAACCTGATGTATGAAGGCACTCTGGTGGGGGCACTTGATGTGAGGGGGACAATTGACATAAGGGGCACTCTGACGGAAATACCTCATCTAAAGGGGCACTGTGATGGGGACACCTGATGTATGGTAGCACTGTGATGGGGACACCTGATGTAAAGGGAGCACTCTGACTGGGACACCTGATGTGAGGGGGCACTCTGATGGGGACACCTGATGTAAAGGGCACTCTGACGGGAATACCTGATGTATGGTGGCACTGTGATGGGGACACCTGATGCAAAGGGGCACTCTGATGGGCACACCTGATGTGATGGGGACACCTGATGTAAAGGGGCACTATAATGGGGATACCTGATGTAAGGGGGCACCCTGACGGGAATACCTGATGTGTGGTGGCACGGTGATGGGGACACCTGATGTAAAGGGGCACTCTGATGGGCACACCTGATGTGATGGGGACACCTGATGTAAGGGGGGGCACTCTGACGGGAATACTTTAGGTATGGTGACACTGTGATGGGGACGCCTAATGTAAAGGGGCACTCTGAAGGGCACACCTGATGTGTTGGTGACACCTAATGTAAGGGGGCACTCTGACAGGAATACCTGATGTAAAGTGGCACTGTGATAGGGACATCTTATGTAAAGGGGCACTCCTGATGGGCACACCTGGTCTGATGGGGGGGGACCTGATTTAAAGGAGCACTCTGATGATGGCAATGTAAGGGGGAAAAATGATGGGGACAAATGATGTAGGGGGCACACTGATGGGAGACACCAGATGTAAGGGGGCCTTCTGATGAAGAAACCTGATGTAAAGGGGGCACTCTGATGGGGACACCTGATATAAGAGGGTGCCCTGATGATGGCAACTGATTTATGGGGGTAGACTGATGGGGACTCCCAATGTAATGAATTCGTCTGATGTAAGGGGGAACACTATAGGGGACATTTACATTTACAGTTACCAGAGTGTGTGGAGGAAACAGTAAGAAAAGCACCAGAGAGTGCAGCTTGGGCCAAAAAAGGAAAGACGCATACAATCTTTCATGGCACAGACTTGTGATTTGGGACCTCGGGCAGAATTTTTATTTTTTAGTGCCCGGACCTCCTTAAATTTTTATTCACTACCGCTGCTCTAGTCCCTTTATTAGCTTTGTTGCCCTTCTCTGGACTCTCTCCAGTTCCAGAACATCCTTCCTGAGAACAGGTGCCCAGATCTGGACAACATACTCAAGATGAGGCCAGACCAGAGTCTTGTAGAGAGAGAGATTTATTGCTTTATCTCTGAAGTGAATCCCCTTTTTAATGCATGCTAATACTGCATGCAGTTGCTGAGCCTGTCATCTACTAGAACCCCCAGGTCCTTTTCCATCCTAGATTTCCCCAGATGTTCTCCCCCTAGCGAGTAACTTGCGTTTTTAATTTTTAGCATCCAAATACATTACTTTACATTTTTCAACACTAAACCTCATTTGCCATGTAGTTGCCCACCCCATTATTTTATTTAGCTCCTCTTGTAAGGTTTCCAAATCCTGCACTGATGTTATTGTCCTGCTTAACTTTGTATCATCTGCAAATATTGAGATTGAGTAGCTCTGTATCTCTGTTATCAGCCTGATAACTTCTGACAAGTTCTCTGAGATGGGAGCCTGAAGTGTGTGTCATGGTAGGTTGCTATCAATAGATTAGCAGACAGCTTGCCATCTCACAGAAGAGCTCTGCACATTCCTTCCTTCCTTTGCCAGTGGAGTGGAGGTGTTTGCCTTTCCTCCAATCATCTTTCTTGGCTGTATGCCAATAATCCACTCCCAGTGCTGACCAGGAAGAGAAAATATGTAACACGAAGAGCAATTTCTAGACAGCAGATATACATGTAAAACCTATGTAGAGATATTTGTTGACTTCACTGGGTATATGTGAGAGTTTACATCCACTTTAAGCAGTGGCTGCCCATCCATAGAGGGCACATGGGTGCCACCCCCCCATCCATGCCCCCAGCCCCCCGATCTACATATCAGGGCGCCGGACTATGCATTTCAATAGGGGGGGGGGTGTTTTTTTGAAGCACCTGATTAGAGCCAGAGGCTCTAATAGGCTTCAAAAAAGGGTGGAGCATTGCACCCGATCCCACCCAGTTGTGTGGTGATAGTGAATTCATTTTCACTATTTTCACACTAAAGTTCCTCCCCGACAATCAGGAGGCAAGTCATGAGATTTCCCTGATGAAGTCACGTGACCGTGACGAACACTAGTCGGGACGCTACCGGAAGTGACGCAATCGAGCTCGAGGCTCGTTTATACACCATACAAAAACTCTGTCTGTTTGTGAGTACAAAAGCTGTTTTTATAAATAAATTTCAATACTGTTGAAAAATACTATACTATGGGGCTCCCTTCCTCCTTATCTGTTTAACCCCTTGCATAAAACCGCCGAGGTATACCACCAATTCCCCCCCCCACGCTGAAGTACCGCTGAGGGACCACTTACAGAGCCCAATACGGCACAGTAGGCAGGAGACGCCAGGACCCGGGGACACGTGAATAGGACCTCGAGGGATAAGGACCACCAGGAACCCTGAGGATACATATACCATATGCTGTTACCTTACAGCTGTAAGGTAAGGAGACACCCATATTCTGATGACACAGGACCACGTGGGAGATATCCACCATCACCATTATCACTGTTTAAATCTCTACCTTATAGTGCACATATATTTTAAGCACCAGCATTGCAGGCGACTGTCTTGTTACATGCGATTTTGGGCTAATCGCCACTTGTTGTTGCACCAGCTGAATGGACAATTTTAACTAGGATTACTGTTCCATTGTTGTTTTTTTTATATTTTTTATAGCTTCAAACACTGTGCACCTTTTTCCTTCTGTTTTGGATTATTCCCAGAGGGTTGTTTCCCTCTCACCAACACTTGGATCGTTTATGCGTTTTTGTTTTGATTCAACAATTTGATTTATTTTCTTTGATTGTATCATTCAATTTAGTGCACTGCACCGATATTTAAGTCTATGGTATAAAGACACCCGCACAGAGTCACTTTGCTTAACCCTCCCTTGGCTTTAACACCATATGCGATTTCTTTAGTCACAAGGCAAGCATTACTTACATCTTTTGCCTTATCTAGCTAATGATTACTTTTGCACACTGTTACACATATACTTTGACTTAGCAGATTTTCTTTTCAGATCTATTTATTGTTCAGCACTAGCACTTTGTATGCGTTTTTCGTCATTTTTAACAAATCGCATGGTGATTCACTTTATATATTTTTTATTTCGTCCACTATTTTATGTATAGTACTTTAGTCACTGAAACAAATACAGTAGTAGTTATTTTCACGGACCTTCTTTATATTCAGCACTGTCACTTTATGCAACTCTGCTACCTAAAAAATCACATTGGGACCACCAGTCTTATTTATCATTAATTGTTTTTCTTATCCATTTGTCTACCACTCAAAATACTACTACGCATAGGAGTGAGGGTCCCTCACTATATATACATATATATATATATATTTTATATTTTTTATATACATATATTGTCTTTTCTTTTTCTACGTTCCATTTATTACCTGTAGTGGAGACGATATTACATTTATCTTCTAATCTTTTGAGTACCTATTGAATATATTAAACCTGTTTTAACTAGATTCTTCACCATAGTACCGCGCACCACTACCTTTTTACCTTTTGTCTTCTCCAATTGGGGTTCAAGTACCCCATTTCAGTGTGTGCAGCGGTGCAACTATTAGATTACTCTTTGATTAGGCGCAGGAATATTCTCTTTTAGGTCATGAGACCTGTTTCCCGATTGGCCAAAGCATCATGCAATCCTATTGGATGCCCAGCGCTTAGGAGGAACAGAGAGGAGACACACGGTAGAGGAATCCACGTGTCATGAAAATCGCATGAAGAGATTGTCCTCCAGGTCTTCTGATTTACGATCGTCGCGGGTACGCACGATCGTACGAACGCCCTTACGTTCGTACACAGGTGCGCGTGCGCATACACGCGCATGGTCGCGTGCGTGCGTCCGTGTTGGCGCCAAACGGCCTATTTAAACAAGCCTCTTGCCATTAGTCTTTGCTGTCTGCTCTACAGCGTTATATCTGTGAGACCTGATCCGTATTGTTTGTTCCTGTTTGACCCGGCCTGCCTGTGACTCATCTGCTATCCGCCTGCACCCGACCTCGGCTTGTTGAGACTATTCTCCTGCCTGTTCCCTTATACTTCGTTCCTGTCTGGTATCCGATCCGGCTTGCTCTGACCATCCGTCTGCTAAAGGGGTAACCTGCTTATTCTGAACCGTGTCATCTGCTACAAGTAATCTGTTAGTATTGAATTGTTCATCTGCTATAAGTGCCTGCTCATATTGAACTACCTATCTGCTGCAAGTAACCTGCTTATACTGAAATGTGTCATCTGCTGCAAGTAACCTGCTTATACTGAACTGTGTCATCTGCTGCAAGTAACCTGCTTATACTGAACTGTGTCATCTGCTACAAGTAACCTGCTAGTATTGCACTGTTCATCTGCTTCAAGTGCCTGCTCATATTGACTGTTTATCTGCTGCAAGCACTTGTGTATATTACACTGTTCACCTGCTACAAGTGGCCTGCTTTCCTGCACTGCTTATCACCAAGTTACCTGCTCCATTGAACTGTGTATCTGCTATAAACTACCTGCTGATCCCTTCACTGGTTACCTGTTCAACTGGTTACCTGCTCCATTGGACTGTGTATCTGCTATAAACTTCCTGCTGATCCCTTCACTGTGATTACCTGCTCCACTGAACTTCGCCTACCCATCTGTTGATCCTGCCAGACACCTGTACCCCTCCTTACTCCCGTGTTCCCTGTTACATTGCCAGGAAACCGGTGGTGGGAGTTGTAAAGGAGGCCTCTCTCCGCAATCCGGGCTCGCTACTTGAAGGTACGTGACAGTAGCAGACAGCCAATGTCTGAGCCCGAGCGGGGAGCCTCTGCCATGGAAGAACTTTGTCAACACCTGGCAGGACTGTCTGAGGCAGTTAAGGGCCTTCAACAAGGCTACACTCGGCTGGAAGAACGGGTAATTGCTCTTTACAACCCCTCCGGATCCTTGGGGGCCCCTCAACCATCAGTTTCTTCAGCTGAAGCAGGTCCAACACCTACAGTTGTGATGTTACCACCAGAACCTAAAGTTCCCACACCCGAGCGATTTTCTGGGAATCGCAGTGGCTTCAGGGCCTTCCGCAACTCCTGCGAATTATATTTTGCCCTCCAACCACGGACCTTCTCTTTAGAGGCTACCAAGGTGGGTTTTGTGGTATCTTTACTCTCTGGAGACCCCCAGACCTGGGCCCACCGCCTGTTAGAACACAAGGACGCAGCGTTGGCTAATCTTTCTACCTTTTTTGATGCTATGGCTCAATTATATGAAGATCCTCAACTTTCAGCAACTGCAGAAACCGCCTTGCGGACCCTCCAGCAGGGGCGAGGGGCGGTGGAAGATTATGTGGCCGAGTTCAGGCGATGGGGTGCGGATACGAACTGAAATGATGCTGCCCTTCGCCATCAGTTCCGCATGGGACTCTCTGATTCTTTGAAGGATGAGCTTGCTAGAGTCGGTGTTCCACAGACATTAAACGCACTAATTGACTTGGCGATACAGATCGATCGTCGTCTGAGAGAGAGGAGAGCTGAGAGGGCCACTGGTTTCTCTCGTCCAACCTGGATGCTTCCAAAGGCCCCAAGCCATTTACATCCAGCACCTGCCGCCCGACCCACGTCTGACGCACCTGAGCCAATGCAACTTGGAGTCTTGCGGCCATCTCTTACCCCCAAAGAACGTCAACGTCGGCGGAATAATAATTTATGTCTCTATTGCGGGGAATCTGGACATTACGTCAGGAACTGTCCTATTAAACTTCGTAAGTGTCCTCCCATGCCTCCTGATCTCCCAGACTCTTTAATAAAGTTTTCATCTCACCTTATCATTTCTGTCTCCTTTCAGTTCCCAGGAAAGACTTTACAGACACCCGCCATTATTGATTCCGGGGCATGCAGCTGTTTTATGGATTCATCCTTTGCTGCCCAACATCAGATTCCTCTCCTACCTAAGACCCGTGGACTCTCTATTCATTTGGCCGATGGCTCCGCTATTAAATCTGGTCCTGTAACTCGAGAAACTGCACCTCTACCTACTGTTATCTCTGGTTCTCATCGAGAACTTCTCCGGATGGACATTATCACCTCCCCTCTTTTTCCTGTAATCCTTGGGATGCCCTGGCTACAGGCTCACAATCCAACCATAAATTGGACTAAAGGAGAAATTACCTTTTCTTCACCTTATTGCCAGAAGTTCTGTGGTTCATCCGGTTCTCTGAGACCAGCAACTTTATTATCTATTGACTCAGAGATCGATTTATGTCAAGCCATTCCCGAAGTCTACCATGAATTTTTGGACGTGTTCAGTAAACAAAAGGCAGAGGTGCTCCCGCCCCACCGGGCTTATGATTGCCCCATTGAGTTACTTCCTGGAGCCAAGATTCCGTTTGGAAGGGTTTTTCCCTTAACAGAGGTAGAGCAGGAGAAACTTAAAGAATACCTCGAAGAAAATTTAAAGAAGGGGTTCATTCGCCCGTCTACGTCCCCAGCAGGTGCAGGTATTTTCTTTGTTGAGAAAAAGGACCACACTCTCCGACCCTGCGTAGACTACCGTGAATTAAACAACATCACTATAAAGAACCGGTACCCTCTCCCTCTTTTTCCAGAGTTATTCCAAAGACTGGGAATTGCTACGGTGTTCACTAAACTCGATCTCCGTGGGGCTTACAACTTGATCCGTATCAAGGCCTGGAGATGAGTGGAAGACTGCTTTCCGTACCCGATTCGGACACTTCGAGTATTTGGTGATGCCCTTCGGTTTATGTAATGCCCCCGCCACTTTCCAATACTTTATCAATGATGTGCTCCGGGACTTTTTGGACTTATTTGCTGTAGTTTATTTAGATGATATTTTGATTTTTTTCTTCCTCCCTTGAAGCCCATCGCAAGCACGTCAAATGCGGGTTGGGTCGGCTCCGCCAACACGGACTATATGCAAAATCAGACAAGTGTTTGTTCGAACAGGAAAGTATACCATTCTTGGGGCTGATCATCTCTAGTAAGGGTATAAAAATGGACCCCCAGAAGATTGCTGCGATTTTGGACTGGCCGACTCCTGTAGACAGGAAAGGAATCCAACGTTTTATTGGATTCGCCAACTTCTATCGCAAATTTATTAAAGGTTTCTCAGCTATTGTTGCACCCATCACACAACTAACTAGACAAGGAACCCGTTTTCATTGGACCTCTGAAGCTCAAAAAGCATTCGAGACTCTCAAGGGACTTTTCACCTCCGCTCCTATTTTAAGACATCCAGATTCCTCCCTGCCATTTGTTTTAGAAGTGGATGCATCCGAAATTGCCGTAGGAGCTATATTATCCCAAAGACAAGGAACTAAGGCCCTGCTTCATCCTGTGGCTTTCTTTTCACGTAAGTTATCTGCAGCCGAGAAAAATTACGATGTCGGAGACCGGGAGCTGTTGGCGATTAAATCCGCATTAGAAGAATGGCGTTATTTGTTGGAAGGAGCTTCTCATCCAATTCTAATATTTACAGATCACAAAAACCTGGAGTACTTAAGATCTGCAAAAAGACTAAAACCAAGACAAGCCAGGTGGGCACTCTTCTTCTCCCGGTTCTCTTTCCATGTGACGTATCGCCCAGGGTCTAAGAATATAAAACCAGATGCCTTGTCACGGATGTTCCACAAGTCCCAGGAGAATTCTCCTCCGGATACCATTCTCGCTCCTGGGAATTTCCTTCTGCTTCAGGAAGATCTTCTCTCCCGGCTTAGACAAGCCTCCATGGGACAAAGACCTTTCTCAGAACCAGAATTACAAACCAGAGGTGGGTTACTGTGGTATAAAGACAAGATCTACATCCCCGAAACTCTGCGGGTATCTGTTCTAGAGCTGTGTCATGACCACGCACTCGCCGGACATTTTGGTATCACTAGAACCATTGATTTGGTACAGCGTACTTTTTGGTGGCCTCAGTTACGGGAGGATTGCAGGAAATACGTGAACACCTGCACTACGTGCATTAGGAGTAAGAACTGTAAAACCAAGGCCTGGGGCCTCCTTAAACCGTTGTCTGTTCCGGACAGGCCATGGAAAATGCTATCTCTAGACTTCATTGTTGAATTGCCTCCGGCAGACGATCATACCACTATCTTTGTGGTGGTCGATCGTCTGTCAAAGATGGCACATTTTATTCCCATGAAGG
The DNA here is from genome assembly GCF_037356315.1 of Lithobates pipiens. NCBI lineage: Eukaryota > Metazoa > Chordata > Amphibia > Anura > Ranidae > Lithobates > Lithobates pipiens. The sequence goes on along the minus strand of NW_027507758.1, from coordinate 83,104,809 downwards.
GTACCCCTTCAGCCTCTGAAACTGCACAAGTGTTTATCAAGGAAATAATTAGGCTCCATGGGGTACCAGCCAATATAGTTTCGGATCGAGGAGTACAGTTCACCTCTCGATTCTGGAAGTCCCTCTGCAAGGCCTTGAATATTGAGCTATTTTACTCATCCGCCTATCATCCTCAGTCCAATGGGCAGACTGAGAGGACAAACCAAACTCTCGAACAATATTTACGCTGTTTTTCCTCTTTTGCACAAGATGATTGGATCTCCCTGCTTCCAGTAGCTGAATTTACGAATAATAATTCTCTCCATTCCGCCATCAAACAGACACCCTTTTTTGCCAATTATGGCTTCCACCCTTCATTTTTACCCAACTCCCTTCCTGAATGTTCAGTACCAGCGGTCCAGGAAAAGATGAACTTTTTCTCAACCAACAACAAACTTCTGCAAGAAACAATGACTAGAACTCAAGAGCACAACAAGGCAACCTTTGACAGGAAGAGATGAGGGGAGTTAGTACTGGTACCTGGTGATTTGGTGTGGCTATCCACGGTAAACTTGAAGATGGCGTGTCCTTCAAGGAAACTAGGTCCCAAGTTTTTAGGACCTTTCTCAGTCAAAAGGAAGATTAACGAAGTTGCTTTTGAACTAGAACTTCCAGACTCACTAAAGGTTATTGAAACCTTTCACTCCCAATCCATTTCCTAACCGAAAAACCACTCCTCCTGATCCGATCTTGGTTGATGGTGAAGAAGAATTTGAAATTGAAGCCATCCTAAAATCCAGAAGAAGAGGAAACCAGAACCAGTTCTTAATCAAATGGAAAGGATATGGTCCTGAAGAGAACTCCTGGGAGCCCGAGGACAACATTCATGCGAAAAACTTGATTCGATCCTTTAAAAGGGCCCATCCGGAAAAGTTTGCCCGAAAGGGCATCCTGAGGCTGCCCCTTGGGAGGGGGCGATGTCATGAAAATCGCATGAAGAGATTGTCCTCCAGGTCTTCTGATTTACGATCGTCGCGGGTACGCACGATCGTACGAACGCCCTTACGTTCGTACACAGGTGCGTGTGCGCAGGTGCGTGTGCGCAGGCACGCGCACGGTCGCGTGCGTGCGTCCGTGTTGGCGCCAAACGGCCTATTTAAACCAGCCTCTTGCCATTAGTCTTTGCTGTCTGCTCTACAGCGTTATATCTGTGAGACCTGATCCGTATTGTTTGTTCCTGTTTGACCCGGCCTGCCTGTGACCCATCTGCTATCTGCCTGCACCCGACCTCGGCTTGTTGTGACTATTCTCCTGCCTGTTCCCTTATACTTCGTTCCTGTCTGGTATCCGATCCGGCTTGCTCTGACCATCCGTCTGCTAAAGGGGTAACCTGCTTATTCTGAATCGTGTCATCTGCTACAAGTAATCTGTTAGTATTGAATTGTTCATCTGCTATAAGTGCCTGCTCATATTGAACTACCTATCTGCTGCAAGTAACCTGCTTATACTGAACTGTGTCATCTGCTGCAAGTAACCTGCTTATACTGAACTGTGTCATCTGCTGCAAGTAACCGGCTTATACTGAACTGTGTCATCTGCTGCAAGTAACCTGCTTATACTGAACTGTGTCATCTGCTACAAGTAACCTGCTAGTATTGCACTGTTCATCTGCTGAACTGTGTCATCTGCTGCAAGTAACCTGCTTATACTGAACTGTGTCATCTGCTGCAAGTAACCGGCTTATACTGAACTGTGTCATCTGCTGCAAGTAACCTGCTTATACTGAACTGTGTCATCTGCTACAAGTAACCTGCTAGTATTGCACTGTTCATCTGCTTCAAGTGCCTGCTCATATTGACTGTTTATCTGCTGCAAGCACTTGTGTATATTACACTGTTCACCTGCTACAAGTGGCCTGCTTTCCTGCACTGCTTATCACCAAGTTACCTGCTCCATTGAACTGTGTATCTGCTATAAACTACCTGCTGATCCCTTCACTGGTTACCTGTTCAACTGGTTACCTGCTCCATTGGACTGTGTATCTGCTATAAACTTCCTGCTGATCCCTTCACTGTGATTACCTGCTCCACTGAACTTCGCCTACCCATCTGTTGATCCTGCCAGGCACCTGTACCCCTCCTTACTCCCGTGTTCCCTGTTACATTGCCAGGAAACCGGTGGTGGGAGTTGTAAAGGAGGCCTCTCTCCGCAATCCGGGCTCGCTACTTGAAGGTACGTGACACCACGGGAGAAGCAGACACGAGACCCGCTGCCCGCACCACAGGAGAGGAAGAAAACACACCACAGGTATCCTGCCATCCCTAGATCGGTTAGGTACCTGACCATCATCCGTCTGGTGGGGGGGTTTGTCAGCCTCCCGGGGGGGGGGGGGTTGGTGTCGGTGCCGCGCCGCCAGCCTCCCGGAGGGGGGGTGGTGTCAGTGCTGCGCCGTGGGCCACCCAGAGGGGGGGTTGCTTGTTTGCTGCCCCCCGAAAGAAAAACCCACCAGCTTCCACTGACTTTAAGGATTATGCATCCTTCATAAAGCCTTTAAAATGCTCTTCCATTGTGGTGTGACAGTATTGGCCAGTAAGGGGCCTGTAGTAGGTGTGGTTTAGAATTACTTTCTGGCATACAATGTGAGGGTTCTCAGGTCACCAGTTTTCCAATAAAATGGAGTAAAAAGGATTACAGGCAGCTAATATAAAGACTCAATCATGAACCTATATTATCTACAGTATTTTCAAAACATAACGACTTTAATACCTACCTAGATTAAAATGAAAACTTTACAGTTTCCTGGAGATAGACTCACATATATATAAAAGATTATGTTCCAATAATGCTCATGCAAGCATGATTATATTGTTCTAAAATGTCTTTACTAAGATGACTTTTTCAAACAGTAAAAAAAAACTTCAGCCCTCCATCCCCTGGTGACTGTTCTAAAGTTCTGACACATAGAACTAAACTTTGCGAAGAATTGATCTAGGGATGTGAATCAGGAATCCCTCTCTCTCCTGGTAGGTGAAGCTGTTGGGGAGATGTAATATAAAGTGACAGGTAGGTGGGGAACACAGTGCACACATCACAAAGAATTAGGAGCAGAGATGGAATGTGGAGGAATTATAAAAATATCTCCTTCATTGTCACTTTATGTCTGACTCATATCGTGACTACGGCTTGTAGATCTGCCTGAGCCCAGATGTTACAGATTCCTGCCCTTTATGTATTATTCTGTCTATTTGTCTATGGCTAGAAACATATCTACACACAAAACCTTCCAAAAAACAATGAATCATATTAATCCGAAAATAAACTGTAACCCTATTTTTGATAGTTCCCCTTCCTTTGTTTCCAAAATTTCCTTATGATAAGATTATGACGACCACTGGTAAAAAGGTCTTGGGAGTTAATGGAGCATTTCAGCCACATTCTATTAAATCTTCCTTTCAAGAAAGCTACCCTCCATAATAAATAGTTTCAGTTCTAATGCATGTCATTTTGAATGGCAGCCTAATACACCTGTGTGGTAGAGTGCGCAACACATGGCAATATAAGGTAGTAGAGTGTTGCCGCGCATTCTGTTACAAACATAAGTCATGTGCCATATTAAGCACATTAGGGTACATTGACAGCCTATATATTTTGAATAGGCTGACTTTACACAACAACCTTTACTGTGCAACATCACACGCGTTAACACACTGCAAGTAAGTAAATGGGCCCTAGGTGTCAAAGCCTATTCTTACTTTTCTGATCCTGTGCAGAGCATTAAGGCCTACCCATTGTGTACTCACTGACAACCTGCCCTACATAGAAAGGAAACAAATGTGCAGAGAAAGCGTACACACAGGGTTGTTGAACCAGAAAACACAAGTGCTGGTAGACAGGCATATCTGCAGATGGAGTTCCATTTTAAAACCCAACTCTAGCTCCCCTAACTCAGTGTCATCCCTCCCACCCCAACAACATTAAAGCGTTTAAAAATGGAAAATGGACAGAAAGTGAGGGAAAACCTTTTGGATTTTGCAAAAGCATTTAATACAGTTCCCCATAAACGCTTAATCTTCAAGCTGAGGCCTGCAGGTATGGACCACAAGGTTTGTTCTTGGATAGAAAACTGGTTATAGGGGTGCGTCCAAAGGGTGGTGATAAATAACGTGTACTCAAACTGGTCTGGAGTGGTAAGTAGGGTTTATTCTGAGCATGCGTGGCACTTTGTCCGTCAGAATTGTCTACACACGATCGGAATTTATGCGATTGGATTTTGTTGTCGTAAAATTTTTGATCCTGCTCTCAAACTTTGCCAGTCAGAAAATCCTACGGAAAAAGTCAGATGGAGCCCACACATGGTTGGATTTCCCAACAACATGATCCGATCGCACATTTTCCGTTGGAAAATCCGACTGTGTGTACAGGGCATTAGATTGTAAGCTCTAATGGAGCAGAGCCCTCGAATTCCTTCTGTAATAAAGTGTATTGTATTTTCACTGTCTACCCTCAAGTTGTAAAGCGCTGCATGAACTGTCGGAGCAATATAAATCCTGTATAATAATAATAATTCAGTCTTAGGGAGTGTAGGAGGACATGGGGCTACACAATGAGTTTGAAAGAGAAGTGGTTTAACCTTAAGCTGCGCAGAGAGTTTTTCACTGTAACGGCGATAAGTACAGTATGTGGAACTCTCTACCACAATTTGTGGTGTCAGCCGGGAGTATTGATATTTTTAAAAGACTCTTGGACATGCATCTTAAAGAACACAATATACAAGGCTATTGGAAATAATTATCAAGGCTGACACACGTACACCTACAGGTTGAACTGGATGGACTATTGTCTATATTCAACCTTACCTTCTATGTAACTATGTAACCTCAAAAGCTCACCAGCAGGCAATAAAAACCTGACGGGGGTTTAACCCTTCCCATTAAACAGAAAGTATATGTTTGTTTGGTTATACATATTTTCAAAGTGTATAAACTGATGCTTTATATAATGGACAAAAGATATATATAGACAAAGGTCAATGGTCAAATTTGTATGCGTGATATAAGAGGGTGCCACATCCCAGTTAAAGATTATTTGGAAAGGGGGAAAATTGAAGAAGGGGGACTGGAGGGTAACCAACCCCCGGGACTTTTACAACGGCACCAAATATGTTTGAACAATGGGTAAAATCAATAAAGTTTTATTTTGTGTACAAAAAAACATTCTTCAAACACAGAAGACAGTTTCATCTGTTTACATACAGAGATAAAAAACGGGTATACAAAGATTGGTATATGAGCCTACAAGACTCAATAGATTACCACATTTATATACGATTTAAACTGCATTGTTTCTTTCCTACATGTTTCGCTCTTCTGAGCTTCCTCAGGACAATTGCAGCATACAGCAATCAATAGATAACTGAAATTATACAAAGAAATGTATTTAAAAAGTGCATATGCAAAGATGGTTTGGTACATACAGCATCTTTGGGTGGCATAAAAAATATATCCACCCCCACAAATTTACACAAGTCATATAAATCTAGTGGTGGGTTCATTCGGGTCCAACAAATTAGTTGGAGAGGAATGAAAACAAACACCTTTCAGATAATCAAATACAAGGACATAATTTTCATATCGATATTGGATAGCAGATTAGTTCCCTAAGGGGGAGCAACCAACTCATTGAAATGAATGGCATCCCAAAGAGAAATGTAATTGTTGAAAACAAACAATGTATAAAAACATAATTCTCCTTCATAGAGATTACAGATAGAATTTTCGAGAAAAAAAAAAAAAGGGAATTTTTAATGAAATAAAGCACACCAAGAAAGCAAAGAAAACATCTTACCCCGTATGGCTACTGAATTTCAATGATAGTATATCGTTGTTTTCAAATGTTAAACGCATCAATCTTAACTCAAGCGAGGATAAATTGTCTACTCCTCCTTAATCATTGAGAAGGCGGATCATGGCGAGAGCATCATTGGGGATCCCCCGTTTCCCCCCCCCAACAAATGAATCTGCAGAGGCACGAGAAATACATGTATGGTGTAATGCAGTATATCTAGGCCATTCAAATATAATTTTAAAATGGCATAATCAATATTATAGACATACCTGGTGATACCCAGGCGATGACTAGACTAGAACCAGTTAGACGTGTCCGATATCAACAAATCCCATGTATTGTCAGAAGGAGATTAAACAGAATATATTTTTAATCCTGAAAAGTTGTTCTCTGTGCCAATCTATGAAGCAAAGAAACCAAACACTAGATCCAATAGATGGGAATCTGGCTTTTCCCTTCATATGTGTTTGGTTTCTTTGCTTCATGCCTCTGCAGATTCATTTGTTGGGGGGGGGAAACGGGGGATCCCCAATGATGCTCTCGCCATGATCCGCCTTCTCATTGATTAAGGAGGAGTAGACAATTTATCCTCGCTTGAGTTAAGATTGATGCGTTTAACATTTGAAAACAACGATATACTATCATTGAAATTCAGTAGCCATACGGGGTAAGATGTTTTCTTTGCTTTCTTTGGTGTGCTTTATTTCATTAAAAATTCCCTTTTTTTTTTTTTTTCTCGAAAATTCTATCTGTAATCTCTATGAAGGAGAATTATGTTTTTATACAGTTGCTCCCCCTTAGGGAACTAATCTGCTATCCAATATCGATATGAAAATTATGTCCTTGTATTTGATTATCTGAAAGGTGTTTGTTTTCATTCCTCTCCAACTAATTTGTTGGACCCGAATGAACCCACCACTAGATTTATATGACTTGTGTAAATTTGTGGGGGTGGATATATTTTTTATGCCACCCAAAGATTCTGTATGTACAAAACCATCTATGCATATGCACTTTTTAAATACATTTCTTTGTATAATTTCAGTTATCTGTTGATTGCTGTATGCTGCAATTGTCCTGAGGAAGCTCAGAAGAGCGAAACATGTAGGAAAGAAACAATGCAGTTTAACCACTTGCTTACTGGGCACTTAAACCCCCCTCAGTCCCAGACCAATTTTCAGCTTTCAGCGCTGATGCACTTTGAGTGACAATTGCGCGGGCATACAACACTGTACCCAAATGAAATTTTTATCATTTTTTTCCCACAAATAGAGCTTTCTTTTGGTGGTATTTAGTTACAGCTCGGAGTTTTATTTTTTGCTAAACAAACAAAAAAAGATGCAAAAAAAAAAAAAAAAAAATCATGTTTTAATAGTTTGTTATAAAATTTTGCAAACGGGTCATTTTTCTCCTTCATTGAAGTGCGCTGATTAGGCGGCACTGATAGGCTGCATTGGTGGGCACTGATGGGCTGCATTGGTGGGCACTGATGGGCTGCATTGGTGGGCACTGATGGGCTGCACTGGTGGGCACTGATAGGCATAGTTAAGGCGGCACTAATAGGCACAGATAAGGCGGCACCGATGGGCACAGATAAGGCGGCACTGATGGGCAAAGATGGGCACAGATAAGATGGCACGGATGGGTGGCACGGATAAGTGGCACGGATGGGTGGCACGGATGGGCACTGATAGGTACCACAGATAGATGGGACTGATGGGCACTGATAGGTGGCACTGATAGGTGGCACTGATAGGTGGCTCTGATAGGTGGCACTGCTGGGCACTGATGGGCGGCACTGCTGGGCACTGATGGGCGGCACTGCTGGGCACTGATGGGCGGCACTGGGGTGCAGCACCTTTGAGGCAGATTGGGTGGCACTGTGGGTGGCACTGTGGGGTGGCACTGTGGGTGGCACTGTGGGTGGCACTGTGGGCACTATGGGCACTGACAGGGGGCACTGACGGGGGGCACTTACTTTTTCTTTTATTTTACTTCAGGATGGCACTGCGGGAGGCAGGTGGGCACAGGCAGGTGGCAGGTGGTCCCTTGTATTGATGGCCGTGATCGGGACTGATGTCCCGATCACGGCCGCCGGTGATCGGCTTTTTTTTTCTCTCCTCGCGCTGTCAGCGCGAGGAGGAATAATAGCCGATTACCGGCTCCGTTCTATCACATGATCAGCTGTCATTGGCTGACAGCTGATCACGTGATAAGGGGTCGGGATCGACCCCTTACACGGATCGGTGATCAGGCGAGTCTCACGGACTCGCCGATCACAGAGCGCGCCGCGCGCGCCCCTCAGGGGGCGCGCAGGCCGCTCGTAACCAGGACGACGTCAATAGACGTAGTCCTGGAAATGTAGGTCCGCGCTAATGCCGTCATTTGGCAATAGCGCGGATCTGAAGTGGTTAAATCATATATAAATGTGGTAATCTATGGAGTCTTGTAGGCTCCTATACCAATCTTTGTATACCCGTTTTTTATCTCTGTATGTAAACAGATGAAACTGTCTTCTGTGTTTGAAGAATGTTTTTTTGTACACAAAATAAAACTTTATTGATTTTACCCATTGTTCAAACATATTTGGTGCCGTTGTAAAAGTCCCGGGGGTTGGTTACCCTCCAGTCCCCCTTCTTCAATTTTCCCCCTTTCCAAATAATGCTTTATATAATTTTTAGGTATTCAATATGAATTGAGTTTGGATTAACGCAAAAAGATAGTGCTGGGCTTTCCTACTGAAAAAAACTTAGCATGTTTACCAAAATAAATGTTTGCAAACATCCTAGGTTTTTTTTCAATAGTAAAGCCCAGCACTATATTTTGGCTTTCTTTGGTAATCCACAAATTAAAAAGTCACATTCTTGTGTGTGTGTTCAACATTCCTCTGTAACCTTTTCTTACAATCTAATACAAATAACAGGGCAGTTCTCTCCTCGCCAGGCTCCCTCCAGCTCACTGTGTTGTCTTGGAAAACATTGACAGAAATGGAGCCACAGGCGGGGACAGTGACATTTCAGTGTGCTGGTATTATTAGACAATGACAAGGAATAAGTTATAACAATACACATGCTGATGACCAACAATTTAGATGGGAGAAACATCTATCACAAGGCATTGAGTCAGATGTGTAAAGAAGTCAACCTTTGTCATATGTTCTACCATTTTCTCATTCTTATGTATGATTTAACCACTTCAATACTGGACACTTTCACCCCCTTCTTGCCCAGGCCAATTTTCAGCTTTCAGCGCTGTGACATTTTGAATGGCAATTGCACGGTTATGCAACACTGTACCCAAATTACATTTTTATATATTTTTTTACACAGATAGAGTTTTCGGTTGGTGGTATTTAATCTCAGTTCACACATTATTGCTTTGTGTATTATAGAACACTATAGTCATTTTTTTATGTGTGTATAAATGTACAGCCATTTCTCTTGTGAAAGCATTACTTCCTATGAATTAAGCACAATTATAAGTACATTTGCATATAAATAACATTCTACATCCCCGTGACTAGTGATTGGGAAAGTCGGTAACCCCCTAAATGAAATGGTAATTGTACAATGACCTCAGACATACAGGTCTCTCTTCATGTTCCATAAAATTAAATGAGATATTTTAGTCATTCCCATGACTGTTAGACACAGCAGGCATCTGTACTAAAAGGTCCACATTGCCCCAAGCAATCACTCAGACCTACAGTAGATTTCCAATAGCAATGTTTCTTTTTGCAAGCCTTGGCAAATGGGGCCAAAGTTACCAACAGCATATTATATGGTAAAAAGTTGGGGACAGTTGACCATCATACCTTCGAATATATACAATTTTTTGTAGATACCTCAGAAGAGAAAACACCCTATGAACATTCGATTAGAGGAGAAAATACCCAAATAACATTCGATCAATAGGGAAAATGCTCTAATATTCAACCAGAAGACAAAATACCCTAAGAACATTTGATTCAAGGAGAACATACCCTAAGAGCCTTCCAACTATCTTGGACCAGAACGTTTGTGGACACCTAACCATCATACATTCAACTATATGGCCAAAATTATGTAACTGCCTTTCCAAATGATTGTTGGTGTTTCCAGGGAAGGGTATTGTTCCTCCACACCAAATTCATCAAATCATGTCATAGAAGCACAGTTATGCTGGAACAGGAAAGGGCCTTTTCCAAACTGTTACCAAAAATGTCAAAAATGTCTTTGTATGCTGTAGTATTATTTTCTGTTCCAGCATGACTGTGCTCCTGTGACATGATTTGATGAGCTTGGAGTGGAGGAACTTGAGTGACTTCTGCAAACCCATAACCCAGGACAGTCTTTTTTCAGAATCTGTCAGTTTGTTTGCACCCCTCCCAAATGTATTTCACCCTATAATACCCAATCCTGTAACTATAGATCCCTATACTATCCAATCCTGTCACTATACTACCTATACTATCCAATCCTGTCACTATAGCTCCCTATAATATCCAATCCTGTCACTATAGGTCCCTATACTATCCGATGCTGTCACTATAGCTCCCTATACCATCCGATCCTGATACTATAGCTCCCTATACCATCCAATCCTGTCACTATAGCTCCCTATACTATTCGATCCTGTCACTATAGCTCCCTATACCAACCGATCCTTTCACTATAGCTCCCTATACCATCTAATCCTGCCACTATAGCTCCCTATACTATCCGATCCTGTCACTATAGCTCCCTATACTATCCAAGCCTGTCACTATAGCTCCTTATACCATCCAATCCTGTCACTGTAGCCCCCTATACTATCCAATCCTGTCACTATAGCTCCCTATACCATCCGATCCTGTCACTATAGCTCCCTATACTATCCAAGCCTGTCACTATAGCTCCTTATACCATCCAATCCTGTCACTCTAGCCCCCTATACTATCCAATCCTGTCACTATAGCTCCCTATACCATCCGATCCTGTCACTATAGCTCCCTATACCATCCGATCCTGTCACTATAGCTCCCTATACTATCCGATCCTGTCCCTATAGGTCCCTATATCATCCAATCAAGTCACTATAGCTCCCTATACTATCCAATCCTGTCACTATAGCTCCCTATACCATCCGATCATGTCACTATAGCTCCCTATACCATCCAATCCTGTCACTATAGCTCCCTATACCATCCAATTCTGTCCCTATAGCTCCCAATACCATCCGATCCTGTTACTATAGTTCCCTATACCATCCAATCCTGTCACTATAGCTCCCAATACTATCCAATCCTGTCACTATAGCTCCTTATACTATCCAATCCTGTCACTATAGCTCCCTATACTATCCAATCCTGTCACTATAGCTCCCTATACTATCCGGTCCTGTCACTATAGCTCCCTATACCCTCCAACCATGTCATTATAGCTCCCTATACCAACCAATCCTTTCCCTTTAGCTTCCTATACCATCCAATCATGTCACTATAGCTCCCTATACCATCCGATCCTGTAACTACAGCTCCCTATACCATCCAATCCTGTCACTATAGCTCCCTATACTATCCAATCCTGTCACTATAGCTCCCTGTACTATCCAATCCTGTCACTATAGCTCCTATACTATCCAATTCTGTCTCTATACCTCCCTATATGACCCAATCCTGTCACTTTAGCTTCCTATACTATCCAATCCTGTCTCTATACCTCTCTATACCATCCAATCCTGTCACTATAGCTCCCTATACCATCCAATCCTGTCACTATACATCCCTATACTACCCAATCCTGTTACTATACCTCCCTATACCATCCAATCCTGTCACTATAGCACCCAATACTATTCAATCATGTCACTATAGCTCCCTATACTATCCAATCCTGTCACTATAGCTCCCGATACTATTCAATCATGTCACTATAGCTCCCAATACTATCCAATACTGTCACTATAGCTCCCAATACTATCCAATCCTGCCACTATAGCTCCCTATACTATCCAATTCTGTCTCTCTAGCTCCCTATACTATCCAATCCTGTCACTATAGCCCCCTTTACTATCCAACCCTGTCAATATAGCTCCCTATACTATCCAATCCTGTTACTATACCTCTTTATACTATCTAATTCTGTCACTATAGCACCCTATACCATCCAATCCTGTCACTATAGCTCCTAGGCCATCTAATCCTTTCACTATAGCTCATTATACCATCCAATCCTGTCATTATACCTCCCTTTGCTATCCAATCTTGTAACTATACCTCCCAATACTACACAAACCTGCCACTATACCTCCCTATACTACCTAAACCTGACCACACACATAACTGTAACTGATACTGTATACTTCTGACCTCTCCTCTACTGTGTCCTCCAACCCAATAAATACAGTCCGCTGATAGGCTGGGACTGGCATTTATGACAGGAGGCGTGTATACAGGGAACGTGATAATTCAAAAAGGAGTGGGAGCAGTGTGTACAGGGAAAAGAGTCAGTGTATATGAGGGGGGTGGGTGGGCAGTGTGTGTAGAGAGGGCGAGACAGTGTGTATATCGGGTGAATTTAATTTGAGATAATTCCCTAGGTGTCTGTATTAGTTTCTAATCAGACTAAAAAGCTGCACCCAATATGTAGCATTATTTAGCCACACCCACTCCATGCCACAGCGCACATATCATGCCGTAGGTCACCATCTGCCTGGTAGGGGCCCTAGTGCATTACTTTTCCCAGGGGCCCATGATGATATTAAGATGGCCCTGCCATAACTTCAAGCCTACTGAACAATCTTTGGAATAAATTGGAATGCCAATTGTGAGGCAGGTCTTCTTATCCAACATTAGTACTTGACTTCAAAAATATTCTTTAGGTTGAATGGACACAGATTCTAACAAACATACTTCAAAATATTGTGAAAAGTCATTCTATGAGAGTGGAGGACATTATAGCTACAGAGATTGGGGGGGTAACACCATAATAATGGCCATGGTTTTGGAATGTGTTGCCCATCTAGCTCATATAGGTGTTATGGTCACAAACATTTGACCATATAGTGTAGATATTTCTTTGCCTTGTGGTGTAACAAAGGATGAAAAACAAAGTGAAACAGTATGTTCTTTTACAAAATGCAATTTGTTTATGATATGAGACGAGGTCTATTTAAAAAAAATGGCTATGCCAATGTATCAATAGTTTCACAAACTTTGAGGATAATACCCTTGCAAATGTTTTTCATATGTGCAAAAAAAAAAAAAAATTCTGATATCCAAGTCATCATTCCCAGTGCAAACATAACTTTAATTTGACAAATCCTGCTGGTCCAGTGTTGTCACACTGAATGTAATTTGAATGTGTTAAATATTATACATTATTGTTATTGTATGGACTTATTGGCCAATACGAGCACTACTGGATGCACAGTATTTTACGAACATTTGACCCTAAGAGAAAATTCCCTAAGAACATTTATTTAGAGGGGAAAATGTCCTAAGAACATTTGGTCAGAAGAAAAAATACCCTATGAACATTTGAATAGAAGAGAAAATGCACTATGAACATTCGATTAGAGGAGAAAATACCCTAAGAATATTCCATCAGAAGCGAAAATACACAGAGGAGGGTCATTTTTGTATCTTCAGCTGGTCAGTGTTGGCCATACCAGACCCTTATCCAAGCATGAAACCTGGAGGCCAAGAAAGGAAGGGCACGAGAGAGCACCCCCTCTCCTGGACCATACCAGGCTGCATGCCCTCAACATGGGGGTTGGGTGCTTTGAGGTGGGGGGTCTGCGCCCCCCCCACCCCGAAGCACCTTGTCCCCATGTTGATGTGGACCACGGCCTCTTCCTGACAACCCTGATCTGTGGTTGTCGGGGGCTGCGGGCGGGAGCTTATCGGAATCTGGAAGCGCCCCCCCCCCCCCCCTTTGTGAAGTGGTATCGGGTACATCATACCCCTACCCATTTACCCCAAAAGCAGTGAAATGTAAAAAGAAAACAAGAGCCGGTTTTTTACAAGTCCATTATTGTAAAATAGCTCTAAGCTGTCTTCTCCCAAGCCGTCTTCTCCTGCCACCATTTCTCCCGCCGCTGTCTTCTCCCACTGCTGTGTTCTTTCTCGCCGCTGGTTATCTGCTGAATAAAAAAAAATCCATTCTTCTTCTGTGGCTGTCTTTGACCATTGTGTTGCCTCCTGCTATCTGACATCTCTTATCTAGCCATGGTGCATGGCCATCTGATGACGTCACCCAGAGAGCCCACACCTTGTGGGTTTTTCTTTAGCGAGTAACCGGTGGTGAGGAAGAACACAGCAGCGGGAGAAGACGGCGGCAGGAGAATATGGTGGCTGGACAGATGGCACCAGGGTAGACAGTGGCAGGAGAAGATGGCTCGGGGAGAAGACAGCTCAGAGCTATTTTACAATAAAGGACTTGTCAAAAACTGGCTTTTTTTTTTACATTTCACTGCTTTTTGGGGTGAATGAGTAGGGTTACAATGTACCTGATATCCATTCACATAGGGAGCCGGGATCTGGGGGCCCCCTGGTTACCTTTTTCTGATAAGCCCTCTGCCCGCAGACCCTGACAACCACCTGTCAGGGTTGTTGGGAAGAGGCCCTTGTCCCCATCCATATGGGGACAAGGTGCTTTGGGGGGACCTAGCCTGTCTTTATACACTAGCCTTTTTGTGTACCCCAGCCTCTCTATATACACTAGCCTCTCTGTATACCCCAGGCTGTCTTCTGTATACCCTAGCTTGTCTTTTATATACACTAACTTGTCTTCTGTATGCCCTAGCTTCTCTGTATATCCCAGGCTCACTGTATACCCCCGACTGTCTTATGTATACACTAGCCTATCTGTATACACTAGCCTGTCTTCTGTACACACTAGCCTCTCTGTATACACTAGCCAGTCTTCTGTATACACTAGCCTCTCCGTATACACAACCAGGGTTGTCGAGAAGAGGCCCTTGTCCCCATCCACATTGGGACATGGTGCTTTGGGGGACCCCAAAGCACCCCCCATGTTGAGGGCATGTGGCTTGGTACAGTTCCGGAGGGGGGCACTCGCTCCTCCCCCGCCTATCCTGACCTCCAGGCTGCATGCTCGAATAAGAGTCTGGTATGGATTTTGGGGGGACCCCACACCAAATTTTGTTTAAGCTATTGTTTTTGTGGTATTTTTTTTTTCAATTTGGTGCTTAGAGAGAATTTGCATTTAGTTGACATTTAATGGCTTACCTAGTCCACAAAATGATTATTAGAGCCCTGAAATTCAGCTTTGGAGCAGGGATTTTTTTTTTGTCTTTTTTTTGTGGGGGAGGGGTTCTTCTCCCCCCCATTAGACTTTCTAATCAAGGATAAGCATGTGTGCACAACCAAATACTTTATTAGTTTACTAGTATACTAGATTAACTACAGATAATACAGATTTGAAGTGGTATGAATAGTTTTCACTTATAAAATATGTATTTCGAGTCTGCAAAAGTCAAACAGAAAGCAGAAAGCAAAAAACAATCAACTTTTTATTTCAACATTAGTATAAACAGTTGTTACAATATTGTACTTGGGTCAAAAAAAAATAAAGGACAATATAGTTAGAAGGGCCCTGCTCAAAAGAGCTTACAATCTACAAGGGTAGGACACTAAAAATTATACACAATAAAAAATATCACATTAGAAAATCAGGGATACAAATCAAGCTAATAACAACCATGACAAACCTTTGTGGTGATCAGATGTCCTTGCCTCAAACCCCTAAAAAGTTAAATGGCAGGATTATCATATGCAAAAAACAGATAAAATTAATACAAAAGCCAAAAAGGCAGCGCACAAACTACATTGGCACACATAGCAGGAACCTTCCTTTTCATCTAAACCATTACATAGCAGTTGTAAGTCTAACGTGTAAGATTTAGAAGCAAGCAAACAACAGCCTTATCTCGGCGGCGCCCGGTAGTTCTCGGCCGCCTTCGGCCGTACTCGGTGGCTCTTGGCCGCCTTCGGCCGTACTCGGCGGCTTTTGCCCGCCTTCGGCCGTACTCGGCGGCTCTGGGCCGCCTTCAGCCGTACTCGGCGGCTTTCGGACACTCTCGGCCCTTCTCGCCCGCCGAGAAGGGCCGAAGGCAGCTGAAAGCCGCCGAGAAGGGCCAAAGGCAGCCGAAAGCCGCGAGAAGGGCCGAAGGTGGCTGAAAGCCGCCCAGAGCCCAAAAATCTATCAGAAATCGCGAAGGATCGGCATATAACACGCACCCGCGATTTTCCCCTGATTTTAAGGGGAAAAAAGTGCGTGTTTTATACGCCGATAAACACGGTACATTAAAACCGCAAGTAGTTTTAAATTACTTTTTTTCTGTTAAATGTCATTTTGTGCAGGGACTGTTCTGAACACAGGAAACACATGCCACTTCACAGGCATACTATAGACACCCCCCAGGCACGATATTTCAAGGGATATTTCACTTTTTTCCCTTTAATCGTCCTTAAAATCAGTGCTCCCAAAAAAACAGCAGTTTTTAAAAGAATTGGCATTGATCCATGTCCCCTGGGGCAGGAGCCAGGCCCCCAAACCCTTTTTAGAACAATATCTTGCATATTAGCCATTAAAATTAGCACTTTTTATTTCAAACCTTCGAGTCCCATAGACTTCAATGGGGTTCTAATGTTCGTACGAATTTTCGGTCCGTTCGAAAGTTCTGGTGCGAACTGAACTGGGGGGTGTTCGGCTCATCCCTAACCCCAAGTTTAGGAGGGAATATTAAAGAAAAAAACTTTTAGGAGGGAAGTTTAAGGGAAAAAACTTACATTTAAATGCCCATCAATATAAAAGCAGAAAAAATTAGCACAGTACAACCCCTTTACAAAAAAGCTGCTGAACACCAAGGATCAATCACCAAATCCCAAAATGCAATATATCAAACAGATGGTACAGCGCTCTAACTAAATTAAAATAATTACTAATGTATTAAAATAAATAATAATTAAAAGTCCAAAATAGCTTGTATCCAGGACAGCAGAAATTTGCCATTCCGAGGAAAGACATAATTTCTTTTTTTGTGCATGGTTTTGGAGCCTGAAGGCCATCCAAGTGTCCTCATCCAAGTGTCTGCCTTTCTGCGATAGGGTGGACCCCAGGTATTTTACCTGATCTTTCCATAGCTGCAGTTTATCTTTACTGACCTTGTGTCCTTGTTCAGCAAGAAAGGACAAGGCCAGTCTTCCTTGCAGCTCAATTCTGTAGGAGATACCACCAAGATGTCATCCACATACAGAAGTATTTGGCTGCCACATGGAGGTGAAAACCTGGACAAATTATTTGACATTTCTAGTGAAAAATTTTAGGACTTTCACAATATTCTTGCACTAATCTTGTGTATGTGTATTTTTTTTGTTTGTAGGTATATGCAAACCAGAACTGGCTATTCTTATGTACAGATATCGAAAATAAAGCATTACTTATATCAATGACAGAAAATACCTTGTTTTCAGGCTGGAGTTCGTTCAGGAGGGCATGGGGATTGGGCACTACTGGGGCCCGTGACACCATAGCTTTATTTATTGCTTGTAAGTCCTGAACAAGTCTCCAGCCTCCTTGTGGCTTCTTAACAGGAAACCGCGGTGTATTACAGGGTGAATCTGAACATTCTATGATTATACCCTTGTCCTGCAGTTCCCTGATTACAGGATCTATTGCAACCTCTGCATCTTTTCTCAAAGGGTACTGTTTTTGATGCGGTCTCATAGTACTTTTGGGGGTGATTTGCACTTCACTTGCTGTTTTATTAGTCCTACATCACCTTTTCCTCTTGACCAAAGGTGATCAGGGATGTCTTTTAGTGCATCCTCTTCCTCCTGGGTCAAGAGGACCAGTCATTCTTCGTCATAATATCCCCCTGAAAGGTGCATCCCTGGTGTACTTTTTGTGACCCAATTGAGGCTACAAGATTGGATTCCCTTTGTTGTTCTGGTGTCATGTGTACCCAATCATTTAACAAATCTCCTCTCATACCATCCTACTGTAGTGCTTCGAGTGATTGACACATGGGGTGTAACTCTTTCTCTGTGTAGTTCAAATACCTCATCAGCGAGGAGACAGGTAGACATGCTGTTTCTCTCCTGATCCCAATACAGGGTTTTCAAGGTCATTCCTACCCCTTTAAACTTAGTTTGTTTCTTTTCATAATTTATATCAGGCCCTGAAGAATGTTTGAAATACATTGTATAATGAGAATGATGCTGGACCTTGTAGTTCTTTTGTAATTATAGGCTAAATTGGTTTCATTATTTCATAATTTCCCCATTTGGGCCAGTAGAAGGAGCGGCGTCTTTAATATAGATGCCTATGTGCGCATCCATGAGCAAATTATGGAAAACATGACAGGAGATGAAGGGCTGGAGTGATGTTCTCAGGCGGCTGGAAGTGTCGGTGGAACGGCATGCGTTCCAACGGGCGCTGTGGGAGAGTGAGGGACCCCAAAGAATATACAGAATAGATGGCAGTGATCACCTATCCCCCCCTCCCCCCACACACAGAGCCATGAAGAGAGAGATATGAGGGTAGGTTTTGGCTTTACCTTTTCCTTTCTGAGGGGACCGGGCTGTGCACTGATATGGACATGTATATTGATCACCTACATTAGAGCGTGATGTCAGATTGTTGCTAGTGCAATGTGCACTAAGCAACCAAGGTTTTTTCCACTTACAATATACTTTTATAGTATGCTTTAATATCTGCATGGCTAATCAGTCTGTCTGTTGGCCACCCTTTATTTGGTGATCATTAGTGTAGGGTTTTGCGAATGTAAAATGTTTTGACCCTCTGGTTAGAGCCAGCTCATGTAGATAGGCGTGGCCTAGCTGGGTAGTGGTCACCTGGGGCGTGGACATATGGATGCATTTATTGGGGCACACAGGAGGAAGCAGCCACTGACCGCCTAGGCTCTAAAGAAAAGGGTATGCCCCTGAAACGCGTCAGGTGTTCAGCCGTCTAGGGTATCATCTGATCCTCCCGTCATCAGGTTCTGTCTGCAGGTGCTAAGGGATGCAGTTCGACTGATAAGAAAAATCTTTATATATGCTCGTTTGTGAGTAGTACCATTGCTTTTATATAATTTTAATAAAACTTTTATATCGGTAATGCACTAGGTCGGTGCACCCTCCTTCTTTTCTTTTTTCTTTCTAGTTGTATGAATACCCATTGTTCTGAGGAGGGCTGCAAGATTCTAGACTTTGCCTTTAACCAAAGAGTGGAGATTATTGTTTTGGACCTTGTAGTTCCTCACTTTTTTTTTCCTCACCTTTTTTTCCACCTCTTTCAGGAGGGATTGTTGCATGCACCCAGGACCTGCAGTACATAGAACCAGGCTATACTAGTAATAAGGCTGATTGTTAGTCTCCACTACATGTGTTTTGCAAGTGCAGTGGTCTCTCAAGCCCCCCTCAGCTGAAATATCAAGTGCATGCAACAAGTCTCTACCCAGCAGGTTAATCGGACATCTTTTAGATATCAAAATTTTATATTCAGCTTTTTTGCCTGTTAGTGGGTCCTCTATAGGAAGATTTTCTGATACATCCTCCTCACACATTAACCCATTTGCTGATTTTCTAAAAATTGTACCTGTTTTCTTAACTCCTCCAGGCATGTCATGAGGATGGATCAGGGTCCTGCATTCCCTGTATCACATAAAAATGTGACTTCCCTTCCTTTTACAACAAGTGTTATTTCAGGTTTAATCTCACTCTGTAAATACATTTCCACATTACTCCAATACGTCAGACCCTTCTGAATTTGTTTAATTGTCCAGACATTCTGTCGCATACATTTCTTCTCCCTGTAGTCATGCCCACTCATCCTTTTTCAACTTGCTATCCCTGGCTAAGTGACATTTCCTACCACACAAAAAACATTCACCCTCTCTTTCCTACTTTTGTAATCCTTAATGCGAGATCTACGCTAGGAGTTTGACCTTTCTGTACCTCTTTCAGCAACATACACATCCATTCCATCTTCTACACCAAACGCCTTTCCTTTTTTTGCTTTCTATTTAGATTGAAAAGGTCTTTCATCGTGGCGTGCATACTCAAAATCCTGGAGCCTGCAGGTTCTATGATTTATCATGTTTTTAGTAATAAAACTAGAAACCAGAGCTAGGGATCCCTTCAGGATGGCATCTTTTAGCTGCTGTTCATATGGAGTGTCATTAACTTGATTTGCCAGAACTTCAATCCCAGAGTGGTTATTATGCTAGGTTCACATTGCAGCGATGCGGGTTCGCGGATGAATCCGCGGCGGGTTCCCGCATCGCATACCTCCCGGCGGAAGTTCACACTGCCCTATGCGAACTGCTGGGAGTGTCAGTGAAACGTTAATGACACCCCCAGATCAGTTCGCATTTCGCAGTGCGATCTGCAAACTCGGACAGGAATCGGATCGCATGGTGTGAACACCCATGCGATCCGATTCTGCTGCGGACCAAAAAAAGGGTCCTGTGCGAGTTTGGGCCGTGTGCGATGCGAATTCAGCCATACTATCTGTATGGCTGAACTCGCATCGCACAGAGATCGGATGTGATTTGCACTGCAGTGCGGTGCGAATCACATCCGGTTCTCATAACCGCTGCAGTGTGAACCCAGCCTTAAACACTTCCCTCATGGGAATGCAGGCCGCACCTACCCTCCCCGAATACCAAAACTTATATAGCCTATTTAAATAATAACTCAACACACTTATTGGCAAAGAATTGGCCACTGCACTTTTATTGGTATATTTAAATCAATAAATAAATAATAACCATATTCTGATAATTTTATTGCATCATAAAATTCTTATATTTCAAACGATCAAATTAAAAACAGTCCAGTCTTAAAGGACTCAAGCATACATAAATCTTTTAACCAAAGTCCCCCCTAAATGACGTAGGGTGACAGACCACATAAACGTGCTTAGTGACAAGGAAAGGGGGGGTGGGAAGCTTGTTGCACCTTCACTGCCTGGCTGGGAACAGGTGTGAGTGCACCTGTGAGAGAGTCCTATATATAATAAGCCCCTTTCCAGAACATTCCCCATGGGTCACATGACCATTTGGGATATCACCAATAGCCTTGCAACCCTTAACCCCACCCCCAGCCCAATTTGCCATTCTCTTAAAGGGACATTAACCCAAATACATTAACCTGTATATAGCCCTAAATATTTACACTATTGCTTCTATTCTCTTATTAATAAAGGGAGGGGCGACCGCATGCCCATGCTTTTGGGCTCAAAGCCTTAAGCCCTCCTATTTCATGGGAATGCAGGCCGCACCTACCCTCCCCGAATACCAAAACTTATATAGCCTATTTAAATAATAACTCAACACACTTATTGTCAAAGAATTGGCCGCTGTACTTTTATTGGTATATTCAAATCAATAAATAAATAAATAATAACCATATTCTGATAATTTTATTGCATCATAAAATTCTTATATTTCAAACGATCAACTTCAAAACAGCTCAGTCTTAAAGGACATGAGCATACAGAAATCTTTTAACCAAAGTCCCCACATGCCGGGTTTGAGAATTTCAAGCCCGGCCTACCCCACAACCACGCCAATTCAATGCAGTTTTGCAATCCTACATTAAATATATCTAAACCTTTATCTGACAGGTGAACTCCATCTGCTCTATATAATCCAGGGAAACCGCCCTCTAGATCAATGTGTCTGTATGAGAAACCTCCAATGCGCATAAATAATAACCATATTCTGATCATTTTATTGCATCATAAAATTCTGATATTTCAAACGATCAACTTCAGAACAGCTCAGTCTTAAAGGACTCGAGCATACAGAAATCTTTTAACCAAATGCGCAGCATAAATTTTTCCATGAACCTGTTCAATCTCTTCCTAATTTTCTTGAAATTTTTTAAATGAGCTTCTTGGAGCCATACTAGCTGAAGATTATCTCCGAAAAGATAATTCTGGTATTCGGAAAAGATAATTTAACCCTAATTAGGTCAAGTCAAAACAACGACATGAGGTCCAGAGTTCTAACTTTCCCCACATAATTTACCCCTAGGTGTACTGTTAATACATCCGGAACTGGCCATGACTCAATCAACCTAGAGACATAAAAAAATAGATAAATAAATAAATTAGCCCATTGAAGACCTCTAATTACTTTCCAGAAAATTTTAATTTCTCCAGGATCCACAGACAAATTGGGCATATAGCAGCGCATCTTGGCTATTTTATTAGCCCAGTATACAAAAGAGTGGCCCAGAATCCAAACATATATTCTATTACCTAGAATTTAAAGAAAAAGACCAGGTCTGACATAAATCTGAATACGTTGAGATTCCCATCTCCCAACCGCTTGATTATTGCATCATCCAATCCCATCCTAGCAGCTTCCGTAGCTGCCCCGATCCTGAAAGAATGAGAAGTAAACTTAAATTGATGCAAATTCAATTTTCTCAAGCAAGCCTTTAATATGTAATTGAATTGATACTGAGTAAGAGGGGACCCATCAGCGTCAATCAAAAAATTCCCCTCTCCTATTGGCCTAACTGCCAGGTAACCATTTATGACTCTAACTGGACATATATCCTCATCTCCATATTGACTTAAAGGTACCCAACTGCCTTTTCCTAACCTATCCGTTTTTTGACACCGAGATGAACAATTTGACCCAGACAATCACATTCTTTTTTAGTAAACCCACCATTACCTTTTTTGGCAGCATATTCTGAGAGCCCCAAAAGGCTAGTACAAACGTAGTATTAAATAATATAGCCGTAAGTTTGTTAATTTGAAGAAAAAAGATAAACCCCCCCATGATTTTGGAAATGTGACTATGTGACCACTGTAACTGCATTAAACTACATAGAAACATCTGAATGTCTGTTTCAGAAGGAGAATGAAATTGTATATCCATTTCCATAGCAAACTTACACCACCTATACCATGCGGTTGAGTACTTAATTCATGTATTTTCTGCCCCAGAGTGTCTTATCGCATTTGTAAGAACCTCTAAATTAGGCTCCACAGATCTTCTGGACACACATAATCTTCCTTGTCCGCATTCGGCAGGAGTTGGCGAAATCGGTATACCTGAAATTGAGATAATGCATCCGCAATTTGATTCTCCTTCCCTGGGACGAGCCTGGCCTTTAACCAAATATTAAATTTAAGACAAAGAAACACTAGGTATCTTAGTAATTTGACCACTTGTATAGATTTGGCTGACAAACAATTCACAGCATATATGACCCCTTTATTATCCAAATTAATCAGGATTCTTTTATTTGCTAATTGCTCACCCCATATTTCTATCACTACCACTAAAGGGAAAAGCTCCAACACTACTATGCTTTTGGTGCCTTTATTCGTCTCCCAACTCACAGGCCACTTACCACAGCACCAGTAAGTCTTCCAAATAGCTGCAAATCCATATGAGCCTGCAGCATCTGTATATAGCTCAAGATCGGATGAGGACACAAATTGTTCCTGAAAAAATGATCTGCCATTGTATATATCAAAGGGTTTAAACCAAACTGACAGGTCCACCTTGAGGTCAACTGTCAATCTGATGTGGGAAAATGGTGATTTTATTCCTGAATGGCCAAGTACAAGAGCCACGAGAAGATTCTACCAACTGGCATAATCCTTGTCACAAATGTCAGAAGGCCTAATAAAGATTGGAGTTCTTTTAATAACACTTTTTTTACGCCTAATTAACACTGAAATTAAAGCTTTAATCTTAAAGATTTTAGATTCAGGTAACTGAAATATCAGATTAACAATGTCAATCTTGACACCTAGGAATTCTATAATTGAGGAAGGAAAAACAGTTTTCTCTCTAGCTAGTGAGATAACGAAATGATGCGCTACCGCACTAAACAGATGTAACATAAAATAACAGACAGGAGATTGCGCTGGACCAATAAAAAGTCGTCCAGGTAATGAATATACCTTGGTAGCCAGATTGAAAAGCCACAACCCATTGGAGAAAGGTTGCAAATTTTTCAAAATATGCACAAGATATGGCACATCCCATAGGGAGACACATATCAAAGTAGTATTTGCCCTCAAAATACATACCCAAGGAGTTGAAAGCTACTGGGTCAATCAGTAGCAGCCTGAAGGCAGCCTTTATGTCTGCTTTCGCAAGCAACGCACCTTTCCCAAACTCCCTAATTTTCTGAATAGCCTCTTCAAACGTGCAATATGATACTGATGACATGCCGGCATCTATTTCATCATTTAGCGAGCTATCTTTTGGGAATGATAAATGGTGGATTAGGCGAAAGGTATTTGGCTCTTTTTTTAGGAATGATGCCTAACGGTGATATCCTAAAAGGTGAGAAAGGAGGGGAATCAAATGGACCTGCTATCCTACTTTCCTTAATCTCCTTAATTAACTTCTCTTTAACAATGTGTGCGTAAGTATCCACTGACTTTAAAATTTTTAACTGGCTCACACCCTTCACCCTGAAATACTGGCAAAGGGAAACCTTTGAAGAAACCTTCAATTAGGAACTTGGCTGTCTCCTGGTCTGGATATATGTCCAACCATTGCTCCATACTTGCTAGTTTCACTGAGGTGTGAGCTTTTTGCAAAAATATCCCTCTGGGAGCTTTGAAGATTGGAATTCCTTTTGAAACACCTGATCAAAGGGTGGGGACCAGAACAATTCGAGCACTCATGCTTGTACTTGCACAAACCCCCCCCCCCCCCATTTACACTGGTTCTCATTGTAAGCAAAGCAGTATCCCCTTATATAAGGGGACACTGTAGATTGTGGCTGCTATCTAATGAAACCCAATTTCTGTGGCACCATCAGGTTAAGCCACAACCCGACGTTATTGTCCCACTTCAATGATGGGTAGATTCCCCAATGACGTATGGGTGACCCCGCCCCCTTCTGATGTAACGCAGGTTTCCATTACATCAGAGGGGGGCGTGGTCACCCATACATCATTGGGGAAGCCTGGCTTCCTCATTCACGTAAAAGAGGGGGCGGGGTCAGATTACGGGTGGCCCCGCCCTCCGCACATAAGAAACGTCAGGCCACCGGGCTCCCGCAGTGTCTCCTCTGTGGAGAGAGAAGATGGATGGATTCAGATCAGCCAACGTTGGAGAGATGATCATCTGTCGCTGGATAGCAAGAGTGGATTACCACCGCTGGAATCTTTTTTTTTTTTTTTTTTTTTTAATAAAGGACTTTTTCAAAAGTGTGTTTGTCTTATTTAACTATTTTTTACACTTTCTTTGTGAAATGGTAGGGGTACTTTTGTACCCCCTTACCATTTCAAACGGGGGGGCGGGATCTGGGGGTCCCTTTGTTAAAGGGGGGTTCGCTGGATCAGATCAGCCATCGCTGGAGAGATGATCATCCGTCGCTCGATAGCATGAGTGGATTACTACCGCTGGAATCTTTTTTTATTTTTTTTATTTTTAATAAAGGACTTTTTCAAAAGTGTGTTTGTCTTATTTAACTATTTTTTACACTTTTTTTGTGAAATGGTAGGAGTACCTTACCATTTCAAACAGGGGGCCGGGATCTGGGGGTCCCCTTGTTAAAGCAGGCTTCCAGATTCTGATAAGCCCCCCGCCCGCAGACCCCCCACAACCACCGGCCATATTTCGTCATTCACTTGACTTAATCATGGGGAACCCCATGATTAAGTCAAGTGAATGACGAAACATGTCGGGGCGTGGCTACTAGGTAACTGAGAGTGAGAGGAACCATCGGACGGCTCACGTCTATCTTCACCAAGGTGCTGGCGAGGCCAAGGAGCGGTGAGAGATTTAAAGAGTGTGTCTCGCATACCCCGGGCCCGCTAAAAATCACCAATGCTTTTGCAATCAGCTGTGTAAAGTGTGCTGTGGCTTGACTTATTTGGCGTGGTTACAAGTTTTTAAATGTGAGTGTAACTTAAGAGGATCTTCTTATGTGTGATTAAAAAATTTTTTTACGGTATCACGCTATGGGAGCATTTCCTTTTTTCTATTTCATGAGAGCACTGTCTATGAAAGTGTTAATTGGGTCAGCTTTTCTCCCGCTGAAGTGAAGGATTGTATGCCTGTCATCCACATCCCTGCAAAAAGGGTTTGGAAAGCGCTTTTCTGCCAAACATGTTGAGTGTGAGGCTGATTTAATCGGTGAGTTAATTCACATAAGGGGGAGAGGAATCACATTTCACAGCGGTGTGGTGAAGGAAAGGCGGTTTGAGAGAGAAAAAAACACTGATCAATATTGCTTGTTAAAGTGAAATATGTTTTGGAGACTCACGGACTTTTGCAACATTGTATGAACACTGCATATGCTCTGCAATACTCCCTGAGGAGTGTTTAAATGTATAGTGTGAACTATCACTTAGGCTGCTTTCACACTGGGGCGGAAGCAGCGTCGGCGGGAAAGCGCCGCTATTTTTAGCGGCGCTTTACCGTCGTTTTAGCGGCGGTGTGCGGGCGCTAGCGGGGTGGTTTTAACCCCCGCTAGCGGCCGAAAAGGGGTTAAACCCGCCCGCAAAGCGCCGCTGCAGTGGCGCTTTGCCGGCGGTATTGCCGCGGTGTCCCATTGATTTCAATGGGTAGGAGCGGTATAGGAGCGGTGAATACACCGCTCCTTCACCGCTGCAAAGATGCGGCTAGCAGGACTTTTTTCACCGTCCTGCCAGCGCATCGCTCCAGTGTGAAAGCCCTCCGGCTTTCACACTGGAGTTAAAGGGGCCGGTTTTTTTCAGGCGTTACACAGGCGCTATTTTTAGCACTGTAACGCCTGAATACCGCCCCAGTGTGAAAGCAGCCTTATTCACTGGGTTATTTATTTTTATTTAATGTTTATTTACTATTAATATTTTTTTTATTTTTTATTTTTTTATTTATGTATACAATTTTTTTGAGCAATATCAAATGCACTTTGTAGTATAATATTTAGTGGTGTAATAGTCACTTGGTTTAGCGCCACGTGTTTCAATTATTTTTAATAGGAACAAATACACAGAAAATACCACAGGACACTGTACTGAATGTACCTCAGCCAAAACACTTTGCTCATTATCATTCTCTGCCAAAGCCAGGCATTTTCTAAGCCATGCTTCTCCACCTTTACCCCCAGCTTTCTCCAACACTTGCCTCATTAAGGTTTTCATAACCATAATTGAAGTACTTCAGGAGCCTGTTTTCACCTTCACTGAGCTTGTTGCAGAGCTTGTTGCACCTTCACTGCCTGGCTGGGAACAGGTGTGAGTGCACCTGTGAGAGAGTCCTATATATAATAAGCCCCTTTCCAGAACATTCCCCATGGGTCACATGACCATTTGGGATATCACCAATAGCCTTGCGACCCTTAACCCCGCCCCCAGCCCAATTTGCCATTTTCTTAGACCCCTTTCACACCACACCGCTGATAGCATCGGCGGTAAAACGCCACTATTTTTAGCGGCGTTTTACTGCCGGATTTGCAGCGGATTTGCGTCGCATTTCGGCCGCTAGCGGGGCGCTTTTACCCCCGCCAGCGGCCGTGAAAGGGTTAAAACCGCCGGCGATACGCCGCAGTAGTGGCGTTTTGCCGGCGGCATTACAGCGCTGCCCTATTGATTTCAAAGGGGAACAGCGGTGGAGGAGCGGTAAACACACTGCTCCTTCACCGCCCAAAGAAGCTGCTGGCAGGACTTTTTTCTGACGTCCTGCCAGCGCACCGCTGTAGTGTGAAAGCCCTCAGGGCTTTCACACTGCACACAATGGTGCAGCTTCTTTAGGGCGGATTGCAGGCGCTATTTCTAACGCTATAGCGCCTGCAAAACGCCCTGGTGTGAAAGGGGTCTTAAAGGGACATTAACCCAAATACATTAACCTGTATATAGCCCTAAATATTTACACTATAGCTTCTATTCTCTTATTAATAAAGGGAGGGGCGACCGAATGCCCATGCTTTCGGGCTCAAAGCCTTAAGCCCTCCTAGTTCATTCTTATGATGTAATTATCTACTGACTCATCTTCCCCTTGTATGCATTGGCTAATGGCTGTCCAGTCAGTCCTTTGTACCCATTGTTGTTCTATTCTTGCTATAAGGTTATTGGTTCTCACCCGTAATTCCCCGCTACCGTAAAGCAACACCTGACCGTCATTGCCTAAGGCGGATCAATCCCCTGTTACATGGGGCCAATCTGTTCCCAAGATCTGCCTTATGACCTTTTCCACTTCTCTGCCGTTTAAATTATAACTGGCTATCATTCCTGTCGCCCCTTACCTGAGTTGGCCAATGTTTGTTTTAGGCTGCAGGATACCTTTGGTGGCTTTTTTCACCTCCTCAGGGGTCCATGGCTGATAGACCATGAGGGTATGGGGTAGAATGTTGGGCTGTTCAGCTGTCCCTGCTCTGGGTTTGAAGACTTGGATCATGGGGTATTCGTCCACCTCCCCATGGGAACTCAGGAGTCCTGAGGTCTGATCCATTACAACAGCACCGCAAGGTGTTCCCTGTCTAGTTCTTCCGACAGACAAGGTTTTCTTTAGGGGTGGTTTGGGTTTGGCTGGGGCATCGGGATAGATTTGATACACTGGTGGGGGAGGGTGTATCCTTGTTACCATAGGTTGAGTTGGGGGGGTTGTGGCCATCTTAGGTGGAGGTGAGGTGGGCATTATGGGATCTTGCAGGGCTTGTTGGATAATAGCTGTGAGGCTTGGGAAAACAACAGAATTATCATCCTGTTTTTTATCTAAAAACATTGTCTTTTTATGTTTTTGAGAGCTTATTCTTCTATTTGACTCCTCAAGCCATTTTTGTGCTTGTGGTAGTCCTAATTTCTTTTCCACTTGCCTACAGGGCACTTTCAGCCCCTTCCTGCCCAAGCCATTTTTCAGCTTTCAGCGCTGCCACACCCTGAATGACAATTGCGCACTCATGCTACAGTGTACCCAAACACGTTTATCATTTTCTTCACACAAATAGAGCTTTCTTTTGGTGGTATTTAATCACTGCTGTTTTTTTTTATTTTTTACAAAAAAAAAGACCAAAAATGTTGAAAAAAAATGTTTTTCACTTTTTTTTCTGTCAGTAAATTTTGTAACTAAGTAATTTTTCGCCTTCACAGATGTGCGCTGATGAGGCGGCACCGATGGGCACTGATAGGCTCAATTGGTGGGCATTGATGAGGTGGCACTGATGAGCACTGATAGGCAGCACTGATGGGCACTGATAGGCGGCACTAATGGACACTGGTGGGCACTGTTAGGCGACGCTGGTGGGCACTAATGGGTGGTATTAGTGGGCACTAATAGGCGGCACTGGTGGGCACTGATAGGCAGCAGGGATAGGCGGTACTGATGGACACTGATGGGCATTGATGGGTGGGACTAATAGGTGACACTGATGGGCATTGATTGACTGCAGTAATGGGCATTGATGGGCAGCATTGACTGGCATCGCTAACGAGCACTGATTGGTGGTACTTTTGGGCAGTGGTGGGCACTGATTGCTGCCACTGGGGGGCACTGATCGTTGGCATTGGTGGGCACTGTTTTTTTACACTTTTTTTTACTATTGTAATCAGGGCACTGATGATCAAGTAGAGGACAGTGGGAGAGAACGCATCTAAGAGTCTCCATGGAGGACTACCGGTCGCAGCCAGGAGGGCTGGTAAATGTGCACAGTCGGGAGGACTGGGGAGGCACGCCTGAGAAACTGGGAGATTTCAGTTTGAGAGATGGGTGCAGAACCAGTGGAGAGAGGACTGTGGAGAAGGAAGGGCAGTGGAAAGGGGCCTTTTCAGCCAGGTCGGCTAGAAGAGAGCTATCTGGGAGTGTTAGCCAAGTAGAGGACAGCTAGAACCTGGACCAGGGCCGGTGCTACCACTTGGTGGAGTAGGCAGCCACCCAGGGCGCACTACCCCCCCCCCCCCCCACTGTGGCGCAGCCACGGCCTCTGTCCCGGGAACTGCATGCCTCCAATCCCCCAATGTGTCCCGATGAGCTGTTCCCTCGCTCTCAGGTAGGTGGGTCAGTGTATGTGTCAGGTAGGTGGGTCAGTGTATGTGTGTCAGGTAGGTGGGTCAGTGTATGTGTAATGGTCAGGTAGGTCAGTGTATGTGTCAGGTAGGTAGGACAGTGTATGTGTAATGGTCAGGTAGGTCAGTGTGTGTGTGTGTGTGTGTGTGTGTGTGTGTGTGTGTGTGTGTGTGTGTAATGGTCAGGTAGGTCAGTGTATGTGTCAGGTAGGTGGGTCAGTTTGTGTGTAATGGTCAGGTGGGTCAGTGTATGTGTCGGGTAGGTGGGTCAGTGTATGTGTCGGTTAGGTAGGTCAGTGTATGTGTAATGGTGAGGTGGGTCACATATTGCAAAGGGGGTGGAGTCATGGGCAGAGCCAATGGGGACGGCAAAATGAGGTTTCGCCTAGGGTGTCAAAAATTCTTGCACCAGCCCTGACCTGGACTATTCTACATGACAGGGGCCCAAGGTCCCTGCCCACAAAAGGCAGTTCATTGAGGCCTGGGTGAAGTAGTGTCAGGCCTACCCATGCAATGCTAGCTAGTCTGGAGGAGTGACAGCCTGCAGCAAGGGGGATTGTTGATGGAGGAACAGTCTGCAGCAAGTGACGTGCTGGAGGAGGAAACGGTGAGCAGCAAGTGTTTGTACTGGAGAGAGAAGAGTGAAGTGTATATACAGGAGTGTATATAGGAGTCCTAAGCAACTTTGCACTGAATTTTCCTGGGCATCACATAATTCCCAAATCCCCATCCAAGTTAATCCCCCTCAAATAAGTAAAACAAAACACAGCAATGGACTGGTTTCTGTCTCTGAGTGACTGGGATGGATGTCTGGCTGGGCACGGTGACAGATGAACCACTACACACAGCAATATCTAAGGGGGCATGGCTACATTTGGGGGCATCGTCTAGGATCACCTGTCACGGTCAACCTGCCAGCCGTTGCCCCTAGTAACCAAGATGGATCGAGCCGGGAACTGTGTTTGTTTATAATCAGTGAGGAGATAGACTTGGGGAAAAGGACTTACAGTATCTCACAAAAGTGAGTACACTCCTCACATTTTTGTAAATATTTTATTATATCTTTTCATGTGACAACACTGAAGAAATTACACTTTGCTACAATATAAAATAGTGGGTGTACAGCTTGTATAATAGTGTAAATTTGCTGTCCCCTCAAAATAACTCAACACGCAGCCATTAATGTCTAAACCGCTGGCAGCAAAAGTGAGTACACTCCTAAGTCAAAAGGTCCAAGTTGGGCCCAAAATGTCAATATTTTGTGTGGCCACCATTATTTTCCAGCACTGCCTTAACCCTCTTGGGCATGGAGTTCACCAGAGCTTCACAGGTTGCCATTGGAGTCCTCCTCCACGACAACATCATTGAGCTGGTGGATGTTAGAGACCTTTCGCTCCTCCACCTTCCATTTAAGGATAACCCACAGATGCTCAATAGGGTTTAGGTCTGGAGACATGCTTGGCCAGTCCATCACCTTTACCCTCAGCTTCTTTAGCAAGGCAGTGGTCGTCTTGGAGGTGTGTTTGGGGTCATTATCATGTTGGAATACTGCCCTGTGGCCCAGTCTCCAAAGGGAGGGGATCATGATCTGCTTCAGTATGTTACAGTACATGTTGGTATTCATGTTTCTCTCAATAAACTGTAGCTCCCCAGTGCCGGCAGCACTCATGCAGCTCCAGACCATGACACCCCCACCACCATGCTTGACTGTAAGAAAGACATACTTGTCTTTGTGTTCCTCGCCTGGTTGCCTCCACACATGCTTGACACAATCTGAACCAAATACATTTATCTTGGTCTCATCAGACCACATGACATGGTTCCAGTAATTCATGTCCTTTGCTTGTTTCAGCAAACTGCAGGCTTTCTTGTGCATCATCTTTAGAAGAGGTTTCCTTCTGTGACGACAACCATGCATACCAATTTGATGCAGTATGTGGCGTATGGTCTGAGCACTGATAGGCTGACCCTCCACCACTTCAACCTATGCAGCAATGCTGGCAGCACTCATACGACCAAAAACAACCTCTGGATATGACGTTGAGCACATGCACTCAACTTCTTTGGTCGATATGGCAAGGCCTGTTCTGAGTGGAACCTGTCCTGTTAAACAGCTGTATGGTCTTGGCCACTATGCTGCAACTCAGTTTCAGCGTCATGGCAATCTTCTTATAGCCTAGGCCATATTTATGTAAGGCAAGAATTATTTTTTTTAGATCCTCAGAGTTCTTTGCAATGAGGTGCCATGTTGCACTTCCAGTGACCAGTATGAGAGAGTAAGAATGATAACACCAAATTTAACACACCTGCTCCCCATTCACACCTGAGACCTTGTAGCACTAACGAATCATATGACCCTGGGAGGAAAAATGGCTAATTGGGTCCAAATTGGACATTTTCACTTAGGGGTGTACTCACTTTTGTTGCCAGCGGTTTAGACATTAATGGCTGTGTGTTGAGTTATTTTGAGGGGACAGCAAATTTCTACTGTTATACAAGCTGTACACTCACTACTTTATATTGTAGCAAAGTGTAATTTCTTCAGTGTTGTCACATGAAAAGATATAATAAAATATTTACAAAAATGTGAGGAGTGTACTCACTTTTGTGAGATACTGTATGTGCTCTGCTACTATTAGTGCTAACCCTGCAAGTCAGAAACTGATCACCATGTGTTGTTACCCATGGCAACCACGGCGGGCGCACCCACTGGTTACAAATATGTCCAGCAATCTGCTGTTGCTGGACAGGTGAATTGCTTCAAATTTCTGCTTAATCAAGTTTATTTCTCCCTGAACTGTCTACTGTTGTCTGGGGTGATCGGGGTAAGTCTGCAGGTGCCTGCGGGTGGGACTGTGCGAAAGTGTTTTCTTCAGTAGGTATGGGACACAAACTTTATTGTTGCTACCAGCAACCACCGGAGAGGTCAGTGCCCATCTGCTTTAGTTGCCTGGGCAGAGTCAGTGCCAGACGACATGCCTTAACAAGTTCTGCTGGTCACTACAAGCATGCAACTTCAGCTCTGTCAAGGGGTTACAACAGTGTGTTCAGGGAGGGGCCAGCCTATCAGTTCTTCAGCATGTCTGGAAGAGAGAGCGGGCGGTGCCATGCCCTAGAGGAGACCCAGCATTCCCTGCTAGCAGCAGACACTATGAGGCAGACAAGCAAGATGGTGGAGAGTGGATGCATGCTGCCTGCACTGACACGGTTGCCTGAAGTGCAGGAACAGAAGCTGGTGGACACTAGTGCCTGGTTGGAGCATCGCGGGGGATTCACCCTGGGGATGATCGAGGGGATGGAATGGCTATGCCTGCTGTTCCTGCTGTGCCCAGAGTGCCAGATACCAACAGCAGTGGTGAGTGCCTGGATCCGGTGCAGTCATTGTGGTGAACCGCTCACCAGGCTTGTATCCAGCCAGCAGGATCCACAATACTATCAAGTGGACCTGCCCTCAGCACATTACAGCTGTGGACATCCCAGAAGGCTTGGAGTGGGCCTGGAGTGATCCCAGAAAGGTTGGGTTGAGTCTGAGCCTGGTGAAGAAAAGTGACCTAGGAGGAGAAGAGTCTGCTTTGGCTTGCAGCCCGGTTGAAGACTTGAGTACTGCGACTGAGTACTGCCCTGCAGGAGCTAGTTGTCCCTCAAATGCCGGCTGCATCCATGTCCATTGCTATGCCTGACCAGAAGGAGCCAGCATTGGAAGGGAGTCTGCCTTCAGGTGAGTTGGAAGGGGAGTGTGGGGACAAAGCCATAGATTGGGGATCCCCAGACTGATAGCAGAGTTCAGGTCCCTAGAGAAGCTGGCGAAGTGGTCCTCTCCAGAGAGTTGCAGAGAGGAGAATGGAAGACAGGAGGGTCCCAGGTCTCGGAGGTGCCATCTGAGGGAGAAGAGGAGCCAGATCTTGCTGGGGAGCCCACATGAGCTACAGGAAGTCCTATTTTCAGCAGACAGATTTTTACCTCCACCACCAAGACCAGAGCGCCCACCTACAGGCAATGGGTGAAGAGGTCCCCTGATGCCTTTGTCCTGCCTGGGAAAGGAAAACCCAGGGAGTTGCCTAGGCTTTCCTGGTTTCAGCGGGAGGTTCAAAGGAGGGTCACTTTGCAGTGGGGCTGGACTTCTCCTATGTCCCTCCCAAAATCATGGACATTGCTGAGGACTCCCGATAAGAGTTGGAGGATGAATTGATTTGGGAGTTTCTGCATGTCCCCAAGCCGCTGCGGGTGCCAGAGTGTGAGGGGGCCTGGGCCCATTTCATGGACATTCAAAGGAACGGTGGGGGGGGGGTTTATCTATAGGGACAGAGTCATGGTTGCCAGGATGGGACCACCTACAAGGAGTCACTCTGTCTCCATGAGGGAGGAAGGGGCAGGCAGGAAGAGATTACCTGACCCGCACCTGACCCGCACTTTTACGCCTGAGAGGGCCTGTTGGAGTACAGCCGCTATAAAGTGCCACATGGACTGCTGAGGAGTTGCAGAAGTGTGTCCTTCCTTTTCCCTGACTTTGCAGGAACAGACCCGCCTGCTACCCTGGGTTACCAACAGATGAGAACACATCCTGTTGCAAGGAAACTAAGAGTAGGGTCTGTTCTTGGAACTAACTTTTTAAGGAACCTGTCTGTTCGTGAAGGGGGCCCCTCCCACCAGGAATTCCAAGAAGAATATTGCCTTTGAGAAAAATGCATATATTGTGTTTTACACTTTGGTGTTCTGTCGGGAGGTTATAACCCCCTTCCGACAGAACTACAGGTGAAAATGTACTTTAAAAGAGGGCCTGTGTGTTCTTGTTTTATATATATATATATATATATATATATATATATATATATATATATATGTATATATATATGTATATATATGTGGATGTTTGTAGCTATAGGGATCTATAATTAGGAATATAATGTACATATTGTAAATGTCACAGAGAAATATATGTATATTTAATACTTAACTTATTTGTATATTTCCCATCCAAGTTTGTTCCTTTTTCCCCTCCAATGCATTTTATGGGATGCCCTTACTCCTGGGCCAGGAGCTATTTTCTAAATTCCCCAGTCAAGGAACTGACCTTTGTGGGGGCGGGGGGCTGAGTGTAGCACCCTCTAGTTAGTGAGGTGCTAGAGTGAGGTTTTTCTCTGGCAGTGTAGGTAAATTTAGGCAGGCCTAGCTGGCTGCTAGGCCTGTATGTTTTCATTCTGGGCTGGGAGTGGCTGAGGGCAGCAGCTGATCACTCAATGGCAGTGTCACTTCTTAGTTACCTCTCTCTTCCTTCTGGCAATTTCTAGAAGGAGAGGAGAGGAAGAGATGTGGAGCTGCCCATGGTATCTTAAGGAGCCCTGACCAATCCCCAATTTAGATTGTAAGGAGGATTTTGGGTGGAAAAGATGGAATAAGAGAGGTGTGGAGGCTGTCTGGGCCCACAGGGAGCTCCCCAGTCTGGGGGGGTGACTCTGGGCTGGGCTCGGGTGCATCCAGGAGGATTGTCGAGATGCTAAAATGAAAGGCACATGAGAGAGCAAGTAGAGGACAGCGGGAGAGAACACTTCTAAGAGTCTCCATGGAGGACTACTGGTTGCAGCCAGGAGGGTTGGTGAGTGAGAACAGTCGATAGGACTGGGGAAGCATGCCTGATAGAACTGGGAGATTGCAATTTGAGAGATGGTGCATGACTAGTGGCGAGAGGACAGTGGAGGGCAGTGGAAAGGGGTCTTTGCAGCCAGGCTGGCTGGCAGAGCCTGAAGGGAGCTATCTGGGAGTGATAGCCAAGTAGAGGACAGTTAGCACCTGGATTATTCTACACCACAGGGGCCCTAGGTCCCTGCCCAGAAAAGGCAGTTCATTGAGGCCCGGGTGAAGTAGTGTCAGGCCTACCCATGCAGTGCTATTTAGTCTGGAGGAGCGATGCAAGGGAAGTGTTGGTGGAGGAACAGTCGGCAGCAAGTGAAGTGCTGGAGGAGGAAACAGTGAGCAGGAAGTGTTTGTGCTGCAGAGAGAAGAGTGAAGAGAGAGTGAAGAGAAGAGTGAAGTGTATATACAGGAGTGTATATAGGAGTCCTAAGCAACTTTCCCCAAAATTTTCCTGGGCATCCCATGATTCCCAAATCTCCATCCAAGTTTAAACCCCCTCAAATGAAGAAAACAAAACAAAGCAATTGACTGGTTTCTGTCTCTGAGTGACTGGGATGGATGTCTGTCTGGGTAGGATGACAGGTGAACCACTACACACAGCAACCTCTACAGGGGCATGACTACAGTCACACAAATGTATCTTATCAAAATTTTTTAAATATACAGTGTATATATAATATACCCATTTTAAATGTTATTTGGCTTATGAATACTTTAGTATGGAGTATTAGACATACAAAAAGATCAATCTGGAAATTTACAAAAAATTTACTTTCGACGAATCAATTTTATGGTTCTATCACCCCTCTTAGTGGTCCTCTCTTTCCCATAGCAATACAACCTTGGCTAGGCCAGGTGTGTATGTTTATGGACCAGTTTGAGAGCTGATGAACCACGCCTGCTCATCTGAAGGCCTCCCGAGTCTCCATGACAATATTAAACTTTGCCAGACATCCAGAACTTGGCCCAGGTGATAATTCTATTCACACAAAAAAAGCCAAGATGAGAATATATAGTTCAGTTCAATCACCTAATTTGCCCTGAGCTGCCCCTAATCGTTTTAGCTTTTAGCCGTCATAAAAATTACTTTTCTGACACAAATGCCAAAGCTGGCTTCTAAAAGATGTATTTTATTAAGCAGATTAATTTGCAGTAACAAATAGCAAGTCCGGGAGGCTAGATCATTTCAACACTGACAGCGTTTCTAGAGAACTTTCCAAAAAAGCCTAATTTTACATTACTGTATTTTCAACACTTGTCATATTTAAAGTGATATTAAACCCTTGTTAACCAAGAAATATATACACTTCCTTTAAAGCAGTCACCTTTTTCTATGCAGGCTATAATTTCTGCAATGATAACTTGGCTATACACTACCGGACTTTTTCCTTTTAAGAAGGTTTGTTAGATTTTCTAATTTTGGGATCAAATCGATGTTCATTTTCGACCAGTGACAAAAAAACTTAAAGGAGCAGGATGGAGAATTTTTCTCAATTGAATGAATTTCCAACAGTGTACCTGATTTTCCGTCAACATTTGTCCAGTCATTAATTAATAATATAATAATTAATAATAAGTGTAGCGCTAAAAAAAAAAAAAAAAACAGGTGTACACAATAAAAGTGTCAAAATAAGTATATCAAGGATAACCTAAGGAACATAGTTAAATAATAACACAGTGATGTGCAAATGCCACACATAAATCAATTAGCCAATGTCCACATATATAAAAAGTCCACTGAGTAGAGGAGTAGCTCTAGGTCCCAAGCGGAGGCAAATAACATGTGGTCACAGCTGACTATGATGACATCATAAAACGTATTCTGATGAAGTAATGGGTACTCTTACCAGAACAGATGGACGCACAAACCGTATGGCAGTGCATCAAGAAGGCTTATAATACTGGTTTCCCAGTGCAGGATGATGCCAGGCTGGAGAAAGGCACGGAGACTGTAACGCCAATTTGGATGGAGTTGGTTGGTAGTTCCAGAGTGATAATTCCAGAGCAGAAATTTCCAAAGAATCCACACCAGTCTCGGGTAGGGTACTCAGGGGTCAACCATCAAAGCTCAAGCGTGGTGAAAGAAAAAGGACAAAAAGCTCCACATAGCGTAGGTCAACCATGGTTGGTTTATTAAAAAATAACCATACAATGGGATGCAGGTAACAGAATAAAAAGTGAATAACGTCACTTCGGCCGGAGTATAGCGGGCGCGTGTCAATGGGCACTTCCCGCTTGCGACCCAAGCCTCACATCAAAAGCCAGAAAGTGGTAGTGATGTCACCACCGCTGGAACACACAGCGGCATGAACCATGGGCCTAACCAATCAAATCCGAAATGTGCAGCAGCTACACCGCCCACCGCCAAGGCCATAGCGGAATGGAGGTACAGCCACTAGGATCGCACTTAATAAAAATCACTTTTTTTTTCCAATGTCTATTTATGATTTTTAATTTAAAAATGGTTCTTTCTTACAACCTTATGACGATCCGTCAATAAAGACTTCCTATCGACATCTCTAACTGCTCGGATGTCAGCATCCAGCTCTAATGGCTTGTACCCTTTCTCTACAAATCTCAATTTGAGAGTCTGGGCCTAGGTGAGGTAATCTTCCATGTTGGTACAATTGCGATGAAGGCGAAGAAACTGTGCTTTAGGGACAGATTTAATGGCATTTGGCACATTGATGGCAGCGGTGGTGGCAGCTGTCCACCGGAAAGTACCCATTCTGGTCCATGGGTTTGAAAAAAGTCCTCAGAACCAACTGGTGGTCCACGATGGAAATCTCCAGATCCCAAAAATGTATGGACTTAGGACTTGCTTCAAAACTCAAAATTATGCCCCTATCGTTGGTATTCAACTGGGACATAAAACCTTCAAGGCGCACTCGGTCTCCCTTCCACAGGAGGAGGATGTCGTCTATATACCTAGCCCACAAGACCAACTCCAGTCATTTGAGTACATAGACAACATCCTCCTCCCATTGGGCCATAAATAGGGCATACTTGGCCTCCATCGCGACTCCTTTGATTTGAGAATAGAATACATCCTGGAACTTCAATAGTTCCATTATGTAATTTCTATGAATCAAAGACAAGGCTGAATTCCTAGAAAAGAACGAGACCACTGCAGCCAAACCCAAATCGAATGGAATAGATGTGTAACGTGCGGAAACATCCGCCATTGCTAGAAGGAGATCGTCATGGTATTCGACCTTCTCCAGCAAATTGATAATGTCCCGAGTGTCCTTGAGATAGGACGGCACCTGCACCTGCTTGACCAATGGCTGCAGGTAGAAGTCTATATACCTCCCGATCCTTGAAGTAATATAGTCGATCCCGCTAATGATTGGACAACCCGGGGGATTGGTTAAGTTCTTATGGACCTTCAGAAGGTAATAGATAATAGGAATCCGTGGTGCCAAAGGAACAAGAAATTCTCTTTCCTTCTTGTTAAGAATACCAAGGGAAAAGCCCTCATCTACCAATGCAATAAGGGCTTGTTTGCATTCCACAATGGGATCTTTAGGGAGGATCTTGTATGTAGTTGCGTCACCAAACAATTTCTTAATTTCAGTGATATAATCTTTATCTAAGACCACTATCCTGCCCCCTTTATCTGCGGGGCAGATAATAAGGTCTTTTCTATCGCAAAGGGATTTCAATCCAGTTGCAACATGCTGACTTCTCCTCCAGGGGCCAGACTTCGGCCACCCTAGACTCGTCCTTGAGATAGGACGGCACCTGCACCTGCTTGACCAATGGCTGCAGGTAGAAGTCTATATACCTCCCGATCCTTGAAGTAATATAGTCGATCCCGCTAATGATTGGACAACCCGGGGGATTGGTTAAGTTCTTATGGACCTTCAGAAGGTAATAGATAATAGGAATCCGTGGTGCCAAAGGAACAAGAAATTCTCTTTCCTTCTTGTTAAGAATACCAAGGGAAAAGCCCTCATCTACCAATGCAATAAGGGCTTGTTTGCATTCCACAATGGGATCTTTAGGGAGAATCTTGTATGTAGTTGCGTCACCAAACAATTTCTTAATTTCAGTGATATAATCTTTATCTAAGACCACTATCCTGCCCCCTTTATCTGCGGGGCAGATAATAAGGTCTTTTCTATCGCAAAGGGATTTCAATCCAGCGCTACATGCTGACTTCTCCTCCAGGGGCCAGACTTCGGCCACCCTAGACTCGTCCTCCGGCTATCCGGCTCCTGGATCTCTGAACTCCCAGGCCTTATACCTCGTACCTCTCTCCCCTCTCTCTCTCCTCCTCCTCCCAGAGCATGTGATCCCCCCTCTTTTATGAGAGACCTCCCATTGACCATAAAAATGATCCATTAGTCAATTCTCCCACATGAGTTTCCTGCCACTCAGGTCTCAGCCCATCCTCTCTTTCCAGCAAAATCCACTGTCAAGCAGAGGGGGTATCCCTGAGCCCAAGTGTAAGCAGCCACACCCCTTCTACTCTGACACTCCCAACCCTGAATAAACAATTAGGCCTAGCAAAGAGCAGGACCCTGGCTAAATTTACCCGTCTCTATATCCTATACTGTCAGAAAAACATCACTAAGCACCTACCTAAAAGTAGAGGGAGCTACACTGACCTTGTTCTTGTGCTAAAAAAAGAAAGAAAAAAATCATAAAAAGTAAATTGAAAAAAATGTAAAGTTACAATGCACCAATACAGGTATCGTTTACATACATAAATAAATGAAAAACACAAATACCACATACACTAAAAGAATAAAAAAAAGTAGATTGGAATGTTTTGTCCAAGCAGCTCAATGAGCGAAATTGAAACTCAGTTGAGCCAATTTTGATGACAACAAAACTGTCAATTTTGCAGCAAATTAAATCTAAAATTAAAGTGACTGTAAGGGTTTTTTTTTTTTTTTTATAACAAACATGTCATACTTACCTCCACTGTGCTGCTCGTTTTTTACAGCATGGCCCCAAACCTGCTCTTCTGGGGTCCCCCGATGGCTCTTGGGGCTCCTCCCCACATCAGATAACCGCCTAGGAACGTTCTCCCTGGGGATTACCTAGCAGGTGCACTCCAGAGTCCAGCATTTGCGTCCATAGCCACTGAATGCTGAACTCGGCCCCACCCCATCATTGTATTTGATTGACTGCAGCGGGAGCCAATGGCTGCACTGCTATCAATCTATTCACTCAAGAGCCACAATCCTCGTGGATAGAGGGAGAGCGCATCACCGCCAACAGAATAACGGGGCGCAGGTAAGTAAAACGGGGGGGATAGGGGGCTGGTCACTGCCAGGTGCTTTTTCACCTTAACCACTTGCCGACCGGCACACACCGATGTACGTCGGCAGAATGGCACAAAGAGGCACATGGGAGTACAGATACGTCCCTCTAAATTTGCCGCCGTGCCATCACATGCGCACCGCCGGAACCTCCGTGGGTCCGATCATGGGTCCCACGGACTCAATCGCTGTGGGGATACCCGCAATCGCCTCACGGGGAGGAAGAACGGGGAGATGCTAATGTAAACAAGTATCTCCCCATTCTGCCTAGTGACAGTGTCACTGATCTCTGCTCCGTGTGATCGGAGAAGAGATCAGTGACATGTCATACACAGCCACACCCCCCCCACAGTTAGAAACACCCCCTAGGACACACTTAACCCCTACATTGCCACCTAGTGGTTAACTCCTTCTCTGCTAGTGTCATTTACACAGGAATCAGAGCATTTGTATAGCACTGATTGCTGTATAAATGACAATGGTCCCAAAAATTTGTCAAAAATGTCTGATGTGTCTGCCATAATGTCGCAGTCACAATAAAAATCGCTGATCACCGCCATTACTAGTAAAAAAAAAAAATATTAATAAAAATGGCATAAAACTATACCCTATTGTGTAAACGCAATAACTTTTGCGCAAACCAATCAATAATCCCTTATTGCGTTTTTTTTACCAAAAGTATGTAGAAGAATACATATCGGCCTAAACTGAGGAGAATTTATATATATATATATATATATATATATATATATTTTTTTTTTTTTTTTTTTTGGGGGGGGATATTATAGCAAAATGTAAAAAATAATGTGCTTTTTTAAAAATTTACACTTTTTTTTGTTTATAGCGCAAAAAATAAAAACCGCAGGGGTGATCAAATACCACCAAAACGACGCGCAATTGTTAGTTAAAGTGACGCAGTGCCGAATCACAAAAAGTGCAGTGGTCTTTGGCCTGCAAAATGGTCCAGGGCTTAAGTGGTTAATGCATAGGATACATTAAGGTGAAAAAACACGAAGGTTTACAACCCCTTTAAAGCTAAAATCGATCCAGAGATAAAGTGATACAAACTAAGTTTCTTCATAGGGTGTATTACACCCTGCAGCGACTGCACAGACTGTACCTTCTGAGAGATCCCTTCTGTGGTCGGTGTCGACAAGCAGTGGGGACATACTACCATATGCTCTGGCGCTGTCCTAGAGGTGCTAGATTCTGGGCTGCAGTGTTTGAAGCCATGAGTGAACACCTCGGGTTGTCTTTAGTCCAGTCCCCGGATCTAGCTCTGCCTGAAATACAGGATAACGATCAGAGACCACGATACACCAAACTCCTGATCGCTTTTCTACTTTATTATGCCAAAAAAACGATTCTTCTTAAATGAAACTCTGCATCTCCCCCCCACAATGATTCTTTGGGAAGATATCATAAATAATGCCTTGCCCTTGTATAAAATGACCTATCTGAATAGAAAGTGTCCCAAAAAGTTTGATGGTATTTGGTTGCCCCGGACGGCATGAGGCGTTGAGTGCCACAATAGGTACCATGAATGGACCTTCCCCCTCCCTTCCCCTGACGCCCTTCCCCCCCCCCCGCCCATATACTTCCCTTTTCTTGTCAGATACATTTTGCTGAAAGACTAGTGTGATCTTACTACACTGATAACTGCTATACCTGTCCCGCAACTAGTTAAAAGTGATGGGCAACCTTTTTGGCGTGGTGTGTCAAAAATCGGCAAAAAATCGAGCATAACTCGCGTGGTGTGTCACTTCGACAAAAAAACATAATTTTTGCGCAATTTATAGTTTAAACTACAAAAATGTATAATTGCAATATATAATTGTATTTAATAAACCAAAAACA
The DNA here is from genome assembly GCF_037356315.1 of Lithobates pipiens. NCBI lineage: Eukaryota > Metazoa > Chordata > Amphibia > Anura > Ranidae > Lithobates > Lithobates pipiens. Next base: position 83,062,259 of record NW_027507758.1, on the reverse strand, counting down.
AATTATTTAACATACCTGCTTAGTAACTTCTTTGTTCATCAGTCAATTTCGTATGTTGCCCTTGATATTATTGAACTTGTTTGGGGTGCCGTGAACCAGGGCTGTGGAGTCGGCTGCTTCCAGCTCCACATCCTCATCAACATGCCGCTCCAGCCCGCCCCTGCTATGAATATTCCTAGTGACGCGAGGGCGATGATTATGAATATTCATAGCGGGGACGGGCCGGAGCGGCATGTTGATGAGGACGTGGAGCTGGAAGCAGCAGACTCCACAGCCCTGCCGTGAACTGAGATAAGTGAGGGGGAGGGCGAATTCTTTAACTAACCTGCCTATTAGTGACTTTTTTGTTGGCTAAATCTTCAATTGAAGGTTGGTATTTTGTACACTTCAGGCCCAAGAAAGCGCTACTAACCTCATCTGTCAATCTGTTTCTTTTGTTGGTTTTGATATTATTTAGTGCTGAGAATAAGGTCTCACAAAAGTACGTAGAAGGAAAAATTGTGAGTAAAGCTGTTGCTATATTTGTCAGGGTGCTAAAAGTGTCTGGTAGTCTGTTCCAGGCACTCCAAATTTCCTGTTCGTAGTGGCACTCATCTTTATTCTCCAAGCGGCCCCTTTCCAGATTCTCAAGCTTTGACCTCAAGTCAACAAACACCTGAGCCCAGATGCTGTCTTGAAATTCTGCAAGCTGCATCTCCAAATCATCTATTTGCATCCATTGGAAACCATTTAATTCCAAACTATTGTAGACTACTACATCAGGATACTTAATTATTTTCATGGTCTGTTCTAGGCTTCTAAATTGACTAAATCTATCAGTAAACTGGTCAAGTAACGAGTCTAAAACATGCTGGTACTTCATATGCAAGAGTTCCACTTCATTTCGTACAGCTGCACTGGCCTTCTCAAAATGCTTTTGTACTCGAGGAAAATACTTATACGTTTTAGTTTCTACATCTCGCTTGAAAATTTTTACTTTACTTTCAAAAGCTTTTATGTATCCAAACATAACATCAATACTTTTGCCAAAACCTTGTAACTTTAAGTTCAGTTCATTAACATGAACAGAGAGATCTGTAAAAAACATCAGGGTGTTGACCCACTTATCATCATTGAGCTGAGGAAAGTTTCCCAGATCCTTCTCTTCAAGAAATACCTTAATTTCTTCAAAGCACTCCACAAAGCGCTCAAGAACCTTGCCTCGGCTCAACCATCTTACATTATTGTACATCAGCAGTCCACTGTAGGTGGAATCAACCTCCTGTAAAAGTGCTGAAAATTCTCGCTTGTGAAGGGGGCGAGCAGCTATTAAATTAACTATTTTTGTTAGAACTGACATTAAGTCATTTAAGTCAGTGAATCCTGCCTTGGCACATAAAGCCTCCTGATGGATAATACAATGAAAAGGCACAATCGCATGTCCAATAGCTTCTGTAAACAATTTCACAAATCCAACGTTTTTCCCCACCATGTTTGGGGCACCATCTGTCGTCACTGACACAACTTTAGATATATCAATGCTTAGGTCGCAGAATGTTTGCATAACAACCTTACATATTTCACTTCCTGATGTACTTGTTGGCACTGATACTAACTTTATCAACTCTTCTCTCATTGTGTGACCATCAGAATATCGACCAATAATGGCCAACTGAGCATGCGATGTGACATCAGTAGTTTCATCAAGAGAGATGGAAAAATATTTACAATTCCTTATGTCTCTCTTTAATTGCTGTTGTACGTTTGTGTTCAGTCTCATTATTCGGTCTTTTATGATATTTCTACTGAGTGGTAACTCAGATATTCTCTTAATAATTGCATCTTTATTCTGCATATCGTGAAATAGAACTGGCGCACATCTTAGGAGAGTTTCTTTAATAAATTCTCCCTCATTAAGCGCTTTTGCATGCTGAGCTATGGAGTGAGCAATGCTCAAACTTGCAGAGTTTAAATTTGTAGAGCCTTTTATAAATTTAAGGATGGAGTTAGATTGGCTCTTATAAAGGTGTAGCTTCCTGGAAATGTATTCCCTCCTATCATCCTCACTTTTTTCCAAGAGCTGGGAATGATTAGTTTCAAAATGTCTATTTATATTCCACGTTCTGCTTACTACCGTTTCAGTACATAGAACGCAAAATGATCTGCCATTTTTTTCTATAATGCCATACATCTCGCTCCATGTCTCTTGAAAGGGTCGGCCACTGCTACTACCACTCCCTTTACTTAACCTTTGTTTTTTATTTTTTGGGTGCTCCATCAGTGGGCCAGTGACAGCAGATAGAATTATAGATAGCCAATTAGGGGTTAACTAGCCTAACAAGCTAACACAACCTCCCCCTCACTTATCTCAGTTATTGTGGGCAAGTCCATGGCACCCCAATAGTTGCTGCTAATGACGCTCACAGTTCCCGTTGGCACTCCGCTGTTCCCTGCTGTGGTGCGGTCGTAACTGACAGTCCCAGGAGTAGACTCTCTGTGCTGGCCTGACTGGAGAGAGGCGCGCACTGTTCCCGCGCTCCTCTCCTGCGGGTCCTCCCTCGCCGCGCTGATGACGTGTGTGCGCACGGCACGCACGCCTTACCAGCAGCCCCTGCGCTCAGAAAGGGGCGGCGGCGATACAGTAAGTGAGTGTGGGCGGGGGAGATCACACGTCCCGCCCCCCCCGCGTTCCTCCAGCACAGATTCTTTCATCCTCGGCGGCCGTGCAGGAGCCGAGGATGAATCGCATGAAATCCTGTGCGTGTCACCCCAAATGGCTACGCGTGTCAGCACTGACACGCGTGTCATAGGTTCGCCATCACTGAGTTAAATGGTAATTGTACTTCATCAAAAAGTTTATGTAACCTCTTTAATATGATGTGTAATGTAATAACTACCATATGCCTTTCTGTCTTGTACCATACTTATTTCTTTTATCAATAAATTGAGATTTTAACCATGAAAGCTAAAATTGATCAATGCATCCTTAGGGAAACAACTGATATCTGCAATCTGCTCAAAAATCGAAAATTAGAGATTTTTTAAAGTGGCTCTAAAGGCTCAAGGTTTTTTTAACTTAATGTATTCTATGCATTAGGCATTCTATGCTTTGCAGGGAGAAGAAACAGCCAGATCACTGATCTGTGAGTCCTATGTGTTTGTAACACAGCACTCTGTTGTGCTGTGATTGGCTACAGCCGATGAACAGGTCTCAGCCATAAATTATTGGCTGGGACCTGCTGCCAAAATGTTGCTATAGCCAGTGACAGCGCAGGTTAGCAGGGGGCGTGCACATGCATGCCTCTAACCTGGAACAGGCTGGATGACGCAGTTAATTTATAATATATTTGGCTACTTAAAGTGATAGTAAAGGCATTTTTTGTGTTTTTACCTACCGGTAAGCTTATAATAAAGCTTACCTGTAGGTTAAAATAATATTTCCTAAATGTGCAGTTTAGGAGATACTCAAGGGAGCAGCAGCTCTTTCAGAGCTCTGTGCCACAGCTGGGACTCCTGCGCAAAAGCGCAAAAGTGACATCATGGCAGCTTGGCCACGGAAGTGGCCACAGCTTGCAAAGACGGAAGGAAGGCCAGATGAAGGTGGAAGCCTCTGCAGCAGTGACAGCGTGCCGCTGGAGGTCTTCGTTTCATGGCAAGTCTTTCATAAAGTGCTAGTATGCGATGCAAACTAGCACATTATGCCTTTACCTTGCAGGGTTTTTTTTTTTTTTAAAGCCTTTACTACCACTTCAAAGCAAAACTAAACTTGTAATGTAAGAAACTGCCAGCAGGTAGATATCTATGGTGGAAGTGATGCTGTGCGTCACCTCTGCCATAAAATTTCTTCCCCTGTCTGCTGGTAGTTTTATAATAATTGTACACTGAGAGCTCTGCATGCACAGCTCAGTGTACAGATGCCGGAAGTAAATGCTGGTTGCTAGAATAAATTAACTTCTGTGTGAATGTGTGGAAGTTATATCATTCTGTTCCAGATGGCATTTGAAGATTCCGGACGCAGAAGAAAATGAAAGGAAAGCAGAAGCTTCAGCAATAGAGCAATGATTGGGAGTGAGAACATCACTGGAGCAGGGCACTTTGTAAGGTAAGTATGCCATAATGTACACATATGCTGGCTGCGCACATTTGCAAATTATTGCAAGATCTCGGGAAAACAAAATTGTCCTTTAAATTAAACCTACTGCATCCACATATACAGTATATTACTAAAAATATTAAAGTACAAAAAGTTCATTTTAAACTTTGAGCTGTAAGCCAGGTTTTATAATGGGAGGAAGGAGAGATTAACGTAGCTCGAAGAAAAGCGCAGACTTTGTGTAATTATGTCTCAGTAGAGCCACAGCAAAATAAAAAGGCTTTAACATCGAAGACAAAGCGAGGAACATTTTTCACTAGAAATGAATCCACAATGAGCCATCAAGACCTGAACTAAGTGTACAGGCTATAATCTGCTTTCATAGGAAAAGGGAGTCCCAGAGGACAGATGTAACTGTCTTGTTACAGTCACAAGCAAAAAAATCTAAAATAACCATTTTTAACTTCTGCAAAGTCCAGACAATCAAGTTGTGTTTCAAAAGTGGCTCTGCTGATTTAAAAGAGTACAAAAGCTTGCATTATGTTGTTATTAAAGCTCCAAGCAAACACTTAATACAGAGTTGAACTACATACATGCACCTAATAGCTGACTGTCACGGACCCCCATACAAGAAGAGTCTGTCCGCTGTATACCAATAAAATAAAGAGACACTAGTTGCTGCAAGCACCGAAATGGTCCATCCATGATGAATAATATAACAAAATCAATAAATGGTGCTGCACTCTAAGTGATAACACAAATAATTTGCAAAAGTGATGGGTGCTACACTAAATACAATGAAGTAATAAGAAGGATAAATAGTATAAGGTGCCATATACTAAAAGACAGTGGAAACCTCAGTAAAAAAATTCATATGAACATAACAAAATCCAAAAGACATAAGTAAAAAGAAATACCAAAAAAAAGTGCTAAAAAATTACTGAATAATGCCTTGTACTCACAGTCGGACATTCCGACAACAAAATCCGTCTGATTTTTTCCAACAGATTTTGTCCTAAACTGGTGTTACATACACATGGTTGGACAAAGCTGTCGGAAAATCCGATCGTTCAGAACATGATGACATTCATTCGTTACGATGGGACAACGTTGAGGCTAGTAGCCAATAGCTTTGGTCTCGTAATTTGATCTGCGCATGCATGGAACTTTGTCCAATCTGAATTTTCTACAAAAACGATCAGAAAAAGTCTGATCGGATTTTTTTTGTCTAAAAATTTGAGATCGTGCTCTCAAATTTTTTCCGTCAGAATTTCCTACAGGAAAAGTCCAATAGAGCCCACACACGATCGGATTTTCCGACGATATAATCCAATCTGACCTTTTCTGTTGGAATTTCCGACCGCGTGTACAAGGCATAATAGTCCCAGAAAATAAAATTGTCCTTATTTGATAATAAAAAACAGTGAATGAATGGGTGTTGGAATCCCTCTGGTATCCTGTGCAAATAGCAATATAAACTGTGACTTTTCTTCCATGTAAGTGTTGCAAACTAAACGGTGACTTTTCTTCCGTGCAAATATAGCAAATTAAACAGTGAGTTATCTTCAGTGCAAAGTAAAGTGTGACTTTTATGTAATAACACCTCAATGAGAGATGGCCCCTTACCTTACCGCTGTAAGGTAATAGGGTGTATATAAATCAAATGCAGATCCCCAGTCCTCCAGTGGATCCCTCTGCCAACTTCCTATCACTGGCGTAGCATGGGGCTCATATGAACAGCCTTATGTCCTGGCCAATGGTTTAAGATGATGTATATACGTCTCTCATGGGGTGAAATGTATAGCGTGGAAAGTTCTCCCAGATAGATACATAAATCATATGGAGAAAGAAGAAGGGGTCCCAGATAATGTAGTATATAAAATATAAACGTTTTATTTAATAGATCCAACTGCAGTACTCACATTTAAAAACAAGGTAAATGCTAAACACCAAAAGCAGCGAGCTCGCACACTGACGTCACTTCCGGGTGCCTTTCTATCCAGATGCGTAGCATCACAATTACATGACTTTATCAGGGAATAAAGGCAGGCGGTAAAAGTGTCTTTAAATAGCCTTAGTGTGTAATTCAATCATCGCCCATTTTCTAGTAGTCCAATGTAAATTCATATGGCGGCCATTTTCCTATGGATATATGTTACATAGCAGCCGTTTTCTTGTAGTTTATTCTTAAATGAATGGTGGCATGGCTATTTTCCTGTGGATATTTCTCAATACCCAATCGTACAGCCAAACTCATGTAGTCTACCATTCCTAACACACTAATGGACATACGATAAATGCTCTAAGGCAAAGCAGCCAACTAGGGATAAATAGTACATAATCTTAAAGCTAAAATGCATTAAAAAATATATATAGCAAAATGATCTGTGAACACAGACCGCTAAAAGTAAACATAAAGCACATAATTGAAAAAAAGTATGTATATATTGCTCTAAATAATATTAAATGCCTGGCAAAGAAATACACGGGGACACCGGAAGTAATGGCAGTGATATATTAAATGAATAAAAACAAATACAAATATATATGTTAAAAATACTATTTTTAAGAGACATATCCGAGTAGGTAAACCCTAAAAGATATCCAGCAAGTGAAAACATACATAAGGAAATCAGATCAATAAAGAATAAAATGGAGAATAAAATGGACGAGAGAGGAGTAACATCAATGTAAATAGATATAAGAGTAAGGAAAGGGTTGGGGTACAGACTCTCCATGTTAAACATCATTTATAAAGCAATTAAAGGTCAAACTCAATATTTAAACCCTGAGGTGCAAACGTGTCCGAAATAAAAATCCATTTGGATTCCAATTGGCTGAGGGTCCTCACTTTATGGCTACCTCACCAATGTCTTTTGTATGGTTCAATCCCCCAAAATTTCAGATGGGTAGAGTCCTTATTATGACATACAGCAAAGTGTTTTGAGACACTATGTTTATCGAATCCCTTCATGATATTCTGTATGTGTTCTTTTCTTTCATTTGTACTCTTTTCGTACATCCAATGTACTGTAGTCCACAGCTACATTCCAAGCCGTAGACTGCCCCCTCAGTATTACAACCTATGAAGTCTTTCACCTCATATGTGTTTCCTGTACCAGTAGACGTGAAGTTAAATGTCTTTTCTTTAGGTTGTTTAGCTTTTGTACAAGCAAAACAGTGTTTACACAGAAAAAAACCTTTACCAGTAGTTTCATAGTTAGTAAGGTTGAATAAAGACACCAGTCCATCCAGTTCAACCTGAGTGAGTGTCTACCCCTATCCCTGTACACTCCATGCATACTCACATTGGTCCCTACCCTCAAGGAGCCCACAATCTAAGGTTCCCATTCATATACTAGGGCTAATTTTGGACTGAAGCCAACTAACCTACCTGCATGTCTTTGGAGTGTGGGAGGAAACCCACGCAGGCACAGGGAGAACATGCAAACTTCAGGCAGGTAGTGTCGTGGTTGGGATTTGAACCAGCGACCTTTTTACTTTTGACTTTTTACTGCTAGGTGAGAGTGCTAACCACTATACCACTGTGCCGCCCTCAAAGAACATCTGAATCCTCGATGGTGGATCTGATATTTTCTTGACAATTTTATCGCGGATCCTGGGGCCTCTTTTGTATATAAATTTCAGGGTACCTGGTAGTACATCTTGAAGATGCTGGGGTATTGCTACTTTCACTTACCCCCAACCAAGGCTGGGGCATTTGTACTCCCACCGACCACCAATGCTGGGACATTCTTACTCCCACTTACCACCAATGCCATTGCAATACTAATCCCACTCACTACCAATGCTTGAACATTTCAATTCCCACTAATTACCCATGATGGGACAATCCTACTAATCTCCAATGCTAGAGCATTCCTACTGCTACTGGCCACTAATGCTGGGGTATTCCTGCTTCCATTGACCACCAATTCTAAGTCATTAGTACTTCCATTGACCTGCAATGCTGGGGTGTTCTTACTTCCACTTACCACCAGTATTAGGCCATTCTTGCTCCCACTGAGGACAAGTGCTGAACATTTCTACTCCCACTGACCACCAATGCTAGGGAATTCCTACATACTGACTATGGATGATGATGCATTCCTACTCCCTGACCACCAATGCTGGCGCATCCCTATCAGTGCCCCAGCAAACATATTTAAAACGGGAACAAACAAATTAGCTGAACACTGAAATTACTACATAAACCTGTGATATTTTTTTTTTTATATTTGCAAGTCCTCTTAACACAACTTTTAAATTAACTTCCATTCAACAAGGATCTCAGAGAAAGAAACAGTTGCTATATATATATCTTATCGTTTCCGTATTTGATGGAAATAGAATATTATAAGATATAAAAAATCTTTTTCTTAATACATTTTCTGTCACAGTTGGGAGAACAAGAATTACTTTATATTAAAGCATACAGTACTGTGGATCAGCAAAGGGGCTGCTATATTACACATTGTAGTTTAGATAATTGTCAAAGCTGTGTTATTATACATGGTGTTTTATGTGAAGTTCATACAGAAGCGACTTGAATTTTGTCCTGAGGGCACAGCATTTTGTCAAGTTGAATGCCACGTAGGTGAAGCGGTGTGCTATTGAGGCACCCAGCGTTCAATGTTTTAGATGTTAATCCAAATGTATGGATCCCCTAGGGTATCTGTGAAAGGACAAATTGGATTCCACTCATAATAAGACTGTTTGTAAAGGTGTGCACTTTTAAACAAGCCTCTGCTATGTATGTCACTGCCATACCACAGCAGTTGAACTTCAAGGGAGTATATAATGGTTTATATGTTTTTTTCTTAATTGTTTGCCTTTGTGATTAAATAATGTTTGGTTGTTTAAAAAAAGTAAAAAATAATGTTGCAAAGTCCAGGGCCTCTCTAGGCTTAACGGTGACCTCCAGAGTCAGGAGTCAGAGACAGCGGGTTGCGAGGCATGGTGGGTGCAAAATCATGTGGATCGATGGGCGCCAGACACTTCTCGAATGCAAAGAGATTTATTGCCTCTTAAACAGACCTGTGGGAGAGAGGTTTGGGGCCAGGACACCCTTAAGTAGATGCAATGTTAATTGGCAGACACTATAGACAGACAGCCATGCAGGGAAAGGTATCCAGCCAGACACCACATCTGCATGAGTAGGAATGCTGTCTCCTATGGCAACAGTCTTGTAACAGTTTCTAACAAAGGTTGCGATGAACTCTTTTACTTCTTCTACAATCTCCTATTGTAGAACTTCACAATACGGAGCTCTCAGTCTTTCACTAGACTTACTGATACACTGTCACTGGATCCCCTGAGCTCTTCTAATCTAGCACTCAGTATCTTCCTCAAGCATCACCCCCGCTTCACCGCTGGGTCCCTGGTTTGGTACTCACAGATACTCCTCAAGCTTCACCCTTACTGACACGTTAGGTCCCTGGCTTGGCACTCCATAAGCGTTACCTCTGCTGTCCGGCTGGGTCCCTGACTTGGCACTTGCTGATGCTTTCCCACTTCTTCACCGTCCCCAGTTGGCGAGAAGTCTGCTCTGGTATTGGCCTCGGCTTACTCACAGTGGTCTCCGGTAACAAGGTGGATGGTCCATTAGTGGTGACAGCTTACCCTCTACCTTTGACCACGACAGCTTCCCCAGCTGGCGGAACCGTTACTTCTGGTTGGACTACAAGCCTGCAGTCCCAACCCTGCACTACTTCTGGATAGGCTCTCAGATAGCCTAGCAGCCAAATGTCCCCAGAATAGGCCTTAGGTTTCTTCCCTAGTAGCCCGGGGCAATACAACACACATCCACCCAGACAGCCATCTGGGTGGCACAGAACCCTGATCACCTGACTCCACCCAAATAAATATGTTTTCCCAACAGGCCCAGGGACCCAAGAAAATCCCTGCCCATTGGCTGAGACACTCCATTCATTCCTAATCTGTCCTTGCAATGCCCTTGTCTTATCTAATGTCACTAGATACCCGGCCATCTAGTGACAGAAGAGAGAAGTGCAGCAATTCCAGAATTAGGGTGAAATCAATTGACCTCCTATCAATTGGCCAAGGCAACTATCACTTGGCAAATACATTTAATAGCAACCCTGCCTAAACATCAGGGTGCTACATCCTCCCCCTGCCTAGAAAAACTACATCTCAGAGTTGCAGAAAAATTATTTGATCTCTCAAGCCTGAGAGCAAATGCACTGGCATAAAAAAACCTGGGATGGGTGGGCAAATAGGAAACAAATAATAATAACAAACAATACACATGGCATACCACATGGAGTAAACATGTATAACATGTACATGAGTGAATTTCAATTCACACAGGGCAGAAAAAAATATTAGACATTATGTACAATTTATCGTGTAGCCTACCACCCAAACATTGCATATGAATAATTTATATATTCATATTTAGCCAACATGTGGAGCTGTAGTCACCTTTTTACATGTTTTCATATCTATCCTTTCATATCCATCCTTGGAGGGGGGCAACAATGCAACTATCAGTCCCTCCGCTCATGCCAGGGTACTGGGTGTAATCCTAAACTCTGGCTTGTCATTTCAGCCTCAAGTCCAGTCATTGTCAAAAGTTTGTAGAATTCACCTCTGTAACATCTCTAAAATTTGCCCCTTTTTAACAAATGAAACCATCAAGCTCCTCATTCACTCACTTGTTATCTCTCACCTTGACTATTGCAACTCCCTTCTCCAGCGGGTCTTCAATACTGCCCTGGCTGGAGTGACCTGTTACTTGTATTTCACCAATAATGCTTTATATTTCATTCAAACTATACCGTGGTTGATCCTCCCTTTAATTGCTTCCTGGTGGCATCTCTTTGCCCCACCCCTTTTCTTTTTTCTACATTAAGTTTTTGCTTTCTGTGAGGTATACCGTCTGATTGCTGAATCGGTGGTTTGTTTTTCACTCAATCACAGCAAATTAATGTGGATTCCGTTACCCTTTTAAATAATTTTTCCCTTCTCATTGGCCTGCCTCTCCATAGGCTATCCGCTCTTCAGTCTATCATGAATGCTGCTGCCAGACTTATACACCTTACCAACCGCTCAGTGTCTGCAAACCCTCTCCTCCAATCCCTACAGTGGCTCCCAATAACCCAGCAAATTAAATTAAAAATACTAACCACAACATAAAAAGACATTCACAACTCTGCCCCGTGCCACATCACCAATCTTGTCTCCAAATATCACCCAAATCGTCCTCTCCGCTCTTCTCAAGACCTCCTACTCTCAAGCTCTCTTGTCTTCTCCTCCCATGCTCATCTCCAGGATTTCTCAAGAACCTCTCCCATCCTCTAGAACTTGCTACCTCAACCTTGCCATCTACCCCCTATTCTTGCTACCTTTAGGCAATCCCTGAAAATTCACCCCTTCAAGAAAGCCTATCATGTCTCCAACTAATCTTTCACCACTTCCATCAGCTCATTCCCCACAGTTACAACCTTTTGTACCACCTGCCCCAACCTACTGGATTGTAAGCTCTTCTGAGAAAGGCTCTCTTAATCGTCTTGTATTTTATTGTATTATAACTGTATTGTCTCTCTTTTTATATTGTAAAGAGCTAAGTAAACTGTTGGCGCTATATAAATGCTGTATAATAATAATAATAATCCTTTGCTACTTTTCTGAAAGAAGCACAATATTTACCATGCTCAGTAGCGCAAGCTGTAATGTATACATGCAACTGAATGAGTCTAAGCAGTGACCCCCTCCTCCTCACAGCCTCTTCCTCCTATACACCTCTGTTGAAAGTTTTGGTCAGAGACAGCATGCCAAAGGTAAGATAAAATCATCTGTGTTGTCTCTTAAGATAACCCATAATGCTGTGGGAATCCTGTGTTATGTATGAAATCTGTAAAACAATAAATGTGAGTATCCCCCCTTCCCCATATATACAAGATATAATGCTTGGTCGATTTAGGGGTCTCCATTAGAGATCATTATTTACCTTACTGCATGGTTCTGTATGGTTTCTCTCCTCCAATTTTGGTACAGACGATCAGTCCCAGAAGCTTCTTTTTTCTCCCGTCATGCTGCTCCCTATTCACCAATATCATTACAGTGCAAGCAAGTGTCCACCTCCGGTCCTGCATCGAGGATATTACATCGAGGGTCAGCCCACTATCCACCAAAGCAAAGAAGTCTGAAGCCCCGGCTGATACGGGAGTGAGGGAAAAAAGGTATTTCTTTCTTACGCCCCTCTTTGACTACAACAGAAATGCATATATATTCTGAATATACAGTTGGGAGAGGTGGGAACACCCACATGACTTTTTTTTTAAGCGAAAAGTTCAACTTTGAATGTTTATTAGTGAAAACAAAGATATAACTGTAGTGCTTACCCCTGAAGGAGCCACAAATATGTGACAATCCTTCTGACAATGCCACACTCTCTTACACACCAAGGCTAAAGAAAGGACACGTGCAGCTGATAATATGTATGGAGATGAGTTTCTGAGAGTTAAATGATGTTTAGATAATGTGCATATTTGCACTTTCCATTGCATTATTAAAAATATTTTTAGTTTTTTCTTTAAGGGTCCTTTCACACGGGGCGGATCAGTTCTGATCCGCCCCGTGGATATCCGTTTGCTCAGCGGGGATCACTCCGTCGATCCCCGCTGAGCAGGGAGATGACAGCTCCGTCTCTGCACACTGCGCAGGGACGGACCTGTCACAGCGCCGCTCTCCCCTATGGGAGATCGGATGACGACGGACCGCAGTGCCCGTCGTCATCCGATCCGATCCACAGACAGATGGAAAAATAGCTTTTTCCTCCGTTACACTTTTTCGGATCGGAGCGGGTCGGATGTCAGCGGACATGTCACCGCTGATATCCGACGCTCCATAGACCTCTATGGAGCACCCGTTCAGGTCCGCCTGAAAAACTGACAGGCGGGCCTGAACGGGACGTCAGTGTGAAAGGACCCTAAGGCTTACATTGGTAGTATAGTGATACCCCGGCAGGACCTGCTTATACTAACTGGGTCTTTACTTCTACAGAGCAGAAGCAGCCAGGCACACAGCAACAGTCCATTCACTCCGGCTCATTGATCAGTCTAGGAGTTCTGTATTTTATTGCTTAGAGGACCTGGGGGGGGGGGGATTTTGGGGTGGTGTGGAATATTTCAAAACGCACACAATTCTACAGAGGACAACTCTCTAAACAGCAGAACAGTTTATTTTCACTCACAGCTGGGAACCATGAGATATTTTGCTGACCAGGTGCATATAGATTTATGGCTGGGGACCTTGAAGTAGCTTGCAGAATTGATATGGCTAGACTGGACTGTAGGCAAGTGCAGTCCATTTTCTCCAGGTGGCACTGGTCTGCAGCAGATGGGAAGAAAGTCCAGAGGAACCCAGGTCCTCTATTGTTTCCTTGGTCATTGGGAGGCAGCTATCTGAGTGGATGCTGGCACCCAATGTGACTTTGGTGGCCATCTTGGGTCAGGCAGAGCCTGAGGAAGAAGGTTTACCTTCAAAACACATTAGTCAGCAGGGATCCCTACATGGTCTGACCTGTGATCTAGAGAGTACAGGTCCCAGGATTGTAAACCCTTGGGGTGGAAGCCATTTATGCATATTTATTTTCATGTGCTTGTGAGTCATTTTTATATTTTTTATACATAATAGATTTACTTGGGACAATGCACAAGGCTTGTGCACTCTCTCTCCCTTTATCTTTATAGTGCAATGAGGACATCCCTGGCCCTAGAGGACAGCAAAGCCAGGAAACATTATCCATTGAGGAGTGGACCAGTATTCATCATTGGACTAGCCACTATACTCATGTTTAGGAGTATTTTTAGTTTTTTTGCTGTGTGCCAAGAGTCTATTTAAGAACCTGACTCCTGGATTTGGCCTGGATTTTTGTGACTGGCAGTGTAGAGGATGTCCGTCTGTCAGGGATAGTGCTTAATGTCAGGGAAAGGATCCAGAGGAGTAAGAAAGCACAGGGATGAATCCTCCTTCCTGGAAGCCTCCCCATGTGGGTACCAACCAGCCAGACCGCATTGCACTCCTCAAGACTGACACTGTTGGCACCTCTGAGAATTCAGTCTACTGCCTCCTCACTGTTACAACTTGTGAGTGTTCCCTGATTGGTTGCCTTCTCTGTGGTCTGTTGTGCATTGCTGGGCTACAATAAATTCTTGTTGATGCACTTGGACTCTGTATGTTTTCTGCCCGCAGTATCCCACTGCACCTACCCACAGGAACAGTCTGTAGCACCCTCTAGTAGTGTGCTAGAGTGGATAGGTAAATATAGGCAGGCCTGGCTGGTTGCTAGGCCTGTTTGTTTTTATTCTGGACTGGGAGTGGCTCAGGGTAGGGATGGGTGACTCACAGGTGGTGTCATCAGGACCTCCTATTTTTCCAGAAGCCTCTAGTGCTTTCTGGAAGGAGAGGTGGGAGGGGAGATGGAGCCACCTGGGGTGTTTGAGGAGCCCTGACTAATCCCCAATATGTATTGGGGGCAGGCCTCCTTAAATACCCAGGGTCAGCCCAGCTGGGGAGGAGTTGTAGGGTGGAAGACCTCGAGTGAGAGAGTGCGGAGGCTGTCAGGGCCTTTGAAGGAGCTCCCAGTTTGGGGGGGTGACCTTGGGCCTGGGTTAGGGTGCAGTCAGGACCACAGTCAGGAACAAATGAGGAGGTCCTGGCCCGGAGGCACAAGAGAGAGCAAGGAAAGGACAGCGAGAGAGAGTACTGCTAAGAGACTCCAGGGAGGAAAACTGGTAGCAGCCAGGAGGGCTGGTGAGTGAGGCACAGTCAGGAGGACTGGGGAGGCACCCCTTAGAGAACTGGGAGTTTTCAGTCTGAGATGGGTGCAGAACCAGAAGAGTGGACTATGGTGGAAGGGGCAGTGGAAAAAGGCAGCTGCAGCCAGGAGGGCTGGCAGAGCCTGAAGAAGGCATACTAAGATCGGTAGCCAAAGTTAGGGCAGCTAGCACAAGGACTTTTTTGTCAGGCCTAACCAACAAATAGTGCTAGCTGTTCCTGGGGAACCAAGTGTTGTGCTGGAGGTGACTAGAAGTAACAGTTTGCAGCAGGTAATGAGCTGGTGGAGTGAGGAGTATGAGCTTCAAGCAAGTGATAAGCAGGAGGAAGCTGAAGGAGTATGTACAGGGAGTGTACATAGTTGTCCCAAAACCAAGTACTGTTTTCATTGAACTATGCTGGGGATGCCATATCTCCTATCCCCATCCAAGTTATACCCCTCAATAAAACAAAAAAAAACAAAGTTCACTGACTGCTTTATGTCCCGGAGTGCCTGAAAGTGAATGCAGGGCTGGGCAGGGTGACAGATAAACCAAAATTCTTAGCAGCCCCTATGGCTGTACCACTACAATTTTATAGGTTTACGGCTGGAAACCATGAAGTAGCTTGCAGAACAAATATGGCTAGACTGGAAGAACCTATAAGTTCACTGCTGGGGACCACAAAGTAGCTTGCAAAACAGATATGGCTAGACTGGAAAAGATTCATGGCTAGGGACCAGTAGCTTGCAGAACAGAATGAAGTTCTACTCACAGACTCCTGAACAGGATCAGTCTATAGGTTCAGCCTCTTCTAAGGAGGTCAGCATGCAGTCCAAGGGATGCCAGGGGCAAGCAGCCCCCTCCTCCCTTCAGCTCCGTCATCCATTCCCTCAGCAGGGAGAAAGACAATCCCCTCAGGGTTCCAAACTATTTATCAGCTTACCCAGCCAGCAACTGGGCACACCTCCCCAGATATCGGCTGGGTCCTGCTCAATATTCAAGCTGATCATTAGCATCCCCCCATCCTAAGCTCCAGAAATGTCTTCTGGAGGCAGGGAGAGCAATCATACTCCAAGCCTACACAGGCCTGAGGAGACATTGGTATAGAAAGAAGAGAAACTATGGAATTGAAGAACATCAGAGGGAAAGAAGGCAGAGGGGACAGCAGAGGAGAAGAAACAACAGGGGAGAGAGCAGGGAAGGAGTTGAGAGAAGATAAGGGGGAGGTGCATAGAGAAAAGAAAATGAAAGGTAAGGAGTGGAGTGTTGGAATGAAGTAGAGTAGAGAAGAAAGGAAAAATTAAGAAGAAAATACTAGTTAAGTTTATGCCACCCCCCCCCCCCAAAAAAAAAGTATAGTACCAGCCGCCACTGGAGCAGAGGTCAGAAGAGAAGAGTGAAGTAGACAAGAATGGAAGAGTGAAAGAAGAGGAAAAGTAAGAGGATAGAGGAGAGCAGAGTCCAGGAGAGAAGGACAAAACAGGATATAAGAGGGAAAATTTTGGACAACAGAGAGGACATATGTGAGAAAAGGACAGAAGAGAGGAAGTAGATGATAAAAGAACAGAGGGCAGAGGACAAAAGACAGGATATATTTAGATATGAGAGAACAGAAAAGAAGAGACAAGAGAATGGAAGACATGAGAGAAGAGGGCAGATGAGAGTAGAGAGTAGGACAGAAGAGATAATATAGATGAGAAAAGAACATAAGAGATAAGATAGGAGAGAAGAGGACAGTAGAAAAAATATAGGAGAGTAGAGAACAGAAGAGAAGAGGACAAAAGAAAGGAGAGAAGAGGAAAGAAGAGGTAAGATAGGAGAGAAGAGAACAAAGGAAAAGAGGACAGAAGTAAGGAGATAGGAAAAAGGACAGACAATAGAAGGCAGAGGATAAAAGAAAGAAGAGTAGAACAGAAGACAGGAGAACAGATAAGAGAAGAGCACAGAAAAGGAGAAAGCAGAGGAGGGAGAGAGAAGGACAGCATTTCTGGTTAGCACTGGTGACTTGTCCATTGTTTGTTCTAATGCAGCTAAAAATGCGAGCTATCATTTCTAGAAGCTGCTGAGATCAACAGGGTATTTAACTACTGTGTGGTACACTAAAATTACCATAACAGTGCCCCTTTCCTGGTTTTAATCATCATCCGTTATTATATGGATGGAGTCATTTGTATCTGAGAGAAAACGAGTGACATTCAACTTTTCACAAGGAGGGGACAACAGAAAGACAAATGGGTTTGTTGTGGTATCAGAGCAGGGAGATTCTCTCCCATTACGGCAGCCAGGAGACAGATGAAAATAGGTTGAAATTCCCATCTTTACTCTCTGATCGTTATCTCAGCCTACAGTGTCATTATTTCTGCACGCTGAGCTTTTGTGGGACTACGGAGGCTTCATTAACATGCCCTCCTTGTCCCTCTTTAATTTCTTTCTATAAACACAACAATAAACCTAAATACATTTATAACCAGCTGATCCGTTATGTATTATCTAGTCTACCCATGTTACTCATTTCATCAGTGCTCTAATGTGGGAAGGCATTGCTTAGACCCAGACTTTAAAGTGGTTGTAAACCCTTACAACACACTTTGACCTACAGGTAAGCCTAGATTAAGGCTTACCTGTAGGTCCAAGAAATATCTCCTAAACCTACACGGTTTAGGAGATATTTGCCGAAAGACAGGCACCGCTGTCCACGGTGCATGCGCCGTAGACAGCGGGGCGCAGGCGCACTGAGCGCGGCATCGTCAACCACAAAGATGCCGCGCGTGTCGGCACCCGTGCGCATGTGCGGGAGTGACGTCATCGCGGCTTCGCCGAATGACAGCGGCGGAGCATGGAGACCCCATGAGAAGACGGATGCGCCGGACTACAGGGGACAGCGATGACATCGCTGGTTCCTGTGTCAGGTAAGTGACACATAATGGACTACTATGCGATGCATAGTAATCCATTATGCTTTGCCTTTGCAGGGAATGAAAGAGGAAGTAAACTCATCAGGGTTTACTTCCTCTTTAAAGATTTC
The DNA here is from genome assembly GCF_037356315.1 of Lithobates pipiens. NCBI lineage: Eukaryota > Metazoa > Chordata > Amphibia > Anura > Ranidae > Lithobates > Lithobates pipiens. The sequence continues at coordinate 83,044,378 of NW_027507758.1, read as the reverse complement.
TTCACATAACATTTCTACCAAGAATTGCCCCTGTTTAGCCACATCAATACCTGGGCACTTTCACCCCCTTCCTTCTCAGACCAATTTTCAGCTTTCAGCGCTCTCGCACTTTCAGTGATAATTGCGCGGTCATGCTACGCTGTACTCAAGTAAAAATTTTATCATTTTGGTCGCACAAATAGAGCTTTCTTTTGGTGGTATTTATTCACGTCTCCGTTTTTTATTTTTTGCAGTATAAGTGAAAAAAGACCAGAAATTAGGAAAAAAAACAATATTTTCTTCTTTCTATTTTAAAATAAATCCAATAAAATCGAATTTTGGCATAAATTTAAGCCAAAATGTATTCTGCTACATGTTTTTTGTAAAAAAATTCCATTAAGTGTATAATATTTGCTTTGTGTGATCACGGAGAGATGTACGCAAATGATCGTGTACAGATGTGCGCAGGTGATTTTAGTGGGACATATGTAGGGGACAGGTGTTTTTATTAATTGGGGACATGTGTGTGGGGGACATTGTGTGACGACATGTGTGTGTTTACACTAGGTTGGTGATCATCGAGTAATAAGCTGTAAAAAACAGATCATAGTTACTGATCACCAGCCAGCTGAAGCGATCCCGTCCTCTCCTCACCAACAACTTCTGTGTCAGGAGAGGAGAGCCGATTGTCTAGCAACTGGCTCTGTGTTTACATCACATGATGGCTGTGTTTGGACAAGGCCGTCATGTGATCAGGAGGGCCAATCACAGAGCCCTCCTGCCGATCGGAGATGCACCTTGTCCGGGTGACACGAGCGCATCGGGATGGCGCCTTCTAAGGGACATTCCTGAACGTCCACTCAGAAGGACAGAGTGCTCACCCGGCAATTTATGTACATTGGCCAGGTGGGAAGTAGTTAAAGTGAAACTCAGCACTCCCCTCCATACTGCATTTCATTGCAGATTCTTGGGAGAAAAGCAAGGTGCACCAAAAACTAAGTGCAGCAGAAGATGCAATGGATTGTACATTTAATTAAAATCAGCCAAATGGCTACTCACGCTTACAGGCCCTTGAAAAAAGTATTCATACCCCTTGAAATTTTCCACATTTTGTCATGTTACAACCAAAAATGTAAATGTATTTTATTGGGATTTTATGTGATAGACCAACACAAGGTGGAAGGAAAATTATAAATGGTTTTAAATTTGTTTACAAATAATGATCTGAAAAGTGTGGCATGCATTTATATTCAGCCCCCTTTACTCTGATAACCCTAAGGGCCGGTTCACACTGCGGCGCGAGGCGAGGCGACACGGCTCGCCTCGCCTCGCTCCCGCAAGTTGTCCCCATTGAGTACAATGGAACCGTTCTGAGAGGAGCGACTCGAGTCGCTCCGACTCAGAAAAAAGGTTCCTGTACTACTTCGGGGCGACTTCGGGGGCGACTTGCATTGACTTCTATGCAGAAGTCCTCTGCAAGTCGCCGCTGACCCCCCCTGCAAGTCGCGGCGAGGAAGTCGGAGACGCCTCGCCGCGGCTCGCAGTGTGAACCGGCCCTTACAAAAGCCAGTGGAACCAATTGCCTTCAGAAGTCATCTATTTAGTAAATAGAGTTCATCTGTGTGTAATTTAATCTCAGTATAAATACAGCTGTTCCGTGAAACCCTCAGAGGTTTGCTAGAGAACATTAGTGAACAAACTGCATTATGAAGGCCAAGGAACACATCAGGCAGGTCAGAGATAAAGTTGTGGAGAAGCTTAAAGCAGGGTTAGGTTATAAAAAAATTGGCCAAGCTTTGAACATCTCATGGAGCATTGTTCAATCCATCATCCAAAAATGTAAAGAGCATGGCACAACTGCAAACCTACCAAGACATGGCTGTCCACCTAAACTGACAGGCTGGACAAGGAGAGCATTCATCAGAGAAGCAGCCAAGAGACTCATGGTAACTCTGGAGGAGCTGCAGAGATCCACAGCCCAGGAGGGAGAATCTGTCCACAGGACAACTATTAGTTATCCAATCCACAAATCTGGCCTTAATGGAAGAGTGAAAAGAATAAAGCTATTGTTGAAATAAAACCATAAGAAGTCCTGTTTGCAGTTTGCGAGTAACCATGTGGGGGACATAGAAAACATGTGGAAAAGGGTGCTCTGGTCAGATGAGACCAAAATTAAACTTTTTGGCCTAAAAGAAAAACACTATATGTGGCAGAAAACTAACAATGTACATCACCCTGAATACACCATCACCACTGTGAAACATGGTGGTGGCAGCATCATGTTGTGTGGATGCTTTTCCTCAGCAGGGACAGGGAAGAGTTGATGGGAAGATGGATGGAGCCAAATACAGGGCAGACGGAGAAGAAAACCTGTTAGAGTCTGCAAAAGACTTGAGAGTCGGGTGGAGGTTCATTTTCCAGCAGGACAACGACCCTAAACATACAGCAAGAGCTACAATGGAATGATTTAGATCAAAGCATATTCATGTGTTAGAATAGCCCAAAGTCCAGACCTAAATCCTTGCCATATGTGGCAAGACTTGAAAATTGTTGTTCACAGACATTCTCCGTCCAATCTGACAGAGCTTGAGCTATTTTGAAAAGAGGAAAGGGCAAAAATGTCACTCTCTAGATGTAAAAATTTGGTAGAGACATACCAAAAAAGACTTGCAGCTGTATTTGCAGCAAAATGTGGTTCTACAAAGTATTTACTCAGGGGGGCTGAAAACAAATGCACGCCACACTTTTCACATATTTATTTGTAAAAAAATTTGAGAAAACCATTTATCATTTTTCTTCCTCTTCACAATTATATGCCACTTTGTGTTGGTTTATCATATAAAGGTGTCTGTTTATGAAACTGTGATCCGCAGTGATCCCAAGGATAACCGCTGATCACAGTCCATTAACGGTTTATGAAACAGAGATGATTGGAGGAAAGCGTGTCCTCCACCAATCATCTCCACACACTGAGAATCTGTGATTGACTGACACAGAAACGGGCAGTTTATGGAGCTGCGATGTCAGCCCTTTATTGGCGATCTGTGTCAGAATTCACACTCCCCAACTCAGAGGTGGAGAATTGGGGAGTGATGAGAGAATCCCAGGGGAAGCAGGAAGATTTTTTACTTCCTCCTTCCTCATTCAGACACCCCAAGACAGTAACCATGTACCTCTGCCATGTCTATGTATATATATATATATATATATATATATATATATATATATATATTGTGACAGAGAGAGGCTCTGTCACTGTGAGTATTTAGGAAAAGGGGGCCCAGGAGTCTCATTGGGGGTTACTGCGAGCTTCAGAACTAGCATTTTCCTCGATTCTGTGGTTTTAAATCAGAACGTTCGATCCTGGGTCCAGGTCTTGCTAGATCCTTGAAGCCTGGCTCACTACACAGGTGTGCAGGGTCATTATATAATCAGGTCTAGGCATTGCTCAGAGCTCTTATTTTGGAGACAGCTTCAAGTTTGGTGACCGCTCCCAGTGTGGGATACAGAAGGTCTCTCCTGGGGTCAGGGGGGCCCCCCAGCCAGAAGCCATGAGACAGAAGGTTCACTGAGGGGTCAGAGGGCCCTGCCACAAGCCAGGAGACAGCAGGTCTCGGTTCCAGGAGTTAAACCAGCTCCTATCAGGGGTGTCAAGAGAACCCCAATCCCTAGGCCAGAGCCTGGAGGCTAGAGAGCCAAGTGTTCGAAGGACTGGTAAGAGGAGCAGCAGTGCTGCCAACACATAAGCCAGGTGGTTTAGTATTTTTGTTAATTCATTTTATGTAGAAGAAACCCCTGTGTGGGCAACTGATGTATAAGTGAACTTTTCCTTTATTCAATAAAAGTTGATTTCCACGCCCTAAAACTACAGTTTGGACTGGCGCAGCTCATTTTAATCGCACCTGCTGCTTGAGGTTAATCACCCCTCATCTCACAATAAATATATCTAATTTTTCCTTTTTTTTTTGCTTTAGAATAAAAAGATCAAGATTCTCACGATGTAAAATCTTTCACATTATACAAAAAAATGGGATAACTTTACTGGTTTGGTTTTATTTTATTTTTTTATTCATTAAAGTAATTTTTTCCCAAAAAATTGCATTTGAAAGACCGCTGCGCAAATACAGTGTGACATAAAATATTGCAACAATCACCATTGTATTCTTTAGGGTCTCTACTAAAAATAAGTGTGTGTGTGTGTGTGTGTGTGTGTGTGTGTGTGTGTGTGTGTGTGTGTGTGTGTGTGTGTGTGTGTGTGTGTGTGTGTGTGTGTGTGTGTGTGTGTGTGTGTGTGTGTTTGGGGGTGGGGGTTCTAAGTAATTTTCTAGAAAAAAAAATGATTTTAACTTGAAAACAACAATTGTCATAAAAAGGTTAAGTGGTTAAACTTCCCTCACTTACACAGGAAGTCTGTTTCATGACAAATTGTTACAATGTTTAGACTTCTGCTAAAGAATGTTGTGATTCTTAGCAGACTGCCCAGTTTTTCTCTTCCTTTAATTTGAGGCTGTGGCTTCAGATCAGCAGAGAGAATTTTTTGCATAGCAAGAATCGTGAAACACTTTTATCAAAATCACAACGGGAAAAAAAAATCACGATAACGATTCTTGACGATTAATTGTACAGCACTAGTTGAAGCACAGATGTTGCAAAATTATTGCACAGACCAGGTAAGTACGACATGTTTGTTGCTAAAAAATGCACTGTCACTGTTTAAATGACACTGGCAGGGAAAGGGTTAACATCAGGGGCAATCAAAGGGTTCAGTGTGCTCCTAGGGAGTGTTTTCTAACTGTGGGGGGGATGCTGTGACTGGAGGAAACAGAGATCCGGGTTTCTGCTTAGCAGAAACACAAGATCTCCATTTTCCTCCCTCACAGAACGACGATTTGTCTTGTTACATTGGTAGACTGCCCCAGAGCCAACAACAGTGATCATGTACAGGTACGGGATTTTCCTCTCAAGGGCCACTCTGCCACAGTAAATTTACGTGGAGCGGTTCTTAAGTGGTTAAAGTGGAGGGCCACCCTGAAAACCAAAAAATGTTAAAAATGACAAAAAAATCTAAAAAAAATAAAATGAGAAAAAATTTTTTTTTTTACTTACCAGAAATGCCTGTTGCTAGGCACTTTATCCTAATCTTCCTCTTCCTCCTCCGCGGAGATCTTCTGTCTTCTGTCTTCGTCGCGGCGTCTTCTGGGTAATGGGTCGCGCTGTGTTCTGGGAACTGTGTGTTCCAGAACACAGCGCGTCCCATTCAGAAAGCGCTGCGGGACTCGCGCATGCGCAGTAGTTCCGGGACTCGCGCATGCGCAGTAGGAAACGGGCAGTGAAGCCGTAAGGCTCCGCTGCCTGTTTCCCTTACAGGGAATGGCGGCGCCGGGACCCGAGAGCCGAGGGACGGCTCGGCCTCGGGCAGCCGACATCGCGGGCGCCCTGGACAGGTAAGTGATTTTATTAAGTCAGCAGCTGCAGTGTTTGCAGCTGCTGACTTTTTTTTTTTTTTTTTTTTAACCTGGCCCTCCTCTTTAAAGTAGAACTATAAGCAAAATTTCCATGTTGGACAGAGTAAGGGAAGGGTTATAACCCCAGGCAGATTTTTTTTTTATTATTATTATTATTTTATTTTTTTGCCATCTTTGTACTATTGCAGAGATTTCTCTTCACTTCCTGTCCCATAGCCAAGCAGGAAGTAACGTGAAATCTCTGCAAAGGGAATTCTTTGGGGTCCCCCAGGTCACCTGAACTAGTGTCCTTATTGGATGATTTCCCCTCTATTACTCTCCTGGGGACAACCCAAAATTTGGGGTTTTCTTTTACTTTCACTTTCCATTATGATGGTAAACAGGACAAATGGAGAGGGCGACTCTCCCTGATAGGGATACAAACTGACCAAAAAAAATAAAAAATTTTTGCCTATAGTTATACTTTAACTGACCCCATCTGTACAGCAAAAGTGACAGTTAGAGGGTTGGGAAGAATGGCAAGCCAAAATTAGAGGGCTTTGGGGGGGGGGGGGGACATTTTTAACATTGACAAGTGTGCTTATTTTTGTATGTAAAACCTTTATCCCAAAAGGAACGCTGTAACTGCTTAAGAGGTGTTGCACCAGGTAAAAATAAAGGAAAAGGACTAAAAATAGAAAACGAATGCAGCCATCACATATAGGTATTGGTTAGCTGCAATATATTAAATTTTTGTTTTTGAGGTTAATACTACTTTAAAATCAACATGGACATCCAGGGATTAGTAGCAGCAAAGAAGCACATCTCAGGAACACAACGTGCGAAAATCCATCCAACAACTAGTGTGGCATCCTCTCAATGTGAGTTCCAATGCTAGTTCACAATTTGCTTCAAGATGCTCACTTGCTACATACTGTAAATCCATTTTTTTTTTTGTTCATTTGTGGCGTGCTGGTTCCATGATACACATCCCAGTGACTTCTTTTAATTTACAGAGGATTGTGCTGTTAAAGTGTTACTAAACCCAGGACCCTGCATTCACTATAGCGGATCTCTTACAATACACAGAACATGGAAATGCAAGTATTTTAGTTAATATAAATATTATTAATTATTTATATTTATAAATTATTTATAATTATTAATATTGCAGGAGTCCCGTCGTGTTTTTTTTTTAAGTCAGCAGCTACAAGTACTGCAGCTGCTGACTTTTAAAATATGGACACTCACCTGTCCAGCGCGCCCGTGATGTCGGCACCCGAAGTTGAGCTATCGCTCGGCTCTCGGGTGGTGCCACCTCCATCTTCGGTATGGGAATCAGGCAGTGAAGCCTTGCAGCTTCACTTCCTGGTTCCCTACTGCGCATTCCCAGTTCCCTACTGTCGCGCTGCGCAATAAGGACTGTCCCTGCTGTCTGTGAGATCCGTGTGTTTCCCCCTGGGGGACAGGAAGTGGCGTAAATACCCGCAGATTCTGCGGATATCTATGCCCGGAAGTGGGTGCAGATACCTCTATTATACAGGGTTCCGATGAGTGGAAGTTCCACTTTAGGGTGGAACTCTGCTTTAAGACAGAACATTTGATTGTAAACCCTTTACAACCATATAAACTACAGGCAAGCCTATAATTAGGCTTGCCTGTAGCTGCACTGGATAGCTCCAAAACCTGCACGGTTTAGAAGATATTCCTGTATTTGCATGTGCCAATGTCATGCGGCACATGCACACTTAAGCCAACTGAAGCAAAGGCTGTACGTGCCGTTGCTTCAGTTGTACTGTGCCGTTCGTGGAGGCTCCCACGTGCACGCATGGGAGTGACGTCATTGTGGCTCCAGCCAATCACAGCGCCGGAGCCATGATACCCAGAAGCAAGCCCCGGGCGACATGTCGGCGGCCTGAGGGGGAGACAAGGATAGCTGCGGGTGATTAATTCTCGGGTAAGTAATTCATTATGCCTTTATCTTGCAGGGTGTGTTTTTATATTATAATTTTATTTTTTATTTATTTTTTGGGAGGAGGGTTTACTTCTTCTTTAAGGTGCTTGCAATGGTCATCTTTTATTCACACAGTAAACATTTTCCCCCAAAAAGTAAACAAACTGTTCTCATAACTGCCTAAAAAGTGTCAGCTTTAGCTGGGCTTTAGTTTGGGAGTCACTTATGTAAATCCATTTAAATCTGCTAGTGCATCTACAGTGCTGCTTGTATATGGTGGCTAGGCTGTTCATCCATTGATACAGTGGAGGAGTGAGTGTAGCCACCCTAAGACAGGAAGTATGTTACTGGCAAGTTGACCAGGTGAAAAAAAAGTGAAAAAAATCCTAAAAAAGAAAATGACACCATATCAAAGCACTGGAAAGTTGCAATATATTTAACCTCTTCCCGTCCATGCTATAGCCAAATGACGGCTACAGCACGGACCTACTTTGCCAGAAGGGAGTCAATAGACATCCTCCTGTGCTCCAGTGGCCTGCGTGCTCTATGATCAGCGAGTCTATGAGGCTCGGCTGATCGCAGTAAGGGGTCGATCCCAACCCCTTATCATGTGATCCGCTGTCAGCCAATGACAACTGATCATGTGATGTAAACAGAGCCGGTAATTGGCTAAAAAAAGCCGATCAGCGGCTGTGAGAGGGACTTCAGTCCCGGTCGTGGAGAGGCTCTGTGCTCACCTGTCATCTGTGCCACCTACCAGTGCACAATCAGTGCCCACCAGTGCCACCAATCAGTGCCACCTTTCAGTGCCACCCATCAGGATCCATCAGTGCCGTCTTATCATTGCCTATCAATGTTGCCTTATCTGTGCCTATCAGTGCAGCCTCATCAGCGAATATCAATGAAGGAGAAAAATGACCTGTTTGGAAAATCTTATAACAAACTATGAAACGTTTTATATATATATATATATATATATATATATATATATATATATATATATATATATACATATATATATATATATATATATATATATATATATATATTTTTTTTTTTTTTTTTTTTTTTGTGTCTTTTTTTGTTTGTTTAGCAAAAAATTAAAACCCAAGAGGTGATTAAATACCACCAAAAGAAAGCTCCATTTGTGTGAAAAAATGATAAAAATTTAATTTGAGTACAGTGTAGCATTACCACACAATTGTCATTCAAAGTGTGACAGTGTTGAAAGCTAAAAATTTGTCTGGGCAGGTGGGGGGTGCCCACTGCCCAGTAAGCAAGTGGTTAATGTCTGTTCTTGAGTTTAGATACACTTTAATCACAGCTAATGTGTTTTCCTGTTACAGTGCTAATGGATTTTCTTGTAATACAATTGTGTCTTATTATGTGTAATGATTCTTCAACACATTAAACCCATTCATCAAATATAACTTCATGTCCTGGACGTGAAATTATTTTCTTAGAGGCAAACTTACATTGTGGTTTGGGATCAGTATATTTCCATCCTCTATATTCATCTAACCCTACCTAGCTGAAAGTAATAACTTAGCTGTCTTTGGAAAGTCATTTATGCTGTCTGTTTTAATGTACAGTTTAAATTCGTAATTGTTGTAACTGAACAGCCAGGGGGCTATCTATTTTCATAAGATTATTCACTGTACTTAAGATTTCAAAACTTTTGTTTGATAACTTATCAAAGTTATCAAACAAACCTTCGTTATGGGTTAACCACTTCAATACGGGGCATTTTCACCCCCTTCCTGCTCAGGCCAATTTTCAGCTTTCAGCGCTGTCACACTTTGAATGACAATTGCACAGTCATGCAACGTTGTACCCGACAAATAGAGCTTTCTTTTGGTGGTATTTGATCACCTCTGCATTTTTATTTAATTTTTTGTTCTATGAACAAATAAAGAGTGGCAATTTTGAAAAAAAAAACACAATTTTATTACTTTGCGCTCTCTCAACAATGCTGGGAAGCCGAAGACATCATGACGCCTACCCGGAGGAAGGAGTGGTTCCTGCCACTGTCATTTTACAATATGGCGGTAGGGAACTGGTTAAAGCAGCCCTCAAAATTTACCTCTGCCGGGTTAGCCCCCCCATATCAACATTTGAAAAAATCTTATGCAGTTTGTTAGATCTTTGTTAGATCAGGTTAGATCACATATAATTAGTGATTAATGAAGGGGGCTGGCCCTCCCTTAGCAAATTTTCTGGACAAAAATCATTCAGGCTAATAGATATTCGTTAGCTTGGGTAAGATCAAGTAATTTTAACGTTAGATCTCACAACATTTCAGAGATATTCCACATCAAAATAGAGATATTAGGTGGTACATAAGGACGGGTTGGCCCCCTCTTATAAAATTTTCTGGACAAAAATAATTCAGGCTAATAGATATTCATTAGATCCGGTAAGATAAAGTGGTTTTAAAGTTAGATCTCACATAATTTTCCGATATACCACATCAAAATAGAGATATTAGGTAGTACATAAGGACTAATATAGAGATATTAGAGATATTAGGTAGTACATAATAGATATTCATTAGATCCGGTAAGATAAAGTGGTTTTAACGTTAGATCTCACATAATATCTCACGTAATTTTCCGATATACCACATCAAAATAGAGATATTAGGTAGGACATAAGGGTTGGTTCTGACCAAAAATCATTCAGGCTAATATTCATTAGCTCCGGTAAGATCAAGTGGTTTTAACGTTAGATCCCACATCATTTCAGATATATTCCACATAAAAATAGACATATTAGGAGGTACAGAAGGTACATGCATCTTCAACCGTCTCTGGATGGTCTCTGGAACCATCTTTGGATGGTTCTTCAGCAGGTGCCTGTAGTCTCTCCTCACACCTCTGTTCACCTCCTTGCCTCATGGTGATCTCTCCTCAGACCAATAAGCTTAAGTCTTTAGCTAGTCCCCCCCTTCTTGCAAAGCAGGCTGGGCTTGGTAGTTCCACCCCCTGTAGAAATTAATGGGGCTGTATTATGATGAGACTTCAAGACCCGTGGTCCTCATCTGCTGCTTGATTGGCTCCCTCTCCCTGCCAATAGGGACACAGGAAGAAAACAGGGACTGACAGGAGATTGCTGACATTGTATCACTGGAGTAGATTCTATGGCAGGCGAGTGTACCTTATTGTACAAGTACACATGTGCACACTGGCACATTATGGTATGTGCCCACATACCACAAGGTGGACTTCTGCTTTAAGATACTGTGAAATTTAGTGAAGTAATGAAAATTGTTGTGGGAGGACTAGGAACATTTGTTCTTGAAATATCACCAAGTTACCCTTTCATGATAGCAAACGTTTTCTGTAGGCTAAATAAAAGTGTATCATGGTACAATAGGGATTGGTGGATATGGTGAAGCTTTTTCTTGAAGGAAATTGTCTATTGGGACACTACCTTCATACACGACAATGGTCACAGATTCCAGGATTTGAAAACAAAATTGTTGCATCCCATGGGTCCTGGTGCAGCATGCTAAAAGATTGGATCCAGTAACCAGCACTCTCCGCAAAACACACACAACATACATGAAGGTGAAAAATCTGTGTGCAGAAGCCCCCCCCCCCAGCCCCCTAATACTTATCTGAGCCCCCTCTTGATCCAGCGATGTCCACAAGAGCCTTGCTTCTCCAGGGACTCACACTCCTGATTGGCTTTTAGCAGCAGTGGGAGCCATTGGCTCCCGTTGCTGTCAATCACAGCCAGTGAGGGGTAGGGTCAAGCCGCAGCTCCGTGTGTGAATGTACTCACAAAGCCGCGCGTTGGACAAGCTGTTTGATGTGGGGGCACCTGGCAGGAGGGAGGAGCCAGGAGTGCTGGCAGGGGACCCAAGAAGAGGAGGTCCTGGGCTGCTCTGTGCAAAACCATTGTGCAGTGTGCAGAGCAGGAAAGTATGACATGTTTGTTATTGGAAAAAAATACTTTAATATCACTTTAACTCCAGAATAAGCAACCATTCCCTTAATATAATAGGCAGTCTTGTTCTAGGCTGACAAGACCCAAGCCTAGGGCGGGACTTTGTGGGGGGGGGGGGGCGCTAGCACAAGTCCTCTCCACTCCCAAAGCACCCCCAGCATATATCCTCTTATCCACCTCTCCCCCAAATCAAAAGATGCTGCGTCTTTCTCAGTCCTCCTCCTACAGCATCCCTTTGTCCTCATTCCTCGAAGATGACAGGGCGTGGGGTGGGTCATACTTAAATGTAGGGGGTGAACAAGCTTAGTCAGGCCTAGGGCAGCACAAAAACTAAATACACCACTGATAACAGACATATGTAGTCTTACTTGAATCTTGGTGTGCTTGGTATGTTTCTTCCAGATCTGAATAGTAATCCAGTGCGTGAAACTTTGCCTTTTTACAGAAGCTTCCTGTGAGAAAGACCAGTTACTGCTGCTCCGTCGCTTGTGCAGGGTGACTGGTCTTGTCTCCACCCCCTCCTGTAGTTTTCTGTAGGCAGCCTGTATTGGGTGGGCCTGCTAAGCCCCACCAACAGCAGCAGCTGGTGCTGTCTGAATACAATGTCCTTGATTGTGAAAATCAGAGAAACACACACATTCCAAACATAAAGCAGATGCTACAGCTAACATGTTTCAGAGGGGCGCACAAATTCTTTTTAATCTAGACTTAAAATCAACAGTATCTGTAGGTTGGTGGGTAAAACCCTGTGTTGCGAGCACTTGCTACTTTTTTAGCAGCTGATAAGAATCCATTGGGATACTACCAGTACTTTTTTGTCAAATACATCAATTGGAACCCAAGAGGTTCCAGCACAAAAAAAAACAGTCTAGGGCCAGCTTGTAGTGGGAACTGAAACCATGATCTAAATTATTTAGCCACTGTAACACAGACGTATGGCTTACCGTATGTTCAAATATTTGTCGGTAAATTACCCTTTTCTTATTTTACATATTAAATGGAGATTCCTCAGACTAAAGACCCATCCACATCTATGTACATGCAAAATCAAAGGTTTGTTACACTGCAGGTAAATGCTCTTACTATCTATTCATGTCAGATGTGTTAAACTGACTGATGAGATTTGTAGCCAAACTGGTTCTAAGAATGTACCCCTATATTTAAAGAGGGATTCCACCAAAAAAATAAAATATTAAAAGCCAGCAGCTATAAATACTACAGCTGCTGACTTTTAATAAATGGACACTCGCCTGTCCCGGGTTCCAGCGATGCCGAGGCCGATCGATCGCTCGGCCCTCGGCTGCTGCCGCCACCATTCTAGGTGAGGGAATCAGGAAGTGAAGCGAATCGGCTTCACTTCACGGTTCCCTACTGCGCATGCACGAGTCGCGCAGCCCAATAGGAATTCTCCGCGCTGTCTCTGAGACCCGTGTGTGTCCCAGCAGACAGCGCGGCAGGACAGGAAATGGCGTAGACTCCCACGGGAGTCTATGCCCGGAAGTGGGTGTAAATACCTGTCTTTGACAGGTATCTCCACCCCCTCCCCCCCTGAAAGGTGCCAATTGTGACACTGGAGGGGGGGAGGGATCCGATCAGCGGAGGTTCCACTTTAGGGTGGAACCCTGCTTTAAAGCGTAACTATATTAAAAAATCAAATTTTCAATGTAACAATAGAACACAGGATGGGGGTAAACGGCTCAATCTCTGTGTTTGCGGATGATACTAAGCTAAGCAGGGTAATAATTTCTCCGCAGGATGTGGAAACCTTGCAAAAAGATCTGAACAAATGAATGGGTTGGCCAACTACATGGCAAATGAGGTCTAACCGCTAGCCGAACAGCCGCCTCAGTTATACTGCAGCAGGTTGGCATGGTTGCGCAAATCACCGTCGCTCCTTTAAGACGTCATAGCAGGTGCGCGCGACACGTGTCCCTGGAGCCGATACGAGCTCCTGGAGGGCGTGATGTCTGCCGAGCACCCGCGATCGCTCGTGACAGAACGAGAATGGGGATGTGTGTGTGTGTAAGCACACACACACATCCCAGTTCTTTCAGGGGAGAGGAGACAGATTGTATGTTCATACCAAGTATGATCAGTTTCCTCCCCCAGTCAGTCCCATCTCCCCTACAGTTAGAACACACCTAGGGCCCACAGTTAACCCCTTGAGCGCCCCCTAGTGTTAACCCCTTCCCTGCCAGTGACATTTATACCATAATCAGTGCCTATTTTTAACTCTGATCGCTGTATAAATGGTCCCAAAGTAGTGTCAAAAGTGTCAAATCTGTACGCTGCAATGTCAGTCCTGATAAAAATCGCAGATTGCCGCCATTACTATTAAAACAAAGATAAAAATTACATAAATCTATCCCCTATTTTGTAGATGCTATAACTTTTGCGCAAACCAATCAATATCTGTTTATTGCGATTTTTATTTATTTAATTTTTTTTACCAAAAATATGTAGAATATATATTGGTCTAAGCTGATGAAGAAATTATGTTTGTTTTTTTTGGGGATATTTATTGTAGCAAAAATTACAAAATATCGTGTTTTTTTTTTTTTATTTTTTTTTTTAATTGTTGCTCTTTTCTTGCTTATAGCGCAAAAAATAAACCACAGAGATGATCAAACACCACCAAAAGAAAGCTCTATTTGTGGGGAAAAAAGGACGTCAATTTGGTTTGGGAGCCACGCTGCACGACCGTGCAATTGTCAGTTAAAGCGACGCAGTGCAAAAAGTGCTCTGGTCTTTGGCCAGCCAACTGGCCCGGGGCTTAAGTGGTTAAAGTACAGTTCAACCCAGAAGGGACAGGAGGACCCTGCTCACAGAGCTTACATTCTAAAGGGAGGGGGTGGTGGTACAAAAGGGAATGATTTAAAGGGGGTGGTTTAACAGGACAGGCTCCACTCAGAAAAGGCCTCACCATGGTCAACCGAAGAAGTTGAGTGCACGTGCTCAGCGTCATATCCAGAGGTTGTCTTTGGAAAATAGACATATGAGTGCTGCCAGCATTGATGCAGAGGTTGAAGGGGTGGGAGGTCAGCCTGTCAGTTCTCAGACCATACGCCGTACGCTGCATCAAATTGGTCTGCATGAAACCTGAGGGTAATGGTGATGGACTGGCCAAGAATGTCTCCAGCCTCAAACAGAAGGTGGAGGAGCGCATGGTCTCTAACATCCACCAGCTCCGTGATGTCATCATGGAGGAGTGGAAGAGGACTCCAGGGGCAACCTGTGAAGCTCTGGTGAACTTCATGCCCAAGAGGGTTAAGGCAGTGCTGGAAAAAATGGTGACCACACAAAATATTGACACTTTGTGCCCAATTTGGACATTTTCACTTAGGGTGTACTCACTTTTGTTGCCAACGGTTTAGACAATAATGGCTGTGTGTTGAGTTATTTTGAGGGGACACCAAATTGACACTGTTATACAAGCTGTACACTCTCTAATTTACATTGTAGCAAAATGCCATTTCTTCAGTGTTGTGACATGAAAACATATAATAAAATATTTACAAAAATGTGAGGGGTGTACTCACGTTTTGTAAGATACTGTACATATAGCCCCCTAGAGCCAATTAACCTACCAGCATGTCTTCGGAGTGTGTCTAGTGTGACCGCCTGGCACCCTGCCTAGGTGCCTCCACCAAGATACAGCTTCCTCCATTCTAGAGCCAGGAACCAGGTAATATAGCTGATAATTTTACCCAAGAACTAGACGACAATAGCTTAGGTGCAAACTGGAACTAACTTTATTTTAAATTCATCCAGAATTAAAGAGGAAGTAAACCCTGATGAGTTTACTTCCTCTTTCATTCCCTGCAAAGGCAAAGCATAATGGACTACTATGGATCGCATAGTAGCCCATTATGTGTCACTTACCTGACACAGGAGCCAGCAAAGTCGCCGCTGTCCCCTGTAGTCCGCCGCATCCATCTTGTTGGTGGGGTCTCGCAGCCCCGCCGCTGTCATTTGGCGAAGCCGCGATGACGTCACTCCCGCGCATGCGCATGGGAGCCAACACGCGCGGCAGCTCCATCGCTGAGAATGCCGCGCTTAGTGCGCATGCGCGCCGCTGTCTACGGTGCATGCGCCGTAGACAGCGGTGCCTGTTTTCGGGCAAATATCTCCTAAACCATATAGGTTTAGGAGATATTGCTTGGACCTACAGGTAAGCCTTAATCTAGGCTTACCTGTAGGTCAAAGTGGTTTGTAAGGGTTTACAACCACTTTAATACCACACATAATCAGATAAGAGCTTGTTCACATTATCATAAACAATGCAAACTTTAAACAGTAATATCATCAGTACATCTAACAGTACATCTAATGAACAGTTAAGATAAACAGTAAGCTAATCAACAGCTAGCAACTAACATCTAACAGTGATCCAATCAAACAGTAATCTAATTAACAGCTAACAGTGATCTAATTAACAGTAAGCTAATCAACAGCCAAGCACCCAGACAATGCTTTGATTAATCAGGGAGTCCACAACAGAAAGTCTGGCAACAAGCCCACCCCTGAATACACACAGTACATTACACATGCTGTCTTTCAGGTACTTGTATAATCTGCAGAAATAAAAAACTGCGCCAACCCTATAGTAAAAAATGTCAAAAAGTAATATCAAAATGAATAGACATTGACCTTAAATAATTATCACAATGAAAAAACACCTTAAGTGCATAAAGAACAAAACAATGTGTAAAGTGAAAAAAATATAAATCAAAGTCCATTCAAGGAAAGTTCCTGTGTGGATCCAAATAAGAGTTGGTGTCACCACGGTGATTTAAACACGATCCAAAAACTCATAAAAGTGCCCGTCACCGTACAATGAATGTGCTTACCAGAAAAATAAGCAATTTGGGCGTTTGTAAATAATCGATGGGTCCCGTCAAAAGATATCCTCCTTTTAAGTGGGTCAAATCTCCATCTCCCAATAATGCCCTCCAGATATTAATGTGCCTCGTGGAGCTCAGTAATTCCCGAAAAAGAAAGGGGCTAACATGGCATGATATCGTTTGAACAATTTATTAAAGAAAAAGGTAGCACACTTACATGTGGATGAATAAAATACAGCGTATACGAACAATAATAAGAAACCGGCCGGTAAAACAGGAGCCCGTCCTCCTCTCAAACAGCGTGGTGGCGTCACTGCGTGCCCTCCCAGACGCGTTTCGTCACACCTGACGTTGTCAATGGGGCTATTGACAACGTCAGGTGTGACGAAACGCGTCTGGGAGGGCACGCAGTGACGCCACCACGCTGTTTGAGAGGAGGACGGGCTCCTGTTTTACCGGCCGGTTTCTTATTATTGTTCGTATACGCTGTATTTTATTCATCCACATGTAAGTGTGCTACCTTTTTCTTTAATAAATTGTTCAAACGATATCATGCCATGTTAGCCCCTTTCTTTTTCGGGAATTACTGAGCTCCACGAGGCACATTAATATCTGGAGGGCATTATTGGGAGATGGAGATTTGACCCACTTAAAAGGAGGATATCTTTTGACGGGACCCATCGATTATTTACAAACGCCCAAATTGCTTATTTTTCTGGTAAGCACATTCATTGTACGGTGACGGGCACTTTTATGAGTTTTTGGATCGTGTTTAAATCACCGTGGTGACACCAACTCTTATTTGGATCCACACAGGAACTTTCCTTGAATGGACTTTGATTTATATTTTTTTCACTTTACACATTGTTTTGTTCTTTATGCACTTAAGGTGTTTTTTCATTGTGATAATTATTTAAGGTCAATGTCTATTCATTTTGATATTACTTTTTGACATTTTTTACTATAGGGTTGGCGCAGTTTTTTATTTCTGCATATTTGTTTGGTGTTATATCACATCTATTGCTGCTGCCTGTTTCACATTTAGTTTATTTGCTTTCATGTTTCTTTCCTAGCGCGGAATAATTTTTTCCACTTGTATAATCTGTCCATTAGAAAGTCATCAAAAGAAAAAGTGAAATTAATTTATCTTCATAGATTTCTTGAGGGAGATTGTTGACAAATATTTCTGTCCAAAGTGGAAGAGCTCCTCCATCCCAGTCTGCAGGAAGGCCGCCATGTTTCCTTTTTCCATCCACTCCAGAAGAGAAGCTTTATTGTATTTATTCAGAGAGTTAATCCAAGCCTCACTCTCTGTGTTCCTCAAGTTTTTGTCCATCCAGGGCCGCATCATGGGGCGTAAGCCGTTACAATTGTAAGGGGACCGATGGGTCTGCCTGGGCCAGAAGAAGGCAGGACGGGTGAAGGGGAGTAAAGGTCAAGTGCTGTGCAGTATAGAAACAATCTCACAGTTTCTGCATCATTGGTTTTAGACATCGAGCTCTTTACATCCACCTCTGGCTACTATGTGCATGTGCACCCCTCGTCTGACAGTGATCTGCCTGTGCTATGCTTCTCTGCAACATGTCAGCTTTGTAAAAACGAGCTGGGACCAGGTAGAAAGTTACAAGTAGTCTCTGTGGAGGAAAGGCAGAGGGGCTGTTTGTGTATAGGGAGGGGCCAGAAGCTTATGTGTGTATGTGGGGCTTCCATATATACAGGTGTGTGTGTGTGCATGCGCGCGTGGGGGGGCTGACATATATACAGGTGTATGGGGGGAGCTGACAAATATACAGGTGTTTGTGGGGAAGCGATGACATATATACAGGTGTGTGTGTGGGGGGGGGCTGACATATATACAGGTGTGTGTGTGTGTGTGTGGGGGGGCTGACATATATACAGGTGTGTGTGTGTGGGGGGGGCACTGACATAGATACAGGTGTGTGTGGGGGGCGCTGACATATATACAGGTGTGTGGGGGATGCTGACATATATACAGGTGGGGGGGCGCTGATATATATACAGGTTTGTGGAGGGGGCGCTGACATATATACAGGTGTGTGGAGGGGTGACTGACATATATACAGGTGTGTGGGGGGGGCTGACATATATACAGGTGTGTGTGGGGGATGCTGACATATATACAGGTGGGGGGGAGCTGATATATATACAGGTGTGTGGAGGGGGCGCTGACATATATACAGGTGTGTGGAGGGGTGACTGACATATATACAGGTGTGTGTGGGGGGCTAACATATATACAGGTGTGTGTGTGTGTGTGTGGGGGGCTGACATATATACAGGTGTGTAAGGGGTGCGCTGACATATATACAGGTGTGTGGGGTGGCTGACATATATACAAGTGTGTGTGTGTGTGGGAGGGGGGCGCTGACATACATACAGGTGGGTGCGGGGGGCGTTGACATATATACAGGTGTGTGTGTGTGTTTGGGGGTGCTGACATATATACAGGTGTATGGGGGCACTGACAAATATACAGGTGTGTGTGGGGGGCGCTGACATATATACAGGTGTGTGTGTGTGTGTGTGGGCGGGGGCGCTGACATATATACAGGTGTGTGTGTGTGTGTGTGTGTGTGTGTGGGCGGGGGCGCTGACATATATACAGGTGTATGTGTGGGGGGGCACTGACATATATACAGGTGTGTGTGTGTGTGTGTGTGGGGGGACACTGACATAGATACAGGTGTGTATGGGGGGGGGGCGCTGACATATGTACAGGTGTGTGGGGGGGGTGCTGACATATATACAGGTGTGTGGGGGATGCTGACATATATACAGGTGGGGGGGCGCTGATACATATACAGGTGTGTGGAGGGGGTACTGACATATATACAGGTGTGTGGAGGGGTGGCTAACATATATACAGGTGTGTCTGGGGGGCTAACATATATACAGGTGTGTGGGGGGGCTGACATATATACAGGTGTGTAAGGGGGGCGCTGACATATACACAGGTGTGTGTGTGTGGGGGGGGCACTGACATAGATACAGGTGTGTGTGGGGGGGCGCTGACATATATACAGGTGTGTGGGGGATGCTGACATATATACAGGTGGGGGGGCGCTGATATATATACAGGTTTGTGGAGGGGGCGCTGACATATATACAGGTGTGTGGAGGGGTGACTGACATATATACAGGTGTGTGGGGGGGGCTGACATATATACAGGTGTGTGTGGGGGATGCTGACATATATACAGGTGGGGGGAGCTGATATATATACAGGTGTGTGGAGGGGGCGCTGACATATATACAGGTGTGTGGAGGGGTGACTGACATATATACAGGTGTGTGTGGGGGGCTAACATATATACAGGTGTGTGTGTGTGTGTGTGGGGGGCTGACATATATACAGGTGTGTAAGGGGTGCGCTGACATATATACAGGTGTGTGGGGTGGCTGACATATATACAAGTGTGTGTGTGTGTGGGAGGGGGGCGCTGACATACATACAGGTGGGTGCGGGGGGCGTTGACATATATACAGGTGTGTGTGTGTGTTTGGGGGTGCTGACATATATACAGGTGTATGGGGGCACTGACAAATATACAGGTGTGTGTGGGGGGCGCTGACATATATACAGGTGTGTGTGTGTGTGTGTGGGCGGGGGCGCTGACATATATACAGGTGTGTGTGTGTGTGTGTGTGTGTGTGTGGGCGGGGGCGCTGACATATATACAGGTGTATGTGTGGGGGGGCACTGACATATATACAGGTGTGTGTGTGTGTGTGTGTGGGGGGACACTGACATAGATACAGGTGTGTATGGGGGGGGGCGCTGACATATGTACAGGTGTGTGGGGGGGGTGCTGACATATATACAGGTGTGTGGGGGATGCTGACATATATACAGGTGGGGGGGCGCTGATACATATACAGGTGTGTGGAGGGGGTACTGACATATATACAGGTGTGTGGAGGGGTGGCTAACATATATACAGGTGTGTCTGGGGGGCTAACATATATACAGGTGTGTGGGGGGGCTGACATATATACAGGTGTGTAAGGGGGGCGCTGACATATACACAGGTGTGTGGGGGGCTGACATATATACAAGTGTGTGTGTGTGTGGGGGCGGGGTGGTTGACATGTATATATGTCAGCCACCCCTCCACACACCTGTATATATGTCAGCCACCCCCCCCCCCCCCCACACACCACACACACACACACACACACACACACTTATATATATGTCAGCCCCCCCCCACACACACCTGTGTATATGTCAGCGCCCCCCTTACACACCTGTATATATGTCAGCCCCCCCACACCCACCTGTATATATGTTAGCCCCACACACACACCTGTATATATGTCAGCCACCCCTCCACACACTTGTATATATGTCAGTACCCCCTCCACACCTGTATATGTATCAGCGCCCCCCCCCCCATCTGTATATATGTCAGCCCCCCACACACACACACACCTATATATATATGTCAGCGCCCCCTCCACACACCTGTATATATATCAGCGCCCCCCACCTGTATATATATGTCAGCATCCCCCACACACCTGTATATATGTCAGCACCCCCCCACACACCTGTATATATGTCAGCGCCCCCCCCATACACACCTGTATCTATGTCAGTGTCCCCCCCCCACACACACACACACACACACACACACTTGTATATATGTCAGCCACCCCTCCACACACCTGTATATAAGTGTGTGTGTGCGGGGGAGGGCGCTGACATACATACAGGTGTGTGCGGGTACAGGGGGCGTTGACATATATACAGGTGTGTGCAAGGGGCACTGACATATATACAGGTATGTGGCGGGGCTGACATATATGCAGGTGTTTGTGGGAGGGGGCGCTCACATATATACAGGTGCGTAAGGGGGGGCGCTGACATTTCTACAGGTCTGTGGGGGGGCTGACATATATACAAGTGTGTGTATGGGGGGTGGCTGATAAATATACAGGTGTGTGGAGGGGTGGCTGACATATATACAAGTGTGTGTGTGTGTGGGGGGGGGGGGGGTGGGGGCGCTGACATATCTACAGGTGTGTGTGTGTGTGTGTGTGTGTGTGGGGCTGACATATATACAGGTGTGTGTGGAGGGGTGGCTGACATATATAAATATATACAGGTGTGTGTGGGGGGGGGGGGCGCTGACATATATACAGGTGTGTGTGTGTGTGTGTGTTTGGGGGGCTGAAATATATACAGGTGTGTGAGGTGGGGCTGACATATATATATATATATATATATATATATATATATATATATATACAGGTGTGTGTGTATGGGGGGGTTGACATATATACAGGTGGGTGTGAAGAGGAATGCCATATATACAGTTGTGTGTGTGTGTGTATGGGGGGGGGCTCACATATATGCAGGTGTGTGTGAGGGGGTGGCTGCCATATATACAGGTGTGTGGGGGGGCTCACATATATACAGATGTGAGGGGAGCTGACATATATACAGGTTTGCGGAGGCGGACAAGGTGAAGGGAATGACATATTTACAGGTTGGGGGAGTGGACATACATACAGGTGTGTGGGAGTGCTGAGATATATACAGGTGTGTATGAGGGGGCTGGCATATATACAGGTGTGGGGGGCTGACATACATACAGGTGTGAGGGGAGCTGACAAATATACAGGTTTGGGTGGGGCAGACAAATACACAGGTGTGAGGGGGCTGACATATATACAGGATTGAGGGGGGGGGGGGCTGAGCGCGTACAGGGGAGGTGGCCAGCGTGCGGATTTCGGTAGGATGGCCCATAGTCAAGTCCTGGGGAATGTTGGTAGTCAGGCTTGGGGTGGGGGGCCTAGGTCTAAAGCTGTGTAAGGGGCCCAAAAAATTCTGATGGCTGCACTGTGTCCATCATCAGAGAATGATCTGCTTTCTCCATGGGATCAGAGGCTGAACTGAGCTCTTTTCCATGCTCTGACCAGGAGAAGCAGAAAAAATCCCTGGTCTCCTTCATGGGCTATAATCAGTGAGTAGAAGGCTAGCCTTTATGCCCTGTACACACGACCGGTTTTCCAGTCGGAATAAACTCTGAAGGTTTTTCCGACGGCGTTCCGCTGAAACTGTTGTGCATACACACGATCATACCAAAGTCCGATCGTCAAAAACGCGGTGACATACAAAACGTACGACGGGACTAGAAAAAGGAAGTTCAATACCCAGCGTGCCTCCCTTTGGGCTTCTTCTGCTAATCTCATGTTAGTAGAAGTTTGGTGAGACGATTTGCGCTTTTCAGACTCCAGCTTTTTCAGATCGTTTTACTGCTGTTCAGTTTGTGCTTGTGAGTTTGTATGTTTTTCAGTGTGTGTAGTCAGTTTGTATCTATTTTTCATTGCGTTCTGGTCCACTCATTGCTGATTTTCAGCTCGTTCTTCACAGGTCTTGCTGTTCTTCAGTGTGTTCTGTTAAGTTCGTTCTGACCAGCCGACCGTTTCGAAATCATGGTGTGGGTACTTACTTGTCGTAGAGTTCGTGCTGTGTGGGGACTTGCTGTTGGGGTTTATACTTTGACCCAAACCCAGTGCATGAACAGGATGAGGAGGAGTTCATGGACCAAGAATTGGTTATGCCAGCATGACCAATTCTCACACATGCCTTTGCTTCGTGAGATCCAGGAGAATAATCCTGATGATTTCAGGAATTATCTCAGGACGACGGACCCTGTTTTTCACCATCTGTTGGCTTTGCTCACCCCTTATATCAGCAGGCAGGATACCTGCATGCACCAAGCCATCACTCCGGAGCAGAGGCTAGTCGCCACCTTGCGGTACTGGGTGACTGGGAGAAGCCTGCAGGACCTCAAGTTCTCAACAGGCATCTCCCCCCAGGCTTTAGTGATCATTATTCCAGAGACCTGTTCTGCCATCATTCAGGTCCTGCAGAAGGACTATATTCAGCTAAGTTTTCTCCTTTAACATCACATTATATGTATTTAATGTTTGCTAATGTAATGGATTTATTTCATCATTCCCTAATTACCATGATTGGAATATGCTGTGAATGTCCCCTTTATCCTCATGCATGGTGGAAGCTTTTAATGCTCCTTTTTTGGCCTACATGCATATTTGCCTTCACTAACCTCCCCAGCATGCTATCCTGGACCCGTATACACCTATAGCCTAGTCCCTTAATAATGTGTACTGTCATGCTGTCAGCTCCATTGTACTGCATTCCCCAAAACACCCCCTAAATGTATCCAAACGCTATGTGTGTCCTTAAATTCAGGCAGAGTGCTGGAGGCTTTTTTTTTTTGGCTCCCAAAGTCACTTCAAACCCCCCCCCCCCCATACAATTTTAGCAATGGGCCATCACAGGGGGTGAGGAATCTGGTAAGTGGGCCTTATATTTTTGTCTTTAAATACTCCTTAAAATAAATGTTATACTGATGTTGGCCAAGAATGTTTGTGTCTAATCTGCTTGCAATGTTATGTGCAAAAGTACTTATATTTTTTTTCTTGTTTGACTCCACAGTTTCCTTCAACGCCGCAGGAATGGCAGACTGTGACCTCCTATTTTGCTGACCGTTGGGACTTTCCCAACTGTGGAGGGGCTATAGATGGGAAGCATGTCCACATTGCGCCACCACCGCATTCGGGGTCTTACTATTATTATAACTATAAGGGGTTTAATAGTGTAGTGTTAATGGCGGAAGTGTCGGCACACTATGAGTTCCTCTATGTGGATGTGGGAATGGAGGAGTCTTCGCCCAGACGGAGTTTTACCAGCGTCGCCAGACTGGAGGCCTGGCATTGCCACCTGATGTGGATAACATGGAAGGACTCCCCTTCGTCTTTATTGCAGATGAAGCCTTCGGTCTGTGCGAGCTCCTGATGAGGCCATTACCCCAAAGGACTTTCACCCTGGAGAGGAGGGTTTTTAACTACTGGCTGGCCAGAGCCAGAAGAGTGGTTGAGAATACCTTCGGGATAATGGCCAGCCGGTTCTGCCGGTTTCTGACAGCAATCCATATGGCGGACTACAAAATCAACCATATCATCCTATGCTACTGCATACTGCACAATTATTTAAGACAAAAAATTCCCTGAATTATCTAGCCTCAGTCGGGCCTGAGGCCGGACTTATTACAGAGAATTCTCTGATGGGCCTGGATACTGGCCGTACTGGCTTGGCCCCTCAAAGCGCCTGTGAAGTTAGGAAGAAATATGTTAATTATTTTACGGGTGGGGGGGGTGATGTAACCCCCGTAAAAGTAAATTTTGAAGATGCACACAAATTGGGAGTCCAAATGGGTAATGTCAACATATCTCCCATCATGGGGGATCAATGGACGTGTTTTGGGGGTGCAACCCTTTCCTCTCACCTACTAGAGTTACGAGGAAGGGGCTGCACCCACAAAACGTGCACCTTGAGATCCCCTGATGGCAGATAGCACATGTTGACACACACCTTGTGCATCTTCAAAATTTGGCTTTTAAAATTTACAAAACAAATTTATTTTTTTGGAGTCCAACAAATGGGAAAATGTATGTGATTTGCCAAAAAGTTTGATTCTCCCCAACACATTTATCATGTTCTTCATTTGCTGTTCCATAACATTCAGTTTATTTTGAATATTGTCGATTTCCCTTTTCCACATGTCATAGATGAGCCTTTAGGCGCTGGCCCTAGTGAAAGGTTCAGCTTCCTGTTCCACAACCAGCTAGACATGTGCAATTCGTTTAGTACGAATTGAAAATCTGTGCGAACTTCCGTAAATTCGTACATTCAGGAGGATCCAAAATACGAATTGCTATGCTTCTGAATTCTGTACGAAATACAAAATTTCGTTTTCGAATTTCGGATCCAAATTCCGTTACAACGGAAACGTGACTGGTGTTCTGTTGACCAATCAGAGGTTTTCTTCTGCTGCTGAGTGAGGGTTGGGAAAATTACCTTTTTTAATATGTAAGTGGGAGACTGGTACTGGTAGTCAATGGGAGATTCAGAATCGGACAAAATAAGAATTTTCGTTAATTACGATTATTCGTTATGATGAAGTTAAAATCCCAGGAAGTCAGCACAGCACAGGGATGGTGGGAGCCCCTCATAATGAGCACAACACAGGGATGGTTGTCAGCCCCTCATAATGATAAATTCATCATAACAAACATTCAGAATTGTTATGAAAAGTTTATGAACCTAATGAAAATTCGTATTTCGTACGTATCCAAATTGAATTTCGGACACACATTATGAAATACGAATTAACGGCTAATACGAAACGTAACGAAATGAAACAAAACAAATTTATTGACGGCGCACATGTCTACAACCAGCACATCACCTTAAAATTGGTTAAAAA
This sequence comes from Lithobates pipiens, assembly GCF_037356315.1. Taxonomy (NCBI): domain Eukaryota; kingdom Metazoa; phylum Chordata; class Amphibia; order Anura; family Ranidae; genus Lithobates; species Lithobates pipiens. The sequence continues at coordinate 83,018,883 of NW_027507758.1, read as the reverse complement.
ACATGTATTTAGAGGTATGCAGGCATATATAGATTACCTGAAGCTGGGGTGTCAGACACTCACCTGTTTGTGTGGCCATCCCACCCACTTCCTCCACCTCTCCTTCCTCCAGATCCTCGGGGGGGCTTGGGCTGATTTCCCAATCTTGTTGGCGATGTGGGGGGTCCCTGGTGTCCTCTGAGTGGTGTCCTCCGAGTCTTTTCTCCCCTATGAGAAAGAAACAAAAGGTATACTTAGCACACAGATATTTGAGTCCAGAAATAGGAATATGAATCATTGCTTGGAAGTGGATTACAATCGTCTGTTTGGGCAGAGATCCAAGTTGAAGACATGATTAATTCCCTTTTAACCAAGCTGGAATATTTACCTTTTTTGGCCAAGTTTCACAGATGGAGACACCCCAAGTATCCACTGGAGCACCTGTGTGGGTCACCCTAAAAAATGTGCTTTGGTGTCCCACACTAATGCTCCTGAGTCCAGATGTGACCTCTCCTTACATTGAATGAATGAAGTTTGCAATTCATTCTAGTTTTAAAGATATCTAGACAACAATGTCCTAAACTTCTTTTAATAAGACAAATTAGCATGACCAAAATGTAGTTAACCCTGTATCAGCTAAAAACATTGTATTTATTTGCAAACGAACAATGTTTCCAACGAACAATTACTGTGCCCACGAACATGAAAGTAGCCATTTAAAACTGTACAACAGTAAAGAAAAGCACATGTTGCAGCATGCAAGTTATAATCATAATAGGAACACACGACAAATATACTGATCTGGATCCCTCAGTTTAAGGTCAGACCAGCGTTTTTCGTTAATTGGTCTGTGGATCGTCGTACCCCAAAATTCTGCTGCACAGTCTTCATAAATTTTGTCATGATTTTGGCCTTGCGCAAATTCGGCTGGGTGTACGGTCCATATTTCCCATCAGAATCATTGCACCGCAAGATGTCCGCCATTTCTTCAAAGGCCATATTGGAGACCTTAAATCTCCTCCTCCGGGATTGGGACGTTTTGGGCTCAGGGCTTTCCTCCTCGTTACTGGAATAATTTCCAACCACCTGCTGTGTCTCCACCATGTTGCTCCTACTGCGCACCGAAGAGAGAAGAGGTGGTTGAATATTTGTGAAAAAGAACGTCAGGGGCGGGCGACACGGGGCAGAGTTTCATGCATTCGCAGTGTATATAAAGCTAGCACGCATGTGCCGTACATACGATCTGTGTGTGTAGAAAGGAAAAATGGAAGTGGCGAGCGTGCTAAACAAAGGTAAAATTTGAACTTGGCCCATCACAGTGGCCTATACTGCTTCAAGATTGAGGCCTATATTGTGATAAGATAATGAGAGTTTATGTTGACATTAGTGTTTTTGTCTTGTGTATTGTCTTATAGCAAAGATGAATCACTTTAAGGACCCAGAATTAATGGGCAGGTCATAGACAGATACAGGGAGATGATGAATTTGTGGGAGGTGAAACGCGGCTTATATTATAATAAACAAGTTAGGAGGACATCGCTGGAGAAACTTCTGGAATTTGTGAAGACTCGGGTCCCCGATGCAAACATGACGTTTTGGAAAATAAAATTGGGATCTTGAGGAACATGTATAAGAAGGAGCATAATAAGATCCAGAAATCACTCCGATCAGGAGCATCAGCAGAGAATGTTTATGTTCCCAGGCTGTGGTTCTTCAACAAACTGCGGTTTCTGGATGACCAGACTGAAGCCAGGGAATTTCTTTTGACCCTTCCCTGCAGCCTTCCATCCACCGTTCCCTCAACCCCAGCAGAGGCTGATGAGGAACAACCTGGGCCTTCCATCCTGGAAGAAGTGGATGCGCCCAGCTGGAGCCAGGTATATTATTTTAATACATATTTATTGTACTAATATTAATGATGTTAACTAGATGTTATAATTGATTACAAATCAATTATTTTATCCAAAAAATTATGTATACATATCACTAGACAATAGTGGCCAAAAATGTTTGGGACCAGCTTGAAAAATGTTGGGGTCAGAATGGTCTTTTCTATTTATTAACTTTCAATTTGCAAGTCATGAGCTGAAAATTGCGTGTGATTGATGAAGCAAAAACTACAACTATGTCCCTTTTTTATACACAGGATGAGCTCAGCCAGGAGGAGGCTGTGCCCAGTGGCAGCCAGGAGGAGGCCGTGCCCAGTGGCAGCCAGGAGGAGGCCGTGCCCAGGGGCAGCCAGGAGGAGGCCGGGCCCAGTGTCAGCCAGGAGGTGGCTGGGCCCAGTAGGAGCCTCACCCAATCCCAGGTACCTCCCCTCTGCCTTACCACCAAAAGGCCCAGGAAGGGGACAATGATGGAGGAGGCAGCGCTGGGCCTCATTAGGGAAGCCAGCGATTTCCTAAGGAGCCCCCCCAATGCTGAAGAGGCCTATGGCTGCTATCTAGCCACCAGGTTTCTGGAATTGGAAAAGGGCCAACGCCTCCTCTGTGAGGGAATTTTTTATGATGCCCTTCAGAAGGGGTTGAGGGGCCAGCTGACTGAGAACTGCCACATATATGAGCAAGCCTAGCCTCCTCCTCCTCCTCCTCCTGCCACAAGTCTACTACCAAAGCCACAGTCTCCAAGGATGGCTGCAGGGACGCGTGGAGGGAAGTCTGCAACAAAGAGAAGAAAGTGATGGCCTGGGTTCAGTCTGGTCTGACAGAAGACGCAGGCTGTTGTAGTACCTGGGGACAGATATGTCATCTGTTGCTGGTCCTGATCTCTGGGATTCCTGGACTAGATTGTGGTCCCTATTATATGGACTCCTCAAGCTTACAATTTTCTTTTCCACAGACTTGTTGATGTGTGCCCTGGGGGCTAAAAGGTTTTGGAAATTTAAAAAGTTTCTCCAGCTTTGACTTCCTCTTTATTTTGTTACCCAGAATAAATGGGTATTTTAGTTTCACAAAATACTTTCCTATGTGATTTTATTCAAAAGAGTTTGTGTGTAGGCAGGTACATTTAAAAAAGACAATGTCAAATTGACAAGGGACAACCACCTCCTTGAGGTTAATAAAAAATATAAGATATTATGGTAACTTGACACTCCAAAAAATCTAATTATATGGAGATCGCTAGAAAATAATTTTTAAGTAATCGTAAAATAAATCTTGATGAAATAAAAAATTATAAGGAGTATAAAAAATAATTGTAAACATTATTTATGGAAATCAGGCTTTTAAAAAATAGAATATTATTCATGAGATGAGGATAAATAATGAAGAAATCCGTTTGTGAGAACTCTGTGTGAATATGAGCAGCAAAACAACATTCTTCTTCTAGCATTATAAAGAAGAAAAGAATGCTCTGCATTAAAAGATCACAGAATTAGCAGTGTGAGGAATGTGCTAGCTCCAATACGAACGCTAGTTTTACCACACGGAGTACTTCCGTCTCATACTTCAGAGCATGCGTCGTTTTTTTGTCCGGAACAGAATACAGACAAGCAGTTTTCCCAATAGGAATTGGTTCCGTCAGAAATGTTTAGAACATGTTCTATTTATAGGTCCATCAGAATTTTCTACGTAAAGTCCGATGAGGCATACACACGATCGGAATATACAATGAAAAGCTTCCATCTGACTTTTTCTGTCGAACATTCCGTTCATGTGTATGTGGCATCAGACTCATCCAAAAGCCCCTGTCCCAGTTGAATCTGGCACAGGAGGACACTGGATTACCCAGAGCAAACTCCCGAAGGAACAGGGAGAACATGCAAATTTATTGACCGAAGCAGCAGAGGAGATGGAGAGATGCAATGTTTGCTGATAGCAACCATTTAACCACTTCCCACCCGGCCAATGTATATATACGGCCGGGTGGGAGCCGCCTGCTCCTGATAGGACGTTCAGGAACGTCATTCAGGAGCAGCGGGATCGCGCGCGCGCGCGCCCGCGCAGCGGCGCGATCCCGATGTGCTCGTGTCACCCGGACACGGCACATCTCAGATCGGCAGGAGGGCTCTGTGATTGGCCCTCCTGATCACATGACGGCCGTGTCCAATCACGGCCGTCATGTGATGTAAACAAACAGCCGGTTGCTAGGCAATCGGCTCTCCTCTCCTCACACGGAAGTCACCGCCGAGAAGAGGAGAGCAGAACGCTGCAGCCGGCTGATGATCGGTGAGTATGGGCTGCTTTTCACAGCTTTTTACTCACTGATCATCAGTGTAGTGTAAACACACAACACACCACACAGTGAAAACACAGTCCCCACATATGTCCCCAAAACACACATGTCCCCAAAACATACATGTCCCCAAATAATAAAAACACATGTCCCTAATAATAAAAACATGTCCCCCACATATGTCCCACTAAAATCACATGTCCCAATGATTATCTGCACACATATGTACGTGATCACCTGCACACATATGTACATGATCATTTGCGTACATATGTCCGTGATCACACAAACCAATTATTATACACTTAACGGAATTTTTTTTACCAAAAACATGTAGCAGAATACATTTTGGCTTAAATTTATGACAAAATTTGATTTTATTGGATTTCTTTTCAAATAGAAAAAAGAAAATATTGTTTTTTTCCCAAATTTCCGCTTTTTTTGCGCTTATATCGCAAAAAAAAAAAAACGGAGTCGTGAATAAATAACACCAAAATAAAGCTCTATTTGTGCGAACAAAATGATAACAATTTCATTTGGGTACAGTGTAGCATGACCGCGCAATTGTCACTGAAAGCGCTAGAGCGCTGAAAGTTGAAAATTGGGCTGGGAAGGAAGGGGGTGAAAGTGCCCTGTATTGAAGTGGTTAAAGACTAGCTCATAACCCAGCATTATCTGGTAAGTGGATTACCTTGGGGGGGATTGTTACACTGTGTGGTGAAGGTGATCGCCTGGAACTGAAATCTGCAAGGATTTGTCCTTGGTGGACTATTTTTTATTCACATCTGCTCATACTCACCGTTAAAGTGGATTTATTAGCAATTTTTTTTTTAAAAGAATAGCTACTAATGTTTTGGTAATCATTTTTTTGCTCTAACATATTTTTGGTACAGTAACATTGCATTGTAAGCAACTTGTGAGATCAAGGACTGGTGTTAACATTACAGTATAAAATTGCCATAAAAGTACGTGGGCTAAATAAATACTGAGTTTGATACAGTATCATGGAAAGAAAAACATAAATTTACCATCATTATTGTTATTAATTTTAGTAGCAGCCTGTGTAAAGCTGGACTCCTGCAGCTAATGTTCTATTAAACAAGAAGTATGAACACAGAACAAATTGTAAATTATAGTTATTTGTCATGCAAGCTGGAGGGAAGCATATGAAACAATTACATCTCAGCACAAGAAGTAGTGTATAGATAGGGAGAATAAATTAGAATGCCAGGCATATGTTCCTGGAAAAATACATGTTATTATTATTATTATAACAGGCGTGTATATTTATTGCAAGTAGGATTTCTTTACTCCCTTTATCTCAGTATTGCTCTGAAGTCGGGGAAACTGCAAAAAGGAGAGACAGGGTGTATTAATTCCATCCCAGCTTAACCTGTAAACCTGGGGGTGTTGCTATAGCAACAAAGGTACGCGGTTCTATTTTACTTACATATTTGTTATATACATATACAGTATATAAAAAAGGCATTTTGTATTTTCCACATAAATCCAGTTTACATTTAACTACAAGATTAAGGAAAATAAATTGTCTTTATTTAGGACAAACATATTAATTGTTTATTTCTCAGGCTAGCCATCCATTTTAAAATCTGAATTTCATACAAGCTATGTAGGTGATCTGCTTTACGTAGGATTATCATCTTGTGAGTTTAGTACAAATCAAACATTTCTCTTACTTCTGCATTAAAGCATAACTAAACTTTCTCAATCACCATTAACTATTTTTAATCCTTATGCTGTTAGCGTTAGTAACAAGATGTAAAGGTATATTATATTTTCATGTTCTAACCTTTTTTGTAGATTTTTTTTTTTTATTTGTATGCTGGTTTCTGGCCTAGGCCAAAATTATGTAATACATTCCAGGAGACTTCAATTAGGCATCTCAGTGGATCCCAACATTATTGTTGGGATCCTTTCAGAGCCTGGACTGGCTCTGTGACGTCAGCCGACAGCATGCTTTAGCCCACTAAATCCTGAGTCATAGGAGCTTTGGCCATACTTCTCTTAAGTTATCTATTCTAGACTTTCCTTCTACATATTTTTAACTATTTAGCACCCTGTAAGACTAAAATGAAAAAGGATGGATATAGCCTATGACATGCTGCTATTTATGATTCATTTTAAAGTGTACCTAATATATATATATATATATATATATATATATATATATACTGTACATTAATATAACTACATATTACATACCCTGGCAGAATTTAAGATTTATTGGCCATTTTTTAGAGAATATGAATGATAACACAAAAACATTTCTTTCAATCAGTGTTTGGCTGAAGCCATTTATTATCAGTCAACTGTGTTTACACTTTTTTAAATCATAATGGCAACAGAAACTACCCAAATGGCCCTCATCAAAAAGTTTACATACCCTGGTGATTTTGGCCTGAAAACATGCACACAAGTTGACACAAAGGGGTTTGAATGGCTAATAAAGGTAACCATCCTCACCTGTGATCTGTTTGCTTGTAATTAGTGTGTATGTACAAAAGGTCAATGAGTTTCTGGACCCCTGACTGACCCTTGCATCTTTCATCCAGTGCTGCACTGATGTTTCTGGATTCTGAGTCATGGGGAAAGCAAAAGAATTGTCAAAGGATCTGCGGGAAAAGGTTGTTGGACTGTATAAAACAGGAAAAAAAGATATGCAAGGACTTGAGAGTGCCAATCAGCAGTGTTCAAACTCTAACCAAGAAGTGGAAAATGAGGGGTTTTGTTAAAACCAAACCACTGTTAGGTAGACCAACTAAAACTTCAGCCACAACTGCCAGGAAAATTGTTCGGGATGCAAAGAAAAACCTACAAATAACTTCAGGTGAAATACAGGACTCTCTGAAAACATGTGGTGTGGCTGTTTCAAGATGCACAATAAGGAGGCACTTGAAGAAAGATAGACTGCATGGTTGAGTCGCCAGAAGAAAGCCATTACTATGCAAATGCCACAAAGTATCCCACTTACAATACGCCAAATGGCACAGAGACAAGCCTCAAACCTTCTGGCACAAAGTCAGTTGGAGTAATAAGACCAAAATTGAGCTTTTTGGCCACAACCATAAATGCTACATTTGAAGAGGAGTCAACAATGCTTATGATGAAAGGTACATCATTCCTACTGTAGCGGAATCTCTAACCTCTTCCAGTCTAATGAGAACCTTTGAGGCCACAGACCACTGACTGACTGAAGCAATTTGGTGACTAAACCTCAGGGAGCTACACTACTGTGAAATATGCAGGTGGATCGCTGATGTTTTGGGGATGTGTGAGCTACAAAGGCACAAGATATTTGGTCAAAATTTATGGCAAGATAATTGCAGTATGTTAGCAAAAAATACTGGAGAAACATTTGCATTCATGAGCCAGGAAGCTGCCCATGGGACGTACGTGGACATTCCAACATGACAATGATCCAAAACACAAGGCCAAGTCGAGTTGTGATTGGCTACAGGAGAATAAAGTGAAGGTTCTGGAGTGGCCATACCATCCTCTTCTCCTGACCTCAATATCATTGAGCCACTCTGGGGAGATCTCAAATGTGCAGTTAAGGCAAGACAACCCAAGAATTTTAGGAACTGGAGGCCAAGATGAATGGGCAGCTTTAACATTTGAGACGATAAAGAGCCTCATCCACAAAAGACTTAAAGCTGTCATTGATGTTAAAGGGGGAAATACATGGTATTAAGAACTGGGGTATGTAAACTTTTGATCAGGGTCATTTGGGTAGTTACATAGTTAGTAAGGTTGAATAAAGACACCAGTCCATCCTGAGTGTCTACAATTGTCCCCATCACTGTACATTGCACACTCACATCGGTCCCTACCCTCAAGGAGCCCACAATCCAAGGTCCCCATTCATATACTAGGGCCAATTTTGGACAGAAGCCAATTAACCTACCTGGATGTGTTTGGAGTGTGGGAGGAAACCAGAGTACCCAGAGGAAACCCATGCAGGCACAGGGAGAACATGCAAACTCCAGGCAGGTAGTGTTGTGGTGTGGTTGGGATTTGAACCAGTGACCCTTTTTACTGCTAGGTGAGAGTGCTAACCACTACACCAATGTGCCACCATTAAGTTCCAGTTGTCATTATGATTTAAAAAGAGTAAAAACAGTTGACCGATAATAAATGGACTCAGCCAAACACTAACTATGAGTAAAAGAAAAGTTTTTGTGTTATCATTCATACTCTCTGAAAAATGGGCAAGAAATCATAAATTCTGCCAGGGTATGTAAACTTATGAGCACAACTGTATACACACACACACACACACACACACACACACTACTATGCAAAAGTTTGAAATTAAAGCGGTAGTAAACCCGCAGATTATTATTATTTTTTTTTTTAACCTGTAACACAAAAGGCATAATGAGCTAGTATGCACCGCATACTAGCTCATTTATGAAATACTTATCTTAGAACGGGGCGTCGGCAGGTGATCTCGGTCCACACCAAGGAAGCAAACATTTTCCCTCGGTGTGTCTTCCGGGTATCCGGGTATCCCTTTATTCAACCTTGCTAACTATGTAACCGCTCGCCTGTATGCTGTTCCGACAGCCCAAAAATGGCGCATGCTCTGAAGCCAAGAACGAGACGGAAGCTACTGGCTATTGAACTTCCTTTTTCTAGTCCCCTCATACGTGTTGTACGTCACCGCTTTCTTGACGATCGGACTTTGGTGTGATCGTGTGTACGCAAGACAGTTTCAGCGGAATTCCATCGATAAAACCTTTCAGAGTTTATTCCGACAAGAAAACCGGTCGTGTGTACAGGGCATAAGGCTTCTTTCCACATCGGAGGTATGGCTTTTTGGCTGCAATTCTTTCATGAAGACCACTTCTGGCTATACTTCTCTGGGCTTCTTCAAAAGAGCTTAAACCACACAAGCTGGAACCTTTAACATGTCTACCTCATTTTATTTCCATTACATGGAGGGGCAGAGAGATTAGTAGTTTTAGGCTTCATGCACACGAGACGCAGATGCAAACGCTGCTGGACACATGTTGAAACCGGCGTTTAGAAACGCGCGATTTTTACCGCGATTTAGCGGCGGTTTACCGCGTTTTACCGCGTTTGCGTCTAGAAGCGTTTAGTTAAGCTAACATCATAGACCCTCCCCAGCTCAAAAATTAACTATTTCAGCAATTTTGTGAGACCAGAGTGAGTAGCAGCAGCTGTGAGAGCTGCAGTGTACTTGTATTTAGCGTGTCACTTGCCACGGCACCTGCCACAAGTTGTGGATTGTCCACTTGCCACGTGACTTGCCACATCACCTGCCACGTCACTTGCCATGTCATCTGCCACAAGTTGTGGATTGTCCAACTGCCACGTCACCTGCCACAAGTTGTGGATTGTCCACTTGCCACGTGACTTGCCACATCACCTGCCACGTCACTTGCCACGTCACCTGCCACAAGTTTTGGATTGTCCACTTGCCACGTCACTTGCCACAAGTTGGGGATTGTCCACTTGCCACATCACCTGCCACGTCACCTGTCACAAGTTGTGGATTGTCCACTCGCCACGTCACTTGTCACATCCCCTGCCACAAGTGGATTGTCCACTTGCCACGTCACTTGCCACGTCCCCTGCCACAAGTGGATTGTCCACTTGCCACGTCACTTGCCACGTCACCTGCCACAAGTTATGGATTGTCCACTTGCCACGTCACATGCCAGTCACCTGCCACAAGTTGTTGATTTTCCACTTGCCACGTCACCTGCCAGGTCACTTGCCGCGTCACCTGCCAGGTCACTTGCCACATCACTTGCCACAAGTTGTGGATTGTCCACTTTCCACGTCACTTGCCACTTCACCTGCCACGTCACTTGCCACAAGTTGTGGATTGTCCACTTGCCACATCACTTGCCACCTGCCATGTCACTTGCCACAAGTTGTGGATTGTCCACTTGCCACGTCACTTGCCACCTGCCATGTCACTTGCCACAAGTTGTGGATTGTCCACTTGCAATTGCAATTGTTTAAAATATTTTTCTAATGGTTTTTCATCATTTGCAATCATTTTTGAGATTTTTAATGTAAAAAAAAAGGTCACCTTTAAAAACCCATATAAACGCAAACGCGGCTAAACGCGGTAGCGGCGTTTTGCCGCGTTTTACCGCGTTTTGCCGCGTTTTGCGTCTGAAACGTGGAAATTTTTGCTTCTGAACGCATTTTTTTGCTTCTGGAAAAACGAGATTAAACGCAACTGCATAAAAACGGAAAAAAACGAGACTGTGTGCATGGACACATAGGATAACATTGAATGAGTTCAGGGGCAGTTGAAAAAACTGTCCAACTGCATCTGAACGCGTGTTTAACTGCGTCTCGTGTGCATGAGGCCTAACAGAACGTAGACAACATTGTTTGTGCTTATCCTGTACCCCTAGATTTGCCTAACCCCTAGAGTCTAGACTAAAGAAGCCTTCAACCATTGTAGTGCAGGGGGCCCCACTTCAAGGGTAGATATAGCCTGAGTTCCACAGTTCAGCTTTAATATAAGCAATGGAACAAAATAACAAAACATAATGCAGACCTCAGCACACACATTATTCTGAGAGCTGACAACTTACCTTGCAGCCAAATAGATGAATCTTTATTTTTCACAAGCATAAAAAAAAAAAAAAAAAAAAAAGCAAAACAGAGCATCAGAAGATATTTTCTGTATGAATTCTCCAGTTGCAGTGAAAGTTCAGGACTCTCATAATTCAATTAACATCTCAGAGCTGACTGAGCAGCCTAGCCAGGGGGCGACAGAGTTCAGGGTTCAGTTTAAATGTCAATTTACTTCTGACAACGTTATCAGAGCCTGTAGCTGCGATTCCCCAGACATTCAACCGGCAAAGAAACCAGGGCGGTTGGATGAGACTGTACTGCTTGGCACAAGAGGAATATGCCTCAATGCTCCCTTTTTTCCCTTACTGACTGTACTCTAAAGTACAATGAAAATCTAATTTTTTTTTTCTGTTATATTAATCTTAGATGCATATTTATAATGTGGTGAATGTGACATTCATCAACTATTAAAGTATAATTAAAGACAAAACCTTTTTAGTTTTGGATAGAGTGGGGAGGGATTAGAACACCTCTTAGGTTTTTAATACTACCTCTGACCCCATTCGGGAGATTCAAGCTCTCTATTGGTCATGTTCACGGTTACCAATAAAAGTGAACATAAAAAAAATAATAATAATTTTGGGTTGTCCTCAGAAAAATAATGGAGGGGAAATCTTCCAATGGGGACACTAATTCTGGTGACCTGGGGGCCCCCAAGGAATTCCCTTAACCACTTGACCTCTGGAAGACCTACCCCCCCTTCATGACCAGGCCATTTGTTGCGAAACAGCACTACGTTACGTTAACTGACAATTGCGTGATCATGCAACGCTGTACCCAAATAAAATCTCTGTCCCTTTTTTCCATTAAATAGAACTTTCTTTTTGGTGGTATTTGATCACCACTGTGTTTTACATTTTTTGTGCTTTAAACAAAAAAAAGACAATTTTGAAAAATATAGCAACATTTATTACTTTCTGCTAAAAAAAAAAAAAAAAAAACCTATCATTTTAGGCCAATATGTATTCTGTTACATATTTTTAGTAAAAAAAAACCTCAATAAGCGTATATTGTTTGGTTTGCGCAAAAGTTATAGCGTCTACAAACTATGGAATATTTTTATTTATTTTTGTTTTCATTTTTTATTTCTTACGAATAATGGAGGTGATCAGTGACTTATAATGGGGCAGACAATTGGACACTGACTGACACTTTTGACACTTTTAGGGGACCAGTGACATTAATACAGTGATCAGTGCTAAAAATATGCACGGTGACTGTACTGACACTGGCTGCAAAGGGGTTAAACATCAGGGGTGATCAAAGGGCTAATTGTGTGCCTAGCTAGTGTGCTTGTGTACTGTGGGAGGTGTTTTTACTAGGGGGAGGCATAGATCCATGTTCCTGCTTGCAGTAACACAGGATTCATGCCTTCCCTAATGGCACAATGGCAATCTGCTTTGTTTAAATAATGGAAAATTTATATCAAATACTTACCGTAATTTTCCTTTCCTGATGGGCTCCATGGCACCATACGTGTGGGTTAGCCCCGCCTCCATAATTACCCAATAGGACCCCTACTCCCATAAATCTTTGCTCCAAGCTGCTATCCGGGTTCCGTAACTAGCCTACTCCAACATTTGGGAGGGAACTCCTTCTGCCATGGAGCCCATCAGGAAAGGAAAATTACGGTAAGTATTTGATATAAATTTTCCATTTTCCTTACAGGCTCCATGGCAGCATACGTGTGGGAAATAACTCGCCAAACACACCCGGGTGGGCTAAAAATGTTGAGCAAAGAAACTAGAATTTTATTTTTCATTGTCCACTGACAATACTTGTAAACCAAAATTAACAGAAGAAAGCGCAGCTGGCTCTACACAATAATGGGAAACAAAAGTATTAATTGAAGACCAGGAAGCTGCTCTACAGATCACTTTTTTTTTTTTATAATTGTAATTTTTTATTAATTTTTAAAGCAAAAACAAAAACAATACACTAAAGCATTAGAAAAATCAGTAAATATAGAAAGATATAGATCAAGATGTAAGGCATACGTTACAACAGACAGAGAAAAATGTCCACAAACGCAGGCACAAGGGTGAACTGCGTATCCATATCTCGTACTATAAATAACAAACAGTCGGTGTAAATCAAACAAACTATTCTGAGCCTACAGATCACTTTTGGTGCGACATGTCGAACTGCTGCCCAAGAGGTTGAGATGCCCCGAGTTGAATGAGCCGTCACTGCCTCAGGAGAAACCATGCCCTTTGCCTTGTATGCCCTTTGAATCGTTTGGACCACCCAATATGAGATTGATCTTACTGATGCTCGCATCCCTTTATTTTTGCCATGGGGAAGGACAAAAAGAAAGTCTGTTCGTCTGAACGAGGCTGTAGCGTCCAAATATTGCTTCAAGATGCGTCCAACATCCAAGGGGTGAATCTCTTGGTTGTCTGACATTCTAAACGTAGGTAGCACAATCTCCTGATTTTCATGAAATATTGATGTAACTTTTGGATTTGACCCAAGCATAGGGATCAGGACCACTCTGTCCGGAAAGAAGGTTAGAAATGGTTCCACAGACCCAAGATTCCTAATTTCCGACACTCTTTTGGCTGAAGTTATTGCCACCAAAAACAGTCTTGATAGTGAGATCTCCTAAAGACAGGGGAGCGTCCAAACTTCTTCCAAGATCAGAAAGAAAGTCCAGTACTAAAGGAAGGTCCCATTTGGGAAACCTGGGCCTTTTTTGATGCCTAAGCCTGATGGCTCCTTTAAAGAATTGTCGTATTAAGGTATGATTCGCCCATGAAACTCCTGTAAAGGCTGAAATGGCTGAAACTTGTACTCTTAAAGAACTAACTGCCAGAGACAAGTCTAACCCTGACTGAAGGAAGGACAAGATATCTTGAACTGCCGGAGAATTATATGAATTTGACCTAGAAGACATATGGACCATAAACCTGGCCCATATGTGTTCGTATACTTTATTGGTACTCTTCCGTCTGGCATTAAGAAGGGTTGGAATCGCTTCTTCTGGGCAACCCAGAGCTTCTAGCCTTCCTCTCTCAAGAACCACGCCCTGAGGTGTAGACAGGACGGGCACGGGTGTAATAGTGTGCCCTGGGACAGTAGATCTGGCCTGAGAGGCAGGGGAACTGGATCCTGATAGCTGAGAAGCAACAGCAGAGGAAACCAAGGCCTGTTGGGCCAGAATGGTATTATCGCAATGATCTCCGCCTTCTCCCCTCTGAGCCTCCGAAGAAACTGTAGGATTACAGGAACTGGAGGGAAGGCATAGGCCCTCTGAAACTTCCAACAGTCTGTGAGAGCATCTGTCCCGAAAGCCTGAGGATCCCTGAACCTCGAGTAGTATCTGTGCATCTTGCGATTGTACGGCGAAGGGAACAGATCGACCTCTGGAGATACTCCCAGAGTCAGAAGCCACTCGAAGACATCCCTGTGAAGGGACCACTCGTTGTTGTCTATTCTGACCCGTGACAGAAAATCTGCTTGAACATTCTGGACCCCTGGGATGTATACAGCAGAAATGTTGACCACATTCTTCTGAGCCCAGCTCATTATCGGTTCTACTTCTCGTAATAGACACCAACTGCGAGTCCCTCCTTGTTTCTTTATATAGGCCACCGCAGTTGTGTTGTCCAATCTTAACATTACTGACGACCCTGCCACCAGATGGCGAAATGCTATGAGCGCTTGAAAGGCTGCTCTCAACTCCAGGATGTTGGAGACCACACACAGCGACGGGAACGACCACCTTCCTTGAGCTACTTCCGTAAGGCAATGAGCGCCCCAACCTTTGTTGCTGGCATCTGAAGTTACTATTACCCAGGAAATGGGGACTATCGAAAGATGGTTGCGTAGATTCTTCCCTTGAAGCCACCAGAGGAGAGACATCCTCATCGCTGGTGTAAGGAGTATGCGTTGTGTTTGACTGGACGAGTCCCACTGTTGCAGAAACCCTTTCTGGAAGGGACGAGTGTGCCACTGGGCCCACTTCACCATAGGGATGTTGGCTGTCATTGTGCCAATCACCTTCAAACATTGTAGAGCCGAAAGATGAGATGATTCCCAAGCCTTGTGAATCCTGTCTCGGATCACACTGATTTTCTCCTCCGGCAGGGAGATAGTGCCTTTTAATGTGTCGAACTGAGCCCCTAGAAACACGATAACTTGTGTTGGAACCAGATGGCTCTTCTCCAGGTTCAGGAGCCAACCAAACGTCTGCAGAGTGGAGATGACTAAACTCTTGTGTTCCAGAATTTGATCTCTGTCCTGAGATAACAGGAGCAAATCGTCCAGATAATGATGGAGACGAACTCCTTTGACTCGTAAAAGAGCTAATATCGCTAGGAGTACCTTGGAGAAGACCCGAGGAGATGTTGTCAACCCGAATGGGAGACAGGTAAACTGGAGGTGTTGCTCGCCAACTGCGAAACTGAGAAATTGCTGGAAATCCCTTGCTACTGGCACGTGAAAGTATGCATCCTTCAAATCGATTGAGATTAACCAATCCCCTAGCTGCACCGACTGTTGGATTGTAAGAAGAGATTCCATCTTGAACTTTTCCTTGCGAATGAAGGAATTGAGGTGGGTCAAATCTATCACCGGCCTCCATGCGCCATTTATTTTCTGAACCATAAATAGAGGAGAATACATGCCTTCGCCACGTTCGTCTTCCGGCACGGGCACGGCTGCGCCTTGATCCAGTAAACAACTTACGTAGGTCAATAGGACCTGTTTCTTTTCCTCTGAGCCTGGAATTGTTGTGGAAATGAACCTTAACCTCGGAGTGTTGATGAAAGTCCACTTGTGACCCGAGGAAACCGTCTTGACGGTCCAATAATCTTGAATTGAGGCCGCCCAAACATGTCAGTAGTGAAGAAGGCGAGCCCCCACCTGACATGTTTGAGCGGGCCCAATTTCAAAAAGATTTAGTAGAATCTTGGTTACCTGCGGAACCCCCCTTTGAGGTTTTCTTAAGGGAGGATTGTCTGGACCTCCAAGATCTAGAGAACTCCCGGCCGGGTCTATAACTGCGCGCTTCTCTAGCGCGATCCGAGGTCTGCCTTCTTGGAAAAATAAGTTTTTGGTTTTGAAGACGTCTGTCTTGAGGGAGGAACCCAGACCTCCCACCCGTGGCCCAGGATATGGCGCTATCTAGTTTATTACCAAATAAGGAGGTTCCCTCAAATGGTATACGACACCATGCCTGCTTAGATGTTGGATCCGCCAACCAAGGACGGAGCCACACAGCACGGCGTGCCGAGACTGCTGCCAACATAACCCGAGACAGAAGGTGGGTAATGTCAATAGATGCCTCAATAGATGCCTCCCCCAAAATGGCTGATGCCATTCTGATCTCCTGAATGGGAGAGTCTTTAGCCGTATTCACCGAGATACCTCTCAAGAACTCCTCAACATTGTCGGCCCATGTTTCAATAGCCTTTGAGACTGCGGCTAAAGCCAAAGTTGGTTTACAAGCCATCCCTGAAGTCAGATAAATTATTTTCAGATATGAGTCAATTCTTCTCTCTAACGGATCTTTAAAAGATACCGTGTCTTCCAAAGGGAGAGTCACGTATTTGACTAAACGCATAAGTGCTGCATCTACCAGAGGAGCTGATTCAAGGTGCTTCGCATCATCCTCCTTAAAGGGGTACAGTTTAGACACTTTTGATTGCATGGAGCTCTTCCTATCAATCTTGCTCCACTCTTCAGTAATGATTTCTCCCAACTCAGATAGGAAAGGAAAATATTGCCGTTCCTTTTTGAGTTGTTTGAAAAACTTTCTTTGTTTGGGGAGGGGGGAAGTAGTGGGTTCTTCCCATTTTAAAGCTTCTTTCACTGCCTTGACTAGAGCAGGTACTAAAGCGTAATCAAATCCTACTCCTGGATCCTCTGGATCCGAATCGCTGTCAGACAAGAGAACAGAGTGGTGGCTTGGTTGAGAAGATTCCCCAGTCTCTTGTAAGAGCCCTTCACCTCCTGAAGGACATAATGGGTCTGAAGGGGATTCCATAGAGTGATGAGCTTCCCTCTGCTGCAGGGATTCCTTTACCACCCTTCTCACCATAGATTCCAAGCGTTGATCCGCACCATCTCTTTCATCTGCGACTTTAGAAAAGCAATGATCACAGAGCGATTTGTCTGATGGGATGGGCATCTTACAGCCCCAACATGAATTATCTGGTCCTCTGCTTGAGTGCGAGTGACCACTGCGTTGTTCAGATCTGGAAGACCTATGGTAACCAGACTTTGACGATGATTTACGGTGGTGCGATTTTGACGATCCACTGCGACTATGCGCACTGTAATGCGGTTCGGACCTAGAAGGGCTATAAGAAAATATACAAAAGAGAGAGAAAGACACAGACCAGCTGGTATCAAATGCTAAAGAATACTCCACATATACACAGCAATCCAGCCATGTACATACCTGTTACAAGCGGGCAGATCACTAGTAGGCAGTGAGGCATCCATGACTAAAGATCGCTGACTGTAACAACAATAGACCCTCATAAGCAGCCACACAAAACACAGGAGCAACAATACATCAGAGCAGATCATAACCTACCTTACACCAACCAGAGAATGGCCCCGGGAAGTCGCTGAATTTCCTGCAAACATTCCCAAGTTCTGACAGCTCTCACTGTGTTTTAAATATGGCGCTCATGACGTCATCAGCGACGTCAGACGCGAGATGCCCGCGCGCATGCGCGGGAACCAAGCCTCGCTTTGGATTGGGTCCGCGCATGCGCAGAACGCAGCGCTGGACCCGGAAAACAGGTGGAGAAAGGCTGCTGGAACGCGGAAGCGTCAGCGCCTATGCACAAGAACCAGCTGGCATATGAAAGAGGCACAGGTAGAAAAAAAACACATAAACACTGCTGCCATGAAAAACTGAATTTTTACAGCTCACCACTCCACCAACGATCATCTGGCCGAACAGGTTCAAGCACACACCACCGATCCACCGGGCAGATAATGGCCACCTTACATTGCAGGTAATAAGCCGTGCGCACTTATCTTCGGACAAACCAAGCCTTCAGCGCTACTCTGCCATACACTCCATACCCATGCTTAACAGACAGGGCCTATCGGAGGAAAAATAGCTTGATAGTCGGCCGACTTGATCGTAGTGAAGATCTCTTCAGATAGGAAACACCTGTCCTATGGAGGAGGACAAAAAAGGAACACGGATAGCAGCTTGGAGCAAAGATTTATGGGAGTAGGGGTCCTATTGGGTAATTATGGAGGCGGGGCTAACCCACACGTATGCTGCCATGGAGCCTGTCAGGAAAGACAGATTGCCATTCTGGCTCTCTGCATAACGATCGGTGGGTGCCAGCAGACATTGAGTCTGCGATACCCACAGATCAGATCCTACTGTGTATAATAATCTAGTAAGTGATCCAGGCCATCAGTGCTACCTTGCCACAGTATAAGTATGTTATACTGGCAGCAAGTGGTTAATTTGCTAAGATTTCTTCTCACTTCCTGTTTTGGCTATGGGACCACAAGTGAAGGTAAGTCTCCACAATGGGACACAGATGGAAAAAAAAAATCTAACAGGGATTATAACCTTCCCTTTACTCTATCCAAAATGGAAAAAAAGTTTGCATATAGTTCTACTTTAAAGTGGAAGCAAACTTCCAACAATACATTTTACCAATAAAATTCTATAATAAGGCTTACCTATAGGTAGTATAAATATCTCCTAAACGTGCACCGTTTAAGAGATATTTACTGTACTTGCAGCCAGTGACATCACTGGCGCATGCGCTCTGAAGGAATGACCATCTGTGAACGGCGGTTTCCATGCACATGTGCGGGAGTGACATCATCTCATCTCTGGCCAGTCACAAAGCTGGAGTCCAGCGATGACATTGCATGCTGGAATATTTCATTTTTAGGTACGTTTCAATAATGTGCTAGTAGGCGAAGGCCAGAACGATAGTCCCCCCCGCCCAATCATTACTGGAAAACCAGTGCCACAGATCCCAGGCGGTGTCCGGGCTGCATAGAACCAACTGTGCATGCGTAATGAGCATCATCAGGTGGCCAGCTGCTAGGTTCCTGGAAAAGACAGCCAGCCTCTTGATGACTTTACAAAGAAGATGACGGTTAGTGCAAAGGCTTTCAGCTGATCACAGCATGACAATGCTGGATTCCCTGGGTGAGTGAGTATGCTAATCACAGTTTAATAACTCCAGTGTCAGTTGCACACCATTGCTCTAGATCAGCATATTGTATTACAACAGTAGACTGTGAATGAGCAATGTGTGTTGGCATGGCGGTGTTGCCAACCTAGCAGATTGAAATTTACTGACACGACACTCAAAACTTACTGGCACTGTTACGTTTTTACTGGCATATCTAAAAGTTACAAAATGACAGTTTTAAGTGCAAAATTCAGTATTTAGGCTATAAACAAGTACAATATGCAATTAGCAAAGTGATTTAAGGTAGATATTAAGGCAAAAGCATATTTCTTCTTATTTTATTTTCGATTTAGTAAATAATTAGCTCAGGGACAGAAATGGAGAGGGCAAGAAATTAGAATGGATGGCACACGCACATGAAATTGACTGTCACATTGACACTGACAGCAGTGTGCAGCAGCACAGATGATGATGATGGCACCTCACCAACATGACAAGTTCTCTCCTGGCATGGAGAGTCACAGTGACCCTTTCTCTATGCCAGGTGGTCCCTTCAGTCCACTCCCAGCTTCCCGTGACACACTGCCGGCACGGTCCAAACGCACTATAGCAAGCACTCGGGTGGTTTCGGCCAAGTATCACAGCCATATTTTTTACTGGCAACCTTTTTCTTTCACTGGCATTTACTGGCAGGAGAAAAATGCCCATTTTTTATTGGCTGCCAGTAAAAATACTGGCAGTTGGCAACACTGTGGCATGGCCACTTGTAGTCAACATCAACTCTTTCCCCTCTCCTCACGTATAATGCAGTCCTCCTGCCCCCATCTCCTCACATAAAATACAGCCCCCCTGCCCCCATCTCCTCACTTAAATACAGCCCCCCCCGCCCCCATCTCCTCACATATAATACAGTCCCTTGTTCCCCCCTCCCCACACATGTAGCGCACACCGTAAAGAGCCATATGTAGAAAGGGATTCAGCACCCTGCACAGCCAGGCACACTGCATTTTCACAGTACACCTGAAGCAAGGAACAGTCCAGTACTTTGTATTTTTATTAGAGGGTTCAACTTAAATAGGGAGAATGGTAATATGGGATTCTCACTTGACAGTTCCGCCTATTTTTGACGCCAATCCACATGGCGGAATATAAACTAAATCATATAGTGCTTGCCTGCTGCGTTCTGCACAATTTTTTGAAAAAACATTCCATAAACTATGTGGCCTCAGTTGGCCCTGATGCAGACTTGCCGGAAAATGTGAACCTCTCTTTTGCATTTATTTTATGGTGCCTTTTTCTACAACAGTGCAAACCCAAGTTTAGGGTGAGATGAGGTGATAGTCTCTTCTTCAGATAATCTTATTATGTTGTGGGTCTGCTATACACACACCTTGTTTTTGTTGATAATGTATGTAGTGCATTACTGACAAAAATATTGCTCATTTTCGCACCATGGCAGAAATATGTGGGGTCATAAAAATGGCATGATTGGGGAAATTTAAACATCACTGTGGGTGTTATTTACTAAAGGCTAATCCACTATGCACTACAAGTGCACTGCAAAATTGCACCTGAAACTGCACTTGGAGTGCAAAGTGGATTTGCCTTTAGTAAATACCACCCATTGCCACAGAAAACAACAACTTTACTACAAATACTGCTTTTGCACATTGAAAAAGGAAGCCACACATTGTTAATTGAACTTTTTACTCAAAGCACATTCACCTGTGCGTTTAGAAAAGGGTTTTACAACAAACCAACATATTTGGTGTATATAAAACATTATTTTGGGTAACATTTTTTTAACTTGGCGTTTTGTTGTAAAGAGGCATGTATCAAAGCATACAAGAAAAAGACAACTTCTCCTGCGCTCTGGTGTCTCGGTCTTCAAAGTGTGATACCGACAGTTTGAGATGGTAGTGTCAAAAAGGTCTTGCAGCCCTCCTTAGAATATTGGGTATTCAAATACTGGAGAGAAGCAAAACAAAAAGGGAAGGCGCACTGACCTAGTGCATTACCATAAAATAGAGCTTTATTAAAAACAGAACACATAGCAAAATGGCTACTCACAAACGAGTATTGATAAAAGGCATAATCAATACAATTGGATCCATCGCACCGAACATCGACACATCCAGATCTGATGTCAGATAGATTGATTGATGTGCCATTGCCTGGCTCTGAGGAAAGGGGTTCTCCCCAGAAACGCGTCAGCCGTTTACGTTGGGGTATTCATCAATCAATCTATCTGACATCAGATCTGGATGTGTCGATGTTCGGTGCGATGGATCCAATTGCATTGATTATGCCTTTTATCAATACTCGTTTGTGAGTAGCCATTTTGCTATGTGTTCTCTTTTCAATAAAGCTCTATTTTATGGTAATGCACTAGGTCAGTGCGCCTTCCCTTTTTGTTATGTATCAAAGCATAACATACAGAACACAGGAACTTACAAAGTTCAACTTTGAAAAGTGAAGACAATATCAGGCATGAGTATGTACAAACTGTGCTGATATTGCCTTCATTGGATGGGGTGTCACCCCTGGAAAAGCCAAATTTGGAAAATGCACACAAATTGAGAATCAAAAAGTGGCCAGTTTCCTCCTGTTCCAATGCCTAATGTCAACATGTGCTATCTCCCATCATGGGGTATCAATGTACATGTTTTGGGGGTGCAACCCCTTCATCTCAGCCACTTTAGTAGCAAGGAAGGGGTTGCACCCACAAAACACGTACATTGATCCCCCATGATGGGAGATAGTACATGTTGACACACTGTGTGCATCTTCCAAATTTGGCTTTTTTTTAAATATAAAAGTGTTTTTGAAAATTAAAAAACTATGCTAGCTAGTTTGGGGTGTTTCAGACTCTCCACAAAACATCAATGATGTTCTTCATTTTTTATTGAACATCATTGATGTTTTTCTGTATATTCTCTAAATCACAATTGCACCCATTATCTCCCCATTGAGGATCTGGGCACTTTCACTGGTAAAATGTGATTCTTCTTCCACATCACCTAAAAACCAAAACAAAACACACCATGTATTATAAATATGCAGGCATACATTGATTAGCTTACCAGAAGCTGTGATCGCCGACGCTCACCTGTTGTGGTGACAATTTCGCCAGTTTCAACAATCTCTCCTTCCTCCTCCTCCTCTGCTTCTGGTGTTGATATTTCCCCTTCTTTGAGAGGTGTGGGGTCCCTGGTGTCCTCGGACGTCCCGAGTCTTCTCTCCCCTATGAGAATGTAAAAAAGGAATATTTAGCATAAAGAGGGCAGAAATAGGAATATGAAACATTGCTTGGAAGTGTCGTACAATTGTGTTTTTTGGCAGAGTTTAAAGGTGAGAACATTATTTTTGACACTTTCTAAAGCTGGAATACTTACCTGTAGTGTGAACAAATGTAGTCAAGTGCAATTTGGCAAAGCATCGTTTTTGGAGTGGGCTAACGAACAATGTTTATTACGAACGATTGAACCCAGGAACTTGAAAGTGCCCATTTTAAGCTGTACAACATTAAATCAAAGCACTTGGAGCAGTATGCAAGCAATAATAATAATATGAACACACGACAACTACTTACTTTTTTGAAGAACTCGCTCGATCCTTCTGTACTGATCGTGCTCCCTCAGTTTCAGGTCTGACCAGCGTTTTCTCAGTTGATCCTTGGATCGTTGTACCCCAAAATTCTTTTGAAGACTCTTCACAACTTTAGTCATGATCTTGGCCTTTCTGATATTTGGGTTTGGGTAAGGTCCATACTTCCCATCATAGTTGTTTCTCTTCAATATGTCCACCATCTCCAACATCTCTCCAAAAGACATATTTGAGGCCTTAAATCTTCTCCTCCGGGATCAGGATGTTTCAGGCTCCGGGCTTTCCTCGTCCTCCTCCTCGTTAGTGGAATTATTATTGCGCACCTGCTGGGTCTCCACCATGTGCTCTCCCCACTGCGCCGAAAGAGAAGGGGCGGGGAATAGTCTAGAAAGAACGTCAGGGGCGGGCGGAGTTTCACGCATGCGCACTGTATATAAAACGCAACACGCGTGTGTCGTGCGTACGATCTGTGAACAGAGGGAGAAGCTGACGCGCCGATCGTGAAACTGAAGGTACAATTTTTAACTTTGTACATCACTAGCCTATACTGCTTCTAGATTGAGGCCTGCATTGGGACAAGATTTAGTCGAGTTTAGCCTGACATTAGGGTTTGTCTTGTGTTGTGTCTTGCAGAGAATATGGATGGGTTTAACGACCATAGTTTCCTCCCTCTGTTCATCGATATGTACAGGGCGCTGCCCTGCCTGTGGCAAGCTATGCATCCACACTACAGTAACAAATGAAAGAGGCAGGCAGCGATGGAGAAACTGCTGGAGTTTGTGAAGCCGGTGGTCCCCAGGGCAGACACCACCTATTTAAAAAATAAAATTGGTGGTCTGAGGAGTACATATTTGAGGGAGCGAAAGAAGGTGCTGAAGTCCATGCAATCTGGAGCTGCAGCAGATGACGTTTATGTCCCCAGGTTGTGGTACTAAAAGAGGATGCATTTTCTGTCAGACCAGGCTGATGTCAGGGAATCCCTCTCTACCCTTCCTTCTACACGTCCTTCTATGCTACATTTCACACCTGCTGAGTCTTCTGACGCTCAACCTGGGCCTTCCACTTAGGAAGAACTGGAGGAGCCCAGTTTGAGCCAGGTATAGTATTGTTCTACATATTTTGGCAGTAAAAATGAATGGTGCTAACTTGATTTTTGCTCACTAATTGCTGATTTGAGAAAGTGTTTCACATATCAATAGACAGTAGTGGCCAAAACCTTTGGGCCAAGAATGAAAAATGCTGGGCTCAGAATGATAGTCTTTTCTACTTTTGCAACAGTCAAGAGCTGAAAATTGTGTGTGTGTTTGATGAACCAAAAACTAAAACGATGTCCCTTTTTCATACACCGGAAGACATCAGCCAGGAGGAGGGTGTGGAATGCAGCAGCCAGGAGGTGGCTGTGGAAAGTGGCAGCCAGGAGGAGGCAGGGGTAAGCGGCAGCCAAGCGGTGGGTGGGCGGAAGAGCCTGAACGAATCACAGGTCCCTTCCCTCTGCCTTCCACACAAAAGGGCCAGAAAGGGGAGGAAAGTGGAGTAGTCGGCTCTGAAGCTAATTGGGGAGGCTTCAGCGGCCCTCAAAGCCACCCCCACCTATCAAGAGGCCTTTGCCGCCTTGGCTGCCTGCAAACTTCAGCAAATGGAGGAGGGGCAATAGATCTTATGTGAGGAGCTCATCATCCACACCCTCAACAAGGGGTTGTTGGGCCAAATCACACAAGCAACACACTTGTGTGATTTGGCCCATGCTCCTCCACCTCCTCCTCCTTCTGCCACACCTCCAGCACCACAGCCACAGCCTGGAAGGAAGCGTTGAAGGAAGACCAGAGTGTGATAACCTGGGTTCAGTCTGGTCTGACAGAAGATGCAGCCTCTTGTAGTACCACAGCCTGGGAACATAGATGTCATCTGCTGCTGTTCCGGGTTTCTTGGACTTCAGGACCAGACTGCTCTCCCTCAAATATGTAGTCCTCTGCCCACCAATTTTTGCGTTTAAATAGTTGATATGTGCCCTGGGGGCCAAAGGCTTCGCTAATCTCCCCAGTTTCTCCAGCGCTGCAAAGAAGTTTGGGAGAAGTGTGAATATGAGCAGCAAAACAACTTCATTCTTGTAGCATTGTAAAGAAAAAGAGAATGCGCTGCATTAAAGAATTTTTAACATTGCAGAGTGACGATTGTGCTATATCGATTACGAGTGGTAGTTTTACCCGACCGAGCGCTTCCGTCTCAGAATTTTATTGTGAGCATACGTGGCACCTTGTTCGTCGGACTAGGCTACACACCATCGGAACTGACGCGATCGGATCATGTTGTCGGAAAATTTTATAGCCAGGCTCTCAAACTTAGTTTGTCGGATAACAGTCCGATGGAGCCCACACACTGTCGGATTATCCGACAACACGGTCCGATCAGACATTTTCCAGCGGAATATTCGACCGTGTGTACAAGGGCTAAGACAGGACCCTGACCTCTCCCCTCCCACATTATACAGCCCCCTGTCCCTTATCCTCACATATAATAAACCCCCAACCCCTTCACATATGAGGGTCATGTTTGAATTTTGAACAGTGAATGAACTTGTATAGGTCTCCAGAAGGGATTGCATGGCTAGGAGCCAGACTAACATGACAGACTTAAGATGGGGGGCACTGCTCGGCTAGTCTCAGACATTCTTGCTCTATGACACTGCAAGCTCCTGGGTGAGAAAATATGGTCAGGGCCAGGCAGTGTGAGTCTGATAAACTGCACCCCAGCCAATCAGACTCATACTGCTTCTAAGTTGAACATGGCCCCCTGTCCCTGTGGCCCCCCTAAACCCAGGACACGAGCAGGGACACAAACATCATGAGATTATTATGTATGTAAAACTCCTATCAGGCTCTACCTGTTATCTGTGACTGGTGGATAATATTCAAAAAGCACCAGAAAAGGTGCAGAAAACATGCAGTAGATTCACAAAATGAATAAAGCAGAAGCAGGGAGATCCTTGCACTGTGGGGCCTTAGGTACAGCTTTCTCTCTGGCAAGGAGAGCAGTGAGCAGCACTGTAGTTGCATCGTTAAGGCTGGGTTCACACATATGTGGTGCGAATTCCAGCTCTGTTTTCTCTGCGAAGAGAAAAAACTGCTGTTCAGCGGTTGCTGTCCATTGTAGCTGCGGATCAGTGAGCAGAGAGAGGGGGGAGGGGGGAGGTGTAGTGAGGAGAAGGAGAGAATTTGTGTTCAGAACAGAATGCATTTGCAAATCAGATAATGTGCTTGTAATTCGCACCGCAATGCCCAGAAAATGCAAAAGTTTTTTGGGCATTGCACATATGTGAACCAGATGCATTTAAATTAATGTATTTTAAAATGTCCTGCGAATTGGATGTGGTGTAAGCCGCATCTAATTCGCATAGGTGTGAACGGGGACTAAATCTCACTTAATTTCTTATAAGACCAGTAATAAGATGTATAGTGAGTTACATGATTTCACACCTATGAGGCTACATGACTTAGGTACAGGGAGCAGGACCGCTTTTAAGGCAGAGCAAAAGGGGCAGCTGCCCTGGGCCCCATCAGTGTTGTGGGGCCCAAAGCAGCTGCCTCATACTTGCCAACTATCCCAGTTTAAATTCCCTTATCCCTTGAAGTTTGAGTCCCGTGCGGTGTCCCGATATCTCAGTGTAAACTTCTGCTGCTGCCCAGCTCTGCCCTATTGCCATGTACAGATGGCTCACCTGCAGACCCTGTGTTTACATGTAAATAACCTGCATTTATATGTAAATGGTGGCATTAATATGTAAATAGTCATGGACCGTGGCATTGATATGTATATCATGTCCCCCTGAGATCACATCCACCATCACTTCTGCTGAATTCTGCCCACTGGGGAGGTAAAGGAACATGCTTGAAAGCCCTGCCTACAATTGTGGTCATTAAGCCTAACATCATATTCTGCAAAAGTAAGCAAATTGGAGGTGGAACCCTTCTTCAAAATAACATGGTGCCATAGCACCCTGAATTTTGGTAACCAATCAGTGAGCAGTAATGCTGTGCTTTAACCTCTTGCCTCTTGCAACCAATCAGTAACCAGTAGTAATGTGCAGTAACCTCTAAAAACCAAAAAGTGAGTGGCATACATGTTCAGTAACCTCTAGCATTCAATCAGTGAGCGGTATTGACGTACAGTAATCTCTAGCAACCAATCAACAAGCAGAAGTCATGTGCTGTAACCTCTAAAAATTAACAGTGAGCCATAATGTGTGCTGTAACCTCTAGCAGCCAATCAGTGAGTGGTAATGATACACTGTAACCTCTGGCAACTAATCACAATCGCTGCCTGATCTGATTCAGTAAACTGATTTTGAGTCTAGCTGCTATTTATTGTATGTCTCAAAGCATGTGGAGATGAATTTGCATGGAGGAGGGGGCCCAAGAAAATGTTTGCCAAGGGGCCAGTCTATATTAAAGACGGCCCTGACAGGGAGTGTCCTGTTATTTTTAAGGAGAAAATTGTGGAAGGTATATCTTTCAGAATACTGCTTAGGCTGGCCATGCATGATACATTTTTTTACATTCAACCCTCCCACTGAGTTATTGTGTTCTGACAGTGGGGAGACTTCCCTGCCAGGGCTGGACTGGGACAAAAATTTGGCCCTGGACTTCATCCAGACCGGCCCACTCCAATTTTGCAAACGCGCACAAAAACAGTATGCTGCGCACTTGCACGAGAGTGACGTCATCACGGCCCGGCTAGACACATAGCAGGAGTAGGGATGAGCTTCGTGTTCGAGTCGAACGCATGTTCGAGTCGAACGCATGTTCGACTCGAACATCGGTCGTTCGTGCGTTCGCCGAATTCCGAACGTTTGGGCCGTTCGCGGCAAAATTCGTGTGGCCCACAATGCACTGCGATGGCGCAATGCATTGCTGTCTCACGATTGGCCAAGCATGCACTGTGACCCCGCATGCTTGGCCAATCGCAGCGCCAGTAGCGGGAAGAGCAATGGTTGGCCACAGGCATCCTGCCTGTGGCCAATCATAGCTCAGACTGTGTAGTGCACGCCCCACACTATATAAAGCTGCCTTTCAGGCGGCCTCGTGTAGTGTTTGTTAGCATCTGAAGCAGTGGGTGTTCTGTGTACCTTCAACACAGTTACACACCAATCGTTTTTGGCTGATTTACTATTTTGCTCTTGTGTAGTGGTTACTGTCTGTGCCCTGACCGCAGTATACACCACTATATTCACCTCACCTATATAGCTAGTGATCTAGCTTTAATAATAGAGCTTGCAGTCAGTAGTGTTAGTGCGTGCTGTCTGCGTGCTCTGTACCCAGTACATACCACTATATACACCTACATAGCTGTTCTCTATTTGAGCCCGATTGTCATTTGCTGGAGTTATTGGAAGTTGTGTGTGCCTCCAGCACAGCACAGTATACATCTGTATATACCCCTTTAACTCTGCTGTTTTCTTGTTATTGTCTGCGTGCCCTGACCGCAGTATACACCGTGATATTCACCTCACCTATATAGCTAGTGGTCCATCTTTAACAATAGAGCTTGCAGTCAGCAGTGTCACTCAGGAGATAGTGCGTGCTGTGTGCCTGCTCTGTACCCAGTACATACCGCTATTATCCACCTACATAGCTGTTCTCTATTTGGGCCCGATTGGCATCTGCTGGAGTTATTGGAAGTTGTGTGTGCTTCCAGCACAGCACAGTATACATCTGTATATACCCCTTTAACTCTGCTGTTTTCTGGTTATTGTCTGCGTGCCCTGACCGCAGTATACACTGTGATATTCACCTCACCTATATAGCTAGTGGTCCATCTTTAACAATAGAGCTTGCAGTCAGCAGTGTCACTCAGGAGATAGTGCGTGCTGTGTGCCTGCTCTGTACCCAGTACATACCGCTATTATCCACCTACATAGCTGTTCTCTATTTGGGCCCGATTGACATCTGCTGGAGTTATTGGAAGTTGTGTGTGCTTCCAGCACAGCACAGTATACATCTGTATATACCCCTTTAACTCTGCTGTTTTCTGGTTATTGTCTGCGTGCCCTGACCGCAGTATACACCGTGATATTCACCTCACCTATATAGCTAGTGGTCCATCTTTAACAATAGAGCTTGCAGTCAGCAGTGTCACTCAGGAGATAGTGCGTGCTGTGTGCCTGCTCTGTACCCAGTACATACCGCTATTATCCACCTACATAGCTGTTCTCTATTTGGGCCCGATTGACATCTGCTGGAGTTATTGGAAGTTGTGTGTGCTTCCAGCACAGCACAGTATACATCTGTATATACCCCTTTAACTCTGCTGTTTTCTGGTTATTGTCTGCGTGCCCTGACCGCAGTATACACCGTGATATTCACCTCACCTATATAGCTAGTGGTCCATCTTTAACAATAGAGCTTGCAGTCAGCAGTGTCACTCAGGAGATAGTGCGTGCTGTGTGCCTGCTCTGTACCCAGTACATACCGCTATTATCCACCTACATAGCTGTTCTCTATTTGGGCCCGATTGACATCTGCTGGAGTTATTGGAAGTTGTGTGTGCTTCCAGCACAGCACAGTATACATCTGTATATACCCCTTTAACTCTGCTGTTCTATAAAAAAGGCATCTGCAGGAGTTAGTGGGTGTTGTGTGCCTCCAGCACAATATAAACTACCCAACTACTGTTTTACCCAACTCCCTTCAGGCCATTACCATGTCTGGAAGGCCAGCAAGGAGAGGCAGACAGGCGCGAGCCGATAAAAGAGGGCAAGCAGGCTCTGTGTCTAGAGACAACAGTGCTGGTCGGGGACGCGGTGCATTGTCATCAGCACGTGGCCATGGGACATGCTTGTCCTTCTTTTCTGCAGCTGGACATGTTGAACCGCAACATGCCAACGACTTGGTAGAGTGGATGACCAAGCCCTCTTCATCCTCCTCATCCTCTCTCACCCAGTCTCAGGGTAGTAGAAAAGCAGCTGCTAACACATCGTCGTCCCTCCTCTCAATGTCATCATCAGTGACTCCTTCCCTAGACCCACCACGTCCTCCTGAGGAGTCTCCTGAACTCTTTGAGCACAGTGTTGGGTACATGCTCCAGGAGGATGCCCAGTGTTTGGTGGGCTCTGATGATGACACTCAGCTAGAGGAAGGCAGTAGCGTGAGCACAGAGAGAGGGGATGCTCAAGAAGGACAGCAATCTGGCAGTCATGTTCCACAAGCTGCAGCATACTGCCAGGTTTGCTACAGCGATGAAGAGGGAGGGGATGATGAGGGCACTGACTCCACGTGGGTGCCTGGAAGGAGGGAGGAGGAGGAGGAGGAGGAGGAGGCACATGTCCAACGAGGCAGGATGCCCTCCGGGGGCCAGCTTAGGGGCAGCACACCGACTGAATCACACCGCAGAGCTCCGCCTGCGCAGAGCGCTTCCTCTGCGCGTTATTCTAAAAGTTCTTTGGTGTGGGCCTTTTTTGAGACGAGTGCATCAGATCGCACCGCTGCTATTTGCAACATATGTCTCAAGCGTATCTCACGTGGCCAAAACATCAGCCGCTTGGGCACCACATGCTTGACCAGACATATGTTGACCTGCCATGCAGCTCGTTGGCAAGCATACCTCAAAGACCCACACCAAAGAACAAAGCGGACCTCTCCTTGCTCCTCATCAGCTGGCATCTCCAACCCCAGTAGACCTTCAGTCCTCTCTGAAACCTGCTCTGAGAGGAATGAAGGTGTAGAATTAGGTGTGTCACAGCCAAGTGCTTCCGGGAACTCTGCTAGTGGTACATCCACGTCCGATTATAGCAGACAAATGTCCCTGCCCCAGCTGCTGGACCGGCGGAAGAAATTTACTCCCAGCCATCCACATGCCCAGCGGTTGAATGCTAGCTTGGCTAAATTGCTAGCACTTCAACTGCTGCCTTTTCAGTTGGTAGACTCGGCCCCCTTCCGTGAGTTTGTACAATGTGCGGTTCCTCAGTGGCAGGTCCCCAAACGCCACTTTTTCTCACGGAAGGCAATTCCGGCTCTCTACCGGCATGTGGAAGGCAATGTCCTTGCCTCGCTGGACAGGGCGGTCAGCGGTAAGGTGCATATTACCGCTGACTCATGGTCCAGCAGGCATGGACAGGGACGTTACCTGTCTTTCACGGCCCATTGGGTCACTCTTCTGGCTGCTGGGAAGGATGCAGGACAAGGTGCAGTAGTATTGGAGGTTGTTCCGCCACCACGCCTCCAAAATGCTACTATTGGTTGTGACACACCTCTCTCCTCCACCCCCTCCTCTTCTTCTTCCTCCATGGCCTCTTCCAGTGCTCTGTCCTCAGAACCAGCGGTGCTCCGTAGGCGTTGCAGGGGCTACGCAAGTACGCAGGCAAAACGATGCCATGCCGTGCTTGCGCTGGTTTGTTTGGGGGACAGGAGCCACACTGGGGCGGATGTTTTGTCAGCTCTGCAGGGGCAGGCCGAGAGGTGGTTGACGCCACGCCAGCTTAAGCCAGGAATGGTGGTTTGCGACAATGGCACCAACCTCCTCTCCGCCCTCCGACAGGGACAACTGACCCATGTGCCCTGTGTAGCTCACGTCCTTAACCTGGTGGTGCAGCGGTTCTTGGGCAGGTACCCCGGCTTACAGGATGTCCTGAAACAGGCCAGGAGAGTCTGTGTGCATTTCCGCCGATCATTTAATGCCTGTGCTCGGCTGGCTGAGCTCCAAAAGGAGTTGAACCTGCCCAAGAACCGCCTTATATGTGACATGCCCACCAGATGGAACTCAACATTGGCCATGCTGCAGCGGCTGCACACGCAGCAGAGGGCCATCAATGAGTACCTGTGCGACTACGGCACCAGGACAGGGTCAGGAGAGCTTGGTTTTTTCTCACCACGCCAGTGGGGCATGATCAGGGATGCATGCACTGTCCTGTCACCGTTTGAGGAGGCCACAAGGATGGTGAGCAGTGACAGTGCATGCATCAGTGACACTATACCTCTTGTCCACCTCTTGGAGCATACGCTGCGTGGAATAATGGACAGGGCACTTGAGGCAGAACAGAGGCAGGAAGAGGAGGACTTCCTTGCCTCTCAAGGCCCCCTTTATCCAGACAGTGTTCCTGCTGTGCCACCCATCACACAGGAAGAGGGTGAGGAGGAGGAAGAGGAGGAGGAGGATGATTGTGTCAGCATGGAGGTGGAGGCTGGCACTCAGCATCAGCAGCAGCAGTCTTATAGGGATGATTTACAGTCCCAAGAAACACGTGGACTTGTACGTGGCTGGGAGGAGGTAGCTGCGGATCATGTTGTCCTTAGTGACCCAGAGGACTCCGGACCGAATGCCTCAGCTAACCTACGCTGCATGGCCTCCCTGATCCTGCAAAGCCTGCGGAAGGATCCTCGTATTCTTCGGATCAAGGAGAGGGACCATTACTGGCTGGCCACTCTCCTTGATCCACGGTACAAGGGTAAGGTTGCCGACCTTATCTTGCCATCGCAGAGGGAGCAGAGGATGAGACATCTCCGGGAGGCCTTGCAGAAAGCTCTGTGCAACGCGTTCCCAGAGACTGGGAGGTCACAAACTCCTGGTCCTGGACAACGTGTTGCTGAGGCATCAGTCAGAAGGAGCGGTGGAGAAGGTGGCCGTCTGACTGATGCTTTCAGACAATTTTTTAGTCCGCAGCCCCAAGGTATGATTGGTTCCAGCACCCATCGCCAGCGTCTAATTTACATGGTGCAGGAATACCTAGGGGCAAGGTCAGACTTGGACACCTTTCCCACTGAAAATCCTCTGGCTTACTGGGTCTTGAGGATGGATCACTGGCCAGAGCTTGCACAGTATGCAATTGAGCTACTGGCCTGTCCTGCATCCAGCGTTCTTTCGGAACGCACCTTCAGTGCTGCTGGTGGCTTCGTTACCGATCACAGGGTGCGCCTGTCCACCGAATCAGTTGATCGACTGACCTTCATCAAGATGAATCAGTCTTGGATCACCCACAGCTACCAAGCACCTGAAGCTGATGTAACCGAATAATTTTTTTTGAAATACCACATCCCTTCAAGACTGCCTATGCTGATGCTGAGTGACTGTCCTGTTATGTTGATTGTCTATCCTCTTCCTCCTCCGCTGATATGTTGGAAGAACATTTTTGGTTCTGGGTGATGCCAGCAGCCCAATTTTTCTGCCCCTGTTTAACAGGGGCGTTTAAGTACAATTTTTGATGCAATGCTTTGCAGCAGGGCTAATTCCTGCAAAAAAACTAGAGTATATGGCAGAGGTTGCAGTGTGATGGCACCAGTGCCTAAGGCCCAATTTTTCTGCCCCTGTTTAACAGGGGCGTTTAAGTAAAATTTTTGATGCAATGCTTTGCAGCAGGGCTAATTCCTGCAATAAAACTAGAGTGTATGGCAGAGGTTGCAGTGTGATGGCACCAGTGCCTAAGGCCCAATTTTTCTGCCCCTGTTTAACAGGGGCGTTTAAGTACAATTTTTGATGCAATGCTTTGCAGCAGGGCTAATTCCTGCAATAAAACTAGAGTGTATGGCAGAGGTTGCAGTGTGATGGCACCAGTGCCTAAGGCCCAATTTTTCTGCCCCTGTTTAACAGGGGCGTTTAAGTAAAATTTTTGATGCAATGCTTTGCAGCAGGGCTAATTCCTGCAAAAAAACTAGAGTGTATGGCAGAGGTTGCAGTGTGATGGCACCAGTGCCTAAGGCCCAATTTTTCTGCCCCTGTTTAACAGGGGCGTTTAAGTAAAATTTTTGATGCAATGCTTTGCAGCAGGGCTAATTCCTGCAAAAAAACTAGAGTGTATGGCAGAGGTTGCAGTGTGATGGCACCAGTGCCTAAGGCCCAATTTTTCTGCCCCTGTTTAACAGGGACATGTAATTACAATTCTTGATATAATATTTCACAGGAGGGCCCCTTCCTGTGCCCACCCAGAGTAACTGTGAGGACTTATAGTGTTGTGGCACCAGCACCACAACCACCAAAGGTCAATTTTTCTACCACTGTTCAACAATGGCATGTAATTACAATTCTTGATATAATCGTTCACAGCAGGGCGCTCCAGCGGCCACCAAGAGTCACTTTGAGGGCTTACAATGTTGTTGCAAAACCAACACCTTGTTCCGCCATTTCTGCAGAGCATATAGGGCAGGCCCCTACTTTCAAACATCCAATTTACAAACATCTCCTACTTGCAAACGGAAGGAGACAACAGCAAGTGAGATGAAAAAAGATGGACGACAAAACAAATTATACAGGGGTGATAACCCTTCCCTATGTTTTCCAAAAAGCTTAAAGATATTTTTTTTGACTGGAGCTACACTTTAAAAATGTACCGGTTGAAAATGACAAACAGATTCAACTTAACACAACAAACCTACACAGTCCCTGTCTTGTTTGCACCGCCTGTATACTGCTGTTCTGAGTATATAGGGCCTGGGGGCCACACGCATTTCCTTTTTTTTAATATGGGTACAGGGTTCCCCTTAATGTGCGTACAAGACCCAAATAGGCTGGTAATGGGCAGGGAGGGCTACCCATGCCATTTTTCTGAATGATTTTCAACCATATTGCAGGAACCAGATATAACATTAAAACCGCAAGCAGTTTTAAATGGTGTTATTTCCGTTTAATGTCATTTTGTGCAGGGACTGTTCTAAACACGGGAAACACGTGGCACTTCACAGGCATACTATATAGACACCCCCCAGGCACCATATTTAAAGGAATATTTCACTTTTTTTTTCACTTTAATCGTCATTAAAATCAGTGCTCCCGCCAAAACGGTAGTTTTTAAAACTTTTTTTTGCAGTGACCCATGTCCCCTGAGGCAGGAGGCAGATCGCCAAACCCTTTTTAGCATACTATCTTGCATATTAGCCGTTAAAATTAGCACTTTCCAATTCGAACGTTCGAGTCCCCTAGACTTCAATGGGGTTCTAACGTTCGTGCCGAACGCGGGGGTCGTTCGCAAGTTCTGGTGCGAACCGAACCGGGGGGTGTTCGGCTCATCCCTAAGCAGGAGTATGCAAACTCAGAAGCCGACAGCACACTGCTGGTGATCTTTTATTTTCCAGCCCCCCCCCACCCCCTGGTGTCCCCCTGTCACCTGCCCGAAGTCTGGCTCTGCATTATATATTTTAAAATAAACAACTAATGCGCACACCTATTTTTGATCAACCGCAGTAATGAGAAGCTGCCAACATCAAACAGGTTTAAGCCCCTTTCACACGGGACGGATCAGTAATGATCCGCCCCGTGATGATCCCCTCGCTCAGCGGGGATCGCTCCGTTGTCCCCGCTGAGCCGGCTGCGGACAGGGCGGTCTCCGCACACTGTGCGGGGACCGCCCTGTCAGATCTCTGCTCTCCTCTATGGGGATCGGATGAGCACGGACCGTCTGTCCGTGTTCATCCGATCCGCTCTGCAGACGGATAGAAAAATAGGATTTTCCTCCGTCTGCAGGATCGGACTGTTGCGGAGGCGGATGAAATCGGGTGTCTGCGGATGTTCATCCGCAGACACCCGCTATCCCATAGGGATGAATGTATGCCCGTATTTCATCTGCAAACGGATGGATGAAATACGGACATATCATCTGCATGTGTGAAAGGGGCCTAACACAAACCCACAGATAAATTGAATATATAGCAAAGGATGTGATGCTAACCAAAATAACATTAAAAAAATCCATTTGGTGCAAATAATGATTCAAATAATACAAAAAATCCAACATAGCTAAAAGTACATCAAACGTGTCAATTAATATTGAAATGTGCATAAAAAAAATTTCAGCAAAAAATTTGTATATAAACGATGCTTATAATTAAAACCATTTTATCCAAACTATGTCCTTGGTATTAAAGTGCAAAAAGAGTACAAAAAAAAGGGGGGTTTTAATTATAAGCATTTTTATATCTGATTTTTTTGCTGAAAATATTTTTATGCACATTTTAATATTAATTGACAGTTTTGGTGAACTTTTAGCTATGTTGGATTTTGCATATCATTTTAACCATTATTTTCACCAAATGGATGTTTTATGTTATTTTATTTAGCACCACATCCTTTGCTATATATA
The DNA here is from genome assembly GCF_037356315.1 of Lithobates pipiens. Lineage (NCBI taxonomy): Eukaryota > Metazoa > Chordata > Amphibia > Anura > Ranidae > Lithobates > Lithobates pipiens. The sequence goes on along the minus strand of NW_027507758.1, from coordinate 82,983,291 downwards.
TATATATACACACAGCTATATATATATATATATATTATATACACACATGCACAGCATATATATATATATATATCCAGCCATGTGCTATATACAGTATTCAATGGGCCGGCCGGTTACCTGGATGGGTTCCTGCAGCACCGCCATCCTCCAGGCTCCCTCGTCTGCTCCAGGGACTTCTCTGCCTGTCGGCTGCTCTCATGGCGGCCCCCGGCTCATTTAAACTCACAGCGTCCGTTACCGCGGGGGCCGCCGGAGATAGCCGAGTTTTGTTCGCTGTCGGAGAGGAGCAGGGCGGGGGAAGCCGAGCGGTGGCGGAGGTGGCCGAAGATGTGTTATGAGAGCGCCGAGTGGGGGCGGAAAGAGCCGAAGTGCGCCGCGCTGTGCTCAGAAGTACAGCGGTGCTCAAATGAATGGCTGTGCGAGTAGCGCAGCCATTCATTTGGCTAGGCTGTCACTGAAACCGGCCCACTGAGCCATCGGCCCACCGGGAATCTCCCGGTAGTCCCGATGGCCAGTACATGCCTGTTCCCTGCCATCAGAATACACTGATAAGCACCACATTTTTCAACAGGCTGGTTGTATGGAAATTGATCAACTTGTGTCCCTGCTGAACCAGCTGAATTTTGATCCGTGTTTATTATAACGAATCAGGTGTATTCTAAAGAGATCTATGGTCACAGAGTATTATACCATTAGCATTGTAATAACAATGCAAACAATAGTTATATTTGACAATCCAATATAAGCTAATTTGAAAAATCTCCTTTCGTAATTTCTGCCTGTCTGCTAGCCATCTCTTTCCATAGCTTCCTGGATTCCCTGCATGCTTTGCAGCTTCTCCTTTGCTGTTAAAGAGGATCTTCCGTCCCTAGGCTTGCCATCTGTCCAGGATTCACCCGGACAGTTTGGGTTTTGAATCAGGTGTCTGGGTTTCAGGCGGAATGAAAGCGGGACACATTGTTCAGACCGGACTGTAGCTCCTCAAGTAACCGATATAGTTACACACAGATCTGTTGCCATCCGTAGCTGCGAGCAGCTGTCTGGGGGTAAGCATCATTGGGGGACAGGGTGATGATGTCAATAGAAAATTGGCCACAATTGCTGTTCACTTCGGCATGCTATGCGCACCACATTACTACTCTCCTTGGGGTACCCAAGGGTGTCCCAGGCGCTAAAGTGTCCGGGTTTGGCTTGAAGGAAAGGTGGCAACCCTATCCGTCCCCCCCAGAAGAAAACTGAAAGTTGGCAGCTGCAAACACTGTAGCTGCTGACTTTTAATAAAATGTCACTTACCTAGGGTTGCCACCTTTTCTTCAAGCTAATCCTGAACACTTTAGTGGCGCATGGCATGGCACCCCAACTGCGGCACGTTTTTGCGCGATTGTGACCCAACAAATCGCGGAAAAATCACGCAAACAGAATCGTGGGATGCCTGTCACTCAAAAGAAGTTTTGCTTCGCGATTGGGATGCCATTATCCCCATCCCCTCCTATTACAAATATTCTTCCTCTAACAGCACAAATCCTCCTCCCCCAATACCCCCATGGCAGCTGACAGGGCCTCCTGTAGGGGTCCCAGCAAACAGGGGGACCCGGACAGCAGGGGGGATCGGAGGGGGGCAATTATAGAGGAATCAAAACGGAGAGAGAGGCACCGGGTAGCCACTGGGGTGGTAGATTTTAATAAATTAAATGTTCAAAAACAATCCACTCACTCTCCATGTCAGAGCTATGTTGTTTTTAAACATTTAATTTATTAACAACGACCACACCAGCAGTTACCTGTCGCCACTCTCTCTCCCTTATGTTTTGACTCCTTTGTAATTCCCCCCCCCCGCCCGCCTGCTGCTCTGATCTCCCTGCTGTCTGGGTCCCCATGTGTGCTGGGGCCCCATGGTAAACCTGTCAGTGGCACTGGTGTCCGGGTGTCAGGCAGAGGGAAACCCGGGCACAGCATTCTAAACCTGTACTGTCCAGGTCAAAACCGGACAGGTGGCAACCCTACACTTACCTGTCCAGGGATTCTCACCTGGGCTAATTCTTCATTAGTCCCTGAGTTCCCGGCACTGGCATCTTTAGTGTAGGAAACAGACTGTGAAGCTTGTGTCTTCATACTCAGCTTCCTACTGTGCATGTGCAAGCTGCGTTTTGTGAATGGTCCCATAGTCTTCTGGAACCTGTGATGTGTCCCAAAAAGCTATGCGCAAAGAGAGGGGGGGCCTAGCCAATCCATGGAGAAGTGGGAACGGGTACCTTTTAAAACTAGGTACCCGCTTCCCAAAAAAAAAAAAGTGTCCAAGTGGTAGAGATGGGGGGGGGGGGGGGGGCAGAAAAGAAAAACGTCCCCTTTTGGGTGAAGTTCGCTTTAACTTTCATTTCTAAGGACTACATATCCCATGGTGCCTTGCTGCCTGCAAGCAGTGATTCCTGTACTGATTCCTCTTCCTGAAACTGCTTCTCTTTGCACCTCTGTAGTTCAGAAGGCAGGTTCTGTGAATGTGCGACACTGCTTACCCGGCATAGGTGAATATGACAGAATTCAAGGAAGTAAATGTGTGGGGATCTTCACAAGTAAGTTTAGAAACTTCAAGATCTCTCAGATTAATAGGAAGGAGTAGGCTAGAGAAATGTAAAACACTATGTGGAAATGAATATAAGATTTTTATATTTTGACCATAGATATATCTTAACTTCTCTGCATAAAATGCTTTCTGAGCCTCCGACCCTGGTATGCCACGAAATGAAATCTGAATTTCTGATGCACATTTTTGTTCTAGGGGAATGAATTGCAAAGTACTTCAGTCAGAAGAACTAAAAGTGAGCCAGGAAACAGGTATTTTCAGAAGGGGACATCAACATCACGAACCACATTATTGTTTCATTACAGATTTTCTTTTAGGAGGAACACTTTCAAAGTGGAAAAGGCTATAAATGGAACCTAAATAAATATACAAACAACAAAGCTAATAAGCATTACCAACAAACCTCTGTTCCTCACTAATTTTCTAATGTCTCTTTTATTCTTCACAGATGGGATACAAACAGCACAAAAGTGGATTAAGCACCAAGCGCCAATATTATGGCGATCCATCGCAGGGCCAAAAGGCCAAAAAAACAAGTTTGGACACTCCACATAAAATTCCTCACTCCTCCACTTCAGCACCTGGGTGTAGCTCTTGACCTGCGTAGCCCAATGTCCCCTTTCCTATTGTTAACCCCATAACACCTCTGCCCCTTATCAACCTTTATAATAATAATGAGACCACACCTTTCCTTTGGAGTAAACTGGCCACAACAGCCTTTTATTAACACACCGAAATTTTAACTCACTCCAAAGATATGTATATAAATATATAAATATATAAATATATATATAAACCATAAACAACATTTAAACCAAAGTCCAGTCTGGTGATCTCTGACGGTGACCCACTTTTATAACCAAAAACCAACCTCACTGCGGTACCATTAACATAACCAGGCCTCCAGCTGTGACCGCCCGGAGACAACCAATTCCTGCAGTGAAAAACACCCAGTATTCCGTCCAACGTTCGGGAATACCCCGGAGGGGCCCCCTATTACTGATGAGCCCCCCACCCCTTTTAGATCACCTCCATTTTACCGCCACCGTCAAAGACCACCAGAAAGATAACGCTGCAGCCCCCAATAGGGCCGTTTTCACTGCTGTGACGACCAATCCTCTGTTCCTGAAAGAAAGAAAGAAAAAACAACGACCAGCCAGATACCAATAACCTGAATGCTCAAATAACCCCACATTAGGGAGGGAGGGTGGGAAAGCTGCCTCCTCCTGTGATCTCTCCACGTGTACTGGCCCCGTCTAAGCTCCGCCCCCTTTTTATATGGCTCCGCCCCCCTCGCTTCTCTCAGTTCATTACAGACTCCTTTTCTTCTATTGGCTCCTGGGCACCAGGTCATGCCCGCCCCTCATTACCCCTCCCCCTGGGGGTCGGATCATTCCGTGGCTCCCTATCTCTTCTATGGTACAAGGTAATGTACCAAATTTGGTAACGGGTAATTCTCTCTTACAGAATACACTTGATGAAGGTCTTTCTGTTTTACCTAATCCTTCATCTTCTAACCAGCAACATCTGTATTTCACTTGCTCATCTCTTTTGGAACTAATTTTAGCAAAAACCAGACCTCTGTCCCACAGTCTCGACACAGGCATACCGATCACACTATAAACTCACAGGAAGAATGTTCCCTGTCTGATAATGGCCTTAATGTAATCAATCAATCTTTCTTCGTATATCCTGTCTGAAGATGAAATTGCAGTCCTAAGGAAAGGACTGAGTTTCTGCCCAAGTAATGACCTTGATAAATTTGAAATATTTGAAGATCTTTAACTTTTCATTTGTAAACTGCTCTTGAAAATTTTGTACCAAATCAGCAAGCCAATACTGATCACACTCAACAGGAAAATCAAGCTTGTGACCAACTCATGTCTTTGCTAGATGAGAATGATACAGCAGATCTGATTGATCGGATTGATCTATCACAAGTATTAAAAACAATCAATGAATCAGGATCCACCATTAGCAATCAAAAATCACAACTTAAAAAGAAGTCATATTAATGTCCAGCCCATAGTATTAATCTTAATGCAGCAGCATTTTTAAAGCTGGTAAACAGAGACCTCAAAAAACACAGACTAAAACACATACTAATCTTAACAATAAGGAAGCCTAAGCATTAGAAAAACTTTCTCAAAATAATCTTATCACAATAAAATCTGCTGATAAGGGAGGCAACATTGTTGTATTTGACAATGAGAAATAAATCGCTATGCGTTGTAAAAATTCTTAGAAGCCAGGATTAGTATAGGTGGATCACGGCATTCATAGTGGAGAAATACAACAGAGAATATTACTTACTTGTTAATACAGCATACTTGAATGGTACCATCACAAAAAGCACATAGGATTTCATTAGAACCATCTTTCCCATATCAACCTTTTATGCACTACCCAAGATCCACAAATATGTAAATAACCCACCAGGGGACCCATAATTTTTGGGAGAGGTGCACTGAGTAAAAACGGTCGTAAATTAGTGGACAAAAATCTCAGACTTACATTACTGCCTTACCCTCTTATGTAAAAGACACCATACATTTTCTGCAAATATTAGACAGCTTATATATCCCTGAACACTACCTTTTAGTTACAATAGATGTTGAAGCCCTATATAGTTCAATCCCACATTCTATAGGGCTTGCAGCCATAAAACACATTATGAGCTTGGGAGGAGAGAGGGACTCGGCTTACAACGAGTCCATTCTCTCGCTTCCCACATTTATTTTAGAACATAATGTTTTTTCCTTCCATGAATCCCACTACCTTCAGATACAGGGGGTGGCAATAGGGACTTGCTGTGCCACATCCTATGCCAACCTGTATCTGGGGGAGTCACTGTCAATGTACATGGACCATATGTTAGTATGGTACTGGTACATCGACAATGTTTTTGTCATTTGGGATGGACCCATTGGTACACTTCATCAATGCTTGATTAGGATGAACAAAACCTAGTTCAATTTCAATTTTACCATGGCATATGACATTTTTGGATGTGGAAGTGTATCGAGGCATTGAGGGTACCCTTGGTAGCAACCTCTATAGGAAACCCACGGCAGGAAGTAACATCCTGCATGCATCCAGCTTTCACCCTCAAACATTGGTCAACTCTATACCATACAGCCAGCACCTGCGGACTAGGCAGAATTGTTCTGATGATGCACGTTTTAAAACTGAGGCTCAAAAACTCAGTGACAGGCTCTTACTGAGAGGCTATTCACATGCCTCCCTTAAAAGCGCATACCAACGGGCATCAACACAAGATAGAAAAAATCTAATATATACACAAAAGTCTAAAAATTATGAAAATCCTCTACGTATTATCACAAAATATACAAACCAACAAGCCACAGTTTAACAACATTGTCAACAAGTACTGGCATATACTGTCCTTTGATCCTCTATTTAAGACAATTTGTTCCTGGTCATCCCCTTTTTACATTTAAGAGGGCGCCGTCAATCAGAGACAAACTCATTACTAGTGAATATAAAGGGGAAGCTAGAAAAGACCTGTGCAAATACAAAGGCACATTTATGTGCAGAGCTTGCAATTATTGCAAATACATGCTTAATCAAAGGAACCCTATCCTCCCTAATGGTCAAACATTCCGTCCTAGGCACTTTGCCAATTATAGAACCATTGGAGTCGTTTACATGCTATGTTGCGATTGCGGTTCTTTTTGTATTGGCAAGACAAAACTTGAATTCTGTAGATGAGCATATAGACACATAAGAAGTATGCAAATTAATAACCCAGATTTACCTTTGGGCAGACATACTGAAACTGTATATGGAGGTAAATTTCCAAAAATTAAGTTCCTTATAATAGATCGTATCCACCCCAGCTCCAGAGGAGGAGATTGGAACAAGATTCTCCTCCAAATGGAGCTGCGCTGGATACACAATCTCAAAGCTACATTTTCACCAGGCCTCAATGAGGCCACATGCTTCAAAACCCCTTCTTGAGGGTTTTTCCTCAGGGGGAATGGAGAAATAGGATATAGGGGATTATTGACGAAAGGCAAATCCACTTTGCACTACAAGTGCGCTGCAAGTGCACTTGGAAGTGCAGTCGCTTTTGTGGGGTAGATCTGAAATGAGGGGAAGCTCTGCTGATTTTATCATCCAATCATGTGCAAGCTAAAATGCTGTTTTTTGTTTTCCTTGCATGTCCCCCTCAGATCTACAGCGACTTTTTTTCCAAGTGCACTTTCAGTGCACTTTCATGTGCACTTGCATTGCAAAGTGGATTTGTCTTTGGTAAATAACCCCCGTAGTGTATCTATTCTCATCCCCAGGTCCGTTATATACATCCTCATTTAAGTAATTTGAGTTAATTTATATGTGATTAATTAACACTCTTTGAGCACCAATATTATATTGGAATTGGATGTATATTCATAATGTCAATCCTGTTGATTATTTCAAAAACTTTATTGAATATAACTAATGCATGAAATTTATTGATTTATGCCAGCTGACCCTCTGGGTATGGACTGTAGGGCGCCCGGCACACATAGCCGCCCAGATTTTCAAATCGTGCTAGCTTTTTATGGGGACCAGAGAGGTTTCAGCATATTTTATCATTTTTTTCCCCCACAAAAAGCTTTCTTTTGGTGGTATTTGATCACCTCTGGGGTTTTTTATTTTTTGTTAATAAAAATAAAAAATAGGAAACCGTTTTAGATTTTGTTAATAAATTTTGCAAAAAGGTAATTTTTCTCCTTCATTGATGTACGCTGATGAGGCTGCACTGATGGGCACTGATAGGCTGCACTGGTGGGCTGCATTGATGGGCACTGATAAGGTGACACTGATGGGCACTAATAGCCAGCCCTGGTGGGCACTGATAGGTGGCATTGGTGGGCACTGAGAGGTGGAACTAATGGGCGGCACTGAAGGGCATTGATAGGTGGCACTGAAGGGCACTAATAGGTGGCACTGATAGCTAGCACTGATGGGTGGCAGTGATCAGCGCTGATCGGCACTGGTAGGTGACACTGATAGGCAGCACTGCAAGGTGGCACTGATGAGGCACTGAGTGGCACCACTGGTGGGCATTGATAGGTGGCACTCGTGGGCATTGATAGGTGGCACTGATTGCTGGCACTGTTATGCACTGGTGGGCACTGATATGTGGCACTGTGGGCAGTGGCAGGTGGCACTGGCAGGTGGTACTGGTTGGCACAGATGAGGCAGCTTTGCCTCTTACTCTTCGGGACCGATGTCCCTTGCACAGAAGCCGGTGAACAGCTTTTTTGGAGAAAAAAAAATCACGTGATAAGCTTTCATTAGCTGACAGCTGATCACGTGGTAAGGGGCCGGGATCGACCCCTTACTCCGATCTGTGATTACGCGAGTCTCGTTGACTCAGTAATCTCAACGCGCCGCCCGCACCCTGCAGGGGGTGCGTGCGGAATGTGCAAAGGGGAGGATGTCTACTGAAGGCCACCCGGCAAATAAGGTCCGCGCTGTAGCCGTCATTTAGCTATAGCGTGGATATGAAGGGGTTAATAAATGATATACTTTTTTCAACAATTAACTACGTCAGTGCCTTTAAAGTCCATTGAGGGTTTTTTCTTTCTGTGTTTAACTAGTTTGGATGTTGGCACTCTATAAGAATATGATCAACGATGCAATTTATTTAGGAGGAAGACAAGAACACGGAGCTGATATTAGACCATCTAGGGAACCGCTGATTTCAGGCTATAGTAAAAGGACATTGCTAATTTGGTAGTTTAATATGTGTACAGCTTTGAAACTAAGTACATGACAAGCTCAGCATGTATTTAAAGAGTAATAAACTCCCAGAGGAGTATGCCCAACACTAAGCATAGCTGTAATTGGGCTTATAATTATTATCTCGCAGAGATGTATCAGCTAAGTTCACACGCTGCTGTACCAGCGGCACAGATCAAAAGCCGTGTCTGTGGAATATCAGTTGATTAGTGCACAGGTGGGTATAGGGAATGTTCACCTGTGTTACTCTGCTGGAGAGATGTCTATGGTCAGCGATGATGGCCTGTGGGGGATTTAGACATGTGGGATGAAAAGATTCTACTGGCCGCTTTTGCTGTGCAAGAAAGTGAAGATTTTTCAGGAAAATTAATGTTATATTCCATTGATGTACATCTAAATCTAAGAACAAAATAACATTCTGTTGCAGGTTGCCAGTCCTTAAAGTGGTTAAAAGACTCTCAAAACTATAGAGTTAGAACCACAGTAAACTAGGGTGCTTTGACATGGCCACTGTGGCTTTCTTTAAAATGATTATTATAATTATACAGAATTTATATAGCGCCAACAGTTTGTGCAGCACTTAACAAAATTAAGGCAGACATTACAATTTGGTACAAGAGGAATCAGAGGGCCCTGCTCATTAGAGCTTACAATCTAAAAGGGAGGGCCAATTGATACAAAAGGTAATAGCTCTGGGGGATGAGCTGATGGAGGAAGTAAAACAGTGTATAAGACCCCTTTCACACTGGGGCGCTTTTCAGGCATTCTAGAGCTAAAAATAGTGCCTCTCAAGCTAACCCAGTGTGAAAGCCCGAGTGCCTTTACACTGGGGCGGTGCGCTTGCAAGACAGGAAAAAAGTCCTGCAAGCAGCATCTTTGGGGCAGTGCGGGAGTGGTGTGTATACACATACACATTGAAATGAAGGGGCGCCACTTTCAAAGCGATGTAAAAGTGTTTTGTAAATTCTTGTTAGTATCTTCAATTTTATTCGTTGGGTGAGTGGAAGCCAGTGGAGGGATGGGCAGAGAGAGGTGGAGGACACTGAATGGTTGGTAAGGTGGATGAGTCTTGCAGCGGCATTCATTATGGACTGAAGGGGGGATAGTCTGTGTTTGCAAATGTGTGCAATTAAACCCCTTGTTTTTTACGTGTTTTTTTTGCAGGCTACTGTAGCTGGTAAGTGAGCTGGGAATTTTTTTTGTCTTTGATGTGCATTGCCCTTCCATGTACTCCTTGATGCAAAGGCTAGATATAGGTTCAAGTGGTTGCCAATTGCGGATTGTGCAGGCACGCATGGGATACCGTCAGCTATTATTGTGCCCTTGTTGGGTGTTCCCCGTATCCCTAGATTTTTAAGTAGGGATGGGCACTCTCCAGGCACACCTACCTTTTAATCTATCCAACTGCTATATGTGCATCAATTTGGTAGACTCTCAAGATTATAGATTTAGGACTGCAGTAAACTAGGGTGCCTTTTGTTGTGGACACTGTAGCTTACGCAGATGTTTGCAAATGTGTGCGACTAAACCCCTTGTTTTTGACGTGAACTGTTAAGCCCCATACACACTATCAGATTATCTGCTGAGTTTTTCTTTCAGATTTACCAAAACCATGTAGTAGAAGGGCCTGCCTGATTGCATACATATTGAAACTCCTAAGGTTTGTCCTCATATTATATGGTTTTGGTAAATCTGAAGGAAAAACTCAGCAGATAATCTGATAGTGTGTATGGGGCTTAAAGCGGAGGTCCACCCTAAAATGGACCTCCGCTCATCGGAATCCCCCCCCCCTCCGGCGCCACGATTGGCACCTTTCAGGGGGGAGGGGGGTGCAGTTACCTGGATAACTGCACCCACTTCCGGGATAGCTGTCTGCGGAAAGGGGCGTAGATTACGCCCCTTTCCGCAACTGCCCGCCCCTTTGCGCAAGTGCCCCGCTGCCTGCTGGGAAACACACAGTTCCCAGAGGCAGCGGGGACCGTCCGGATTGCGCCGCGCGGCTCGCGCATGCGCAGTAGGGAACCGGGAAATGAAGCCGAAAGGCTCCATTTCCTGATTCCCATACCCAAGATGGCGGCGGCAGGACCCGACAGACGACCTAGCGATCGGCTTCGGGTGCCGACATCGCGGGCGCGCTGGACAGGTAAGTGTCACTATTTTAAAAGTCAGCAGCTGCAGTATTTGTAGCTGCTGGCTTTAAAAAAAAAAAAAAACGCGGAGTCCCGGTGGACTCCCGCTTTAAGACAGGGTCAGTTTGGTTCATTTGCAGGCTGGCTTGTAAGTGAACTTGAAATTTTTGTTTGTTTTTGAGTTGCTGGATGTCCTCCTGACATGCTGCAGCCTCTACTGCAAACTGTGAGGGCCATTCTCCCCGCTCCAAATTAAAATCCAGCCTGTTGCTTCTCCTTGTGATTTTTTTACATTACAGATGTCTTTGGACTGGTCACGTGATGCCACAGTGTCTTCTTCTATGTTGCCACTTTTCTGGACTGGGTAGTCCTCACTGATGCCAGCAGTGCGCAATTTAATCATGAACAAGAGGTACTGGGGTGCTGACCCTTTAAGGGGTGGGCCCATGACGTCCTGACCTCAAAATTTGTTATCATTCTTCCTGGTTGAGTGATCATTCAACCCTGAAGGCTGAGGACAACTTTTGGCAGAGAAAAGGTACTGCAGTTGACAGGTCCATAAAGGCAAGTATTTATTACTGATCTGCTTTATGTTTTTAATACTGCTTAGAGGATCTTTTTTTTTTTTTTTAAATTGTCATAGATACCTTTTGTACCCTAATATATACAAAGGAACGTGTTTTGTAAAGCCGCTTGATAATTTAAAAAAAATCCCCTTTGATCTTGTGAGCTGATAACTTCCTATGCTCTTTGCCTGTGCTGACTGTTTTCAATTACAGGACTACAGAACTGCACCCCTCTATGTTATGAACAATAGGAGAGGGTGAGTTTCCATAGTTCTCTGCTGTTAAAGTGATTCTAAAGTAAATAATTAAAAATAAATAAATTGCATGCTATACTTATGCACAGAGCAGCCCTGATCCTCTTCGTTTTGGCTTCTCCCTCCCTGCCAAGATCTCATGATAGTAAGGCCGCGTACACACGGGCGGACTGTTCGCCCAACTTTGTTTGTCAAACAGTTTCGGCAAACAGTCCGCTCAAAATTAGCATGGACGGACATGGCCACACACGGCACTTTTTGAGCGGACTGTTTCAGCGAACTGTTTGCCAGTTTCCGAAAGACTTTGTCCGTCAAACTGTCCGCTGAAACTGTCCGCTGAAAGCCCACACACGAGCGGACTGTCCGCCCAAACACTGTTCAGCGGACAAGGTTGGGCGAACAGTCCGCCCGTGTGTACGCGGCCTAAGTCTCCTGCTGTGGGGTACTCAAGCATGCTCACTCCCTAGCTGCACTCTGTGTGCCCATTCACATACAGACTGAGGCTTGGCTCTGCCCCTGCTCTCTCTTCATTGGCTCCCTGGCTATAAATGACAGCAACAGGAGCCAATGGAGCCTGCTGCTGGGTGAGCCAATGAGGAGAGAGTGACCGCTGCTCTCATGCACATTGCTGGCTTGAGATAGGGCTCAGGTAAGTACAAGGGGGGGGGGGGCTGAGGGGGTGGTGCACCCATAATTTTTTTTACCTTAATGCATAGAATGCATTAAGATATGAAACCTTAAGCCTTTAGGCCGCGTACACACGGGCGGACTGTTCGCCCAACTTTGTTCGTCAAACAGTTTGACAAACAGTCCGCTCAAAATTAGCATGAGCGGACTTGACCACACACGACGAACGAACAGTCCGCTGAAAACTTGCGCGATGACGTGAACGGCACGTACGACGGGACGAGAAATTCGGCGTCCGATACACTGCAATGCAACCTTCGCCGTGTAAATTCTTTCTGAGCATGCGCGAGACTTAGTTTGCCGAACAAGCCTACACACGAGCGGACTGTTCGCTCAAACCAAGTTTCAGCGGACAGTCTTACGGAAATTCCGAAAAACTTTGTTCGTCATACTGTCCGCTGAAACTGTCCGCTGAAGCCCACACACGAGCGGACTGTCCGCTGAAACACTGTTCAGCGGACAAAGTTGGACGAACAGTCCGCCCGTGTGTACGCGGCCTTAGAAACACTTTAATATCCTGATACAGTGTCAGGGCTGAGCTTTCAGCCCTTCCTTCTGTGTGCTCAGGTTGCTCAGCTGTTGGTTAATTGCCATCACTCATCTTTCCACAGTGGCTCACCTGTTGATCATCTCCTACTTGTCAGTCAAGCCCACAGCCAGCCCATTTTGGCTATTTAAACTGCCTGGTTCATTTCTTCAATGCCTTTGCCCTGGTCAAAATATCTAGAGACTCTTTGCTTTGTTCCTGTTGAAGACTTGCCTGGCTGACGTCCCTTCTGGTTCCTGATCCTGTGTGCTGCCTCTGACTATGCTGATCTCTGGCTTCCTGATTTCCTGACTTGTTCTGACTACTCGATTTGGCAAACAAACCCTGGCTATGTTTTGACTACATTTTACCAGTTGTACCATTTTTACAATTTTTACCATTTTACCATTTTTACCATTTTACCATTTTATTAAAATGTGTGATTAACCACTTCAATACCAGGCACTTAAACACCTTCCTGCCCAGACCAATTTTGAGCTTTCAGCGCTGTCGCACTTTGAATGACAATTGCGCGGTCATGCTACACTGTACCCAAATGAAATTTTTATCATTTTTTTTCCCACAAATAGAGCTTTCTTTTGGTGGTATTTGATCACCTCTGCGGTTTTTATTTTTTGCTAAACAAATAAAAAAATACCGAAAATGTTGAAAAAAAAATGTTTTTTTTTTGTTTCAGTTTCAAAACTTTGCAAATAAGTAAGTTTTCTCCTTCACTGATGGGCACTGATGGGGTTACACTGATGGGCAATGATAAGGTGGCACTGATGGGCACCGATGAGGTGGCACTGATGAGGTGGAATTGATGGACACCGATATGTGGCACTGATAGGTGGCACTGATGGGCGACACGGATGGGCACTGATAGGTGGCACAAATTGGCACTGATAGCTGGCACGGATTGTCATGGATGGGCATGGATAGGTGGCACAGGTGGGCATGGGTTAGTCGGCACAGGTGGGCATGGGTTAGGCGGCACAGGTGGGCATGGGTTAGGCAGCACAGGTGGGCATGGGTAGGCAGCACAGGTGGGCATGGGTAGGCGGCACAGGTGGGCATGGATGGGCACTGATAGGTGGCATGGATGGGCACTGATAGGCGGCACAGATGGGAACTGATAGGCGGCATTGTATTCTAATATATTGTACTAATGGATGCCAATCAGTGCCAATCAATAAGGCATGCCAATCAGTGATGCCCATTGTGGGCACTGGCATCCATTATGGGCACTGATTGGCATCCATTGTGGCACTGACTGGAATCCCTGGTGGTCTAGGGTGGCATACCTTGTCCTGGGCATCCCTGGTGGTCTGGTGGCGTCCCTGGTGGTCCAGTGTGGGCATCCTCGGGGGGGCTGTGCTGATAATCGATCAGCACAGACCCCCCCTGTCAGAGGAGCAACCGATCGGCTCTCCTCTACTCGCGTCTGACAGACGCGAGTGAGGAAAAGCCGATCACCGGCTTTTCCTATTTACACTGTGATCAGCCGTGATTGGACACGGCTGATCACGTGGTAAAGAGTCTCCGTCGGAGACTCTTTACCGAGATCGTAGTTGCCGGGTGTCAGACTGACACCCCGCAACAACGATCGCCGCGTTGCGCGCCCCCGGCGGCTCATAATCCTGATCACGTCATATGACGTCCGGTCAGGATTATGCAACCACTTTGCCACCGTCTATTTGTTATAGGGCGGGCGGCAAGTGGTTAATACTGCATTTTCTGTCCCCTGTTTCATGGTTCCTGATATACATAAGGATGAATAAGTATTGTCATTCTAGGACAGGAAGCATATTACTAGTAGAATCATCATATGAAAAAAAGGGAAAAAGCCTGACAAAAAGAAATACAATACAATACAGCGACCACATCCAAAGACTTGTAAGTCACAGTATCTTACTTTTTGTGGTTTTGGTGCTAGATTAACCACTTCAATACCAGGCACTTAAACAACTTCCTGCCCAGACCAATTTTCAGCTTTCAGCCCTGTCGCACTTTGAATGACAATTGCGCGGTCATGCTACACTGTACCCAAATGAAATTTTTATCATTTTTTTCCCACAAATAGAGCTTTCTTTTGGTGGTATTTGATCACCTCTATGTTTTTTATTTTTTGCTAAACAAATAAAAAAATTACAGAAAATTTTGAAAAAAATATGTTTTTTTTGTTTCAGTTTCAAAACTTTGTAAATAAGTAAGTTTTCTCCTTCACTGATGGGCACTGATGGGGCTACACTGATGGGCACTGATCAGTCAGCACTGATGGGCACCGATGAGGTGGCACCAATGAAGTGGCACTGATGAGGTGGCATTGATGGACACTGATATGTGGCACATATAGGTGGCACTGATGGGCACTGATGGGCGACACAGATGGGCACTGATAGGTAGCAAAAATTGGCACTGATATCTGGCACAGATGGGCATGGATATGCGGCACAGATGGGCATGGATAGGCAGCACAGATGGGCATGGATGGGCGGCACAGATGGGCACGGATGGGCACTGATAGGCAGCACTGATAGGCGGCACGGATGGGCACTGATAGGCGGCACGGATGGGCACTGATAGGCAGCATTGTATTGTTTTATACTGTACTAATGGGTGCCAATCAGTGCCAAACAATAATGCATGGCAATCAGTGAAGCCCATTGTGGGCACTGATTGTCATCCATTGTGGGCACTGATTGTCATCCATTGTGGGCACTGATTGGCATCCCTGGTGGTCTAGGGTGACATACCTTGTGCTGGGCATCTCTGGTGGTCTGGTGGCATCCCTGGTGGTCCAGTGTGGGCATCCTCGGGGGGGCTGTGCTGATAATCAATCAGCACAGACCCCCCCTGTCAGAGGAGCAGCCGATCGGCTCTCCTCTACTCATGTCTGACAGACGCGAGTGAGGAAAAGCCGATCACCGGCCCTTCCTATTTACACTGTGATCAGCTATGATTGGACACGGCTGATCACGTGGTAAAGAGTCTCCGTCTGTGACTCTTTACCGAGATCGTAGTTGCGGGGTGTCAGACTGATACCCTGCAACAACGATCGTCGCGATGCGCGCCCCCGGAGGCAGCGGCTCAAAATCCTGATCACGTCATATGACATCCGGTCAGGATTTTGAAACCACTATGCCACCGTGCTTTTGTTATAGGGCAGTGGTTAATTTTAATTGTGAATGAGATGTAGAAAGTGCAACAATTACACGTATGATGAAATTTGTTTCTTTGCCCTGTTACACTTTTAACGGAGTGCTTTTTAAGGAAATGCAAAGGCTTCCATTGCCAAATTCTTTCTGAAGTTGTTGCTTGTCTGGCTTTAACTCTCCGGCTCCAATACTTCAGGGTCTATTTACAAAATATTTGTTGGATTAATGTCACAGCATTTGTCCATGCTTCACAAATTTTTCCATATATTTTCTCTAATACTATGACATCCAATGATCAGTATTTCCATCCAGTTCTAATCATTCTAAAACATATATACCACATTCTGTCCACTAGATGGAGTTGACAATCCCAGTACAGCAGGGGTGTCCAAACTCTTTTCAAAGAGGGCAAGATTTGATGAAGTGAACATGCGGTAGGGCCAACCATTTTGCCTGACATTGTTTGAACCATTAAAGTGGTTGTAAACCCTTACAAACCACTTTGATCTACAGGTAAGCCTAGATTAAGGCTTACCTGTAGGTCCAAGCAATATCTCCTAAACCTATATGGTTTAGGAGATATTTGCCCAAAAACGGGCACCGCTGTCTACGGCGCATGCGCCGTAGACAGCGGTGCGCAGGCGCACTGAGCACGGCATTCTCAGCGACGGAGCTGCCGTGCGTGTCGGCTCCCGTGCGCATGCGTGGGAGTGACATCATCACGGCTTCTCCGAATGACAGCGGCGGAGCTGCGAGACCCCACCAACAAGATGGATGCGGCGGACTACAGGGGACAGCGGCAACTTCGATGGCTCCTGTGTCAGGTAAGTGACACATAATGGGCTACTATGCGATGCATAGTAGTCCATTATGTTTTGCCTTTGCAGGGAATGAAAGAGGAAGTAAACTCATCAGGGTTTACTTCCTCTTTAAAATTTGGTCTAAGTATGTTCTTTTCGAGCACTAATACACTACCCAACAAGAATTATCTTGCCTTTGTGGCTGTGTGAGTAAAGAGATGAGCTTGTGCATGTTATTTGAATATACCGTATTTATTGGCGTATAACACGCACCTTCGCTTTAAGAGGGAAGTTTCAGGAAAAAAATATAAATTTTAAATAAATAACTGTGAAGCAAAATAAGGGTCAGTGCCCATCTGCAGCCTCACAAGTGCCATGAATGCAGCACCAGCATTGCCATGAATGCAGCCCGACCATTACCATCAGTGCAGCACCCCCATTTACATCAGCGCAGCACCCACCGTTGCCAGGAATGCAGCACCCACCGTTGCCAGGAATGCAGCACCCACCGTTGCCAGGAATGCAGCACCCACCGTTGCCAGGAATGCACCACCCACCATTGCCAGGAATGCACCACCCACCGTTGCCAGGAATGCAGCACCCACTATTGCCATCAGTGCAGCCTGAAGGATTGCCCATCCATCTGCAGCCCTGGAGGGGACAGGGAGGGGGCAAGACAAGCGCCAAAAGATTACATACAGGAAAAACTCCTGTTTTCTCTGCGGCCTCTTTAATAGAAAGTCTCACCCCCTTTGATGCACAGAACAGTTGTCCAATGGCAGCACCAGAGACGGAACTTCCTATTACAGAGGCTGCCGTGTAAACAGGAAATACTCCTGTGTGTACGACTCTCGTTTCCACCTCCTTCCTCTCCCCTCCAAGGCAGCTGGCATATATATCTATTGTGGCCCCGATGCTGCGAGATCGTTGGGGGCCACAAAAGATATATATGTACAGATTACCAGGCAGGCCATTCAACCAGAACATGGGCCGCGATTGCCCCATGGGCCCGGACTTTGGACATGCTCGCAGTAGAATGAGTCTACTACGCACTCCTCCTTCCCATTGGGAACTGTGTTGATGTATCTCTCCCCGCCCCCCCTCCCCCCTACATTTCTCTTCTTTACTGTTCCCAACTTCCTTCTGGGATAATGAGATCGCACTCATGACTTGATTGATGTGATCAGTCCTATGGGTGTTATAGTAATTTTTGCATATATCTGTGCGATGATGCTGGTTTTGTACATATGTACCTTATTTCTTTATGTTATACCACGATGAGGGGTTTTGATCTTTCATTGTATGATGTGCTATATTCTCCTTAAATAAAGCAATCCTAATTGTTAAAAGTCATAGTATTACAGAAAATATGAACAAAATTTGTGCAGCCTGGACGAATGCTTGTGACTTCCTGGACGAATGCTTGTGACTTCCTGGATGAATGCTTGTGACTTCCATCCAACAATTTTTTTGTAAATAGGCCCCCAAATATTAAAGCTAGAGATTTGCAGCCAGACCCCTGGCGTCATGACACAAGATAAATGTCCAGGTTAGGGCTTCTGACTTTTCTATTAGTTCCAGGTCAGCAATTCAAAGTCAAAAGAACATCATAACAGCCAAGCAACTGTCGTTTTCAGAAGGTTGGCAATGGCAGTCTACAAGTTCCACTTTGGAAAAGGTTATTGTATTTCCTACTGCTTGGAAGGGCTTTCCGTCCTTTGCCATTGTTTCTCTTTGCACTGAAAAAAAAGTCTCTGTGCAGAAAGGAAAAACCTTCACTGAACGCAAAATCTAAAAGGCGAATATCCCCACAAAGCTTGCGAAGTCAAGTATTGCCAAATAGTCTCTGTGGGGCACAAGTGACATTTTATCCACCCGCTATCCATTTGAAGTTGCTTCCCGCTGAGGAAACTAATTGAGCCTTAAATGATCTCTCTGAAACAGAGTAATTAATAAGCAAATCACATTAGTTTTGGAGATATTAAAATTTTAGCCAAGCTCATTGAGATCGTCATTGTGAAATCAAAATGCAAATTTTATTCAGGAAGCTAGATTTGTAAGTCATGAGTGATGGGGGCAGCATAAGGATAATTGAATCATCTCTATGGATTATAAAAAAACTACTTTGTCAGCTCAAAACTAATATATTTATAAAGGGAACCTGTCATAGTAGCAATAGGGTGCTGCAAATGCTGACTTGTTTTAAAGCTAAAGATTTATTTTATTTTTTGGTGGGGGGGGGGGGGGGATACAGCTTCACACATATTAGGTATGTTTAATGGTGTGTATTCCCTTACCTGCAGAGAGCTTCTTCTGCTTAAAATTCTCTGTGCTGTTGCCCCTTCTCAGCGGCTGGATACTGCTCTGAGTGACTGTCCTCGAGTGCTCTGAAGTCTGCAGTAGCAGCTTCTAATCAGGAAGGTTGTGACACTCGCCCGCCCCCTCTTGCCTTTCCGCCATTCATTGAACCTATCTTACTACATTCCCATGATGCATTGAGAACTCTATGTGTGACTATGTATAGTGCTGAATCCCAAAATATTTTTTTACTAAACTTTGGCTTTAAAAGTGTAGGCTTGCAGGGCTTCACTTATCCTGGCTCCACTACATCACAAGCCTAATGGGCACTTTTTCCCTCTTCCTGCCCTGGCCCAATTTTTAGCTTTCAGCGCTGTTACACTTTGAATAACAAGTGCACGGTCATGCAACACTAAAACAATAATGAGGGTGGAAACATCAAACTAAACATCACATCCCTAATTAATGAAAACAGAAAAAAGGACAATGGGGTAAACAAATATATATCTATATACAAAGTCTTTGTCCTCCTGTGGCCATATAAACTGGAGCTTTTGGGTGAAAAACTTTATTGATGCCTTTTCATCTTCGATGGCTTTTATGATTGTTATAACTTCAATTAAAATCCATATCAGAAACCATTCGGCAACTTGGGTGAGATCCATTATGGATCTCTATTTGTTTGTAACATTTTCTTGACACACTATTTAGTCATTATATACATTTGAGATTGTATCCTTCATTATTTGTTATGAAATCTTATCCAATCTTATCTTTTTATTGTTTCTAGCTTACCATACAGTGTACCTAAACTCCTGAGGAAGCTCAGATGAGCGAAACATGTTGAGTGATATACTCTGAGTGGTATCTTTTGCTTCAACCATTTGTTTTGTCCTGTACAAATCTTGACGTGGGTAATTTTATTTTGTTATGTATTGTGGATTTCATTGTAATAAAAACTTTTTTTTGGATATCTGTTGAATGTCTATCTACTTTGTGTTTAACACCCCATTGTCCTTTTTTTCTGCGGTCATGCAACACTGTACCCAAACAAAAGGTTTATCTTTTTTTTTTTTTTTTTTTTTACATAAATAGAGCTTTTATTTGGTCATGTTTAATTAGCACTGGGTTTTTGGTTTTTTTTTTGCTAAATAAATGAAAATTTTGAAAAACAAAAACTTTTTGATAGTTTGTTATAACATTTTGCAAACAGTTAATTTTTCACCTTCACTGATGAGGCTCCACTGATGGGCACTGATGAGGTGGCACTGATGGACATTGATGGGCACTAATAGGCTGCACTGATGAGGCTGCACTGATAGGTGGCACTGCTGGACACACATAGGTGGCACCGATAGGCGACACTTATGGACACTGATAGGCAGCACTGATGAGTACTCAGAGGCATCAATGATGGGCACTGATAGGTGACACTGATGGGCACTGGTAGGCAGCACTGATGGGCACTGGTAGGCAGCACTGATGGGCACTGATAGGCGGCACTGATGGGCACTGATTTGTAGCACTGTTGGACACTGATTTGTAGCACTGATGGGCACTGATTAGCAGCACTGGTGGGCACTGATGGGACTGCACTGATAATCAGGACATCGATAATAATCGGTGCCCTGGTTATCAGTGCAGATGTCCTGTTATTGGTTCTCTTCTCCTCATGCTGTCAGCATGAGGAAAGGAATGCCGATAACCAGCTTCTGTTGACATCCGTGATCAGCTGTGATTAGACAGCTGTGGTAAAGAGCCGCTGATTTGCTCCTTACCCCAATATGTGATCAGCAGTTTTCCCCCGGACACTGCGAACACAGGGCTCACCGCCCACAGAAGGTGAGCGGTAGGCACAATAACAGCACGCTGTCATATGACAGCATTCCAGAAGTAGCCGGCCGCTCTGTAGCCATCATTTGGCAAGTCGGCAAGTGGTTAAAGTAGAAGTACAGTCAAAAACTGTACGTGGCCTATAGATGTCAAGTGGTTTAGAAATGGCTTTTTGCCTGCTCATGATTAGCTAATTATTGTAATGTAAGTGTAAGTGAACATTCTTTACTCCTTAAAGTAGAAGTCCAGTCAAATTATAAACTTTAACCTGCTCCCACCCTCATCTAAGCCCTACACTAACTACCCTGTAGAAGAAAGATGTCTATGCTTACCTATTCCCTGGGCGCTGGTATCCCCAGCGGCAGGCTTCAGGTGAGAAGAGAGATTGCCTACAATGCCTATGCAATGACGTCACCCATATGCTTACTATGGGGCATCTGCTTTCGGCTGTCCCTCCTCTACCCTGAGGCCGGCACTTGGAGCCAATCATGTGATCAGACCAGAGCGCCAAGGGTATAGTTAGGTAAACACCTCTTTCCTCTATAAGGTAGTTAGTATAAGATAGTTTTCATAGTTAGAAGGGGGAGGGAGCACGTTTAAGCTTAGATAGTTTTTGATTGGACCTCTAATTTAAGGAGTAAAGAAGGTCCACAAAAATGTGTAAGGCCACAACAAGGTTGACACTCCACAAGGTCTGATCCTTTAAGAACAAAATAGTCAAGACTTGCGTGTTTGAATCAGACTGGCTGTGAAAGGGAAGCATGGACAATTTTTATTTCAAATACACTGATAAATCATGCTTACAACATGGTGCTTGATAAAAGCAAGCATTACTTGCAGTTGGGCCATTTCTAACATTCAAAATGGAGTCAATGGGTGCTTCAAGTGCCAGTTTTCACAGATGACTTTTCTAGTTCCCAGCAATGGCTCCACTTTCAGTGTATTCAAAGTATTGAATATTAATGTATGAGGTATTATATGACTTATCCAAAGAGGGATGGGTCAGGGAGAAATATCTCCCTGTTGGCTTACATTGGGAAGAAACCTTCCTATCTATGGAAAGCCTCAGACAGATCACTGATTATCCCAGGGAGAACAATCCCAGGCTAAACGTACATTTCAAACAAAGATACCCGACTCATGAATCCAGTTAAGCAGAAATAAAGCCATCAACCAATTGCCTCTGGCTGCAGTGTGTTAGCAAGATTCAAGTCATCTCATTCTTGTCCATGCAGCTAAATGCCACTGTTAATCTCATGTGAAAACTAGAGAGAACATATTAGCTCTCTGCAATATGAATAAGAAAATAAAATATATATATATATATATTGTGAAGTTTGGGGATACTAGCTCCGCGGGATTAAGTGCATAAACCATTGTCAGGTGAAACCAAAATATATTTAATTATAATTAAATCAAAAATAAAGCTTTTCTTCGGCATGTAAAAACCGTAGATTAAAGTCTGCTTATATTCAGCACAAAATAATACAAAAAGAAAAGCACCTACAGTTCTGTAGACAGGTCTTCACCAAAAAGAGTCCTTGCAGAGATCTTTTTGCAGCCTCCAAAACAGCAAATATAACAATACAGCCAGACAGCTCCTCAGACAGGTGTTCATCTCCTTCTCCTCCTCACCACCACCTCTCTGTCTACTTCCTGTCTTATAGGCTGTCTGTCTTCCTGGAGGCCGTTAACCCCCTGTGGTCAGGGAGGGAGGCTCTTTCCCACCCAAATGTCACTTTAGAGCCTCCCAAATTCCGGGTCCCAAATATCTCTCTTAAAATATAGAGAGGACCGCGAATCAGTCTTCTCCCGAAAACTATCCCCGGAATTTGTCGCCCATTTTTGGGTGACCCCCTGAGGCCTACCATGATTCCCTTAAAGGGACCACATCCCGAATATAGGCGCCACATAGTACCCGTCGAGGACCCAACCTTGGCGTCCTGTACATATCCCCCCCCCTCTGCCTCAACGCGGAGGTGTTGGAGGCACCATTTGACACCATGCAGTGGACCCGGGAGAGGGCATCGGCATTCTGATGTAGTCTCCCGGGTCTGTGCTCCACCACAAAATTGAACTCCTGGAGAGACAGGAACCACCTTGTTACTCTGGCATTCGTGTGTTTATTTTGCCTCATCCAGGTCAGCGGGGCGTGGTTGGATACCAGGCGAAACCTTCTGCCTAGGAGGAAATACCGCAAGGAGTCCAAGGCCCACTTAATGGCAAGACACTCCCGCTCCACCACCGTGTAGTTTTTCTCCGCTGCCGTCAGCTTTCTACTTAGGAAAACTAAGGGGTGCTCTGATTACCTGCGACAGGACTGCTCCTAAGCCCTCATTTGAAGCGTCTGTCTGTACAACAAAATCCTTATTAAAATCTGGGGCAACAAGCACCGGATCCTGGCACAATGCCGTCTTAAGCTTCTGAAAAGCTTTTTCGGCATCGTTATTCCATTTTATCATCACCGACTTTCTGCCTTTGGTCAGGTCAGTCAAGGGTGCAGCAATGGTGGCAAAGTTGGGGATAAACCTCCGGTAGTAGCCAACTATGCCCAAAAATGCTCTGACCTGCTTCTTGGTTAGGGGACGGGGCCAGTCCTGTATGACTTTCACCTTACTCATTTGGGGCTTTACCAGCCCTCTACCCACAATGTACCCTAGGTACTTGGCTTCCTCCACCCCAACTGCACATTTTTCTGGGTTTATGGTGAATCCTGCTCTTCTCAGGGAGTCTACGACTGCCTGAACTCAGGGAAGATGTGACTCCCAATCAGGGCTGAAGATGACGATGTCATCCAAATAAACCGAAGCGTACCGATGATGTGGACGCAAAGTTTTGTCCATGGTCCTTTGGAACGTAGCGGGGGCAGAGTGTAAACCAAACGACATTCATTTGTACTGGAAGTGGCCTTCCGGGGTAGAGAAGGCCATTTTCTCCCTTGCTTCCTTGGTCAGGGGAATCTGCCAGTACCCTTTCGTGAGGTCCAGCATGGTAATATACCTGGCAGGCCCCAACCTCTCAATGAGCTCATCTACCCGTGGCATGGGATAAGCATCAAACTTGGAGATTTCATTCAGTTTTTTAAAATCATTGCAGAAGCGAAGAGTGCCGTTGGGTTTGGGTACCAACACGATTGGACTCGACCACTCACTCTGCGATTCCTCGATGACATCAAGCTCGAGCATTTTTTTGACCTCTTCAGACACTGCCACTCTATGAGCTTCTGGGATATGGTAAGGCTTTAACCGAACTTTTACCTTGGGGTCAGTTACAATGTCATGCTCGATGACATTGGTGAGTCCTGGCAACCCTGAAAACATGTCCCTATTTCTTTGAAGAAACTCCTTTGCTTGCTGGGTTTGGGGTCTAGTTAAGGTAGCAGCCACCTGCACCAGGTCGATCCCTGCATGGTCTCCTGACTGTACCGCTTCCACCGCTGATACCTGGTCTCTGTCTCTCCAGGGTTTCAACAAATTCACGTGGTAGATCTGGTATGGTTTCCTTTTCCCTGGTTGGTGTACCTTGTAGTTTACCTCCCCCACTTTTTCCACTATCTCAAACGGACCTTGCCACTTGGCCAAGAACTTTCTCTCCACTGTGGGTATTAGGACAGCCACCCGGTCTCCTACTTGAAACTGTCTGACTTTCGCAGATCGGTTATACACCCTTCTTTGGGCTTCCTGGGCCCTCTGCATGTGCTCCCTCACCAGCGGCATCACCTTAGCCACCCTCTCTCGCATTTGAGAGATATGCTCTACTATGGTTTTGTGTGGTGAGGACTCACTTTCCCACGTTTCCTTTACCAGATCCAGCAACCCCCGAGGCCGTCGCCCATACACTAGCTCAAATGGGGAGAAGCCCGTGGACGCTTGTGGAACCTCCCGGATGGCAAACAATAGGGCAGGGAGTAACATATCCCAATCCTTCCCATCCTTCTGGACGACTCTTTTTAGCATGGTCTTCAAAGTTTTATTAAACCTCTCCACTAGGCCATCGGTCTGCGGGTGATAGATGGACGTCCGCAACTGCTTCATTTGAAACAGTTTGCACAGGTCCACCATCACCTTTGACATAAAAGGGGTGCCCTGGTCCATTAATATCTCTTTGGGAAAACCAGTTCGCGAAAACATTTGAAATAGTTCCCGGGCAATGGCTTTAGAGGAAGTTTTCCTCAAAGGAACTGCTTCTGGGTACCTGGTTGCATAGTCTAGGATGACTAATATATACTGGTGCCCCCTTGCCGATTTTACCAGGGGTCCCACGAGATCCATAGCGATCCGCTCAAATGAAACCTCAATAATTGGCAAGGGTACCAGAGGGCTTCTATAGTGGGGCACTGGGGCAGTTAACTGGCAAACGGGACAAGATGCACAATATCTTTTAACCTCAACTTTCACCCCTGGCCAGTAAAACCGGTCAGTTATCCTGGCCTCTGTTTTCTCTGCCCCCAAGTGTCCTCCCAGTGCGTCGTTGTGGGCTAGATCGAGTAGCACCCGCCTATACGGTTGGGGAACCAGCAACTGCTCTATAGTTTCCCCACGGCTTTCAGACACTCGATAAAGCAAATCCCCCTTTAAGGAAAAATGAGGAAACCTTTGATCTGCTCCTGGCATTTGTGAGACCCCATCCACAACAGAAACCTGCTCTCGGGCATTGACCAAGGTAGGATCCCGCAGCTGGGCGGTGCCAAACGCACCCCTGGGTACATCTAGACCTGGGTGTACTGGCCTTGAGGATGTTTCCCCTTCACTTTCCTCAACCGGGGACTGCAATGGGGAGAGCTCCTCGTCATCCTCCCCCAGCATAACCTGTAACGGGAAGACTTCCCCCCCTCAGAGTTTAACTCGGTTTTGCAATCTGAAACAGACACATCCTTCAACTTAATATTCTCTACAGTATCATTATCAATACTGGGTATCTCTGTATCAGTGGGGTGGGTTATGGGGGTTTCAGGCCCAGGTTCCTCAGACTCTCCTGGCTGTCCTGGCAGCCCCATCTGTACCTGGCTCCACAGTTCGAAAAATAGTGGACAGTCCCGCCCCACTATTATGCCATGTATTAGACTTCTCACTACCCCGACCTCTTGGGTCACTAAGATATGGCCATAGGACACAGTCACTGAAACCATGGTGTACTCCTTGGTGTCCCCATGGATGCACACTACCCGTAGGGTTTTCCTTACAGGGCCAAGTCTCCCAATCACCCTGGCATGTACCAATGTTACCATGCTACCAGAGTCTAATAGCGCCCTGGCAGGAAGGTGGTTCACCTACACTTCACACTCAAACTGTCCTGCAATTGGATCCAGGTGAGTGGTGCAGACTCTTTGCACCTAGAAGGAGCTTCTCCGACCAATCCCGCAGTCCATAGGCTCCTCCTGAAGTGGGCATTGCGCCCGGGTATGTCCCCAGGCCCGACATCGCCAACACTGTAGGTCTCCTGTTCTTGGGACAGGAACCACCCTTCGAGGTTCTGTAGCAGATGATGCGGTTTTGCGGGTCCCAGCGTCTGGCAGGGCTTCTCTCCTAGCTGCTATGGCTGGTCTGGTTGCCCTTGGTGTGGGTTCCCTACGTCTGGCAGGCCCAAGCAGGTCCTCCACCACGGTGTACCTTTCCACCAACTCCACCAGCTGGTCAGCGGTTGCGGGGTCTCCATGGCTTACCCAGCGCTGTAGGTCATCTGGCAGGGACCGCAGGTTCCAGCCCATCACTATTCGTTCCACCATCTGTGGGTCTGACAGTTTTTCTGGCTGCAGCCATTTTTTAACCAGCTGAACCAGTTCATGCATTTGCGACCTGGGTGGTCGGTCAGGTTTGTACCGCCAGCGATGCACCCTCTGAGCCCGGACAGCTGTGGTCACTCCTAGGCGGGCCAGGATCTCTGCCTTCAGACGCTCATAGTCGCTGATATGTTCTGCTGGGAGGTCAAAATAGGCCTTTTGCGGGTCACCGGTGAGGAAAGGGGAGATAATGCCGGCCCATTGGTCACGGGGCCACCCCTCTCTCTCCGCTATCCTCTCAAAGGTGGTGAGAAAGGCCTCCACATCATCGCTGGGCGTTAATTTCTGTAAAAAATGGCTGCCCCTCACAGACACCTGGTTGCCAGCGGCAGCAGCCACTTGTTCACATCCCTGAGCCAGCCGCTGTACTGCCTCCTGCAAGGCAGCCACCTGTGCTTGAGTGGACTCCTGCTGAGCAGTAAACTAGGCGGCTAGCAGCCGTGTGCTTTCCTGTTGTGCAGCTATGGCCTGTGCCAGGGCCTGCTGCTGCTGAGCCATCTCTTCCTCATGGCGACGGTTTGCGTCTGCTGAAGCTTGCTGCTGGGTCACGGTGGCTTGCTGCTGGGTCACGGTGGCTTGTGCCAAAGCCCTGATGACTTCCTCCATGTCTTTGCCTGCCGCTTGCAGTGTCTGGGCTGGCTTCACCCAAGACATGCAATTTGTACACAGTCTTTTTTAAATGTCAGTTTTTAAACGGTTTTTGCTGTTGCCAGAATCCAAGACACCAGTTGTGAAGTTTGGGGATACTAGCTCCGCGGGATTAAGTGCATAAACCATTGTCAGGTGAAACCAAAATATATTTATTTAGAATTAAATCAAAAATAAAGCTTTTCTTCAGCATATAAAAACCGTAAATTAAAGTCCGCTTATCTTCAGCACAAAATAATACAAAAAGAAAAGCACCTACAGTTCTGTAGACAGGTCTTCACCAAAAAGAGTCCTTGCAGAGATCTTTTTGCAGCCTCCAAAACAGCAAACAGCAAACAGCAAACAGCAAATATAACAATACAGCCAGACAGCTCCTCAGACAGGTGTTCATCTCCTTCTCCTCCTCACCACCACCTCTCTGTCTACTTCCTGTCTTATAGGCTGTCTGTCTTCCTGGAGGCCGTTAACCCCCTGTGGTCAGGGAGGGAGGCTCTTTCCCACCCAAATGTCACTTTAGAGCCTCCTAAATTCCGGGTCCCAACTATCTCTCTTAAAATATAGAGAAGACAGTGAATCAGTCTTCTCCCGAAAACTATCCCCGGAATTTGTCGCCCATTTTTGGGTGACCCCCTGAGGCCTACCATGATTCCCTTAAAGGGACCACATCCCGAATATAGGCGCAACATAGTACCCGTCCAGGACCCAACCTTGGCGTCCTGTACAATATATATATATATATATATATATATATATATATATATATATATATATATATATATATATATAGATATATATATATATATATATATATAGATATATATACAGTGGTGTGAAAAAGTGTTTGCCCCCTTCCTCATTTCCTGTTCCTTTGCATGTTTGTCACACTTAAGTGTTTCGGAACATCGAGGGGACAGGGGGTGTGGCCGGATGTCGATGGGAGTGGACGTGTGTGAGGAGTGAGAGCATGGTGCTGCTCTGCCCCTCGTTGCCTTGCCTGTTCTGATGTCCTCGTTCTGATCCCCCCTGGGTTACTTGATGCTGCCTAAGGCCCCTTAGTATATAGCGCTTATACGGCATTTAGGCTCTTATGCTTAGGCACATATCGTTGCTTGACGGTTTAAACTGAGCTGCTGTGGCTTGTTACCTTCAAGCTTGAGCGTTTTTTTCTGGAGCACGGGGACCGCTGCTGTCCGTGTCAAGCTATCAGAATGGGGGCCGAGAGTCTCGCTGGGGATCTCGCGAGACCTCGAGCGGCTCCTGGACTCCCGTGACGCTGCGGAGCTTCTCCCTCCGCTCCGTTCGAGCTTGGTGCGCGGACACGTGTGGCGTGCCCGGCACCTTAGGCTCCGGGCGGCGGGTTGGCTGGCGCGCGGTGTGTAGGTGAGAGGGGACTCCTGTGTAGAGCTCCCTCTCCCCCGCTCTTCCCCTTTTGCTTACTGCTCTCTGCTTCCCCTCCAGACTAGTTAGAGTGGCTGGTGAGACAAGAGGCAGTGAATTGAAATTGAAATTTACACTGACAGCGTTGCCTGCCTGTGGTTTCTTTTTTTTTTTTTTTTTGGGGGAGAGAGGAAGATCTGGATAGCTTGGATGCCCTGCATGGACATGTGGGACGCTATGTGGCTATGAATCAGCAATCAAGATAAGTGCTTCTTTGCTTTTTTGTTTCTAATTACTTTTGAAGTGAACCACTGATTGGAACTGAGGTACTTTGAATATATGTTGATATACACAAATAATAATATTTGGCTATAGTACTGAATCTGCTGCTGCGGGGTTATTGCTGGGGCTAGAGGTCAGAAGCCAATTAGTATTGCCCCTTTGGAGGAGTGAGTAAGTGTCACCTACACAAAGAGAGACGTTACAGCAGTTCTGTTCCTTCCCTCCCCCCCCCCCCCTTTTTTTTTTTTTTTTTTTTTTTTTTGAAATGTGCTATATATATTTTTTCCCTGCTTGATCAGTTGATAAGTGGAAGTTGATTATTTGTAAGGCGGGCTCGTTTACGGCTATCTAATTTAATCATGTCAAGAAAAAGATCCCCTGAGGAGCAAACACCCGCAGAGGGTCAACAAATTACCCGTGCCGCTAAGGACAAAACCAATCAAATGGCGGCAGCGTCGGCAGTGGCAAAATTGGAGCGTTACGCCCACTCTTAAGCTTTCAGCAGGGAAACTTACATAATAAAGATACCAAAAACTCTTCTGCTGATAGAAGGAGTCAAGGCCAGTCTCTGGCCAACCCCATTTTACCAGCTGCTAAATTGGGGGGCAATAAGGGAGGGGGAGGAGGAAAACTACCAATAGCAACAACAAACCTGGAAACAACGCTAAGTAGTTCCCATGTACCGATGCCGAGCAATTTCGATGAGGAGCCCACGTTAAGAGACATTCTGAACGCAATTAAGGAATGTAAAAACTCGATATCCAATTTTGATGAACAGTTAAGATATATAAAGGAGGAATTATTGTCTATGAGACAAGAACTGAATAGGACTATACTAAGAACCACCGAGCTCGAGGAACGCATGGGTGCGATGGAGGATGAGTTGAGGCCGGCGAGGCTGGAAATGGATTCACTTAAAAAAACAGTTACTACACAGGCGGATAAACTCGACGAGATGGAGAATAGGAATCGAAGAAACAATATCAGGGTGCTAGGTCTCCCTGAACACTGTGAGGGGACTAATCTGATTTTCTTGAGGGGTGGTTCCGAGAACTCTTTGGGGTGGCGACATTTACCCCGATATTTGCAATAGAACAGGCACATCGTACCCCGGTAAAAACTCGCCATATGGGGGAGCGCCCTAGGCCTATAATGCTCAAGATCCTTAACTATCAGGATAAGGTGTCCCTACTGCGAGAGGCCAGAATGAGGGGAGACATTAGGTTTAAGGGAGCTAGGGTTTCTTTGTATCCTGATTTTTCCCCTGAGCTTCAGAAAAAAAGAGCTGAATTTATACCAGTCAAACGAGAAATGGTTAAATATAAGTTAGAGTATGCACTCCTCTATCCAGCCCGCCTAAGGGTGATTGCATTAGGAAAGACGTTTTTTTTCAACACGCCAGAGGAAGCGTCCCAATGGTTAGATGAAAGTAAAAAGGACCTATAAATACACACTACAGGGCAGTTAGGAGGATTCCAAGGGATTGGGGGGTACATATTTTTTTTTTTTTTTGGGGGGGGGGGGGGTGGATAGGAATAGGGGGTAAGTTTGTTGTAAATTTTTACATTGGTATTGTTCACAATGTAGGTGGGGGGCAGGGGTTGAGCAGCAAGGGTGTGTGGAGTATAAGTAGGTATTTGTAGTGGGGGACAAAGGGTTCCCATGAGTGGGTGAAGATTCTGGGTGAGAGCACCCAGTAGGAGTGGTATGGGTGAGCGGTGGAAGCGTTGTAAGAAGGCCACAAATGTACCCCTAGGGGGTAGCCCTATGGGGCGAGGGGGGTGGGAGAGGGAGTTTGGTAAAAGGGGAAAGGGAATAATAATAAAAACAACACAAGGACACATAAATTTGGGTAGGAGAGTTGGGAAGGGAGGGTGGGGTAAGGGAATGATAACAAAAATAATACAAAGATACACAAATTTGGAGATGCACTACTTAGAAGGGGATGGGAGAAAATATTATGCACTATATAGAGTACATGTATGTAAAGTTAAGGGAAAAAAAGGGGAAGGTTTTTTTTTCCTTTTTTTTTGGTACTAATATATTCATACACTTTCTTCACCGTTTTTACTGTCCTTTTCAAAACTGCCCAATTTATAGGTTGTTAAGCAGTGATGCAGGGGAAAAGAATTAGGATAGTATCGTGGAATGTGCGGGGCCTGGGAGATCCGACCAAAAGAAAAGTGGTCTTGTCAGCTTTAGAGGGTAAGGGACCCGGATTATTATGCCTCCAGGAGACTCACTTAACGGGTGATACGATTTGGTGTCTACAAGGTCGGAAATTCCAGACCAAGTTTCATTCCATATTCTCAACCTATGCAAGAGGGGTTAGCATCCTTGTTGATAGGGCGGTTCGGTTCTCTTGCTATAATAGCTGTATAGATGTAGAGGGTAGGTATATTTTTTTATATTGCCAAATTGAAAATAATCCCTACGTGATAGCCAACATATATGTCCCTCCTCCATCTAAATTGGAGATTTTATACGAGCTATTAGCCTTTGTAATAGATAAACCTGATATCCCTGTGATAGCAGTAGGGGACTTTAACGAAGTCTTGGATAAATCCTTGGACAGGTTCCCAACTGGAAATACATCAACGGTGAAAGATGCAACGAGGTTAGCTCGTTTCCTACATGAAGCTGGCCTATGCGATGCATGGCGCACTCGGTACCCAGGGGAGCGACAATATTCTTGTTACTCCGCAACTTTCTCTACATTATCAAGACTTGACATCGCTCTGGTGAATAGCAGTGCGATGTTACGAGTGGACGAGGTAGAATATGGCCCGAGAGGAGTCTCGGACCATTCTCCCCTAATATTGACACTTTGTGTAGGTAAGAAACAATATTCTGGCCAATGGAAAATGGACCCCGTATGGTTGGAACTAATGAAGGATACGGATCGGGTGACAACCATGTTAAAAGAGTTCATTAATGTTAATATGGGCACAGCATCAATGGGGGTCATTTGGGACTCTTTAAAGGCCTTTTTAAGAGGTCTTTTTATTCAACAAATCGCTAGAAGCAGGGCCGAGATGAAAAAACAGGAAGAGGAAGCCACCAAGGTGGTATTAGAGACAGAAAGACAGTATATTACAAATCCGAATCCTATTACACAGAAGGCCTGGCTTGATAAACAGCAAGAATTTAAGACAATCATTAGGCATAAGACGGACAATAGACGTATATTGCAGAAACAAGCAAATTTTGGGGAGGGAGAGAGAGTGGGGCGAATGCTGTCATTTCTGGTTAAAGTAAATACGGCCCCCTCAGCGATAATATCAATTAGAACCCTAGAGGGAGAGACTACTTCTGAACCATCCATTATCAATAACACATTTTATCATTACTATAGCTCACTATATAAATCCCAAGGGGGGAGTGAAGAGGGAGCTATGGCGGCCTTTCTGGGGAATCTGAATATGCCAACATTAACAGCAGAAGACCTAGCAGTATTGGAGGCCCCAATTACTATCGAGGAACTCCAAAGAGCGGTGGCAGAGATGCCTAACTTAAAAGCACCAGGACCCGATGGATTACCAATCGAGGTCTATAAGAGATATGGGGAGGTCCTGCTGCCACAATTATTGGAGACACTGAAGCAGTCCTTGCAGTGTGGAGCCTTGCCTTCCTCGATGTTGGAAGCCACGATAGTGGTTATCCCTAAAGAAGATAAGGACCCTATGGACCCGGCCTCATATCGCCCGATCTCGCTTTTGGGATCAGATGTTAAAATATTAGCAAAGGTGCTTGCAACACGCCTAAAAAGAAGTGTCCATAAGCTCATTCACCCCGACCAATCGGGTTTTATCCCGAATAGATCTACTAGTATCAATATCCGTAGACTGTTTCTGAATGCCCAGATTCCGGTAGATAATGGAAGCTCCAGAGCAGTTTTGACTCTGGATGCAGCCAAAGCATTTGACAGCCTCGAATGGGAATATCTATTTAAAGTGCTTATCAGATTTGGGTTTGGACCAAACTTTCTTAAATGGATAAAATTGCTTTATACAGACCCAAGAGCGAAAATTAAAATCAATAATGAGCTCGCTGAGAGTTTCCTATTGGAACGAGGCACGAGGCAGGGGTGCCCCCTCTCCCCCTTGTTGTTTGTTTTGGCGGTGGAGCCATTGGCCATCGCTATTAGGGCTAGCCCTGATATACAGGGATTTAGGAGAGGACAGGTAGAGGAAAAAATTGCATTATTTGCCGATGACATTTTGCTTTTCCTGGGGGATGCTCAAGCCTCATTGAAAGTGGCAATGAAGATGATTAGAGAATTTGGTCTCATATCAGGATTAACCATTAATTGGGATAAATCCGCTCTGTTGCCACTGGAACGGGGGTTTATTTGCGCTCCCCAGGATATTCTGAATTTGAAACAGGTTGAGAAGTTTAAATATTTAGGGGTGTGGATTACTAGGGACGTAAATTCTTACCTGGAAGATAATTTATCTCCTCTCCTAGTAAAACTAAAACAAAAGGCCGATATTTGGAGTCGCCTCCCCCTCTCGATGGCGGGCCGCTGCAATTTGGTTAAGATGGTATGGCTCCCTCAAATTCTGTACCTCCTTCATAACTCCCCATTATGGATTGGGGAAGGATGGTTTAAGAAAATAGAATCCTTATTTAGACTTCTTATATGGAAAAAGGGTCCATCGAGGATTAGCTTACGGACTTTGCAGCTGCCGTTGGAAGAGGGGGGGTTGGCGATCCCATATCCTAGACTCTATTACTTAGCGGCCCAGCTGCAGCATTTAGCTGGAGCAATAGCAATAAATGAAGCTAATCCCTGCCACAAGCTATTAATGCTAGGATGTCCACACAATACGCTTGTGGAGGCGTTAGAGGCAAATTCATTTAATATGCATTGCCCAACAACTACTCAGGTTACTAAACTCTGGAAAACAGTTAAGGCCCTATTGGGATATCAGAAGATATCCGTGTTGGCTCCCCTATGGGATAATAGAAACTTAGACGAGCTATTTAAAGTTGAAAGATGTAAGGAATGGGAAACTCAAGGGATACATAAGCTAGCGCAAATTGTTCAGGGTTCAGCTATTAGGTCATTTGCTGACTTAAGATCTGAATTCTCCTTATCAAACCGCTCATTTTACAAATATCTCCAGGTCAGACACGCAATTCAGGCCCAATTTAGATCACAGGAGATACAGTTGATCCAGATCCCGGTGATATCTCAAATTATGTCTCGAGATACGCTTAAAGGCTTGATTTCATTCATATATACTAGGCTGGGGGATAAATTGTTAGATCGAAGCGGTATGATCAAAAGTAAAAGGAAATGGGAGAGGGACGTGGGACCAATGTCCGTACCCGACTGGGAGTGGATAATGGATCAGGGAACCAAGGTTTCTATTTCTCCGGCACAGAAAGCCTCCCAACTTTTCTTTTTTCACCGGGTATATCATACACCTAGGAAAATGTTTAAAATGGGGTGGAGAGACAATGATCAGTGTCCTAGATGTGGTCGGGTTGGAGACTTCATCCATATGTTTTGGAGGTGCCCGAAGCTTTTTAGATACTGGACACGGGTAATAGAGCATGTGAATGGGATCTTTAGCTTGACACTGAATGCAACAGCGAGGACCTGCTTGTTGGCTATGCCGGAGGGATATAAAATCCCTAAAAACTTATTTACACCAGTTACTAGATGCCTTTTTCAGGCAAGGAGGCTAATTGCTCAAAATTGGCAGTCACATTCTAGTCCATTACCTGAAACATGGCTGACGAATATAAGGAAGATAATTAGTAATGAAAGGGTTTTTTACACTAAACAGAGTAATAGTAAGAAGTTTGAAAGGATATGGAGCTATGGATTGATGAAATTAGGGATCCCCTTATAGGTAGTTGAGTAAAATCGTGTGTCTCGTAGTCTGTATATCCCTTTTTTCCTTGTTTTTTTTCTTTTTTTTCTCCTCCAGGTTGTTTAGTGTGTTTTTTTCTATATGCGATGAGGGGTGGGGGTGGGTTTGAGAGGAGGGGGGGTGGGGTAGGGGAGAAGCGGGTAGATTAAAACACCTAGGTGTAGAACAAGAGAAATAACCATGGTGGTTAGACTAAGAAGAGCCGTAGGCAGAGAGACTCTATATCTTGGCTGTTTACTTGTAAATCAATTTTATTTAATAGAACACATTTGAATAAATAAGCCACAACGATGTGTAATGTGGGAGGAGATATAGATGAACCCAAAAGTGAATTGAGTCTCCCGAATAAACTCACTGAGGTGGCAAAAAAAAGAAAAAAAAAAAAAGTGTTTCGGAACATCAAACCAATTTAAACAATAGTCAAGGACAACACAAGTAAAACAAAATGCAATTTGTAAATGAAGGTGTTTATTATTAAAGGTGAAAAAAAATCCAAGCCATCATGGCCCTGTGTGAAAAAGTGATTGCCCCCTAAACCTAATAACTGGTTGGGCCACCCTTAGCAGCAACAACTGCAACCAAGCGTTTGCGATAACGTGCAATGAGGCTTTTACAGCGTCCTGGAGGAATTTTGGCCCACTCATCTTTGCAGAATTGTCCTAATTCAGTTACATTAGAGGGTTTTCGAGCATGAACGGCCTTTTTAAGGTCATACCACAACATCTCAATAGGATTCAGGTCAGGACTTTGGCTAGGCCACTCCAAAGTCTTCATTTTGTTTTTCTTCAGCCATTCGGTGGTGGATTTGCTGGTGTCTTTAGGATCATTGTCCTGCTGCAGAACCCAAGTTCGTTTCAGCTTGAGTACACGAACAGATGGTCGGACATTCTCCTTCAGGATCTCTTGGTAGACAGCAGAATTCATAGTTCCTTTTATCACGGCAAGTCTTCCAGGTCCTGAAGCAGCAAAACAGCCCCAGACCATCACACTACCACCACCATATTTTACTGTTGGTATAATGTTCTTTTTATGAAATGCAGTGTTCCTTCTACGCCAGATATACTTGGACACACACCTTCCAAAGAGTTCCACTTTTGTCTCATCGGTCCACAGAATGTTGTCCCAAAAGTCTTGGGGATCATCAAGATGTGTTGTGGAGAAATTGAGACGAGCTTTGATGTTCTTTTTGCTCAGCAGTGGTTTTCTCCTTGGAACTCTGCCATGCAGGCCATTTTTGCCCAGTCTTTTCCTGATGGTGGAGGCATGAACGCTGACCTTAACTGAGGCAAGTGAGGCCTGCAGTTCCTTGGACGTTGTTGTGGGGTCTTTTGTGACCTCTTGGATGAGTCGTCGCTGTGCTCTTGGGGTCATTTTGGGCGGCCGGCCACTCCTGGGAAGGTTCACCACTGTTCCATGTCTTCGCCATTTGTGGATAATGGCTCTCACTGTGGTTCGCTGGATTCCCAAAGCTTTGGAAATGGCTTTATAACCCTTTCCAGACTGATAGATCTCAATTACTTTCTTTCTCAATTGTTCCTGAATTTCTTTGGGTCTCGGCATGATGTGTAGCTTTTAAGGATCTTCTGGTGGACCTTACTGTGTCAAGCAGCTCCTATTTAAGTGATGCCTTGATTGTGAACAGGTGTGGCAATAATCAGGCCTGGGTGTGGCTAGAGAAATTGAACTCAGGTGTGGACAACCACAGTTATGGTATGTTTTAACAAGTGGGGCAATCACTTTTTTACACAGGGCCATGATGGTTTGGATTTTTTTTCACCTTTAATAATAAACACCTTCATTTACAAATTGCATTTTGTGTTTACTTGTGTTGTCCTTGACTATTGTTTAAATTGGTTTGATGTTCCGAAACACTTAAGTGTGACAAACATGCAAAGGAACAGGAAATGAGGAAGGGGGCAAACACTTTTTCACACCACTGTATATAAATTATAAATGCAACACTTTTGTGTTTGCCCCTATTTATTATGAGCGGAACTTTAAGATCTACGACTTTTTCTATGTACACAAAATGTACACAATATTTCTCTCAAATATTGTTTACAAATCTGTCTAAATCTGTGTTAGTGAGCACTTCTTCTTTGCCGAGATAATCCATCCACTTCACAGGTGTGGTATATCAAGATGCTGATTAGACAGAATGACTATTGCACAGGTGTGCATTCCGTTCTGTACAATGGAACCATTCTAATAGGAACTCTGACTTAGAAAAAGGTTCCTGTACTACTTTGGGGGCAACTTGAGGCGACTTGCATTGACTTGTATATAGAAATAGTTTTGCAAGTCACCGCTGCTGTCATGTGCAGGTCGCCTGAGGCAGTCGCACTGCAAGTCGTGCTGCCTCAGTGTGAACCGGCTCATACACTCAATCAAGTTTGCATTTCATTCTAGTTACAAACCCATCTAGACAACAAACTTATTTTAATACAAATATAGGCATAAACAAATGTTAACTTTTATCTGCCAAAAACATGTTATAAGTGGGCCGAACGAACAATGTTTCCTACGACCAATTACTGTGCCCATGAACATGAAAGTTGCCATTTTAAAATGTACAGCAGTAAAGAAAAGCCCATGGAGCAGCACAAACGTTAAGAAGAATAGGAACACACTACAAAATACTTACTTTTTTGCAGCACTCTCTTGATTCTTCTGTACTGATCGTGCTCCCTCAATTTGAGGTCTGACCATCGTTTCCTCAGTTGATCCTTGGATCGTCGTACCCCCAAATTCCTGTGCAGACTCTTTGGGTTTGGGTACGGTCCAACTTCCCATCATAGTTGGCCCTCTTGAAGATGTCCACCATCTTTACCATCTCTATAAAGGCCATATTGAGGCCTTCAATCTCCTATGGGATGGGGAGGTTTGGGGCTCCGGCCTTTTGTCTTTGCACCAGTTGTCTTTCCGCCATGTGCTCTCCCACTGCGCCAAAAGACAAGGAGTGGGGAGTAGCCTAGAAAGAACGTCAGGGGCAGGAGTTTTGCCTGACATTAGGGTTTCTCTTGTGTTGTGTCTTGCAAAGGCTTCTCAAATATCACCTGTTTCTCCTGCGTTTCCTTCCTCTTTATTTTGTTATGACCCAGAATAAATGGCTATTTGTTTTTCAGAAGTGCTTGGCTATGTGTTTTACTTCAAAAAGGACAGTTTGTTTGTGAGTAGGCAGGTACATTTCAAAAATACAAGGTCAAATTAACAAGGGACACCAACACCAACCAACCTCCTTGAGGTTAAAAAATACAAGATAATAATGGTATTGTGGTAACTTGACACGCAAAACGAGAATTAATATTATGGCGAGCACTAGAAAAAAAAAATGCAGATCTTGTTCAAAAAAAAAAAAATTATAAACATTATTATGGAGATGATACGGAAAACAAAATTTATATTATTCATGAGATCACGAGAAATAGTAAAGAAATCAGTTTGTGAGAACTCTGTGTGAATATGAGCAGCAAAACAACTTCATTCTTCTAACATTCTAAAGAAGAAAAGAATGTGCTGCATTAAACTATTTTAAAAATTGGAGCGTGATGAATGTGCTATCTCCATTAAAAACGCTAGTTTTACCAGACCAGTCTCGTAATTTATTCTGAGCATGCATGGCACTTTATGCATTGTAATTGTGTACACATGATCGGAATTTACGTGAACAGATTTTGTTGTCAGAAAATTTGAGAACCAGATTATAAATTTTGTGCGACGGAAATGCCGATGGAAACTGTCCGATGGAGCCTACACACGGTTGGAATTTCTGACAAAAGGCTCCCATCGAACATTTTCTGTCAGAAAATCCGACCACGTGTACAAGGCATTAGTCTACATGCACACTGACCACTGCTAGATATAACTCTCCTGGCAGCAGAAAAACGCGTTTGCATTTTTTTGCCAAAACGTTCCTCTCCTGAATGTGCAGTCTACTGCATTCAGAAGAGGGATATTTTACTGCCCCCAAATTCTGTTGCTCCTAAACTCTGATAAAAGCCTATGGGGGTTATTTGCAAAAGGAAAATCCACTTTGCACTACGAGTGCAAACTACAAGTTCAAACTACAAGTGCAAAATGCACTTAAAATTGCACTGAAAGTGCAGTCGCTGTAAATCTGAAGCCCCATACACACTATCAGATTTTCTGCTGATTTTTTTCCTTCAGATTTACCAAAAGCATATAATATGAGGTCAAACCTTAGGAATTTAAATTTGTATACAATCAGGCAGGCCCTTGCACTACATGGTTTTGATAAACCTGAAGGAAAAACTCAGCAGAAAAACAGATAGTGTGTATGGGGCTTAGGGGGTAGATCTGATATGAGGGGAAGCTCTGCTGCTTTTATTATCCAATCACGTGCAAGCTAAAATGCTGTTTTTAATTTTACTTGCGTGTCCTCCTCGGATCTACAGGGACTGCACTTCCAGTGAAATTTCAAGTGCAGTTTGCACTTGTAGTGCAAAAGTGGATTTGCCTTTGGTAAATAACCCCCATAGGCTTTTATTGAGTTTGGGGGCTTTGGCAAAAAAAATGCCAAAAGCCAGCAGTGTACATGAGGCCTTAGGCCGGCTATATATTATACAATTCTCTTATACAGTTTTCCTTTAGATTAACCAAAACCATAAAATATGAGGTCAAACCTAAACACTTTCAATTTGTATGCAATCAGCCAGGCCCTTATATTACAAAGTTGAGGCTAAATCTAAAGAAAATTGATTAAGAAAATTGTATAATGTATGGTCAGCTTTAGAGAGATTTTCCCATTACTTCCTGACCTGGTGAGAATGGTTTCAACAGACAGGAAATGAGAGAAAATCTCCAACAGCAATACAGAGATGGTAATAAACTCTATGATCGATCTGTAACATATCATGGTCTAAATTAGGGCGCTCACATGAATTAAAGTAGAAGTCAATCTTAACACTAAAATCGTCAGGCATGCACAATCTAAGATTAACCTATATAGCCCTGTAAAGAAGAAATCAGTATACATACCTTTTTTGAAGCCGCTCCGGTCTCCAGGGCGGACTCTCTGCAGAGGAGAAAGCTGACAAAGGCTGGTAAATAAATGGGAAGTGACGTCACCCATAGAGTTACTACGGGGCTTTTGTTGTTGGCTGCCTCTCCTACATCCACCTCCACAGTGAAGCTGCAGCTGACAGCTCAGCGGCTTTAAAATACGTATGTATGACGATTTCTTCTTTACAGGGCTTGAGAGGTTAGCGTTAGATCACGGATGCCTGTAGATTTAGAGATTTTAGTGTTAAGGTGGACTTACACTTTAAAGGGGTTGTAAAGGTAAATGTCTTTTCATCTTAATGACAGTGCCTGCGCCCCCAGCCCCCCCCCCCCCGTTTTACTTACCTCACCCCTCGAAAATCCCACGCTCGCCCCCGCCGTCCTTTCCACCATTCAGCCTGGCCGCTGATTGGCTGGAGTGGATGGATGGAAAGCAGCGCAGCCATTGGCTGGCGCTGCTGTCAATTACATCCACTGACGCTGAGCGCCAGGGGGCGGGGCCGTGTGATACAGCGAGCGGCTATAGCCGCCAGCTGTATCACGGGAGCGCACCCGCAGATGCTTCTTACCATGAGAGGGAGCTCGCATGAACGTGAGAAGCACCTGCGGGAGGAAGCCGAGACAGCCGCCGAGGGACCCCAGAAGAGCAGGTTCGGGGCCACTCTGTGCAAAACAAGCTGCACAGTGGAGGTAAGGTAAGTATAACATGTTTGTTATTTAAAAAAAAAAAATCACTTTACAATCCCTTTAAGGCTAGAAAATGTATTTCAGAGCTGTGTCTGTTCTAGCCATCATTTGTATGGAATAACAATGTAGCATTTGAAATGTATGAGGTCTTCTAGTCTCTTTGCTAATGTTACACTTTGTATAAGCTCTCCTTCAGTTCCTTAATTACAAGCTCATTGTCTGCTGTTATGCTGCTGCAGAAAGTCATTGGTAGGAGTGAAGTCATTAGGAATTAGCATTTCATTGTTATTCATAGTTTCCGGAGGCCTTCTGTTCAATGTACAGTATGTTAATTACTGTATCTAGACGAATGTTTAATCCATGTTCAGGGTCCTCTGCTGGAGATTGTCCTGGGCTTCCTGTATGCATTGAATGAAAAGGGATCGACTGGGACAACACCGATCATTGTAGACCGATCCAACAGTGGACCCAGTGAACTCATAATTCAGATAGTAGATCAGTAACATATTGATATACAGTATCGAGCAAAAGAAAAAAGTAAAAAATCTGCACACAGAAACATATTGAGACAGCTGTATTCTGACATTCTCTTGGAAAATGAAATTTCCTGGCTGGCTTGAGTACATTTTGAAATGCTGATTCTTAACAAGATTGTGGTTCTAGGAAGTCTGGGTAAGGTCATCATTTTTTGTGGCCATGTGTTTTGTGATCCAGTAAAGGGGGCGAAGACAGGACACCAGCATTCTCATGTGTCCAGAATGGGCTGGAAGTACAGCAGGAGCTGTATTATC
The DNA here is from genome assembly GCF_037356315.1 of Lithobates pipiens. Taxonomy (NCBI): domain Eukaryota; kingdom Metazoa; phylum Chordata; class Amphibia; order Anura; family Ranidae; genus Lithobates; species Lithobates pipiens. The sequence goes on along the minus strand of NW_027507758.1, from coordinate 82,942,234 downwards.
TAATGGAACTAAATCAGAGAATTGGCTACAACTTTGATGTGTGAAAGTGAAGTGAAATATGACTTCCACATCTAAACCTTGGAAACTCTTGGTGCTGGGAGTTGAACTTTAGGCCCAGTCACTTATGCTTGCACTGCCTAAAGCTAACAGCTAAAAGGCGGCACACTTCAACCTAAAGTTACACTGTCTCTTTGAACATAAAAATTATAAAGTTTGTTCCTGCAATAGAAGACACAGGATACTTGCCACTCCAGTGGGTGGCGAGTCTGAACATAAGCTGTCTTCAAGCAGTGCAGCTTTAGCAGAATAGCAACGTTTTAAGCCTTTGATCCATCCATCCACCGCTGTTTTCAATGGTTCCTTCCACCAGCTTCTACTTTACTACTGAGTCCTATAGTGAAGTACAAGCTGATGGGAGCAACCATAGCATGCAGCAGGAGATGTATGCATTCTATACTCATGATAGTGTTGAATTCCAAAGACTTTGCCTGAGGCTGAACTGGTGGGGTAAGCATTCAGTGTGCTCGATTTTAGAAGTAATGCTTTGAATTATTTTTGGAAAGCATCAGAGTCACTTTAAAATTAATAAGTCACGAGAGGGGTATAAAAGCTGCCATTATTAAGATCTCCTTCTGAAAATTCTAATTGTCTGGCTGTCATGCCATCTCTCTTGCTTCCTTATTTTAAACCAGTGATCCAGAACAAGTACGGAGATAAGAACTTCTGATATCTATATTCTTTATTGTAAACTGGAGTATCTGTAAAAAAGCAGGCTTTAGCAGCTGATTCAAGCAGCCTTTTTACAGATAATCCCACTCTATTTTTGAATCTTATAAGATTCTCAGTGTATCACACTAATCCAGTTGTCAACAGTACATTGAGCCCCATTAGAACCTCTGAAACACATTGGCTTGTTTCTTTCAGGTATGCTATGCGGCAGTGGTGTATTTAGGTTTTGTGCTTCCCTAAGCCTGAATAAACGTGTGCACCACCTACTTTAAATATGACCCACCCCTTCCTGTGAAGACCACACCCCTTCCTGTTTAAGATCTGTCCCAAAATTTTCCAGTGGAGACACTAGTTCTGAAAGGGGGGGGGGCAAAGGATTCCCTTAATTTGCAGAGATTTCCTCTCACTTCCCCTTTGGCTATGAGAGGCAGGAAATAAAGGGATATCTCTGCAATGGGACAGGGATGGCAAAAAATAAACTGACAGGGGCTAAAACCCTCTCTTACTCTATACAAAATTAAAAAATAAGCGTTGCCCATAGTTCTAATTTAAGCACAAATTTGCGGGCATGCGTCACCAGTCACGGCACGATCCCTTTTCAAAACGGCCCTTGACGATAGCATATGACGTTGGCGTAAGCGTATATTGTAAATATCTCCTAAACCGTGCAGGGTTAGGAGATATTTCCAGCACCTACAGGCAAGCCTTAATATAGGCTTACCTGTGGGGAAAAGTGGTTGTACAGGGTTTACAACCACTTTAATTTGGCATTTCCAGGATTCAGTGCAGATCCGTTCCCTGCTCACAGCAGACAGCTGTTTAAAAAAAAAAAGGCAGCCTGTAACATTGCTTAGCACTGAGATGAAAAGAAACATTGTCTTATTTGGTTCTTTTAGATCAAAGGGATGAACTTCGGTCTGCAAATGGGGGCAGTTTAACCACTTAAAGACTAAACCTTTTTCTGACACTTGTGATTCTCATTTTATCCAGAATCGTGCAGCTCTAATTTACAGTAAATATATTAGATTGTGATCAACCCAAGGTTTGCAGGAAAGTCTTACTACCTTCCTCCTAAGTGTAGCTGATCATCTCAGTCTCCTTTGCATCTGCATTTCTACTACTCATATTAGAAGCCCCGTGGCAGCTAGGTAGTTGTCCTGTAAATTCCACTTAACTGGTGTGGTTTTCCTTTCAGCCTGCCTGGCTCCCTTCACGTGTCTCCATTGCACCTCTCCCGACATGGGGTCTCCTCACACAGTGGAGAGCTCCTACTCGTTCACTCTACTACCTGGCCTGTCAGCTGGTTTTCTCCTCCAGACAGTTTCAGCCTTCTGACATGGCATATGTCCCTCTGTAGCACCTCAGCTACAGCACGCAGGTGAGAGGTTCGCTGTGATGATAGGAAAGTCAAAACTACCCCTACAGTTGAGGAACGCCTGCCACCGGCATACCGGCAGCAGTGCAACTGCTTTATGGGTGCGCTAGACTTATTTGCCTCCCAGCCCAGTCTGCCCCATAAGACTAGCACTACACTTTTAGTGTAAAGTGTACTTTTAGTGCAAGCTGGCAGGGACTCTTTTCGTGCTGCCCCCCTGCAAAGTGCCGCCCTAGGCCTGGGCCTTGTTGGCCTAGGCCAAGACACAGCTTTGCTATGGGGCATATTTATAAAGCATAGAATATGAAATTCAATTGTTAGTGTGTGTTGGAGCTGACAGTTTTTTTTGTTTGTTTTGTTTTTTACAAATTTTGGTCTTGGAAAATATCCCCCATGCCCTTTGACAATAGATTTGTTATTATTCCTATTAAGACCCATACACACAGACCGAATGCCAGGCAACATCAGCTGGTGCAAGTAAAAACATTCGATGGTCAGCCAGTGTGTAGTATGGCAGCCAATCCTACAGAAGCCAGCTGTTTGGCTGGCTTCTGATGGATGTGCATGCTGCAAAACCAGCAGCCAATGACCCCCGATAAGCTCTCTCAGCCAATGGCAGAGAGCGATGATCGGAGTGTTCTGGCGTGTGGGGTCGCTGTACTAACTTCGGATCATTAATACAGCAGGTCCATATTTTGTTATAAAATTTAGCAAACAGGTTATTTTTCTCCTTCACTGCTGGGCACTGATGAGGTGGCACTGATGAGGTGGCACTGGTGGGCACTAATTAGGACGCACTAATTAGACTGCACTGAAGGGCACTGATAGGTGGCACTGATAGGCACAATAGGTGGCACTGGGCACGGATAGGCAGCACAGAGAGGTGGCACTGATAGGCAGCACTGCTAAGTGACACTGATGATGAGGCACTGATGGGAACTGATAGGTGGCTCTGGTGGGCACTGATTTGCAGTACTGATGGACACTGATAGATGACACTGGTGGGCACTGGTTAGCAACACAGGAGGGCCCTGATGAGCAGCACTGGTGGGCACTAAGAATATCGATGAGGAAGTCCCATTTAGGACAATATGCATGCGGGAGGACCCTGGAACGTCACTGCAGCCACCTTATTATTTTATGTCTGGAAAGACTGTACGCCATTCATCCCAGCACTAGGGTTATAGTGCTATGTGAGCACCTGTCATTTTGAATTACACCCCTTTCACACCAGGGTGTTTTGCAGGCGCTATAGCGTTAGAAATAGCACCTGCAATCCGCCCTAAAGAAGCTGCACCATTGTGTGTAGTGTGAAAGCCCCGAGGGCTTTCACACTACAGCTGTGCGCTGGCAGGACATCAGAAAAAAGTCCTGCCAGCAGCTTCTTTGGAGCGTTGAAGGAGCGGTGTGTTTACCGCTCCTCCACCGCTGCTCCCCATTGAAATCAATGGGGCAGCGCTGTAATGCCGCCGGCAAAACGCCGCCATTGCGGCCTATTGCCGGCGGTTTTAACCCTTTCGCGGCCGCTAGCGGGGGTAAAAGCGCCCCGCTAGCGGCCGAAATGCGCCGCAAATCTGCCGCAAATCCGGCGGTAAAACGCAGCTAAAAATATCGGCGTTTTACCACCGACGCAAAGGGCAGTATGGTGTGAAAGGGGTCTAAAGAAAGTATTTTTAGCCATACAGTGTGCACTATATATTTTTTACTGTATTTTATGGCACCATGGTTGGAAAGCGAGAGTAACAACGTGAGACTGTGCAAAGTGGCAAGACGTCTCATCCTATCCATTTGCCTACCGAGACTTCCAGTCACGACCACTGTTAGTGGAGAATGCGTATTTGACCCATCTGTTAGCTCAGGGGTCTGATATCTGAGGTGAGCGGTTTGGCTAGCTGGTGGTGGAATCATGGATTAAGATTGCACTATAGGTGAGCACTCTTACCACCACAGAGGAGAACATCACTATCAACTTTTCTTTTCATTTCCATCCATCTGTTTCTTTTATATTGCAAAGGACTTTCAATAGTACATGCTATTAGCAACATGTTAGTCTGCTTTTTATGATACTAGCGCTGCACTGTCATATATCCAGTAATGTTCAGAGGTTTTTGTTATATTTGCCTTTAGTGTTCAGCTGCTTGTTTACTTAGGGTTGGATCTATTTTGCGTTGACTGGACCCCTATTTTTAGGTTTGGAGACATGCTTGGCCAGTCCACCTTTACCCTCACCTTCTTTAGTTAAGCAGTGGTCGTCATGCAGGTATGTTTGAGGTTGTTATCATGTTGAAATTCTGCACTGCGACCAAGTCTCCAAAGGGAGGGGATCATGCTCTGCTTCAGTATGTCACAGTACATGTTGGCATTCACGGTTCCCTCAATGAACTGTAGCTCCCCAGTGCTGGCAGAACTCATGCAGCCCCAGACCATGACACTCCCACCCCCATGCTTGACTGTAGGCAAGACACACTTGTCTTTGTACTCCTCACCTGGTTGCCGCCACAAACGCTTGACACCATCTTTCAGTTTGTATAATCAGCTCCAAGCAAAGTCCATCCAGGCCCTTAGCCTTGGCACTGCTGAGGTCTATAGAGCAGCTGTACTATCCATGGGCTGCCTGAGGGCTACAACACCCCTGATTCTGGAACCTTCCTAGGGAGAAGGAACCCAACTCCCAGTGCTTCAGACTATTTATCACCTTTCTAGCCCCCTTCTGGACACTCCTCTCCAGGGATTGGCTGAAGCATGATAAATATTCAGGTTGGTTATTTGAACCTCTGCCCTAAGCTCTGGAAGCCTCTTCCAGAGGCAGAGGGAAGCTAATTCCCAGCCTGTGAAAAAAAACTAGGGCAAATATGCACTGCTCCCTTGACTACAGAGGGAGCCAAAAGCTAAATTTACCTAGAGTCCTACGCTAGGAGGTTGCTACATTACATTTTAGAATGCTTAAAGAAGAATTTTAAAGGGTGCCTTAACTGAAAAAAAGCATTCCAGTAAATTGGTGCAATGCAGGTAAATTAAACTCAATCAGGCAAAAATAATGGACCGATTAGCTATATCTGCTGTCTCTGTTGCTGTTTTTTTTTTTTTTTTTTTTTTTTATTGTTGCTGCTATTTTAACTGATCATTTGCTTTAAAAAAAATCATTTCCTAGTCCGTGGCCTAGTTTCAGTATGTAACATGCTCCCTGTGGACTTCTTCAGTTGTTATTTATTAAAAGAAACCTGTCAGGAGAAATATGTAGCTCACCATTGATGACATCCTTCAGAAAATGCTTGTTTCCCAGCTCTAATGCTGATCCTTTGGCTTCAACACCTTCTTCGTCAAAGAACCTAGGCAAGCAGCTGCTTGGGGCCGTATGCTGCAGTGCTGCATTTCTTGGTTGTGTGCAATGCATGCATTTGCAGCACAGTAGTGCGGCATTTAAAGAGTTAAAACAAGTGGTGAGGAGGCGACATAACAACTGCTCACTGCCTGTCAAATACCCCCTGAACAATGATCAAATGCGGAGTGCTCTTCAGTGTTCTGCATGTGTGAAGGACACGTAACTGGCATAGTCTAAACCTGGCCATATACCATACAATTTTCTTATTCAATTTCCTTTGGATCTACCTTTAACTATGTAGTGTAAGGGCCTGCCTGATTGCATACAAATTGAAAGTGTTTAGGTTTGACCTTATATTATATGGTTTTGATCAATCTAAAGGAAAGTTGTACAAGAAAATTGTATACTGTATGGCCAGCCTTAGATAAGCATGTAGTTTAAATGCACTTTATGTTAGAGTCAAACTGAAGCATAACTTTGGTTGCATTTTTTTTAAGCAGTTACACTAACATTATTTTTCTTTTGGACAAAGGTTTAAAATGGTTGTAAAGACAGAAGGTTTTTTACCTTCATGTATTCTATGCATGAAGGCAAAAAACCTTTAGTGTGTAGCTCCCCCCTCAGCTCCTCCTAACACTTACCTAAGCCCGATCTTGATCCAGCGATGTCCACTCCCCTGGGTCTCTCCCTTCTGATTGGCTGAGATGAAGCAGCAGAAGCTATTGGCTCCCACTGCTGTCAATCACAGCCAGTGAGGCGGGAGCAGAGGTCAGGGCTGAGCCACGTTCTGTGTGTCTTGTGGACACAGAGAGCCAGCTCGGGAGGGAGCATGCACGAGTGCCCCCATAGAAAGCGGCTTGCTTTGGGGGGACTCGGCAAGAGGGAGGAAACCAGAGTGCCGGCGAGGGAACCTGACAGGAGGATTGGGGCTGCTCTGTGCAAAACAATTACACAGAGCAGGAAAGTATGAAATGTTTTTTTTTTTTAAATCCTTGGCACTGATTTAACACAAATATGCAGCCCCACTGGACTGGGCTTTTTGCCGTGGGGCTGCATATTTGTGTATCTCCCTTTGTGCTGGGAGCGCTCTGCACAGCACAGTCCCAGCACAGTGACCGGGGTCTTATCTAGAGCCCCAGGCCCCCTTCTAATGATCGGGACCCGACAAGTCCGATCCTGGGTTACACATGGGTGTGTACCATGAAAACAATGGGGCCATTCACAAAGCGCTGCGTGACTCGTGCATGTGCAGTAGGAAATGGGCAGTGAAGCCGCAAGGTTCCACTGCCTGTTTCACTTCGTTAGGATGGAGGCACCGGCAGCCAATCCAAAGGACGGATCGGCCTTGGGGAGGCGGACATCGCGGGATTATAGGACAGCTAAGTGTCCTTATTAAAAGTCAGCAGCTACAGTGTTTGTAGCTGCTGACTTAAAAAAAAATGTATTGGACGGAACGCCCCTTTAAGATTTGTTTTACCCTTAGGCAAGAAGGGGTTAAACTTAACCCAACTTGGCCTATTACATAACGTGCAAAAACAATGGTTCCCCTGGCAGGATTAACAGGTAATAAAAATATTTATATATTAGAGGGAGCTTTGGAAAAAAGGGCTGCTGTACAGAGTTTAAAACATCTTTCACACAGGATTAACAGGTATTTATAGGACTTTGAATGGGGACTAAGGGAAAACTGTAGATGCACTTAGAATTAGGTGCTGCAGCACTTTTTTTTTTTTTTTTTTTAATGGAAGGCCTTAGATCTGCTATATTGCTAGTGACAGACTGCATCATAAATGTCATATATATATATATATATATATATATATATATATATATATATATATATATATATATATATTCTTTATTTAGTCTTTTTTTTATTATTTTGCCCATAGTTACATGTTATAAATGGTCTGTTTTTTAATGCTATCCATTCAAATGTTCCTAAAGCCTATACTTATAAATAAGCAGATAGGCACGTTGTGCTCGGTCACATTGGAAAGAAATGTTTAAAGATCCGCTTCCTTGAATCTTCCTGGGTTGGAACTACTTGAGAAGCAGATGGACTGTTAGTCACCAAGCTCTTGGCAAGTCTGCAGCCTGTATTAAATAATGAGCAGGCAGCTGGGTAGGAGATGTTCGAGGGACTCGGCATAAGCTGTCAGTTTTCAGAAATGACAGAAGCACAAACAGTGTTCGGCTATGGCGGTCCATGCTTTTCTTGGGATATCATAAAATAGATGACAAGTATGTATATTTAATAATGCCGCCAGGTACAGAGAGCCTGACAGCCTTTATGGGTGATTGAAGACGTTCTGCTGAAAAGTTCACAAACATAACAGAATACAAAAACCATAAACAGTCTGCAGCAATCCTCAGATGTGGCACACAAAAGAACAAGGTATTTTTATCTTTTAGGTCAGTCTCCCCTTGGCGTATTAGGAAATAGCTTGGAGGAGATCTTTGGATTCAGACAGAAGTGTGATAGTATGGCCATGCTGCAATATGGCAAACAATGTAATAAAATTTTTTATTTTGTATTGGATATGAAAATCAGTTGTCCTGGAAAACCCGTAACCACAATAATCTGGCTTACTTCACAGCAGAATTTAGTAAAGGTAGGCAACAAATTATGTGTACAAAAAGATGGCAACCGCGCCAATGTATAAATGACCTTTGCAGTAAGGTGCACATGGAAGAGCAATGCTCATCACAAAAAAAAAAAAATGTCCCAGCACATTTACCAGCTAGCCTGCAAACAAGCCAAATTGACTCTGTCTGACAGTTCATGTTAAAGACAGAGAGTTTCTTTGCACACATTTGCAAATATATGTGGAAGCTGCAGTGCCCATGTCAAAGCTTCTCTGCGGTCCTAACTCTATATTTTTGAGAGTCTCCAAGTTGGAGCACATATGGCAGTGGATAAATTAAAGCAGGGGTTCCACCTAAAAATTGAACTTCCGCTTTTCGGAATCCTCCCCACCCCCCCACCCCCTCTGGTGCCACATTTGGCACCTTTCAGGGGGGAGAAGGGAGCAGATACCTGTCTAATCCAGAAAATAGAAAAATAGCGGCGCTTTAACCCTGACGCCCCCAGTGTGAAAGTATCGTAAAGGCAGGTGCCCCAATACTTTTGACAATATAGTGAATGTTACATGCAAATATATGATTATGGGAACAGTTTTGCTGAAATAAATGTCTGGTGACAGGATCTCTTTAGCTATCAAATGATGTTTCTGTGTAAAGACTGGCTCTCTTTACCTTGAGTCACTCTTGTATTAAACTGATCTGTTAGCATTAGGGTGGCACAGTGGTGTAGTGGGTAGCACTCTTGCCTAGCAGTAAAAAGGGTCCCTGGTTTGAATCCCAACCAAGTTTGCATGTTTGGGTTTCCTCCGGGTACTCCGGTTTCCTCCCACACTCCAAAGACATGCTGGTAGGTTAATTGGTTTCTTTCTAAATTGACCCTAGTGTATGAATGTGAGTTAGGGACCTTAGATTGTAAGCTCCTTGAGGGTAAGGGACTGATGTGAATGTACAATGTATATGTAAAAGCTCTGTGTAAAATGACGGTGCTATATAAGTACCTTAAATAATAATAATAATCTCTCTGTGCATTATTTACAATCCATTTTTTTTTTTTTACTTTTACCCTGACTGTATTCAATGCAAATTCCACCTTCCATATCTAACATGATTTTACTAGGAACAAAAACAGAACAAACACAGGTATGCATTTCTTAAGAGAGTTCTCTTTTAAACTCCAATGGCTTCAAAGATGGCAATAAAAAAACAAACGTGTAGATCATTTGATCGCTAGGGAAATAAGCTATTCAAATTGACTGGTGGGGGGAGGGGGGGGTCTTCGGGGCACTCCTTCTCTTGTAGATACGCAAAACATATTTACATTAGAAAATTAAAGAACGCACCCATACGTGGCGTTTTAACAGTTTGCCTCTTAGCTGCCGTTCTCCATCACACTTCACATCACAAGCAATGATGCATGCAAAGTAAAAGAACGCCTTGAGGTGCCTTTTCTGATTTTGCTGACTCCTTTCATGTTTCATGAAGAAAAAGAATGAAATTCTTCCTTATATTTCATGCTTGCAACCTGTCATCATTGAATTTGTGTCTGGGGTACAGGCAGCATGAAAGTAGCTTGGAATACATGTTGTCTCCTCTGGGAGATACCTCTTCGTTTGTAGAGTAGAACATCGGGAAAAACAAAGTGAGTCTGAATTGCTAAAAAGAAATTCAAAAGAAGATGTCTAGTCTCCAGAATTAACATCAACGCAGTCAGTATAGCAGTATGCAACCAGTTAGATGTTCGTTTTCTGTGACCAGGTAAATGCAAAATAAACCTTATGCTGAACTATAGGCACAATGGAGCACAGAATGGGAAAGGGAAAAGTAGCACATGAAGCCAATCAGTTTGTGTGCTGACAAGGAGCTTTCTGATAGGAGGAGAAAGCAGAGTGACAGAGAAATTAGCTCATTGCTGTTGTACTTCTTCTATACACCCCAGGGCAGACTTGGCTCAGAGTAAAGTAGACATGTGCACAACAAAAAAGTATTAGTTTAATTTAGTTTCTTTACGTTTCCGTTGATTTGTAACGATACGTAATTTCGTAAGACGTGAGTTTTTATATTCGGACTTGTTCGTATTTTCCTAACAGATATATTTTTGTTGATATGAAATGATTCGTAATTCTGTTAGTCTAACGATTCAGAATTTCATAAGACGCGAAGTTTCATATATTAGTTTTGTTTCGTTTCTTTACGTTTCCATTGATTCGTAATGATTTGTAATATCGGAAGTTGCAAGTTTTTATATTCAGACTCCTTCGTATTTTCGTAACAGTTATATTTTCTTTGATACTAAATGATTTGTAATTTTGTTAGATAATAATTTTCATTTATTCGTTACACTACTCGTAATTTATGGGTAAAAGATGTGGCGCTCAAAACAAATAAATGTGAAACAGTAAAATCAATGTCTCAAAGCAGTTCGTCCAAATAACTAAAAGTTGATCCAAATAAAGCAGAATTGTGAACAATCCAAGCAAGGAAAACCCACCAAATAGAAACTAATCACCATCCACCATAAGCGTGCAGGAAAGATGAAACAGGATCCCGTCACCTTTACCCAATAAGACCAACCCTTACCATCAGTGCATGGGTTAGGCACATATAATGAGAATAGGTGATGGCTCGAGAAGTAGTCCTTCCAACTCAAACAGCAAAATAGTGGAAAACTTCCTCTCAACATGGGACAGAAACAAAATTACAAACAGACGAAGAAATGAAATTACGAACACACAAATGAAAATACAAACTACGAACAGACGAAGAAACAAAATTACGAACACACAAATGAAAATAAGAAATGTACCAAATTATGAACAGACCGTACAGAAATGTAAATCATTTGTCATAAATGTAATTTTCTTTCTTTTACTGTTTCGAAGTTTCGTATTTATGTAAGTTTGTCCGTTCGTAAATCCGAATTTTTGTTATTTTGCTTATTCGTAATTTCGTCATTTTCGTATTTTGGTTCTTTCAGCTATTCGGATGTTCGAATTGATCCGAATGTACAAGTACTAACAAATTCGTACAAAAATCTATTTGTTACAAACCGAATCGCACATGTCTAGAGGAAAGCATTAGAATGATGCCGGCCATCTTATGGTAGAAAAGAAGTCATGTGAGTGACAGCTCCAGCTTGAAGATGAATGTTGCAGCAAAAGCCGTTTTACAAATTTTTGTTTTATTTTTACCTGGAGCTAGGATTAGATTTGGAGGTAGGCCAAATTTCCAGGATTCTAATTCAATTTGAACATGCAAATGTCTGGCAAATTTCCTTTTAATGGGGTCTTTTCATTTTGTTATTTATTTGATTTGACGTTAGCAGCGACTTTGGAGGCTCTTCTTTTGGGGGGGTGGTGAATATGTATTTTTCAGGGGGTTCTTGGCTTTTATTTTCTGGTAATATGGTCTTTTTTTCCTTTAAGTTTGGGGTGATTACAGTGGCAGGAGTCGATTGTTGCTGACCACCCCACTGCAGTGTTTAAAAAGTAAAAAAACAAACTGAAAACAATTAAAATGTGAAAACAATGTGCAACAAAACTACCTAACACCCTCACTCCACACCCCTCATACCACCCCCACACTTTCACATCTCCAATCTTTCTAAAATTTACAGCTAAAAACAATTAGAACTACAGCCGTCAGATATGCACGGAGAAACAGGCCACAGGAAAATTACTTTAAATCTCAGTTAACACTGCTGTGACTTGGGATCCGACTTGTAAGAGCCCTGGTCATGTGGCATGTGAAATCCCATGTTAGTCAATGAGAGCTGTCTTAATTAGTACTACTGAATTCACTTTGACTTTATAAAAGGTTCCTGTACTCAGGGGCGTTGCTAGGGGGTGGTTATAGGGGCTATAGCCCTGAATCTGGGGCCTTGCCTAACCGCAGGGTCCCTGCCTAACCAGCGGGTTGCGGCTGCTGCGGCAGGTGGGCTGACTGCACGAGAGAGGTGGAGGAGAGGAAAGAAGCGAGCGGGCGGATGAGCAGAGATGATATCTCTCTCCACCCACTCCACATCAGCGCTCTTCACAGCTGGGCCTCTTCAACTTGGGAGTGAGTGGAGGTCGCCTGCTTCCTGTCATTGTGGAGCTCCACTTTGCAACCAGACCCCCTTGCTTCAATGTCGGAGGTGTGGCTGCGAGCAGCGAGATGACATCATCTCTCACTGCCCGCCCTGCATCACCGCTCTCCTGCTCTCACTAAATGGACCAGTGCTGTCAGCTTGCCACCAATGCAGTGTCAATGCACATTTGGTGGCACTGGCTAGCATGGCGAGTGACAATCCACCTCAGTTGGCAAGTGACAGCCCAGACTTATAAGACATAAGTTGTGGTTATTGAAAGTTCATTCTCCCAAAGTCGTAAATCTGTTATCTTTGAGTTGGTAAAGCCTTATCACGACAAGGAGGGTTTGCTTTAACAAGTCTGGGAGCCATATTGTTTCTATACAAGTATTTTAATGGGTAAAGCCATAGACAAAATCAGTTATAAATCATTTTAATAAACATGTAGGAATTCTGGAACTGAATAAGTTTGTCTGGTTGTATGACAAGTGTACAAGTGTCAGATTTATGGTTAGTTACATTGACGTAGATCTTAGCAACCAATCATATCTAGGAGAGATGGCTTGATCCAGAATGTGGTCTAAGGTGAATCTCCCTCACAAATATATAGTGTATATGTGGGTAAAAATTGCCAAGTGCCACAAAAGTTTAATGGCAGAGCAAATTAAAAATGGAGACACAAGCCACTGGGATAAGTCCTTCTATTTTTTTTTAGAATAGCTGTATCCCTTAGGTTTGGGTGGATAAAAATTGATCAGTGGCAATACAATGTGAAAGCAGTGACAATGGGCCAGAAAGTAGAAGCACAAGCCACGGGGAAGTGTTTTTCTAAATAAAATTTGAAACTGAAGCCCTTAGATTTTGGTGGATAAAAAATGGCCACTGGCACCACAGTTTGAAGATAATGCTAACAGGCAGCCATCTTTCTAAAAAAATAAAAATAAATAGAGTTACAGCTCTTAGTTAAAAGTGTGTAAAAGTTGACCAGTGGCACCGCAGTTTGATGGCAGGCAGTGCCGAGACCTACAAATAGAGACTCAAACCACAGGCAGCTGTCTTCCTAAAATTAGATATACAGCCCTTTTATTTTTTTTGAAAAATATGTTTATTAAAAGTTTCATAACAAACAACACTTATAACAACAGTGCTCACAGTATACAAGAGCCGTTCAATGACACAGAAATATTCAATGCAACATAATATTTCAGCAGTTCACAGTAAAAAACAAAAAGGGTGCACCGCTGGCGGCCCCAATGCCCTCTGCCAGTATAAACGATCCCTCATCTGGTTCCATAAAAGCAAGGGACAGCTCCTAAGGGCACGAAGGGGGGAGGGGAGCAGAAATATAGCATAACAGAGCAAGCGTACCAATTCTCCCCCGCGACCACAGTCCCCATCCCCATCTAAGCTGTTTCGGGGTCAGCTACCCAAGCATGCCAGACCTTATCATACTTCTTTGGACATCCCCGATGGAGGTAAGTATCTTTGTAAAGGGGAAGACTGTTATTCACCAGGCGCTTCCATTGCACCACGGATGGGGGTTCTGCCTTTTTCCAGTGCATAGCAATATTCTTACGAGCATAAAAGAGCAGCAGGCCGGTCATCGTGCGTTTGGCGGTGGACTGCACCACGGGCTCAATGAGTCCCAATATGCAGACCTCCATGGCCAAAGGCACCACAGTCATAGTGACCTTTCTGATCAGATGTAACACTGACTCCCAGTACTGCTAGACCCTAGGGCACTGCCAGAAAATGTGTGAGAAGTCCCCAGGGGAGGCCCCACATCGCCAACAGCTCGGAGGGTGCGCAGGGTTCATCCTATGGAGTCTGTACGGGGTGTTTTAGGCCCGGTGTACAATTTTAAATTGCACAAGGCGCTCCCTAATAGAGACCAGGGAGTTAAAAGGAAGGTCCCAAACATCATCCCAGTCATCTGTGTCTAGTGAGTGGATGTCAGTCCGCCACCTGGCCCAAAGTTTGTCAAGAGCCGGCAGCGACACATTTATGAGATGAAAGTATAAAACTGAAGTAGGTTTCCTGTCGCAGTCGGCCCTGAGTGTGTGTTCCAGTTTCGATTGTGCCAAATTGCAGGAGGAATTCGGGAATTGCGCTGTGAACGCATGGGCCAGTTGAAGGTATCGGAATAGATAGTGACCAGGCACATTGTACTTGGAGATTAGGCTGGTAAAGGCGAGTAAAGAGCTCTGCTCCACGACATGCGACATAAGCTTAATCCCATGCCTAGTCCATGCGCATGGGTCAGGGATCTGGTATAGGTGAGACAGGCCAGGATTCAACCACAGTGGGGCATTCGGGGACACATCAGTGCGTCATATACAGCCCTTTTATAATTTAATGGGGTGAGGGGGTTGGCTAAGGCAAGGTGGAAAGGTGCCAGGAGGCAGAATCGTTACTTCTTACACAGGCTTTCCTTGTAATAAGGAGCAAATATTTAGCAAGTTAAAATTTGGGGTAAGTCCCTGGAGAAAGACTCTCAGTATCAGCACAACAAAAGGGGGGGGGGGGTAGATAGATGTGGTAATGCTGGCAGCCTGGCACCGTCTTTGGCCAAACATACTGGTCCAACAAAATTGTGAGGTGCATGTTCCTGCATGTGTTTTATGAGGTGTGGAGGAATGTGGAGTAGAGCTGCACGATTAATCCTTAAGAATCGTTGTCACAATTTTTTTCCCCGTGGCGATCTTGACAAGGTATGCCCCGATTCTTTCTATGCAGAGAATTCTCTCTGCTCTGCTAAAGGCCACAGTCAAAAGCAAGGAAAAAAAAAAACAAGCAGTCTGCCAAGAATCACAACATTCTTTAGCAGTAGAACTTAAGTATAAACATTGTAACATTTTGTCCTTTAGATCAAAGAAATACACTTTGGTGTGTAAGGCCTCTTTCACACAGATGGACCGTTGTCAGTTTTTTAGGCGTACTTGAATGGACGCTCCATAGACCTCTATGGAGCAACAGATGTCAGTGGTGACATGTCTGCTGACATCTGACCCGCTCCGATCCGAAAAAGTGTGACGGAGGAAAACCCTTCCGTCTTCGAATTGGATGAAAACGGACTCTATGGTCCATCTTCATCCGATCCCCCATAGAGGAGAGTGGCACTCTGACAGGTCCGTCCCTGCACAATGTGCAGAGATGGACCTGTCATCTGCCTGCTCAGTGGGGACAGAGAGATCCCCCGCTCAGCAAAGCAGAGCCCTTACACGGACACGTACATGTGAAAGGGCCCTAAATGAGGGAAGTTTAACCACTTAAACACTAAACCTTTTTCTGACATTTGTTGGTTTAAAGTTAAAGTCATTTTTTTTTTTTTTTGCTATAAAATTACTTAGAACCCCAAACATTATATATATATATATATATTTATATATATATATATTTTTTTTATGTCACACTGTATTTGCACAGCAATTTTTTGGGAAAAAAATTACACTTTAACCACTTGCTTACTGGGCACTTAAACCCCCCTCAGTCCCAGACCAATTTTCAGCTTTCAGCGCTGATGCACTTTGAATGACAATTGCGCGGGCATACAACACTGTACCCAAATGAAATTTTTATCATTTTTTTTCCCACAAATAGAGCTTTCTTTTGGTGGTATTTAGTTACAGCTTGGAGTTTTATTTTTTGCTAAACAAACAAAAAAAGATGCAAAAAAAAAAAAAAAAAAAATCATGTTTTAATAGTTTGTTATAAAATTTTGCAAACGGGTCATTTTTCTCCTTCATTGAAGTGCGCTGATAAGGCGGCACTGATAGGCTGCATTGGTGGGCACTGATGGGCTGCATTGGTGGGCACTGATAGGCTGCATTGGTGGGCACTGATAGGCTGCACTGGTGGGCACTGATAGGCATAGTTAAGGCGGCACTAATAGGCACAGATAAGGCGGCACCGATGGGCACAGATAAGGCGGCACTGATGGGCAAAGATGGGCACAGATAAGATGGCACGGATGGGTGGCACGGATAAGTGGCACGGATGGGTGGCACGGATGGGCACTGATAGGTACCACAGATAGATGGGACTGATGGGCACTGATAGGTGGCACTGATAGGTGGCTCTGATAGGTGGCACTGCTGGGCACTGATGGGCGGCACTGCTGGGCACTGATGGGCGGCACTGCTGGGCACTGATGGGCGGCACTGGGGTGCAGCACCTTTGAGGCAGATTGGGTGGCACTGTGGGTGGCACTGTGGGTGGCACTGTGGGGTGGCACTGTGGGGTGGCACTGTGGGTGGCACTGTGGGTGGCACTGTGGGCATTATGGGCACAGACGGGGGGCACTTACTTTTACTTTGTTAAACTTCAGGATGGCACTGCGGGAGGCAGGTGGGCACTGGCAGGTGGCATGTGGTGACTTTCATTGCTGGCCGTGATCGGGACTGATGTCCCGATCACGGCCGCCGGCGATCGGCTTTTTTTTTTTCTCCTCGCGCTGTCAGCGCGAGGAGGAATAATAGCCGATTACCGCCTCCGTTCTATCACATGATCAGCTGTCATTGGCTGACAGCTGATCACGTGATAAGGGGTCGGGATCGACCCCTTACACGGATCGGTGATCAGGCGAGTCTCACGGACTCGCCGATCACAGAGCGCGCCGCGCGCGCCCCTCAGGGGGCGCGCAGGCCGCTCGTAACCGGGACGACGTCAATAGACGTAGTCCCGGAAATCTAGGTCCGCGCTAATGCCGTCATTCGGCAATAGCGCGGTACCCAAGTGGTTAATAAACTAAAAACAAAAACTAACCAGTAAAGTTAAACAAATTATTTTTTTGTATAATGTGAAAGATTTTACGCCGTGAGAATCGTGATCTTTTTATTCTAAGCAAAAACATTGTGATTCTCATTTTGGCCAGAATCCTGCATCTCTAATGTGGATGACACACACATACACTTTACCCCTATCCACTACCTCCCAACAAAAGAGTGTTAGCCAACATTCCTGTGGGGGCAGGTAGGCATTACAATGGAATTTCTTTGTCCCTGGGCTCAAGCTGTCTCATGGGGGCCATGGACATTTTGCGTGCATTCTTTAAGATCTACAGAGCTATTGTGTAAGTAGCTCAAGTATAAGCAGCTGACAAATTTTTACATTTCAACTTCAGGATTTCACTTTAAGAAGTTGATTGCTTTAATTCACTTCCAATAGGGATTGGGGAGGAGGAGTATGGGGCTTGTAAACAATTTTTTTTTTTTTTTGCCACGTTCACCTTTTTTCTTATGGTTTTGCCTTCTTTCAATTTTTGCACACAAAACGGCTCCGCAACAATTTTATCCTCTTTATTATACCACCATCTACAGGAAAAGCTAGAACATAGCTTTCTGGAAATGTAATAAAGAAAGAACACATTAAAAATATGATTAATGCAAAATACTACTGGCACGCATATGCTTGCATAATCAATAAAACAGCAGGAAATCACAATTACATTTTATTTAAAATAAATTATAAGCTGTAACTAAATGGGATTCCTTAGTACAGCTTTGCAAATAGCAACTATAATAATGAATGTGCAGGAACACAAAGCAACCAATCAGAAATGTTCTCTTTGCTAACACTGAATGTGCCCAAATTTGTTTTTTGTACTCCTTACATCCTAATTAAAGTGATAATAAAATCAGTTTTATTTTTTTGTTGTTAAAAAATAACAACCATGTTATACTTACCTGCTCTGTGCAGTAGTTTTGCACAGAGCAGCCCCAATCCTCATCTCGGGTCCCTCGTTGGAGCTTCTGGCCCCTCCCTCCTGCTGAGTGCCCCTACCGCAAGCAGCTTGCTATGGGGGCCCCATAGCCAAGCCGCTTCTCTGTGTGTCCATTCAGACATGGAGTCGTGTCTCGCCCCCCCCCTCCTCTCTCTTCATTGGCTCACTGACTCTCTCTCCTCATTGGCTTAGACAGCAACAGGCGCCTTTTAGATCTTTACTCAACTGAGCTACCAGTCTGTCACCAAGACCTGCCGATCCACTGCCACTGGATCTCCTGCGCTCTTTTAATCTTCTCACTGAGTATCTTCCCCAAGTGTCACCCGCATCCCTGCTGGGTCCCTAGCTTGGCACTCACAGATACTTCTCAAGCATCACCCCACTGGCCTGCTCGGTCCATGGCTTGGCACACAAGACTGCTCTGGGAGTGTCACCTCCACTGGCTGGGTCCCTGGCTTGACATCTGCTGAAGTGTCCCAATTCTTCACCGTCCCCGGTGAGTAATGCCCCGTACACACGAGAGGACTTATGTCCGACAGACTTCCAAAGGAGTTCCGCCGGAGTTCCGCCGGAGTTCCGCCGGAGTTCCGCCGGAGTTCCGACGGAGTTCTGACAGACTTTTCGGCCGAACGGACTTGGCCACACACGATCACACTAAACTCCGACGGATTCGAACGTGATGACGTACGACCCGACTCGAATAAGGAAGTTCATAGCAAGTAGCCAATAGCTGCCCTAGCGTCGGTTTTAGTCCGTCGGAGTAGCATACACACGAGCGGAGTTTTCGAAGGGGACCGGGTCCGGCGGAGTTCCTTCGGGAAAATTTGAAGCATGCTTCATTTCTAAAGTCCGTCAGACTTTGGCGAATCAAAAGTCCGTTGCAGCCCACACACGATCGGATAGTCTGACGGACTCGGTCCTTCGGACTTTGGATGTTGAAAAGTCCGCTCGTGTGTACGGGGCATAAGAATACTGCTCTTGTACTTGCTTCAGCTACTCATGGTGGTCCCTGGTAACAAGTTGGATGGTCCCTTAGTGGCAACAGCTTCCTCTCTACCTCCGGCCATGACAGGTTCTTCGGCCGGCCAACCACTTCTGGTTGGACTGCAAGCCACAATCCCAAGCCTGTGCTGCTCTCTTGCTTCTGGATAGCATTTAAGACAGCCTAGCAGCCAGATGCCCCTAGGATAGGCCTCAGGCTCTGGCCTAGCAGCCTGGGGCAGTACAACACACATCCACCCAGACAGCCATCCAGGTGGCACAGAACTCCGAACACCTAACATCACCCAAATAAATAGGCTCTGTAAGCAGGCCAAGTGACTCCAAGAAGATCCCTGCCCATTGGCTGAGATACCTCATATATTCCTAATCTGTTCTTGCAATGCCCTTGTCTTATCTAATGCCACCAGATAACCGGCCATCTAGTGGCAGAAGAGAGAAGTGCTGCAATTCCAGAATTAGGGTGGAGTCAATTGATCTATCAATTAGCATAGGCAACTATACCTTGCAGGTACATTTTCTAGCAACCCTGCCTAAACATCAGGGTGCTACATTCTCTCCCTGCCTACAAAACTAAGTATTGGAGTTTGCGGAAAAATTATTTGAGACCTCAAGCCTGAGAGCGAATGTCCTGGCAAAAACTGGGATGGGAGGGAAAACAGAAAAGGAACAACAATAACAACAAACAATGAACATGGCATACCACATGAAATAAACACGTGCAACACACACATGAGTGAATGGTATTTAACACAGGGTAGATAAATATCAGACATCATATATACAATAGCCTTATATCATATCTACTGTATCTAATTTATACAGTAGTAAAGGACATGAATATTTTGGCATTATTATCCAAGTCGAGTCACTGTCTCTCCTTGTCCAAGGAAGACGCAATGGTGCAGGAACTCATGAAAGAGAAATAAACAGCAATGCAAATGCATCCTATCTCTATGATAATATAGTGCACTATATACATAAGTGAACCTTAAAGCAGAGGTTCAGAACCCTCCCCCCCTCTGGTGTCACATTTGGCACCTTTCAGGGGGAGGGAGAGGGGGTTGCAGATACCTGACAGGTATCTGACAAGACAGGTATTTGCACCCACTTCCGGGCATAGACTCCCACAGGAGTCTATGCCTCTTCCTGTCCTGGCGCACTGTCTGCTGGGCACACACAGGTCCAAGAGACAGCGCGGACCATTCCCATTGCGCTGCACAGCTCATGCATGTGCAGTAGGGAACCGGGAAGTGAAGCCGCAAGCTTCACTTCCTGATTCCTTCACCGAGAATGGTGCCAGCAGCAGCTGAGAGCTGATTGATTGCTCGACCTCGGCTGCCGACATCGCTGGACTCCAGGAAAGGTAAGTGCCCATTTATTAAAAGTCAGCAGCTGCAGTATTTGTAGCTGCTGACTTTAAAAAAAAAAAAAATTGCGGACTCCCTCTTTAAGAAGTTATTAATTGTTCTCAACCGAGAACAGCATAGCAGTGTAAATGTACACCTTATAATATATCTAAATTACACACATATAAATAAAAGTAAGCCCCATCCTCGTTTGAAGATGCCACCCCCCTCCCCCCTATTCTTGTTAAAAAAAAAAGAAGATGCCACCCCCTTCCTACTAGTCTACAGAAACTTTCCTTAGCATATTCTATCAATTACTTATAACATGAATAGAGAGTCACTCAGCTATACACCGCTCACGCCGCCTGATGACCAGCATAAGAAAAACCCTGGTGCATTGATCAGTCCATCATTCAAATGTAAGGTGAGAATTTGCCCCTTTGCCACAGCTCATTCTACCTAACTAGCTAAACACCCCAATGTCCTTTACATTTCACAGTCCATCAAAGTTGTTTCATGTGGGGTAGAACAATATTTCCCAGCAGTTCCCCTTCTTTTTTAAGGGTAACTCTGGGGACAAAAGGCACAGCTGCATTCAGGCAACAAGCAGCCAGGCTATGGTGCAAAGGACCACACTCTTGAACTCAGGTCCCCTTGCAATAGTAGCCTCATTCTGTCCACATGACAGCCAGGGACTGAGAAAGATCGCCTCCTCATTTGAAGAAATAACCTGCTGAACCTTCCAGGTGACTTTTCAGAGGGAACCACACTGGCAATTCCATAGTACTGGCCTGTGCAATTCAAGTGGGCCATCTCTGTATCTGCTGGCAGCATTCAGTCCAGCACGATCTTAGCAGTACAGCCAGCAAGAATGTTCTTCACTAGCAATATATTTTGTGCAAAAGTAAGTGGCTTCCAGCATAGCGTCCTTAACTCCACAGAGCACACATTTGTAATCCACAAGATTTGGTGAACAAGTATAGTTCTGTAGTGTTTACCAGTAATACCTGGGATCTGACAAATCCTCTCCTCTGGCATTTACGGTGATAATAAGTGTTAAATATCTCTCTCGTGTTAACATTATCTGAATTGATTCAACAGTCATATTCATGAACAAGCACCAGTGGGATTCTTGGACTCCAATCATGAGCCACATGCAACAATGATCCCTCTTTAAAGAACAATTTAGGCATCTATGCATTTGTCAACTCTGCCGACAGCAACTGTACTTTCCTTCTCTCAGCATTGGGGGAATAGACAGTACAATTTGGACATTCTGTTGTCCGTTACACACCCACAATTTTACACAACAGTCATTTTATTTACCCCATGCATTTCCTAATCCCTCCTGGTGTACCAGCCTTGGGCACCTCCGGGGCTGAACACAACTACTCTTCTTTGTGCTAGATGAGTGGATGTTTTGAGCCAGACGAGTGAGGATTGGAGAGCTATCATCCTCGGTACTAGCAATACCCGGGGTGGCAGTTGAGACAGACACTTGAATTTCCTTGGGCAGAAGACAAGGTGACGGTACCACTCGCTCCAGACTAGCAGCTGCTACAGGCAGCTCAGAGTGAATGGTGGCATCGGGAACTGACACTTCCACTGTGGTCTCTGTAGAATCCCTGGACGGCATGTGTTCCGGTGGAGAATAATCTGCCCAGGCAAGGATAGGCCTACCAGAATCAGCAGCAGTGGTGTTGGACATAGGTTCCTCCACAGTGGCGTAGCCATGGGCCCAGTTTGCCCTCATCGCTTGCGACGGTAGTGGCAGTCTGGTAGATACGAGTAGTAGTTCCAAGGGCGCAAGAATACAGCGAACCCGGAACATCGTCGACAAACAATCCCCATGGCTGCAGAACTTTGAGAGATATACAATGCGATCTCCCCCCTCGGCACCATCCGAATACTCGTATCAGTAATCGTCTCTCCAGAGGCAAAGAAACGGTCAATTTACCGTGGATTATATTCGGCCTATAAAAGATGGGGGACCTCAAACCTAAAAGCAGGGGCGTAACTATAGGGGGTGCAGCAGTTGCGACCGCAACCGGGCCCTGTGATGCAGGGGGCCCATGCAGCCCCCTCTACATATGGCTGCTCTTTAGTTGTGCATTACCCGCATGACCTGTGTCCTCAGCCGGTTTCTCAGAGTACCCCTCTCCTGCTCCATGCATTGCCGCTCAGTCCGATGTCTGTTCTCCCCAGCCAGAGTCCCGCTCACCCTGAGTCCGACCCACACTGCACTGCATACTTCTCCCTGGTAAACAAACTTTAAGCACACAGATGCAGTGCAGCCCTATGAAAGCCGGCTCCCCGGAGGACACTGCAGGCTTGTCTGCCAGCCCCCCCTCCTCCCCCGTCGTACACAGATGATGAAAGGTCTTTCTGGGAGATATGCTGATCGCTCGTCCAGCACACTGGATGGAGCCCAGGCCAACATGGATAAGTGCGCGGCCTACAGCTTGGTCATGGTGAGTGAGAGGACCCCATCCCCCACACACCATTACATACCCCCTCCATCTCCCCCTGGGGACAGGGACCCCTTCTCACGTGAGGACAGGGACCCCACCTCCCCTGTGGACAGGGACCCCTTCTCACCTGGGGGCAGTAACTTCATCTGCCCTGGAGAAAAGGACCTCATCTCTTCTGGGGACGGGGGACCCCATCCTGCCTAGGGACAGTCCCCCAATGGGGCACCTAAAAATAAAAATAAAATAATTAAAAAAAAACTGCTGATACCAGTGGTTGAACTACAGGGCTCACAAAGGGCATACCTGTGACCATGCCCTGGAGTTCCACCACCGGACTCGAAGGGAAGGGCCCTGGCTGGGTTTCAGGGGGGCCCTTCATGGTTTCTTGCATCGGGGCCCTGACGGTTCTAGTTACGCCACTGAAGAGCTCCCAGATGCGCCATATTTCCTTTGAGGCCACAAGGTTTCAGCATGCAGACCCAAGATGGCAACAAACAGCAATGAGTCCTCCTCTGCAGAGCAGGGGCTCCTCCCCCTGCCAATGGATTGGTGCAGATACTTTCTGGAAACGTTAACGCCTGCCCGTTTGCTTCTGCAGCATGTCAAATCTGTAATGGAGTCTGTTTTAACCCTCACAGCGCTGGCAGGATGTGTCAAAAGACCAGGCTGATACTCTCCCATGAGCAATGAGACTTATTGGTTGTTCCCCACGTTGTTAGAATGCATGATAGCACAGTCTATGAGAAGTATAGAAGTTACTTGCCACTTTCCCATGGAGCCAGACGAAATCCCGATGAAGCTGTAGCCGGTTGCTATAGGCGACTGCTGCAAGGATGACGCCTTTGCCCTATGGTGGGCGCCAAATGTAGCCAAGTCCCGGCAGGGCCGGTGCTAGACTATTTTGCACCCTAGGCAAGACCAGCTACTTGCGCCCCCCCCCCCCAAAAAAAAAAATTCAAAAAGAAAAATGTGATGGCTTTGTGCAGTGTCATTAAATAATAGCACAATACACTCTTTGATCACAGATCCCAGTGTGTATTGTGTGACAATCTGTCACAATTTTTTTTTATAATGCCACTTTTTAATTACTTCACTGTGTGCCATTATAAAAAATATATTAGCGGCGGAACCCCAGGGCCCGATTGCAAGGGCGACCTGCGGTGGCCTGATCGTTCGGCCTGGATTAGGAGCATCATAGGCCTGGTGCTGAGGATTTTGGTGGGCCCTGGATTATGAAGCCCCTTGCCCTGCATGCTACATTCACATTTTCTCTACAGCCCCGCCTTAACCACCACTTGTGCCTAGGCATTCTTTCCATTACCACCCACTGCACCTGGGATCCCTTTCCTCATTATCTACTATGCCTGTAGCCTCCCTTGCCTGACCACCCACTGCACCTACAGCCCTCTTCCCTAACCACCCAACATGCCTGGGCCCCCCATCCCTCACTATCCACCATGCCTAGGTACACCTTCCCTTACCACCTACTGTGCCTGTAGCCCCCTTTATTGCAGAAATACTACAGGAGATGGTCAGAGACTGCAAAACATACTACAGGAGAGGGTCAGAGACTGCAGACATACTACAGGAGATGGTCAGAGACTGCAGACATGGTACAGGAGATGGTCAGGAGACTGCAGACATACTACAGGAGATGGTCAGAGACTGCAGACATGGTACAGGAGATGGTCAGAGACTGCAGACACACTACAGGAGATGGTCACAGACTGCAGACATGGTACAGGAGATGGTCAGAGACTGCAGACATGGTACAGGAGATGGTCAGAGACTGCAGACATGGTACAGGAGATGGTCACAGACTGCAGACATGGTACAGGAGATGGTCAGAGACGGCAGACATGACATAGGAGATGGTCAGAGACGGCAGACATGGTACAGGAGATGGTCAGAGACTGCAGACATGGTACAGGAGATGGTCAGAGACGGCAGACATGACATAGGAGATGGTCAGAGACTGCAGACATGGTACAGGAGATGGTCACAGACTGCAGACATGGTACAGGAGATGGTCACAGACTGCAGACATGGTACAGGAGATGGTCACAGACTGCAGACATGGTACAGGAGATGGTCACAGACTGCAGACATGGTACAGGAGACGGTCACAGACTGCAGACATAGTACAGGAGAGGGTTAAAGACTGCAGACATAGTACAGGAGAGGGTTAAAGACTGCAGACATAGTACAGGAGAGGGTTAAAGACTGCAGACATAGTACAAGTGTGTCCTAGCAGTGTGGAAAAACATTGATCACTGCAAACAGGGGTTTACAAGATATAACTATTAGTGGCAAAAAAAAAAAACACATATTTTTAACAGTCATTTCTCAAGCACAGGAGGACAGTAAATAGTTAACATGTCTGTGAAGCTCCCAGCTTGACCAGCTAATTCCTTCAAAGATAACAAGGAAAGTTAGATAAATCAGGGATGGCTGACACCAACTAGGGCACAAAT
The DNA here is from genome assembly GCF_037356315.1 of Lithobates pipiens. NCBI lineage: Eukaryota > Metazoa > Chordata > Amphibia > Anura > Ranidae > Lithobates > Lithobates pipiens. The sequence goes on along the minus strand of NW_027507758.1, from coordinate 82,917,141 downwards.
AACTATAGAAACAGCTTAAGTTTGAAGGTCTTGCAGAAGTCTAATCATCAGTCACTGTGCTGTGCAAATACAAACACAGATAAAAAGCAGTGTGAGAAGATAGAGGGGAAGTCATCCTGATCATTGTCTAATCTACACACAGGACAGGAGAACACACCGATTATTACACTTCTGCATTAAAAGTGAGTGTGTGACATGATCATACCTTCTTCTTTCTCAGGTATGTCGGATCCTCTGCATCTCATCCTGCTCTGGTCACTGGCATCTTCTGATCAAATGTGGCGGGCTGGGCAATCTGATTGGCTAAGGGGGTGGTGGGAGGCGGAGCAACGTAGAAGTCATGCCCTCCCACTCAGAAGAGCAGCGCTATTGGCTGCCTGACACACTGGTCTGTCCCTCTCCCTCCATCATGTGAAAGCCGTGGGATGGAGAGGGGGAAGCTGAACACCGCTCTGCTTAATAACACCCACCCGCCGCACTGAGCGCCTTGCTGTCCCGGGGCCCCTCTATCAACAGCCCTGCTGGGAGCCTGGGGAGCGACAAGGAGGAAGAGATGAGGCAAGGGTCAGCAGCGCCCCTAGGTGGCAGTGCGCCCTAGGCGGCCGCCTAATCCGCCTAGTGGTTGCACCGGCCCTGAGTCCCGGGCCTCTCTAGGCCTAATGGTGACCTACGGCATTAGGGAAAAGCTGAAATCTCTCTGGGCAGAGTGGGTTACGAGGCATGGTGGGTGCAATGTAAGATAGATTAATGGGCCCCAGACACTTTGTGAATGCAAAAAGATTTATTGTCTCATAAACAGAACTGTGGGAGAGAGGATTTAGGGCCAGGACACCCTTTAGTGGATGTAATGTTAATTGGCAGATTCCAAGACTTCTATAGGTGGACAGCCTTGCAAGGAAAGGCACCCAGCCAAACGCCATATCTGCATGTGTAGATACACTGTCTCCTATGGCAACAATCTTGAAAAGTTTCTAACAAAGATTGCAATGAAATCTTTCACTTCCTCACTTCCTCCACTATCTCTTCTTTGATCTTCACTCAACTGAGCTTCCAGTCTATCCCCCAGACCCGCTGAAGCACTGCCACTGGATCTTCTGAGCTCTTCCAATATTCTCACTGGGTCTCTAGCTTGGCACTCACAGGTACTCCTCAAGCGTCACCCCACTAGCCTGCTTGGTCCCTGGCTTGGCACACAAGACTGCTCTGGGAGCGTCACTTCTGCTCTGGTACTTGCTTCAGCTACTCACAGTGGTCTCTGGTAACAAGGTGGATGGTCCCTTAGTGGCAACAGCTTCCCCTCTACCTCCAACCATGACAGGTTCTCCAGCTGGCAGAACCATCACTTCTGGTTGGACTGAAAGCCACAGTCCCAACCCTGAGCTGCTCTATTGCTTCTGGATAGGTCAGAAGAGGAGAGGAATAAAGGGGCAGAGGCCCTCTTTCTGACTTTTCAGGCAATGAACAAAAGTATAGTAAAACAAATATTTTATTAACAACAAAATTACAACAGACAGGTCATATATAGAAAAGAGTTAAAAACGTACAATACATATTGACAAAAAATTGTCACCAAATAGATGCTAGTGAGCTCCTGTGCGTCAACGTGTTTGCTATTGCTTTTTCAGGACAAGCAGGGTTTTGCTTGAAAGAAAACAGGTCTCACTATGAAGTTAAAACATATCGATCAGACATTTCATAACAGAGAACACATAATATGAAACTTTTAAGCTGTTTGCTATATCCATTGGACCTATGCATAATCCATACATATAGCTACCTCACAGATAACCGATTGTCTACACATGGCAATCTCCCGGATGATCAGAAGTAAATCACCATTTATAACAGGAGGTGGACTCTCAATAATACCAATAGCCTTCGGGTATTGGTATTACTGGTATTATTGAGAGTCCACCTCCTGTGATTTACTTCCGATCTTGAAAGCTTTTTTGGACGCCACAGAGCTGTTCCAGGCTCTGGAAGGATCCTGGCAATATTATCAGCAATCATCTGTTCAATCCTCAGGCTTAGAGTCAGCGAAGGACAGCTGGAGCATCACAACGATGCTGCAGCATGGAGGTGAGTATGTATGTTTTTTTTTTTTATGACTTCGTACTTCCCCTTTAAGTAAGTACCAATATGACCTTACAAATGCAGACAAATAATCAGCCAAAGCAATGTTTATTACTTCAATTATTTAAAGCATGTTTCAGCACAGCGTTTTAGCAGTTCTGATTCCATTACATAAAAATTCACTGAAGCAAAATGCTGCATTTCATCTGTTCACCTTATCGACTGAAAAAAAATAAAAATGATAAAAAAATGTAACTATTTTCTTGAGATGTATACTGTTAGACCTGCAGAACAATATACAGCTTTGCCTATGGCAGGTGTAGGGAACCTTGGCTTTCCAGCTGTTTTGAATGCTGTGGTCTGCCACACTGCATAGCCAAGGAAGATGACACCAGTGTTCACTATTTCAGCTTCTTGTGTCAACAACCTGCTCATCGGACAACAAGTATAATGATTTTCGTATATATGTTTCAATGCACAGGCAGTCAGTTGTATAGCTGAATAGTGGTGTCACCCGCAAATGCCCAATAGAGTTAAAAGAGAAGTATGGGAATTTAAAAAAAATAAACATTTATAATCACCTAGGTGGTTGGAGCAATGGACCTTCCATCGCCTCTAAGACCAATAACTGAGTAATCACATGACCGCTGATCGCTCAGTCCTCAGTATTCAGTGAGCAGAGTAATGGCTGTCAGTCTTCAGCTCTCTGCTCTACCCCTCCAGCGCTCACTGGAGTGTTAGGCTCTCAGCAGCACACAGCAGCACACTGAGCGATATTAAAGGCTCAGAATTAAAAAGAAAAAGATAAACTTGTTATACTTACCTGCTCTGTGTAGTGGATTTTGTAGTGGATTTGCACAGAGCAGCCCAGATCCTCCTCTTTTCGGGTCCCCCACTGCCACTCCTGGCCCCTCTGCCTTGCCAAGTGCCCCTCTAGCAAGCTGCTTTCTATGGGGGCACATGGGTGTGGTTGCTCCCAAGCCGCCTATGTGTGTCCATAAAATCCCCCCTCCTTCATTCTCACTCCCTGTGATTGACAGCAGTGGGGGCCAATGCTTCTGTGTCTTAGCCAATGATGCAGAATGTAAAAAAGGGAGTGCATAGGGAATACTAATTTTGGGCTGGCTGCACACCCCAATTAAAATTATACAAAAAATACAATAAATTCCCCTTGGGGTTTTTAAGAAGCAATGAAAGAAAATGTTAGATAAAAATTTTTTTATTTTATTGACCCAAAAAGCATTGTAATCACAATGATTTTAAAATTCAAGCTCTGGTGTACATGTATTGAAGCAGCTAAGTAAATAGAAATACATACAACATTGAATACAAAGTTCATATGAAGAGATTACAAAAATCTTCAGAATTTTTTCATGAATTTTAGATAATACAGAATAAGGCACCCTGCTACCCCAATGCATGTCGACCCTCTAAAAATGACGTCTTCTTCAGGGGGGACAGTATTGTACAAGGGCGACTTTTATCACATTTCTGCGGGATATCAAAAGAAAAAAAGAAATCAAAATATATAAAGAAATTAGTTTAGTTTAATAATTATTGTTTATATGTATCTCATACAGTATTTACTGTTTGCACAAATCGTCTACGCTTGAACCAGAGACTTTGATTATGGCGAATTAAAAAGACTATATTTTCTCCCTGAGGGTGATCCTTGGTTTGCCACAGTGATATTTCCTCCTGCTCTTCCCTCCCACCAAAATGGAGGGAAGTGGGAGAGGGGGAAGGAAAAATGGAAAGGGGGGGAAATATCACTGTGGCAAACTAACGTTATCATCATTATATTTTTGGATACAAATATGTTCAACAATGCTATACCTGGGTCCAGCTGGGCTCCTCCACATCTTCTTCCTGTGCAGCAGGACCTGGGTGGGCCTCAGGACCTGTGGCCTCAGTACATGTTGAAGAGACTGTAGACAGAAATTACCTGGGTTCTGTCTTGTCAGTCAAAAACCACAGGCTATTGTAATACCACAGCTTGGGGACATATATGTCATCTGCTGTTGATCCAGATCTCTCTGAGTCCATGACCATGTTGAGCTCCCTTTTAAAAGTACTCCTCAAGTTTGATATTTTTGTCTTGACATAGTTGATGTCTGCTCTGTGGTACACTGGTTTCACCAACTCGAGCAGTTTCTCTAAAGCTGCCTTCCTTAATATTTTATTGGGGTAGTCTCTACTCTTGACCTTCAAGAGATAGGGCATCTCCTGGTCCAGGTCAATGAATTGTAGTAGAAAATCAGGAGCAGTAAATTTATTTGTCATGTTTAATGATATACATGATGCCTGCAAGACAGAACACAAGACCAACCATAATGTCTGGCTTAACTCATAAACTGGTCCCAGTATAGGCCTCAATCTAAGCAGTATAAGCCACGAACCACCTATGCCCCAATTTCCAATTGTACCTTAGTTTTATGGTTCCTTTCTTGCATTGGCGATCGTTCTTCCTCCACTCCAAGATCGCTCCTATGGCCACTCCATCAACCGTACATTCTGGCTTTATATACCCTGCGCATGCGTGAAACTCCACTCTCAGTGCATCATGACACTGGGGCATGACCATCTCTCTTCTGTGAGACACAGTGTAACATTTGGGAGGTACAACATGGCGGATTCTGCAGATTCATGGCAGCCCCACGGTGGTGGAGCTCATAGGAAGCACAGAGGAACCCCCATGAACAAAGGTGAGATGGTGGAGATATGAACATTCTTAATTGGTCATGTTTTTGGACATTTCTTTATTTTTGGAACTAATTTTTTTATCTTCTTTCAATGGAGAGGCTCCAGCCAAGCCACCACAAGGGACAAAGGTAGGCTACCCTCGCTCGGACCCCAACAGGGGAGGCAACAAAGCCCTCTTCCCCCCAAAAACATAAGTGACAACTTCAAACACACTCATATAGCCACCGACAGGGGTGTTTTAAAGTGGGCCAAAGGCGATGGGCTTAGGGCAGAACTTAAGGGGTAAAGAACACTTTCTGTTTGCTGCCTGGCTCATCAGTGCCCATTAATGCAGCCTTGTGAGTGTAGCCATGGGTAGAGGAGAGGCCCCGGGAATCACGGTCACACAGAGTCGCGCCTGATAGGATGATCATCATATATCCCCTATCCCATAGGAGGCAAGAGGGGTGGGGGGGGGGGGCAACTGTCCAGTGTTTGCCCTCTATAAAATGACATCACCTTTCTTTTTCTATGCATTTTTCACAGAAAAACAACCAGAGTACAGCATGGTGTAGTCTAGTCAGGAACAAACATTGACATCAGACCAAGTGCAAAGTTAATCAACTAATCGAGCAAAATGGATGCTAGAAACAGATGGGACTTGGGGTGGCTTAATGAATAGTGTATTATTTCTTTTTAGAGGAAAGTGAGTGTGGTCAGCTCACCCAGGATGTATGTTTAGAGCCATGGGATCTGGCTCCTGGACCCAGCACAGACCTTGCCATTGTGGATGTCAAATACCCTGACACGAGTCATACTGAGGGCCAAAGCGACCCCGAAGAGGGAAGAATGTATTCGGGAGCCTCTTGTTTGTGCAAGTATTCTTGGAATCTGACTTCAAATGTGTATACATGTTGAGTGTTTAGATGTCCAATTAAAACACGCACCACGCACTCCACACATTAGCAAAGTATGTAGTGCATTAACATTAGCATGGAGAAGGAAGAGGTGGAAGGTGCTGGCAGTGTTGCTAGGTACCCGAGTTTTGGAGCCCCAGGTACCAAGGCCAAGATTACAGAGTGTTTAAAATCAAAATATCACACTGGGACTTTAAATGAGGCAAACGGTAACAATAGGCCGTTGTCTCCATCCCTATCAGTTGTATCAAAGAGGGAAATAGGAAGGAGCAAAAGGGGGGGGGGGAGGAAAAGGGAAGGGGAGGTGGGAAGGTTATAGCATCAGATAGAAACAGGTAAAAACTGTGAGTATATTTGGGTGACAGCCACTGGTAAATGACATTGTCTCAGTCCCTGGTGGTACAAATGGGAAGAAGGGGACAGGAAGAGGGGATGGTATATGGGGAGGGGATGGACAAAAGGGAATTGGGACTTTGAATTGCAACACACCAACAGAATATAATGAATTAATTAATATAATAAAAGGTAGTTTATTGGGTACACTAGAGCATAATTAGGCAATGGATTTCATTACAGTAAAAAACTTACACAATATAGTCATAATAAACATGATTGATAAATCATATAGAAATAATAATAAACATACTGATATTAATAAACAATATACATAATAATGCCCAAATTCACGCCAAACATAGCTCAGCCCAGTTGTCTGGGACACACATAATAATAGGAAACCATCATATAAAAAATGTATTGATTTATATTCCTTAGAATTAAAGATAAAAGATACATGCAGATACATAGTTGCTGTGACATGAAATCAGTAAAATAGCTTGATGCGTTTAGTGGATAAACTTGCACTCATCAGGAGCAAGTTAAGCCTGGATATGTCTGTAATAAAATATAAAATTGACTAAATAGTAATAGGTTATTACAATGGAAAAAAGGGGAGAACAAAAAGTATATATACTGCCAGCATTCTTACCAGTGTAATAAACAGAAGCATAAATAGTACTGTTGATGTTAGCGGCTAGACAAACTGTGGAGAACATGATACCCATAGGGAGCTGAGGTCGTGGTGCTGCGGCAGAGGCCCGGCGGCAGCCAGCAAACATGGGACAGGAGATGCCCCCAAGCCACAATTGTAAATGTGGCTTGTGTGTAATGGTGCCCATAAAATATCTGTAAAGATATTACATAGTGATAATGAGTCATTACAGTAATAAAGTAGAATGGGTAGGAAGAAAGTAAACAGATGACCATAACCAAGAGACCACAGTGATCCAGAAGGGAATGGTGTGAGCTAAAAAAAGGATGATAAAGTGTAACACAATAAGAGGTGAACAAAAGGGGAAAACCCACTATATAGAACCACCTATGAGACAGTGCTGAGGGAGATTACCTAAAAGTACGAAGAAAACGTACTCCAAGAAGAAATGTGACCTTAAATCAAAAAGCCGTGAGTGGAAAGAGTATATAGTCCAATGATATGCGGCAATGGCGGCAGAACAACCTCCGCAGAGCCCGGCCAATGTCAAACTTCATGCTAAGGAGGAAGGCGTCCACATCAGAGCGACAAACGCTCTAAAATAGGCGCCTAGGACCTCCCTGAGTGCACGCTGGTGGAAAAGGATCACGCCCACATGTGGCGTCAACGTGACGACATTGGGATGGCGTAAAAGTTCCGCGTCGACACGCAGGGAGAACCTGCCCATGCCCCCATGTATAGGGAATTTGTAGCAGAGGGGAGGGCTATACTGTGTATGTTTTTTACTGTAATGAAATTCATTGCCTACTTATGCTCTAGTGTACCCAATAAACTACCTTTTATTATATCAATTGATTCATTATATTCCAGTATCCCCTCCCCATACACCATCCCCTCTTCCTTGTCCCCTTCTTCCCATTTGTACCACTAGGGACTGAGACAATGTCACTTACCAGTGGCTGTTGTCCCAATTATAGTACCAGTTTCTATCTGATGCTATAATCTTCCCTTCCCCCTTCCCTTTTCCTTCCCCCCGCTCCCCCCCTTTTGCTCCTTCCTATTTCCCTCTTTGATACAAGATTACAGAGTAGTTGCAGTGTGTACATTCCTAGTAGTGTAGGTGTCTGAAGGGCAAGCAGATTGCAAGCAACAATAGACTGGGTAGGTAAGTATTTCCTGAATTTGACTAGTAACTTGACCATAACTCACTATGTAGGGCCTCAGCCACTTGCCCATCATTCCCTTAATACTTTTTACTCTTCTTTATAGGTCATGATCTTCCACGATGTACTATTGGAAGAATGAGTGCAGATATCTTGCATTGTTTGAAGGATCTGGAGCAAATCAAGGAGGCTGCCATTGCTTTACAGCGAAGAATCAGAGATTTTGTGCACATGCTTGCCAAATTTGAATTTCCTCTTGCCTGTTCTGAAGTTTTTTTGTTTTTTTTTGTTCCACTTGACTCCTGTTTGCCCTTGTATTATTTACCATGATTTTAGGACTTTGAAATGTGAAAGTATAGGGACAGAACTCAGTGTTTCTCTACTCCACTCCTAGGTGCACCATCAGGTCATGTTTTCTGTATTTTTCTCAGTCTAAAAACGACTATTCAAATTACTAACAGTGAACATGACATCACCTGTGCCAAAATATAGAAAACATGACCTGGGTTTGCATCTTGAGGAGAAGAGTTGGGAAACACTGCCCTGACTAATGTGAATTATAGTGTTTCTGTGTTTTTAAGAATATAATACCCCAAATTTGAAGGTGCCCCCAAATTCTGCCTTAACATTCTTATTTCCCTCATGATCCCATGCATAAAATGTGTGTATTTCCATACATTTCGTTTGCAAAAAGCCCCAAAACACACAGTGTGTCAATGTGTGCTATCAACCATCACTGGCTATCAATGGATACATTTTGGCGGTGCATAACTAAAGAAGCTCAGAGGAAGGGGTTTCCCACCCCCCGCAACATGTCCATTTATATCCCCTGGTGGGAGATAGCATATTGTGAGGGGGTTCGCTCGGTAGCGGGTGTGTGTGACCCCCTGGATGGGTTCACAACACAAAGTCAGGCACAGCAGACAGCGGTGTAGGTAGGTGCAAAAAACAAAAGATCCGGTTTATTTAGGCTACATGCAGTGATACATATAACAGCCAAACAAAATAAAACAAGAAAATAAATCCTGGTCAGCTTGACCTCTAACTACACACGTAGACTCCCTGTCTAACAACTGGGTGCAGCCTTGTGCTGCCCCAGTCCCTGTCTCTATTGTAGGGGTTTGCCACACAGGCGTTAACTCACCGCACAGAACAGATCTCAGACTCCCCAGTCTATACACACAAAACTGGTTCCAGGATGGAGCATCTCCCTATGCATGCTGGGGTTTTTTGTAGAGGTCTTAATGAGCCCACTTACTACAGCTGGGCTCATTAACTCTTCCCCTCTAATTGTAAAAGTCTGCATAAAGCCTGAATCTAGGACACACATATTTCCCATCCTGAATACAACCAGGTGATTTTACCTGCGTGCTGCCACATACCCCCCCCCCCTCTTGTTTCAACCTTGGGGTTGTAACACAAGCAGCCAGACACGCATGTATCCGAGACAAAGCATCCACATTCCCCATTTTAACACCAGGGCGATGCTTAACTGTAAAGTTAAATTCCTGTAGGGCCAGGAACCACCTATTTACCCTTCTATTGGTCTCCTTGTTTTGAGCCATCCACTTTAAAGGAGCGTGATCAGTCACCAGGTCAAAGTGCCTACCTAGCAGATAGTACCGAAGGGAATCTAGAGCCCACTTCACTGCTAAACATTCCTTCTCAATCGTGGAGTAATTTACCTCATGGGACTTTAACTTCCTGCTGAGGTAAATGACTGGGTGCTCTTCCCCGTTCCAGACCTGGGATAACACTGCTCCTAACCCAACGTCTGATGCATCAGTTTGTACAACAAAGTCCTTAGAGAAGTCTGGTGAGTACAACACTGGCTGGCTACATAAGGCTGTTTTTAAGGACTGAAATGCTTCCTCAGCCTCTGGGGACCATTTAACCATAACCGACTCTTTCCCTTTTGTCAGGTTGGTGAGGGGCACAGCCTGAGAAGCAAAATGGGGAATGAATCGTCGATAATAGCCAGCGATTCCCAGAAAGGCTCGTACCTGTTTCTTGCTGTTGGGACGTGGCCAACTCTGTATGGCCTCGACTTTATTGACTTGGGGTTTTATCACCCCCCTCCCAATAGTGTACCCAAGATATTTGGCCTCCTCCTGTCCAATGGTACACTTCTTTGGATTGGCCGTAAACCCAGCTTCCCGGATAGAGTCTAGGACTGCTTGTACTTTTGGCAAATGTGAGACCCAGTCTGTGCTATGGATAATCACATCATCCAGGTAAGCTGCAGCATATTTATGATGGGGCCTCAGAATCTTATCCATTTTCCGCTGGAATGTTGCCGGTGCATTCTGTAACCCAAACGGCATTCTCTTATATTGGAATGCCCCATCTGGGGTTACAAACGCAGTTTTCTCCTTGGCCGACTCGGCCAGGGGAATTTGCCAATACCCTTTGGTGAGATCAAGAGTTGTCATATATCGGGCTGTTCCCAGCCGGTCAACCAACTCATCTATACGTGGCATGGGGTAGGTGTCAAATTTTGTAACTTTATTTAATTGTCTAAAATCGTTACAAAACCGCCAGCTCCCATCAGGTTTGGGCACTAGTACAATAGGACTGGACCAGTCACTCTGGGACTCCTCTATCACACCCCATTCCAGCATCCTTTGAACCTCCCCACGTATTGCCTCCCGTCGGGCCTCTGGTATTCTATAAGGTTTTAGTTTTACCCTTTCTCCTGGCGGGGTGATAATGTCATGCTCTACGCCAGATGTTTGTCCCGGAAGCTCAGAGAAAATCTCTTTGTTACGAAGTACAAACTCTTTAACCTCTTGTTGTTGGGGTTTCGATAAGGTGTCTGCTATTCCAACCTCAGGAACTAAGCAATCAGGCTGTACTTGTGACAAAGTCTCTGCGACTAGGGATTCCCTATCCCTCCAGGCTTTCAGCAGATTGACGTGATAGATCTGCTCCGGCTTTCGCCTTCCTGGCTGTCTAATCCTGTAGTTCACCTCACTAATTTTTTCAATTACTTCATATGGACCTTGCCATTTGGCCAGAAATTTGCTTTCAACCGTAGGGACTAGCACCAAGACCCTATCCCCCGGGGAAAAAGTACGTGTCTTGGCCCCACAGTTGTACACTCTCTGCTGTGCTAACTGCGCTTGGGTTAAATGTTCCTTTACAATTGGCATTACCTGTGCAATTCTATCTTGCATCAGGGCGACATGCTCAATCACACTCCTGTGAGGAGAACTCTCATTTTCCCAAGTTTCCTTGGCGATATCCAGCAGCCCTCTTGGGTGTCTCCCATAGAGCAACTCGAAGGGTGAGAAACCCGTAGAGGATTGGGGTACCTCCCTAATGGCAAACATCAGATAGGGTATTAGACAATCCCAATTCTTTCCATCTCTATCCACCACCTTCTTTAACATTTGTTTTAGGGTTTTGTTGAATCTTTCAACCAACCCATCTGTTTGGGGGTGATACACAGATGTACGCAATTGCTTCACTTTGTACAACTTGCATAATTCTTTCATAACCCGGGACATAAAGGGTGTACCTTGGTCCGTAAGCAGTTCCTTACAAATACCCACGCGGCTAAAAACAAGGGATAGCTCTTTGGCTATGGTTTTGGCCGAGGTATTTCGGAGAGGAATTGCTTCCGGATAACGGGTGGCATAGTCCAATATAACCAAAATGTACTGATGCCCCCTAGCAGACTTCATTATCGGACCTACCAAATCCATTGCGATCCTCTCAAAGGGGACCTCAATGATAGGAAGAGGTACCAGTGGGTTACGGAAATGTGGCATAGGTGCCGACTTCTGACACACAGGGCAGGAGGAACAATACTTTTCTATTTCCTTCATGACCCCAGGCCAATAGAATCTCTGCAATACCCTCTCTCTGGTTTTCGCTGTCCCCAGATGACCTCCCAGAATGTGTCCATGAGCCAATTCTAACACCAACTTCCTGTAAGGTTTGGGCACTACAAGTTGCTCAATGGTTTCTTCTGCCCTTTGAGCCACTCGATATAGCAGGTCCCTTTCCATAGTGAAGTAAGGATAAGGGCAAGTCTTATCTGGGTTCACTAACTCGCCATCTATTTTCACCACATTTTCCCGTGCCTTTATTAGGGTGGGGTCTTTTAACTGTTCTGTCGCAAAATTTTCCCTGTGAACCTCAAGATCCGAAAACTCCACAGACGGCATGTTTTCATCTGAGGATGTTGGCTCCTCCCCAGTTTCTCGAGTTTCCCCCGCCAATACCGACAAGGGAAATTCAGGAGAGTCCTCACCACTCCCAGAGGAATTCTGGTCATCTTCCTGGTTTATAGGGGCACCAGTGGGGGGCTCAGGACAATCCCAGAGTTCCCAGAATTTTGGAAAATCCCTTCCCACAATAGCATCATGTGGTAACTGAGACACTAACCCCACCTGATGAGAGAGGTTACCTTTGGGGGTCTCAAAAAACACTGAAGTTACAGGATACTCTCGGGTGTCCCCATGCACACAAATAATAGCCACCCTGTTCTTCCCAGAGAGACCTCTGTAGTAACTAATTCAGCTTTTATCAATGTTACCAGGCTACCTGAATCTAGCAACACATCAACATGTCTACCATTAATACACATTTTACATAAATGTTTCTCAGGTCCCCGAATGGCAGTGCATGCAACTGTCGCAAACAGCGACTGACGTCTCTCCCTTATAAAGTCACATTGCATAGGCTCATCCACAACTGGGCAATTGGCTGCAATATGTCCCTCTTGCCGGCAGCGGTAGCAAATAATTTTTTTCGCTGCCTCTTGCAGCCTGGGCTTCCTGGGCTGCTCCCGCCAGACCTTAGGAAGAACTCCCACCCTCTCACTCTCTCCACCCTCACCCCTTGGAGTCATCTTACCCGCCACTGGGGATGATCTGGTCTTAGGGGGGAAAGTCCGTGAGTCCCTGGAAGAGGTGGTCAAGTTCTCTGTAGCCAAGTACCTCTCAACCAGATCCACAAGTTTACCTGCATTTTCTGGGTCTCCATGGCTTACCCATTTTTGGATGGCAGTAGGAAGAGCTCTCAGGAAACGATCCATAACCACACGTTCCACAATGTTTGGTGCGGTCAAAATCTCTGGCTGCAGCTACTTCCTGCTCAGGTGAATGAGATCATACATTTGAGACCTGGGAGGTTTTCCAACCTGAAAAGTCCAGTTATGCACACGCTGAGCCCGGACTGCCAGGGTGACACCCAGCCGTGCCAATATTTCTGCTTTTAGCACCACATAGTCTTTTGCTTGGTCAGGCTCTAGGTCATAATAAGCTTTCTGCGATTCCCCAGTTAACAGAGGGGCCACCAGTCCAGCCCATTGCTCCTTAGGCCACTTTTCCCTTTCAGCAGTCCTTTCAAATGTGGTCAAAAACACCTCCGGATCATCCTCTCCAGTCATTTTTGTCAGTAAACGGCTCACACCAAAGGTTGCGGTATTATTGTACCCACTTGCTTCATTGGTCTGTGGACGTTGCTGTATCAATGTCTCTATTTGCTGTTGAAAATTCTGCTCTTGCTTCTGCAACAGGTCTATGAAGCGGGCTTCAGATCGCTGCTGGGCTTGTTGCTGAGCTTCCAAACTCTGCTGCAAAGTTGCATTTGTCTGCTGCTGATTTGCATTTGCCTGCTGCTGGGCTTCCAAACTCTGCTGCAAAGTTGCATTTGTCTGCTGCTGATTTGCATTTGCCTGCTGCTGGGCTTGTTGTGGAGCTGCAAGGCTCTTTTGTAAAGCTGCATTTGTTTGCTGCTGGTTTGCATTTGCTAGAGCCAGCTGTCTCAGTATCTCCTCCATGCTGGCCTTAACAACAAAAAAAAAAAAAAACTGCCAAAATTCTCCACCAACTGTGAGGGGGTTCGCTCGGTAGCGGGTGTGTGTGACCCCCTGGATGGGTTCACAACACAAAGTCAGGCACAGCAGACAGCGGTGTAGGTAGGTGCAAAAAACAAAAGATCCGGTTTATTTAGGCTACATGCAGTGATACATATAACAGCCAAACAAAATAAAACAAGAAAATAAATCCTGGTCAGCTTGACCTCTAACTACACACGTAGACTCCCTGTCTAACAACTGGGTGCAGCCTTGTGCTGCCCCAGTCCCTGTCTCTATTGTAGGGGTTTGCCACACAGGCGTTAACTCACCGCACAGAACAGATCTCAGACTCCCCAGTCTATACACACAAAACTGGTTCCAGGATGGAGCATCTCCCTATGCATGCTGGGGTTTTTTGTAGAGGTCTTAATGAGCCCACTTACTACAGCTGGGCTCATTAACTCTTCCCCTCTAATTGTAAAAGTCTGCATAAAGCCTGAATCTAGGACACACATATTTCCCATCCTGAATACAACCAGGTGATTTTACCTGCGTGCTGCCACAATATGTTGACACACTGTGTGTTTTGTGGGTTTCGAAAAAAAGATGTTTGCAACTACACACATTTGCGGCATTGGATCATAAGGGAAATTTCATTGTGTACGTGGATTCAAATTTTGGCTTTTAGAGGGGTGAGATCACCCTATATTAGGAAGGCAACATCCACACAGTCTTGGGATAATGATGTCTCCTTTGGCCTTCACTTTACCAAAATCGAACTTTGTAAGTTGCTGAGTTTGGGATGTGTATCTAATGTTTTAGAACATGCCTGTTTAACCACAAAAAAAGGAGAAATAATGCAAAGCATACATGTTATACACCAAGATGTTGGTTTGTTTTTTACTAAACGATGTGTGGCTTATTATTTCAATGCTCAATACCAGTGTATTTGTTAAGTTGTTGTAGTTACAGTGACAATATGTTGTTAAATGTGGCCAACTCCTTCAAATTTTTAGTCCTCAAAAAAATTAGAAGAGTTAAAAAGGCACAATGATTTTGAACTTCATGCATTAGATCCATTAAGAACAAAAACATTGTGTATGTGTAGCAGACCTACAGCATCCCATAATAGTTAGCTGAAGAAGATATTGCCATCTCATGTAGCAAATAAGGTACATTTGCACTATTGGAACAAGTGGCAAAAATAAAGCCCATTTGTTAACATATTAGACAGATAAAAAACACAGACAACAGTATTTAAAAAAGAAAAAAGCAGCATGCGGGACTTTGTATGAGGCACACGGGAGCAGAAGCATAGAATTTGATAAAAAGCAAGTTTTTAACCACTTGACCACTGGACACTTAAACACCCTTAATAACCAGACCAATTTTCAGCTTTCGGTACTCTCGCATTTTGAATGACAATTACTCAGTCATGCAACACTGGACCTATATGAAATTTCTGTCCTTTTTTTCACACAAATAGAGCTTTCTTTTGGTGGTATTTAATCACCGCTGGGTTTTTTATTTTTTGTGCTATAAAAGAAAAAATACCGAAAATTCTGTAAAAAAAAGAATTTTTCTTTGTTTCTGTTAGAAAATTTAGCAGATTAGTAATTTTTTCTTCATAAATTTTGGCCAAAATTTATACCACTACATATCTTTGGTAAAAATAAGTACAAATTGGTGGATATTATTTGGTCTTTGTGAAAGTTATAGAGTCCACAAGCTATGGTGCCAATATCTGAAAATTGATCACATTTGAATTCTTGAGACCCTAACATGCCAGAAAAGTACAAATACCCCCCAAATGACCCCTTTTTGGAAAGAAGACATTCCAAGGTATTTAGTAAGAGGCATGATGAGTTTTTTGAAGTTGTCATTTTTTCCCACAATTCTTTGCAAAATCAAGATTCTTTTTACTTTTTTTTTTTTTTTCACAAAATTGTCATATTATCAGGTTATTTCTCACACACAGCATATGCATACCACAAATTACACCCCAAAACATATTCTGCTATTACTCCCGAGTATGGCGATACCACATGTGTGAGACTTTTACACAGTGTGGCCACATACAGAGGCCCAACATGCATGGAGCGCCATCAGGTGTTCTGGAGCACCCAGGACAATTCTGACATTTCTCTCCTACATGTAAAAATCATCATTTATTTGCTAGAAAATTACATAGAACTCCAAAACATTATATATGTTTTTTTTAGCAAACACCCTGGAGAATACAATGGTGGTCTTTGCAACTTTTTATCTCGCACGGTATTGGCGCAGTCATTTTTCGAATGCTTTTTTTTGGAAAAAAAACAGTTTTGTGCTTAAAAAAAAAAAAACACAGTAAAGTTAGCCCAATTTTTGCATAATGTGAAAGATGAAGTTACGCTGAGTAAATCGATACCTAATATGTCACTCTTCAAAATTGCACACGCTCGTGGAATGGCGCCAAACGTCGCTACTTAAAAATCCCCATAGGCGACGATTTAATTTTTTTTTACTGGTTATATGTTTTGAGTTACAGAGGAGGTCTAGGGCTAGAATTATTGCTCTCGCTCTAACGTTCGCAGCGATACCTCACATGTGTGGTTTGAACACCGTTTTCATATGTGGGCGGGACTTACGTATGCGTTCGCTTCTGCATGCGAGCACATGGGGACAGGGGCGCTTTTAAAAAAAACATTTTTTTTTATTGTTCATTTTACTTTATTTATTTTAGTTTGACATTTTTTTCCCCAAAAATATTTTTTTTGATCACTTTTATTCCTATTACAAGGAATGTAAACATCCCTTGTAATAGGAATATGGCATGACAGGTCCTCTTTACAGTGAGATGTGGGGTCAATAAGACCCCGCATCTCACCTCTAAGCTGGGAAGCCTGAAAAAAAAAAAAGATTCTGGCTTTGATCGTATTAGCGATTCGGTAGAAGCACCGGAGGGCGGAGGGCGGCGGGAGGGGGGGGGGGATGTCTATGGCTGGGTATTGCAGGGTATCACCGACTATGGCTGGGTATCTCAGAGTATGGCTGGGTATCTCAGAGTATGGCGTTGCAGAGTACTGCGTTGCAGAGCATTGCAGGGTATTGGCGGGTGTTGCAGAGCATTGCAGAGTGTTGCAGGATATTGGCGGGTGTTGCAGAGCATTGCAGAGTGTTGCAGGGTATTGGCGGGTGTTGCAGAGTGTTGGAGTGTTGCGGAGTGTTGCAGGGTGTTGCAGGGTGTTGCAGAGTATTGCAGAGTGTTGCAGGGTATTGCGGAGTGTTGCAGAGCGTTGCAAGGTGTTGCAGAGCGTTGCAAGGTGTTGCAGAGCGTTGCAGGGTGTTGCAGGGCGTTGCGGAGTGTTGCAGGGCATTGCGGAGTGTTGCAGGGCATTGCAGAGTGTTGCAGGGCATTGCAGAGTGTTGCAGGGCATTGCAGAGTGTTGCAGGGCATTGCAGAGTAATGCAGAGTAATGCAGAGTAATGGCAGGGTATTGCAGAGTAATGCAGAGTAATGGCAGGGTATTGCAGAGTAATGCAGGGAATCGAGGGGTTAATTTTCGGTGAGCAGCGATGTGGGCACTGCAGATGCAGCCCACATCGCTGCTGACACCGATCTCTTCCCCCTCCGCTGTACCGATCGGTACAGAGAGGGGGAGGGAGGAACCAGCGTCATAACATGACGCCGGCTTGTTTACAAGTGATCACTCCGTCATTTGACGGAGCGATCACGTGGTAAACGGCCGCGATGAGCGGCCGTTTACCGTGATTCGTGATGCGCCGGGTCCACTGGACCCAGCGGTCACGGATGCTCTCGTGTGCGCGCCCCAGGGGGCGCGCGAGAGCAGAATTCTGGGAGGCCGTTAATTAACGGCCTCTCAGAGTTAAACAGCCGCCCTGAAGCCGTTAATCGGCAATGGGCGGTTGTTAAGTGGTTAATAAATACAAGTGATCATATATTTACATGTTATTGCACAATCATAAATTAATGTATTCTATTTCATCAATGTTTACACATTCCAACAAGGACTTAATTGTAAACATGCGAAGAACTGAGTATTCAATAAGCACAGATTATGTATAAATACATGACACATTAGAGGCGTCATTTAGAGAAAAAACATAAAATTAAAAGAACAAAAATCAAAAAGGAACGTTCATACTTTGTTGACAATTGTATACACAAAACGGCAGTTGAAAGCTTATGAGGGCCACCCCACTTCCCACACTCGACTTTTGCTACATCCCTCATCCCAACCTGCTATGGGGGTGGTTTGTGCGTTTTGGTTGTCGCCCTTGGCGTGCTCCCTCAGCCCCGGTCCTAGGCGGTTTTTGGGTCGGCCCGACTCTCGGTACACTGTGCCGCCTCTGCGCAGATATATATGTAAGTCTGTGGGTCGAATGTGCATCTGTGGGGGGTTCTCCATGTCTGTACATTTGCTTATTTTACTTTAAATTTCTTATTTATTTATCTATAATATTTTTTTTTTTTTTTTCAAAAAATGGCTGTTTATTCTATTTTTATTTTATTTTATTTTATTCATAGGCTACCACTACGGTGTTGCTCCTGACGAGTGGCTATAAGGTCACGAAACGCGTAGAGCTTTCAACTGCCGTTTTGTGTATACAATTGTCAACAAAGTATGAACGTTCCTTTTTGATTTTTGTTCTTTTAATTTTATGGTTTTTCTCTAAATGACGCCTCTAATGTGTCATGTATTTATACATAATCTGTGCTTATTGAATACTCAGTTCTTCGCATGTTTACAATTAAGTCCTTGTTGGAATGTGTAAACATTGATGAAATAGAATACATTAATTTATGATTGTGCAATAACATGTAAATATATGATCACTTGTATTTATTAAAAACTTGCTTTTTATCAAATTCTATGCTTCTGCTCCCGTGTGCCTCATACAAAGTCCCGCCTGCTGCTTTTTTCTTTTTTAAATATTAAATCGAGATGGAGGAGGGGATGTGAACGGCCCCTATTACCTCATTTAAAGTCCCAAACAATTTCCTCTCTTCCTTTTGACAGACAACAGTAGTTCAAATGAAATAATATGTTTATGATCTCAATTATATTAGGCATGATCAGCTACAATTTGCTGCCAAGCCTCTGCCCCTCTACCCACAAAATAATCAAGGTATTTCTGCAATTTGTAGAGAAATCCAGTACAGGCATTTTCAATAGGCATCAGCATGCCCACATATGGCCGAGCTGCAGCCTCTTAAGCTGGGCCTGCCACTGCAGGGTCCACGTCACTTGGCAGTGAGGCAAGATAGCTTGTAGCATTCCTCCTTAAAAAAAAATATGCAAGATACAACAGCAAAGGACCACATGGTTGATCTCCTAGAGTGCCATGTTGATTGGATTGAAGCATTTTCGACCACCCTTCTGGCAAGAGAGAGCCTATAATTTAATATTCTCTGCTCTGAGGTGAGGTTCCTCATAGGAAATGGCTTTATCATATGTTCCCCCAGAGCAAAGGCCTCATCTGCAACAAAAACAAAATTGAGGCCCTCAACATTCTCTTCAACAGGTGACAAGTTTAGGGTGCCATTCTGGAGCCGCTTGTAGAACTCTGTCTGCATAATCACTCCTCCATGAGAGTTGCGGCCGTTCTTCCCAACACCCAGATACAAAAACTCCTAGTTGGCAGTCACAACAGCTAAAATGACTATGCTGCAAAAGTCCTTATGATTAAAATAATATGAGCCAGAGTTGGATGGTGGGACAATCCGGACATGCTTGTCATCAATAGCACCACCACAGTTGGGAAAATCCCACTGATGGTGGAATTGGGCTGCAACATCCCACCATTGCTCTGGGTTGGAAGGAAACTGTGGATTAAAAAAATAAAAAATAAGTTACTACTTCTGCACATAACATTGTAAGCAGATTTGACACAAACATGCTTAGCCAACATAAGAATAAAACTTAAATGAGTATTTAAAGACAAACGTGTAAGGTCAACTTATCTGATTCATCACCCCCTCTGGTGGCCCAAAATTTTAGGATGGGGGGAGGTAATGAGTGGATGTTTTGGACAGGTAACCCTCTCCACTTCCATGAGAGCTGTTTGTATAAATAATTTTTGATACTTTAGCCAGCTCTGCTTTACTTACACTATTAGCAGCCCAGTGGACAGGTAAGAAGTGTCATAATCTAAAAATCTGGATACACATTGTCCAAATTGCAGCACATTGTGACATTCTGAAAAAAACTATTAATATAATAGGAGACAAAAACTTTCTACGTTACAAATTGTAGGTAATCAGGCAGGCCTTGCACTACATGGTTTGGGGAATTTATACAGAAATATATACACAAAAGAGGGATAGTGTGTATGGGTTTTGCAAAGTCAGCAAATAGAGTATTTGTATCTGATGACTTAGCATTTGGGGGGGAGGCTTCCAAATGAGTTTGGGCCCCAAATAATGGTTTCTTGCACTCTGCCTGAATTTGAGGACAACAATAATATCTGTACACATTTTAGGGGATGTTTAGGGCAAGCCCCAAAATGTAGCTGACAAAAACATTATTAAGTTACTATGCTAGGTGTGTATGGGCTTAGGATAGCATGCTGGGATGGGGAGGTTAGTTATGGAAAATATGCATGTAGGCCAAAAAGGGAGCAGGACAACTTACAGCATGCATGAGGACAAAGAGGACATTCACAGCATATTACAATGTTGATAATTATGTAATCAACAAATTAATACAATAAATTAGCAAATATTAATACATAACATGTGATCTTAAAGGTAAAAACTTACCCTAATATAGCCCTTCTGCAGAACTTGAATAATGGCAGAACAGGTCTCTGGAACAATGAGTCCCAGAGCCTGGGGGGAGATCCCAGTGATAAACTTGAGGTCCTGGAGACTTATCCCCGTCACCAAGTACCGCAAGGTGGCATTGAGCCTTTTCTCTTGAGTGATAGCAAGCCCCAAGCATGTGTCCTACTTCTTAATATAGAGGGTCACCAATGCCAAGAGTTGGTAAAGCAGGGGTCCGTCATCCGGAGATAATTCCGAAAATTATCTGGATTATTCTCCTGGCGCTCCCACAGCAATGGCATATGACATGATTGGTTACGATTAAGCAAACAAATTTTGGTCCAAGAGCTCCTCCTCCTCCTGTTCCTGGACTGGACTTGGGTCAAAGTAATAACTCCAAGCCCAATAATAGCACGTTCTCTCCTCCGATTCTGCAACATGGCTGGTTGACGAATGGCCGCTCAGAAACGAATTGAAAAGCGCAAATCAACACTCACGAAACTTCTACTAACACGAAATTAGCAGAAAGAGCCCAAAGGGGGGCGCTTGAGAAATGAACTTCCTCTTTATAGTCTCATAGTATGCCTAGTACGTCACTACGTTTGTGATTGTTGCTGACAATTGTGTGCAGTTAGTATGCAAGACAAGTTTCTGGCACATGCCCTTTGGACAAAAATCGGATCGTGTGTATGAGGCTTTAGCCTGTGGAGAAAAATGGCAATAAAAAAAAAAAAGAGATTTAAGTGCTAAAATTTGCAAAACATAAATATTTAAAAATTTAAAGTTGCATATGATTTTTTTTTCACAGGTATATGTGGGATCACATAAAGTGCAGCTAGAGATGTGCACAACAAAAAATGTTTTTGTTTTGAATTAATTAGTTAAAATTATTTTGTTTCATCATATTCATTATGTGCTTCAAATGCACTGCACCATGCCTTTTTAGGCCAAACCCAAAAATGTATTGAAAAATGCACTGCAAATGCAGCACAAATGCATGCAAAGTGCAGGTTGAGTGCTCATCAAGCTCGCTTCGAATGCATGTAAACATGCAGTGAAAAATGCGCAGTTATGTGCAGTTATGTCATTTTAGTTATGACTATGGCATTTTAGTCAAAAGACTATGACAAAAACTACATTTTAATTTGACAGGGGGCTTTTTGACCCCAGATCTCACCATAAAGAGGCTCTGTCATCCTTATTTCTATTACAATGGGTGTTTACATACCCCTATAAAAAAAAAACATAAAAGTAAAATAAATGTAAAAAAAATGTTAAAGCCTCCCGTGTTTGTGTGCAGAAGCAAACAAATATGTAAGTCGTGCACACAGGAGTCAAGTCCTGGGAAAAAAGTGTGGGAACTCCCACCCAAGATCCACTCCCCCACCAAAAAAAATTAAAAATGAGACGCTCATATGCATATATATTTCACAGAAAATACAGTGCAACATTTATTGTAAAGTGCCACTTTACAAAAACAAAATAAGTTAGCTTGTCAAACTAACAGAATAATCACCACAAGAACGGAGGGGGACAGCAGTACGGAAGGGGACAGCAGAACGGAGAGGGACATGGAGGAAAACTGGAGGGGGACAGCAGCAGAACGGAGGGGGACAGTAGCAGAATGGAGGGGGACAGCAGAACGGAAGGGGACACGGAGAAAAACTGGAGGGGGACAGCAGAAGAATGGAGGGGGAGTGGGGGACAGCAGCAGAATGGAGGGGGAGTGGGGGACACAGCAGCAGAATGGAGGGGGAGTGGGGGACACAGCAGCAGAACGGAGGGGGAGTGGGGGACACAGCAGCAGAATGGAGGGGGAGTGGGGGATAGCAGCAGAACGGAGGGGGAGTGGGGGAGACAGCAGCAGAACAGAGGGGGAGTGGGGGACAGCATCAGAACAGAGGGGGAGTGGGGAACAGCAGCAGAATGGAGGGGGAGTGGGGGGACACAGCAGCAGAATGGTGTGGGGGACACCGCAGCAGAATGGAGGGGGAGTGGGGGACAGCAGCAGAATGGAGGGGGAGTGGATGACACAGCAGCAGAATGGAGGGGGAGTGGGGGACACAGCAGCAGAACGGAGGGGGAGTGGGGGACACAGCAGCAGAATGGAGGGGGAGTGGGGGATAGCAGCAGAACGGAGGGGGAGTGGGGGAGACAGCAGCAGAACAGAGGGGGAGTGGGGGACAGCATCAGAACGGAGGGGGAGTGGGGAACAGCAGCAGAATGGAGGGGGAGTGGGGGGACACAGCAGCAGAATGGTGTGGGGGACACCGCAGCAGAATGGAGGGGGAGTGGGGGACAGCAGTAGAATGGAGAGGGAGTGGGGGAGACAGCAGCAGAACAGAGGGGGAGTGGGGGACAGCAGCAGAATGGAGGGAGAGTGGGGGACAGCAGCAGAACAGAGGGGGAATGGGGGACACAGCAGCAGAATGGAGTGGGGGACACAGCAGTAGAATGGAGGGGGAGTGGGGGACAGCAGCAGAATGGAGGGGGAGTGGGGGACAGCAGCAGAATGGAGGGGGAGTGGGGGACAGCAGCAGAACAGAGGGGGAGTTGGGGACACAGCAGCAGAATGGAGGGGGAGTGGGGGACAGCAGCAGAATGGAGGGGGAGTGGGGGACAGCAGCAGAAAGGAGGGGGAGTGGGGGACAGCAGCAGAACGGAGGGGGTATGGGGGACACAGCAGCAGAACGGAGGGGGAGCATGCTCACTGTAACTAACAAAGTGTGTGTAACACACTAACCTGGAACTATGGCGGGCGGCAAACTCGCAGCAGACCTCGTGGGTGGGAGGACTCGGAGGCTCAGCTCAGGAGAGGAGAAGTTGAACTGGAGAAGTCTGGCAGCTCAGAGTTGGGCTGCACTGCTGGCAATGTGCTACAGCGGCTGCGGGAGAAGTCAGCGACGGCCCAGGCACTGTCTGGCACTGACTGGGCAGTGGGTACAGGCTGGATCCTTACCAGCAGTAAGTGCGGCTCTGTCTAGTGTGGTGTCTGTGGCTGTCTGCTCTCTCTCGGAGGCGCTGCTCAGCCTAACAACCAGTTACTCAGGCATATGCAGGATGCGGCTGCTAACGGGAACTAAGTTCCTGATGTGGAAAAAGTACAGGAACTCCGTTCCCAGGCGTTCCCGCAGGACTTGAGCCCTGCGTGCACACATATGTGAACTATATCCGCACTACACAAGTGAGGTATCACCATGAACGTTAGAGCGAGAGCAATAATTCTAGTGCTAGGCTGCCTCTGTAACTCTAAACTGGTAACCTGTAAAGGCGTTTAAAGCATCACCTATGGAGATTTGTAAGTACCGTAGTTTGTTCCCATTCCACGAGTGTGCGTAATTTGAAAGTGTGACATGTTAGGTATATATTTACTCGGCGTAACATTATCTTCACATTTTACAAAAAACTGGTGTATATATGATATATTGTGTTTTTTTTTAATGCATTAAAGTGTATTTTTTCCAAAAAATCTCATTTGCAAAACCGCTGCACAAATACAGTGTGACATAAAAAAATTGCAACGATCGCCATTATATTCCCTAGGGTCTCTGCTAAAAAAAATGTTTATAATGTTTGGGGGTTATGAGTAATTTTCTATCGAAAAATACTGTTTTTAAACTTTTAAGCAAAAAGTGCCAGAAATAGCCTGGTCTCAAAGTGGTTAAAACAACAAAAAACATTTGAACGCATATGATTCCTATTCACCTCATCCAATCAGAGAATGCCTTGTATTCATAAAAAAAATAAAAAAATAAAAAAAAAAAACAACAGAAGGCACTCTACGAATAGCAGCAGTGCTGAGAGACCCCCTGTGGTTACTATGCACTAAGGCAGTTGCTCAGCATGGGCCCAGATGACTGTATGTAGGCAGGTTGCCTACTGTGTTTGCACAGTTAGCCCCCGGCTGCCCAGGTCAGGGGGAAGGGGTTTATGTTTTGCCGGCTTTTCCCCAATGTGTGTGTGGGCTTTCGCTTGGGTCCAGCCTTCCACCCATATTCTATAAAACATTGGTCATCAACCCTGTCCTCAGGGCCCACCAACAGGCCAGGTTTGAAAGATAACTGAAATACATCACAGATGATATAATTTGCTGCTCAGTGATTGCAGTATTCTAGTCTGCATCTCCACAAGGTAATACATAAAACCTGGCCTGTTAGTGGTCCCTGAGGACAGGGTTGATGACCACTGCTATAAAAGGTAAGAGGTCCAGATCCTAGGGGGCTCTGAGGAACACTTAAAGACGTGCAGGGACCTCTGGTCCACGGATTCACCGTAAGGTACCTGTAACATGGACATCTCTGTTAGAGCACCGCCAAGCTCCTCTAAGACTCTTCTCCTGTGCAGGTAACCTCGGGCAGCCACAGTTAGGAAAAATACGTTACTGCATGTTATACATATTCTGCCAAAAGTTCAGTAGAATTGTTTCAACTGGTCAAGGTCTGGTCTGAAGTTAGGGTGCATGTGGAGTCTTGGCGTCTCTGTAAGGAACCAGGGTCTGAAATAGCACATTGGGGTCTGTGAAGCGTCACTGCAATGCAAAGATAACCTATGACAGGGGTGCCCAACCAGTGGCCTGGGGGCCAAATGTGGCCCGCGGAGCCCTCTTATGTGGCCCGCAACCTCCTGCTCTGGGATGGTGGGTTGGCAAGCCCAGATTGCAGGTTGTCTACCCGCCATGCCAGAGCATCAGTGTTGTGAATGAAGCCAGAGGTAGAGGAAGCAAGCAGCTGTGGCGCAGAGCTGCATAAGCCAATGCTTCCTGTATAACACTGGCTCCTGTCATAGGTGGAGTGCATGGCCATATTAACCACTTAAGGACCGCCGCATGCCATTGTACGTCATTACAATGGCATGTACAGGCACAAGCACGTACATATACGTGCTTGCCTTCCAGCGGGTGGGGGGTCCGATCGGACCCCCTCCCGCTGGATGCGGCGGTCCGGTTCGCTTCAGGAGCGGGATGAGGGGATGGCCGTTGGTTTCTGGCCATCCCCTCTCGATCGCTCCTGGCGAATGAGAAGCTTCCTCCCACTGTGTATTGTATACACAGGCAGGGAGGAAGTGATGTCATTCTCCTCGGGGCGGTCTTATTGACCGGACTACGAGGAGAGGACACAGTAAGTCTGCACCAAACACTACACTGACACTAAATAACACACAGGCACACAACCCCCCCCCCCCCATCACCCCCCCGATCGCCCCCCGATGTCCCCCCGCCCCCCCCCCCCCAGTCACAGTGTCACTGATTGCAGTGATCATTTATTTACTGATCAGTGCATTCAGTGTCAGTTGTAAAAGTAAAAACTGTCAGGGCAGTTAGTGTTAGGTCCAGGGTAGCCCCCTACCACCCCCCAATAAAGATTTAACCCCCTGATTGCCCTTAGAGTTAACCCTTTCACCCCCTTTTGCCAGTGTCACTAAGCGATCATTTTTCTGATCGCTGCATTAGTGTCGCTAGTGTCGCTAGGTAGCTAGTTAATTTTTAGGTTCACCGCCAGGTTTTTATAGCGCTAGGTACCCCGATATACTACCCAATAATGGTTTTAACCCCCTGATTGCCCCTAATTAACCCTTTCACCCCCTTTTGCCAGTGTCACTAAGCGATCATTTTTCTGATCGCTGCATTAGTGTCGCTAGTGTCGCTAGGTAGCTAGTTATTTTTTTAGGTTCACCGCCAGGTTTTTATAGCGCTAGGTACCCTGATATACTACCCAATAATGGTTTTAACCCCCTGATTGCCCCTAGTTAACCCTTTCACCCCCTTTTGCCAGTGTCACTAAGCGATCATTTTTCTGATCGCTGCATTAGTGTCGCTAGTGTCGCTAGGTAGCTAGTTATTTTTTTAGGTTCACCGCCAGGTTTTTATAGCACTAGGTACCCTGATATACTACCCAATAATGGTTTTAACCCCCCGATTGCCCCTAGTTAACATTTTCACCCCCTTTTGCCAGTGTCACTAAGCGATCATTTTTCTGATCGCTGCATTAGTGTCACTAGTGTCGCTAGGTAGCTAGTTATTTTTTTAGGTTCACCGCCAGGTTTTTATAGCGCTAGGTACCCCCATATACTACCCAATAATGGTTTTAACCCCCCGATTGCCCCTAGTTAACCCTTTCACCAGCGATCACAGTATAAGTGTCACTGGTGACGCTGGTTAGCCAGTTAGTTATTTAGGTTCCCCGTCAGGTTTTTATATAGTGCCAGGGACCCCCATATACTACCTAATAAAAATTTGAATCCCCTGATTGCCCCTAGTTAACCCTTTCACCAGTGATCACCGTATAAGTGTTACGGGTGACTCTGGTTAGTTAGTTTGCTTTTTATAGCATCAGGGCACCCACCATCTATTACCCAATAAAGGTTTAACCCCCTGATCACCCGGTGGGTGATATCAATTAGGTTTTAGGGTCAGGGTCTGCGGCGCCCCAGGCAGCGCTAGGTTAGTGCCAGTACCACTAACACCCACGTGCAAAGCATAAACCTCCCGTAGTGGTATAGAATCTGAACAGATCAATATCTGATCTGATCAGATCTATACTAGCGACCCCAGCAGTTTAGGGTTCCAAAAAAACGCATTGTTAGCGGGATCAGCCCAGATACCTGCTAGCACCTGCGTTTTGCCCCTCCGCCAAGCCCACCCAAGTGCAGTATCAATCGATCACTGTCACTTACAAAACACTAAACACATAACTACAGCGATCGCAGAGTCAGGCCTGATCCCTGCGATCGCTAACAGTTTTTTTTTGGTAGCGTTTTATATTTAAATCCGGAAGGCAGTGCTTGGTTTTCGGGGTCCAGTACGTGGCTAGGCTCCCAAAAAGTCCCCCACATGTGGTATCCCCGTACTCGGGAGAAGCAGCAGAATTTATTTTGGGGTGTAATTTGACTTATGCCCATAGCATGTGTGAGCAATATATCATTTAGTGACAACTTTGTGCAAAAAAGAATTGTAATATTCCTGCAACTTGTGGCAAAATATAAAATATTTCATGGACTCAACATGCCTCTCAGTAAATAGCTTGGGGTGTCTACTTTCCAAAATGGGGTCATTTGGGGGGGTTTTGTGTTATTTTGGCATTTTATAGCCTTCGAAACTGTGATAGGTAGTGAGGAGTGAAATCAAAAATTTGCACCCTTAGAAACCCTGAAGGCAGTGATTGGTTTTCGGGGTGCCGTACGCGGCTAGACTCCCAAAAAGTCCCACATATGTGGTATCCCCGTACTCAGGAGAAGCAGAAGAATATATTTTGAGGTGCAATTCCACATATAACTATGGCATGTGTGAGCAATATATCATTTAGTGACAACTTTTTGTAAACTTTTTTTTTTTTTTGTGTCATTATTTAATCACTTGGGACCAAAAAAAAATATTCAATGGGCTCAACATGCCTCTCAGAAATTTCCTTGGGGTGTCTACTTTCCAAAATGGGGTCATTTGGGGGGGGGGGTTGTGTTATTTTGGCATTTTATAGCCTTCGAAACTGTGATAGGTAGTGAGGAGTGAAATCAAAAATTTGCACCCTGAGGCCGTGTACACACGCGCGGACTGTTTGCCCAACCTTGTTCGTCAAACAGTTTGGGCAAACAGTCCGCTCAAAATTTGCATGAGCGGACTTGCCCACACACGAGCGGACTGTTTGACGAACAAGGTTGGGCAAACAGTTCGCTCAACTTTTGAAATGAACGGACTCGCCCACGTAAGGAGGAGGCAAATCCGCCCATTTCGAGCGCGTGTACAGGTAGGCGGGGCCCGCGAAGGAGACGTCGCGGGCTCCGCCGCCTGGAATGGGCTTAAAGGGGAACCCCAACGCCGAAAAAAATCGGCGTGGGGGTTCCCCCCAAGTCCACACCAGACCCTTGTCCAAGCACGCTACCCGCCCGGCCAGGAAAGGGGGGCGAGCGAGCGCGCCCCCCCTCCTGAGCCGTACCAGGCCGCGTGCCCTCAACATGGGGGGTGCCTTGGGGAAGGGGGGGCCGCGCGGCCCCCCCACCCCAAAGCACCTTGTCCCCATGTTGATGAGGACAAGGGCCTCTTCCCGACAACCCTGGCCGTTGGTTGTCGGGGTCTGCGGGCGGGGGGCTTATCGGAATCCGGGAGCCCCCTTTAAGAAGGGGGCCCCCGGATACCGGCCCCCCACCCTATGTGAATGAGTATGGGGTACAATGTACCCCTACCCATTCACCTGTGAAATAAAGTACAAAAAAAAACACAACACATGGAAAAAGTATTTTATTGCACAGCTCCGGGGGTCTTCCGTCTTCGGGGGTCTTCTCGCCGGACTCCTCCGCTATGTGTGTGTAGCTCTTTTACTAGCGGAGGAGTCCGGCTTTCTTCCTCCCCGCCGCCGGCCTCTTCTCCCGACTTCGGGGGTCTTGTCCCCCTCTTCGGTTCTTCTGCCGGGCCACCGCGCCTTCTTGTAGCTCTTTTACAGGCGGTGGCCCGGTCTTCTGTCGCCGCTGTCGTCGTCGCCGCCGCCGCCGCCTTCCGTTCTTGTTCTTCTTCTTGTTCTTCTTCTTCTTCTCCTGGAGATGTTGACTCGACGAGCTCTCCGGCCGGAATGCCAGGGACACGCTCCGCTGCCACTTATATAGTGACAATGGGGCGGTGTCACATGGTATATGTCACATGGGTTGGTCACATGGGTTGATGTCACATGGGGACTATGACATCGTAAGGGGGCGGGGTCACCATGTGACCAACCCATGTGACATATACCATGTGACACCGCCCCATTGTCACTATATAAGTGACCGCACAGCGCGGCTCTGGCATTCCGGCCGGAGAGATCGTCGAGTCAACATCTCCAGGAGAAGAAGAAGAACAAGAACGGAAGGCGGCGGCGGCGGCGACGACGACAGCGGCGACAGAAGACCGGGCCACCGCCTGTAAAAGAGCTACAAGAAGGCGCGGTGGCCCGGCAGAAGAACCGAAGGCGGCGACAGAAGAACGGAAGACGGCGACAGAAGACCGGGCCACCGGACCAGGCGCGGTGGCCCGGCAGAAGAACCGAAGAGGGGGACAAGACCCCCGAAGTCGGGAGAAGAGGCCGGCGGCGGGGAGGAAGAAAGCCGGACTCCTCCGCTAGTAAAAGAGCTACACACACATAGCGGAGGAGTCCGGCGAGAAGACCCCCGAAGACGGAAGACCCCCGGAGCTGTGCAATAAAATACTTTTTCCATGTGTTGTGTTTTTTTTTGTACTTTATTTCACAGGTGAATGGGTAGGGGTACATTGTACCCCATACTCATTCACATAGGGTGGGGGGCCGGTATCCGGGGGCCCCCTTCTTAAAGGGGGCTCCCGGATTCCGATAAGCCCCCCGCCCGCAGACCCCGACAACCAACGGCCAGGGTTGTCGGGAAGAGGCCCTTGTCCTCATCAACATGGGGACAAGGTGCTTTGGGGTGGGGGGGCCGCGCGGCCCCCCCTTCCCCAAGGCACCCCCCATGTTGAGGGCACGCGGCCTGGTACGGCTCAGGAGGGGGGGCGCGCTCGCTCGCCCCCCTTTCCTGGCCGGCCGGGTAGCGTGCTCGGACAAGGGTCTGGTGTGGACTTGGGGGGAACCCCCACGCCGATTTTTTTCGGCGTTGGGGTTCCCCTTTAAGCCCATTCCAGGCGGCGGAGCCCGCGACGTCTCCTTCGCGGGCCCCGCCTACCTGTACACGCGCTCGAAATGGGCGGACTTTC
The DNA here is from genome assembly GCF_037356315.1 of Lithobates pipiens. NCBI lineage: Eukaryota > Metazoa > Chordata > Amphibia > Anura > Ranidae > Lithobates > Lithobates pipiens. The sequence continues at coordinate 82,887,049 of NW_027507758.1, read as the reverse complement.
CGAGCGGGAACAGTCCGCTCATTTCGAAAGTACAGCGGACAGGCCCACACACGGGCGGACTGTTCGCTCAAACACAGTTTCAGCGGACAGTTTTTCGGAATTTCCGAAAGACTTTGTCCGTCCAACTGTCCGCTGAAACTGTCCGCTGAAAGCCCACACACGAGCGGACTGTCCGCCCAAACACTGTTCAGCGGACAAGGTTGGGCGAACAGTCCGCCCGTGTGTACGCGGCCTCAGAAATCCTGAAGGCAGTGATTGGTTTTCGGGGTGCCATACGCGGCTAGACTCCCAAAAAGTCCCACATATGTGGTATCCCCGTACTCAGGAGAAGCAGCAGAATATATTTTGGGGTGCAATTCCACATATAACTATGGCATGTGTGAGCAATATATCATTTAGTGACAACTTTTTGTAAACTTTTTTTTTTGTGTGTCATTATTCAATCACTTGGGACAAAAAAAAATATTCAATGGGCTCAACATGCCTCTCAGAAATTTCCTTGGGGTGTCTACTTTCCAAAATGGGGTCATTTGGGGGGTTTGTACTGCCCTGCCATTTTAGCACCTCAAGAAATGAGATAGGCAGTCATAAATTAAAAGCTGTGTAAATTCCAGAAAATGTACTCTAGTTTGTAGACGCTATAACTTTTGCGCAAACCAAAAAATATACGCTTATGGACATTTTTTTTACTAAAGACATGTGGCTGAATACATTTTGCCCTAAATGTATGACTAAAATGTAGTTTATTCGATTTTTCTTATAACAAAAATTAGAAAATATATTTTTTTCTCAAAATTTTCGGTCTTTTTCCATTTATATCGCAAAAGAAAGCTCTATTTGTGGGAAGAAAAGGACGCAAATTTCGTTTGGGTACAACATTGCATGACCGCGCAATTACCAGTTAAAGCAGTGCAGTGCGAAATTGTAAAAAGACCTCTGGTCCTTAGCATGTTAATTGGTCCGGGGCTGAAGTGGTTAAGAACATCATGGGCCTGGTGCTGAGGATTTTGATGGGGCTTTTTATAAAAATAAATAAGGGAGGGAGGATGAGAGAGAGAGAGGCTGTGCATGAGCATGTGTTGGAGTGACAGTAACAAGGCAAGTGACCGAAGGCGCAGAACCCTGAAGAAAGACTGGGTGAAGATGGAAGCACCCGGGACCCGCCCGATCCATCGCATCGCTGGAGGGCTGTCTCACAGGTAAGAGTATCCTAATATGTTGTGCATATTAGTACATTATGGCATAACCTACCTCAGGGCCTCTAAAAAGTAGTAATGCTAGCGAAGTTTACTACCGCTTTAATATCACAGGAGCCACTCATGGGGACCCCTACTGACTCAGTGGCCATTGGGCAGCACCCAAGTGCATAGTTGCCAACATTCTAAAAAGTGCCCCTGAAAATATTTTTTTAAAGTGGTATATTTAGAGAAGCTGACATCCCCTATGATCCTCTATACATCACAGTAGTAATCACAAAATTAAATTAGTACTAATAATGGGCAGAACGGGGGGGCGTGGCAAGATGGCGACCTGAGTGGACGTGTGTGAAGGGAGCTCCGCGCTGCACTGATTATTTATCCGCATGAAAAAGGATTTATCACGCCTGTCTAACCTTGTGATTGTGCCACTTGACTCTGGGCATGAGAAGAGGGCACCCCAGCTCACAGAAGAAGCGGCAGCAGGCCCAAAAAACCTCGCCGGATCCCCGGGAAGCACGTGCGCTCTCCCTCAACATGGCGTCCCAGACGGATAACCCGGAGGCGACAGCGCTGGGGACCGACCAATTCACCGCTCTTATGCAGGCAATTACGGGATGCCAGACCTCGCTGACGGCCAAAATAGAGCAGATGCAAATGGAGATGGGTTTGATCCGGAGGGATATGGACAAATACAGAGACCGGCTTGCTGAGGCTGAGCGGAGAGTGGGGGATATGGAAGACACGGTCCACTCGCATGGCGAATCTATCTGGACCCTGCAGGTGAAGATGAGGGTATTGGAGTCCCGTGCCGAAGACCAGGAAAACAGAAATCGGAGAAACAACCTCCGCCTGGTGGGCCTTCCAGAGGGGACGGAGGGCCGGGAACCGGCGACTTTTGCGGAACACCTGCTGCGCACCCTTTTACCCCAGGCTGTCTTCTCCCCCCAATTTGTGGTCGAACGAGCGCACCAGATGCCGTCGGTGAAGGGACCGCCGGGGACGCCACCGAGGACCTTTATATTCCGGCTCCTGAACTTTCGTGACCGAGATGTTGTGCTGCGGGAGGCGAGGAAGATGGGGGAGCTGCGGTACGAGAACGCCAGGATTATGATTTTCCCGGATTATTCGACTGAAACACAGCGCCTCCGTCACACGTTCGATCAGGTTAAGGCACAGCTCCGCGCCAGAGGCTTGAAGTACAACATGATGTTCCCGGCTAGACTACGGGTGATCGATGGCGAGTCTGTCAGATTCTTCGGGTCACCGGATGAGGCTTCTCGGTGGATTGAGTCGCTGCCTCGGGACCGTTAGATCTGCCGCTCTTCGTGGAGGTTGGTGACGCTCCTGCCGTGTTTGCGGCCTCTCTGTTCCCGACACCTGTGACTTTATCCTGCTATAGGTACTGGCTGGCTGGGCTTCACCACCCGTGGGCACCCCCCTTGGATCCCCGCTTATCCTTGTTTGCCCCCCCTCCCTTCTCCCCCTGGGACCGTGTTTGGTGCTGGCATAAATGTACTGGGGCCTAGGGTTGTCGGACTGTAAATCGCGCCTTGGGATCAGGGGACATGGGGGGACTCCAACCTGTTGCGGGACTGGATGACTTTTCTGGGGGGTTGGTGCGAAGCCATTACCCTGGTTCGGGATGGGGCCGTTCCGCGGGGAGCGCCCTCTCCCCCCCCCTTTCACTGGATCCCCTTTGGACTTGTTCACGGCTATTAGCCCGGGGGTTGGCGGGTGGGGTGGGTGGTGGGACTGTCGGTGCTGGGGTTGTCTCCCCGCAGGTGAGGTGTCCCCTGAGGGTCTCTACGGAGGTCGGTGGGGCCTGGAAAGACTTTTATGGATGGAACTGAGATGGGCGGTGGGAACATAAGTTGGTGCCCTTAGTGTATGCTAAGAGACGGTTAATGCATATGTTCTGTTAATTACTGGAGGTATATGATGCCTCCTATACTTCCTGATTCTGTGCAGGGTTGCAGGGTTGCAGGGTAGAGCTCCCAGATTCTCTCTCCCTCTCCTTTTCTTCCCCCCTCTTTTTTCTCTTCTTCTTCTTCCTCGCTCTTTACTCTTGCTCTCTCTTTCTCTGGGGATTCCATCTATATCTGGTCTCCACGGTGGGCTGCTGTGCCACGCTGTCCCAATAGGAGACCTTCCTATGTAAGTTTTCTTTGATTGGTTTGGGTATGCAGACACCTTACGCTACGGTTGGCGGGGTGTGGGGTGGGGGGGTTGGGAGTTAAAGTTTAAGTTTAAGTTTCGCTTTTTTGTTTTTACATTCCAAGATGTTATGGCTGCACTTTCTGGTAGACAGATATATTTTTATGTGTACAAGTGGCATTTGTGGGTGTGTGCCGCCCCATGATTGCTTTTGAGGGGTGGGTTTGGGCTCTGGGGTTATGGGGGGAGGGGCTGTCCTCCCGGGGCCCGGCTTGTCTACAGTTCCCTGAGTGTTATCTAACTCGACCCGGGTTATGGCCCAGCTGAAGGTTCTCTCATGGAACGTCAGGGGTCTTAATAATAAAATCAAACGTTCACTGGTTTTCGAGTTCCTTAAAAAGTATGACCCCCACATCTGCATCCTACAGGAAACGCACCTGGTGGGCAGCAAAATTCTTAGCCTCAAACGACCATGGGTCGGCAGACATTTTCACGCTACTCACACGGGATACTCTCGAGGGGTTAGCATCTTGGTTCGTAAATCTCTTACCTTTGAATTGCTGGATGTCAAGCTGGACCCTGGGGGACGTTATGTCATTATACACGCTTGTGTGAACGGGTTGGAGTTGGTGATGGTGGGTCTCTACCTACCCCCTCCGGCTGACATGTCCTTACTACACAGCATGGTTCCCATACTGGGACAATATCCCACGGACAATATTCTTATGATGGGCGACTTTAATATTGCCCCGAACCATTCCCTGGATAGATTGGCTGCTGGTACCTCCACTGAGTCTAGTCTATCTAAATGGGCAGGAATATTCAGTCTGGAGGATGTGTGGCGGTGGAAAAATCCCGGGGAACGCTCCTATACCTGTCATTCCCTTCCCCATAATACATTGTCGCGAATCGACCTTGCTTATGTAAGTACCGCTATGCTTCCTAAACTTAGAGATATTACTATTCTCCCTAGAGGTATATCGGACCACTCCCCTTTGCTCTGTAGCATACAAACGGCTACTGCCCCCTCTGATAGAATCTGGCGCCTCTCCAGGTTCTGGATTAGTCACCCCACTATAGAATTTGAAGTGGGGGCGCTGATACAGCAATACTGGAGGCTGAACGCCGGGTCCGCCTCTCCAGGCATTGAATGGGATGCTTTTAAGGCTTTTGTACGGGGATGCTACCTTTCATCTATTGCTAGGGAGCGCAGGAATGACCAGATCGCCCTTGAGGAGGCTGAGGCTAAGGCCCAGGCCTTGGAAGCACGGTTTGCCCGTACGGCTAACCCGATCACCGGACAGGATATGAAGGTAGCATACAGGGAGGTGATGCTCTTGCGGGTGGCTAAGGTTCACAAAAGGCAATTGGTTCAGACACAGAGGATATTTGAACAGGGGGAGAAGATGGGGAGGATGCTGGCCTGGATAGCTAAAGAACAATCCCCGATGTCTACCATAGCTAGGATACAATCTGCGGATGGGACCATACACACTGACCCAGCAGGCGTCAATGATTGCTTTAAAGACTTCTATGCTAAATTATATTCTTCTAAAATGGATTATTCCATTGAGCAGTTACACGAATTTTTAGATGATGTGCTGTTTCCGACCCTGACCCCTGAAGCTAGGGAGGCCCTGGATAGTCCAATTACGTTAGAGGAGGTGCGGGTTGCGCTGGGATCCCTCCAATCAGGAAAGACCCCGGGTACGGATGGGCTCCCACCTGAATTTTTTAAACAATACGCAGACGAACTGGTGCCCAGGCTCCACGACATGTTCACGAAGACGTTGTCCGGCGATGCCCTTCCCCATTCTATGGCTCAAGCTATTATTGTAGTGATACCCAAACCTGGCAAGGACCCCCAGTTCTGCTCCTCCTACAGACCTATCTCACTTCTTAACTCTGACGCCAAAGTATTGACTAAAATCCTAGCTAGACGCCTCAACGAGGTAATTCTTACTCTGGTTCATGACGACCAATCGGGCTTCATGCCCGGGAAGGGGACGGATATTAACCTTCGGAGACTGTATGCGGTCTTGTCCTCGGGGGTCGGAGATGTTGACAAAGCGGTTGTGGCCTCCCTGGATGCGGAAAAGGCTTTTGACTCCGTGGAGTGGGCCTATCTATGGGAGGTCCTCCGCAGGTTCGGTTTTGGTCCCATCTTCGTCTCCTGGGTTGAGGCCGTGTACAGGTCCCCGACTGCCAGGGTGCGTACGGGGGCTGTCCTCTCCCCACCTTTCCCCCTTCAAAGGGGGACGAGACAGGGTTGCCCTCTATCGCCGGGGCTTTTTGCCTTGGCGGTGGAGCCTATGGCCATTCTTCTCAGATCCACGACCCAAGTGCAGGGCATAGTCGTAGGCCCTCTGACGGAAAAAGTGTCCCTCTATGTGGACGACACGCTGCTGTACCTTAGAGATGATGGTGCTTCCCTGCAGCGAGCACTTGCGGTTATAGATCGGTATGGGCACTATTCGGGAGTCCGGATAAACTGGGCTAAGTCTGTGCTTTTCCCGCTCCATTTGGGGGTAGGCCCGATAGACTCTGATGGGCAGCTCCAATGAGTATCCCAGTTTCGGTACCTGGGGGTGGAGATCAGTAAGGATCTTGGGCAATACGTTGCTCTTAATCTTGCCCCGGTGGTGACTCAGATCACGCAGAAATGTGCGGCTTGGAGGTCTCTTCCCCTAACCCCGGTAGGTAGGGTAAATTTAATTAAAATGTCTATACTACCTAAACTTAGCTATCTGTTTAGGCAGACTCCCGTCCCCATACCCGCCTCCTTCTTCAAGAAACTGGACAGTGTAGTCGTCACCTTTATTTGGAATGGGAAGGCCCCAAGGATAGCTAAATCTACCCTACAGCTCCCGGTTGCAATGGGGGGCCTTGCCCTTCCTTGCTTTCTAAAATATTACTGGGCGGCGGTTCTCGTGACACTTAAATGGTGGCTGGGGGGGCAACAGGCGAATCCGGCGGTGGTGGTGGAGGGGGCCTTGTTGGGGACCCATTCCGACTTGCGAGATCTAATTTATAGAGGGCCCAGATGTAATCCGGGGGGGGGACACCTATGAAGACAACAATTCAAGTCTGGGACACGGTGACCAAAAAGCTGGGACAACCACACACCTGGTCCCCCGAGACGCCATTATGGGGTAACCCGCGTCTCCCCCACTTCTACTCCATCCCGGACCCGGTTGTCTGGACTAGATACGGGATTGCCACACTGGGGGATATAGTGTCCCAGGGGCGGCTTCGCACGTTTGATGACTTGAAGGGTCTTAGAGGCCTATCAAACCGCATGTTTTTCAGGTATCTCCAGATCCGACATGCTTATAGGTCCCAATTTCCTGAACCAATTACTCTCCAAATGTCGGATCTGGAGAAAGAGCTTAGGTCTCCTGAACGGATTAAAACGATGTCAAATATCTATAATATACTGTCACTCTTGGACACTTCTAGGGTTTCCCAGCTGTATGAGACCTGGCGAAGGGACATTCCAGATCTAAGGGAGGAGGACTGGGAGGAGGGGATCCAGCAATACTTGACCCTGGTTGTTTCTTCCAGGGACAGGTTTGCTCAACTAAAGTTTTTTTTTTTTTTTTTAAATATGTTTATTAAAAGTTTCATAACAAACAACATAGAAAAACAACAGTGCTCACAGTATACAAAAGCTGTTTCATGACACAGAGATAGTCAATGCAACATAATACCTCAATAGTCATAGCAAAAAGCAACAAGGGTACTCCACTGGCTGCCCCCATAGTTCCTGTCAGTATATACAGTCCCTCATCGTGTTCCATAAGAGCAAGAAACAAAAGACAGCTCCCCCCAAAAAGGGGAGGGGAGCACATATATGGCGGTACGGAACAAACGGAACAGTATCCTCCCGCAACCACAACCATCATCCCCAGCTAAGCAGTTTCGGGGTCAGCTACCCAAACATGCCAGACCTTATCGTATTTCTTTGGACATCCCCGATGCAGGTAAGTATCTTTGTAGAGGGGAAGACTGTTATTCACCAGGCGCTTCCATTGCACCACGGACGGGGGGTCTGCCTTTTTCCAGTGCATAGCAATATTTTTACGAGCATAAAAGAGTAGCAGACCAATCATCGTGCGTCTGGCCGTGGACTGCACCACGGGCTCAATGAGTCCCAGCATGCAGACCTCCATGGCCAGAGGCACCGTGGTCTTGGTGACCTTGTTGATCAGATGTAACACTGACTCCCAGTACTGCTGGACCCTAGGGCACAGCCAGAAAATATGTGAAGTCCCCAGGGGAGGCACCACATCGCCAACAGCTCGGAGAGTGCGCAGGGTTCATCCTATGGAGTCTGTACGGGGTATAGTAGGCCCGGTGTACAATTTTAAATTGCACAAGACGGTCCCTAATAGAGACCAGGGAGTTGAAAGGAAGGTCCCACACATCATCCCAGTCATCCGTGTCAAGTGATGGGATGTCAGTCTGCCACCTGGCCCAAAGTTTATCAAGAGCCGGCAGCGACACAGTTATGAGATGGGAGTATAGAGCCAAAGTAGGTTTCCTGTCACAGTCAGTCCTAAGCGTGTGTTCTAGTTTCGATTGTGTCAGATTGCAGGAGGAGTTCGGGAACTGTGCTGTGAACGCGTGTACCAATTGAAGGTATCGGAATAGATAGTGTCCAGGTACATTGTACCTGGAAATTAGGCTGGTAAAGGGGAGTAAAGAGCCCTGCTCCACAACATGCGACACAAGCTTAATCCCTTCAACTAAAGTTTATACACAGTGCTTATTTCTCCCCGAAACGCCTGGCCAGGATGTATCCGGACAGACCGGCGGCATGCCCCAGATGCGGAGCGGGGGAGGCAGATTTCTTCCACATAGTCTGGTCCTGTCCGCTGATTAGGAATTTTTGGTCAGAGGTCCTGGATGATATCAACTCTGTCAGTAAGCTACATGTTCCAAATAGCCCCCTTCCCCTTCACCTGGGCATATGGTCTTCCATAGAAGCCCCCCAGCGGAAGAAATTGTTTGTGTTCTATGCCGCTATGTACGCTAGGAAGGCAATTATGCTTCACTGGAACCAGACTCAGCCTCCTACCAAACAGCTATGGTTGACGCTTCTTAATAGAGCGCTGCCTCTGTATAAATTAACATATATGGGAAGGAATTGCCCTGGAAAGTTTGATAGAGTATGGGCGGCCTGGGTAGAGGCAAAACAGGTGACTATTGGGTAACGATGTTTCCTATCTGGATTGACCGAGATTGAAATATGCTCTGACGCCGCGCAGTGGCTGGAGTGGTGGGCGGATGGGGATGGGCGGTAGAGCGTGGTGGGTCTGGCGCCCCTTCCCCTCCCCCCCTCTGGGGGAGTGGTCTGGGCCCTAGCAGTACCTCTGTGTTTGCCACTTTGCAGGTGGGCCGCGGCCCCGAAGACACGACCATTCGTATTTTAGATGTACTAGATAAGTTTCCGGATCTGTAATCATCACTTGTAATATCTGTCTATTTTTGACTGTTTTTGGATTGTATATATTGTTTAGCCATGAATAAATAAATTTTATGTTAAAAAATAATAATGGGCAGAACAAATATGAGGACTGAGAAGATTTCCTTTAGTTGAACTAACAAAAGTGTGCCCATTCTAGAGCTGGTAACATTAAGGATATTCAATATAATTTAAAAAAAAAATTTAGTGGGTAAGAGGCATAAGGTTGGAGTATGGGTGGTATAAAAGTGGGAAGTATGCGCAGATGAGGGAGAAGAATTTGGAGGGTATAACAGTGGGCACTATGTACAGGAAATGAGTATGAAAGGTATGGAAGTGGGCACTATGTACAAGAGAGGAGGGTGGGGGATATGACAGTGGGCAGTATGTACAGGAGAGGAGTGTGGAGAGAAAGACAGTTGGCAGTATGTACAGGAGAGGAGTGTGGAGGGTATGACAGTGAACAGTATGTATAGGAGAGGTGTTTGGAGGGTATGAAAGTGGGCACTATGTATAGGAGATGAGTGTGGAGGATATGACAGTGAGCACTATGTATAGGAGAGGATTGTTGAGGTTATAACAGTGGGCAGTATGTACAGATGAGGAGGATGAAGGAATCTGGGAAGAAAAAAGTGTAAAGGTCCGTGGAAGAATGTTAAGGGACTGTGTAGTGGTTAAGTGGGCCATACATGGATTGAAATTAAGCCAATTAAGCATAGACCAGCCATAGTCGATCTATGTATGAGCTAGCTGGTTGTACACAAGTCAATCTATTAATCAACTTGAGTACAACCAGCCTGTCAGGTTTTTCCCAAAAGAATCAGTTCTGCCAGCTATAGTTAGCAACACTGATTACTGAATTGTGTGGGTAGGGAAGGCTCCTCACTGGCAGAACACAATAACCCTGTGGGAGCGATTCCCCCATCCACAGGACCCTTTTTTTTAAAAAAAAAACAGTGTAAAAATAAATAAAATCAAGTAAAATAAATAAGAAAAATAAATAAATGTAAAAACACTCCGTCCCGACGAGCTTGCGCACAGAAGCGAACACATATGTGAGTAGCGCCCGCATATGAAAACGGTAGTCAAACCACACATGTGAAGTTTCGCCACGATTGGTAGAGAGAGAGCAATAATTCTAGCCCTACCGCCTCTGTAACGCAAAACATGCAACCTGTAGAATTTTTTAAATGTCGCTTATGGAGATTTTTGAGGGTAAAAGTTTGTTGCCATTCCACGAGTGGGCGCAATTTTGAAGCGTGACATGTTTGGTATCAATTTACTTGGCGTAACATTATCTTTCACACTATAAAAAAAATGAGCTAATTTTACTGGTGTCTTATTTTTTTATTCAAAAAAGTGAATTTATTCCAAAAAAGTGAGCTGTGCAAACACGGTGTGAAAAAAAGAAAAAAGTATTGCAATGACCGCCATTTTATTCTCTAGGGTGTTAGAAAAAAATATATAATGTTTGGGGGTTCCAAGTAGGGATGAGCTTCGTGTTCGAGTCGAACGTACGTTCGACTCGAACATTGGCTGTTCGTCCGTTCGGCGAAATCCGAACACTTGGTCCGTTCGCGTCAAAATTCACGTGGCGCTCACGCCCCACAATGCACTGCGATGGCGCAGTGCATTGCTGGCTCATGATTGGCCAAGCATGCACTGTGACCCCGCATGCTTGGCCAATCGCAGCGCCAGCAGCGAGGAGAGCCATGATTGGCCACAGGCAGGATGCCTGTGGCCAATCATAGCTCAGGCTGTGTAGTACACGCCCCACACTATATAAGGCCGCCAGCGCGGCGGCCTCGTGTAGTGTGTTGGCATCTGTAGCAGTGGGTGTTCTGTGTACCTTCAACACAGTACACACCGATCGTTTTTGGCTGATTTCCTATCTTGCTGTTGTGTAGTGGTTATTGTCTGTGCCCTGACCGCAGTATACACCACTATATTCACTATTCACTTCACTATATTTATATATCTTTAATAATAGAACTTGCAGTCAGTAGTGTTAGGAGATAGTGTGTGTTGTCTGCGTGCTCTGTACCCAGTACATACCGCTATATCCACCTACATAGCTGTTCTCTATTTGAGCCCAATTGCCATCTGCAGGAGTTATTGGAAGTTGTGTGTGCCTCCAGCACAGCACAGTATACATCTGTATATACCCCTTTATCTCTGCTGTTTTCTGGTTATTGTCTGCGTGCCCTGACCACAGTATACACCGCGATATTCACCTCACCTATATAGCTAGTGATCTATCTTTTATAATAGAGCTTGCAGTCAGTAGTGTTAGGAGATAGTGCGTGCTGAGTTAGAGTAGGATTTTGCAATATCAATCAATTGGATCGCTCTGCAAATGCTGTCTCATGTACCCCTTAAATGGACAAAGCCTACTTGATCTTTATGCGCAGCCACTGCAACCATCAAGCGCAGCCACTGTGCCTATCAAGCGCAGCCACTGTGCCCATCAAACGCAAGTACTGTGCTCATTAAACGCAGCTACTGGTGCCACTAGCGGCTGGTGCTCAAAATTTTTGGGGAGGCGCAAACAAACTGAAAAAAGAAAATCAATTGCGGCCATTGTGCCATCAAACTAAGCCACTGTGCCCATCAAGCCCAACCACTGTGTCTATCAAACGCAGCCACTGTGCCCATCAAGCGTAGCCCCTGTGCCCAGCAAGTTCAGCCACTGTGCCCATCAAATGCAACCACTGTGCCCATCAACCACAGCCACTGTGCCCATCAATTGCCACCACCGTGCCCATCAAATGCAACCACTGTGTCTATCAAACGCAGCCACTGTGCTCATCAAGCGCAGCCACTGTGCCCATCAAATGCAACCACTGTTCCCGTCAAATGCCGCCACTGTGCCCATCAAATGCAGCCACTGTGCCATCAAACGCAAGCCACTGTGCCCATCAAATGCTGCCATTATGCCCATGAAACGCAGCCACTGTGCCCATCAAAGGCAGCTACTGTGCCCATCAAGAGCAGCCATTGTGCCAACTACCATACCTATCAATTGCTGCCAGTATGCCCATCAATTTCTGCCAGTGTACCCATCAATTGCCGCTCCTGTGCCCCATCAAATGCTGCCAGTGTGCCCATCATTTGCCGCTGCAACTGTGCCCCATCAAATGCTGGCAGTGTGTATCACCCCGGCACTTGCCTGTCTCGCAGCGGGTCAGTGGCGGTGTCCTGCGTGCTCCTCGATGTCTTCTTCCATCCTCTCTATCAGGCGTCCAATTACAGCGTCTGATGTTTCAGCCAATCAGGTGACAGATAACAGACCCGAGCACCTGATTGGCTGAGAAGTGGTTCAGTGTTAGCAAAGTGAATTCCTTCGCTTTGCTAACAAACAATTGAGTGAGCAGCAAACGCACAGCATTGCACCCTCTGTTCACCTTTTTGGGTGCCTATTAGAGTCTACGGCTCTAATCAGGTGCTTCCAAAAAAAAAAAAACATCACTATAATTCAGGTGCCCAGCGCCAGAAAAGGGGCCAGACACCTGAATAGGGGGTGTCAGCGGGGACTATAAATAGATTCATGCAAGGCATGAATCTATCTATGGTGATAGAGCGGTGACAGAAGAGAGTGGGCAGCGCTCCTGCGCCCTTTACGGACGCACTGCCACTGTATGTTATACTTTTCATTTAAAGCCCCTCTCAGAGATAAAATCCACACCCCTGCCTGTTGTAGCCACTTCCTATTGGATGGGCTATGGTAAAAAAAGGGTGGACATCAGCAGAGAGGATTGGAGGAGACTGGTGGTCCCCTGGGTCGGTGGTACTCCTAACAGTGGGGATGTGGGATCTAGTTTGGGGATTTACGTGGGTATATCTGGCTTCACACAGTAAGGGGGAAAAGGCCTAATAGAAAAAGATAGTGGGTATTTAAGTCAAATAATGAAGAGGTAGAGAAAACCTTTTGGGAGCCCAATGGATCCAGCAAATTATGCATTCTAATTATTTTCCTATTGCATTCTTCTTTCTTTTCTCCAGTACCACTACATTAAACTCCCACTTAAATTAATATTTTATTGCTTCATAGGCAGAACAAATGTCATTTGTAATTATATGGCAGAGGTTGCAGTGTGGTGGCACCAGCACCAGTGCCTAAGGCCCAATTTTTCTGCCCCTGTTTAACAGGGGCGTTTAAGTACAATTTTTGATGCAATGCTTTGCAGCAGGGCTAATTCCTGCAATAAAACTAGAGTATATGGAAGAGGTTGCAGTGTGGTGGCACCAGCAGCAGTGCCTAAGGCCAAATTTTTCTGCCCCTGTTTAACAGGGACATGTAATTACAATTCTTGATATAATATTTCACAGGAGGGCCCCTTCCTGTGCCCACCCAGAGTAACTGTGAGGACTTATAGTGTTGTGGCACCAGCACCACAACCACCAAAGGTCAATTTTTCTACCACTGTTCAACAATGGCATGTAATTACAATTCTTGATATAATCGTTCACAGCAGGGTGCTCCAGCGCCCACCAAGAGTCACTTTGAGGGCTTACAATGTTGTGGCAAAACCAACACCTTGTTCCGCCATTTCTGCAGAGCATATAGGGCAGGCCCCTACTTTCAAACATCCAATTTACAAACATCTCCTACTTGCAAACGGAAGGAGACAGCAGCAAGTGAGATGAAAAAAGATGGACGACAAAACAAATTATACAGGGGTGATAACCCTTCCCTATGTTTTCCAAAAAGCTTAAAAATCTTTTTTTGACTGGAGCTACACTTTCAAAATGTACCAGTTGAAAATTACAAACAGATTCAACTTAACACAACAAACCTTCACAGTCCCTGTCTTGTTTGCACCGCCTGTATACTGCTGTTCTGAGTATATAGGGCCTGGGGGCCACACGCATTTCCTTTTTTTAATATGGGTACGGGGTTCCCCTTAATATGCGTACAAGACCCAAATAGGCTGGTAATGGGCAGGGAGGGCTACCCATGCCATTTTTCTGAATGATTTTCAACCATATTGCAGGAACCAGATATAACATTAAAACCGCAAGCAGTTTTAAATGGTGTTATTTCCGTTAAATGTCATTTTGTGCAGGGACTGTTCTAAACACGGGAAACACGTGGCACTTCACAGGCATACTACAGACACCCCCCAGGCACCATATTTAAAGGAATATTTCACTTTTTTTTCACTTTAATCGTCATTAAAATCAGTGCTCCCGCCAAAACGGCCATTTTTAAAAACATTTTAGGCATTGACCCATGTCCCCTGGGGCAGGAGCCAGGTCCCCAAACCCTTTTTAGGACAGTATCTTGCATATTAGCCGTTAAAATTAGCACTTTTCATTTCGAACGTTCGAGTCTCATAGACTTCAATGGGGTTCTAACGTTCGTAACGAACGTGGGGTCCGTTCGAAAGTTCTGGTACGAACCGAACCGGGGGGGGGGGTTCGACTCATCCCTAGTTCCAAGTAATTTTCTAGCAAAAAAAAAAAAAAACTATTTTAAACTAATGTAAACACCGAATCTGAAAAAGAGGCTTGGTCCTTAACCACTTCCCACCCGGCCAATGCACATATACGGCTGGGTGGGAGCCGTCTACTCCTGATAGGACGTTAAGGAACGTCCATCAGGAGGAGCGGGATCGCGCGCACGCGTGCCCGCGCAGCGGCGCGATCCCGATGCGCCCGTGTCACCCGGACACGGCGCATCTCAGATCGGCAGGAGGGCTCTGTGATTGGCCCTCCTGATCACATGACGGCCGTGTCCAATCACGGCCGTCATGTGATGTAAACAAACAGCCGGTTGCTAGGCAATCGGCTCCTCCTCTCCTCACACAGAAGTCATTGCTGAGGAGAGGAGAGCAGATCGCTGCAGCCGGCTGATGATCAGTGAGTATGAGTTGTTTTTTACAGCTTTTTACTCACTGATCACCAGTCTAGTGTACACACAAATCACCACACAGTATAAACACACCACACAGTATAAACACAATGTCCCCACACATGTCCCCAAAACATACATGTCCCCAAAAAATAAAAACGCATGTCCCTAATAATAAAAACATGTCCCCCACATATGTCCCACTAAAATCACATGTCCCAATGATTATCTGCACACATATGTACGTGATCACCTGCACACATATGTACATGATCATTTGCGTACATATGTCCGTGATCACACAAACCAATTATTATACACTTAACGGAATTTTTTTTACCAAAAACATGTAGCAAAATACATTTTGGCTTAAATTTATGACAAAATTAGATTTTATTGGATTTCTTTTAAAATAGAAAAAAGAAAATATTGTTTTTTTTTTCCAAATTTCCGCTTTTTTGCGCTTATATCGCAAAAAATAAAAAACTGAGTCGTGAATAAATACCACCAAAATAAAATAAAGCTCTATTTGTGCGAACAAAATGATAAAAATTTCATTTGGGTACAGTGTAGCATGACCGCGCAATTGTCATTGAAAGCGCTAGAGCGCTGAAAGCTGAAAATTGGGCTGGGAAGGAAGGGGGCGAAAGTGCCCTGTATTGAAGTGGTTAAGTGGTTCAAAAGTAGCCACAGCCTCTGTAGAAAAGCCTCCCCCCTGCCAGCATGCTGCAGAGAAGGACTCTTTCTGTTTGTATGGAAGCAGTGGTCTCTCTGCAGTCTGGCTAGTTTCATACTTATGTATCTGTTTAGACATGTGCGGTTCATTTTGTTCCAAATTGAAATTTGGATGAATATTTCATTATTCGGAAATTTGGATGTATATCTTCCGAATTACAATAGTAATCAATTTAAATGAATCTGAAATAACTAATCAAAATTTTGAACAAAATTCTAATTCAAATAGTTTTCGAATTGAATTTGAATACTTTTCAAATTTTCGAAGAGAACAACATAGAATAGAAAATAAAGAAATAGCGTAAAACAGAACAAAATAGAATAGGAAAAAAAGAACAGAATAAAATAAAATAGAATAGAAAATAAAGGAATAGCATAGAATAAGAATAGAATAAAATAGAAAGAATATAACAATCTTCTGAAATGTGAATTTCGAATAGTATAAATTCAAATAGAATAGAAAATAAAATAATAAAATAGAAAATAAAATAATAGAATAGCAAATAATAAAATAGAAAGAATATAACAACATAACCGTTTTCCAAAATGTTAATAGAATAAATTTGAATAGAATATAAAGAAAAAGAACAGAATAATAAAAAAAAATAGAAAAAACAATAGAATAGAATGAAATAGAAAGACTATAACCATCTTCCAAATAAAAAAAATAAAAAAATTGATTTCAAATTGAATTCAATTTTAATGTAATTTGATTGTTTTTTTGTTCTGCACATGTCTACATCTGTTTACTCAGCGAATAATCTCCTGAATTGATAACTTTTTGTTTATCATTGTTCCCTGTCAGCTCCATGAACTATAAAACACCTCCCCCTGTTATGAAGAGAGGGAGGTGTTATGTAGTCTTACACACCCTCTTTCCTGGGATGACAACGCTGTCAGGACATGAAGTGTGCTGATGGCAGGATTATCAGGTAAAGGTGTGTGTGGGGGGAGGGGCAGTCATTTAACCATCACATCTAAGGACTGGTAAACTGCACTCCTATGAATTATTGGGTTTAGCTAGTGCTGCTCACTGTATTTTGTTAGCCCCGCCCACATAACACCCCCCATGTGCCAGCTCTCCCTCTGTGCAGCCCAGACCACGTGAGCTCGCCCAGCCCACTCCGCTCCGGGACAGGCCAGTGTAATCATTCGCCGAGCAGCCCGGTCGTGTGTCATAAGGGGGGCGGTCGTTCGGCCGGCGGCTAGTTTGGCCTGCTTTGTTGTGTGGCGGGCTCCTGGCTGCACGCTGCTGACTTGCTGCGCGTGTGTGTGTGTAAGGGAGACGCAGACCGACATCCGCCTCAGACATGGCCGAGTCCACCGACAAGCTCTACCGGGCCGAGTACGCCAAGAGCGGTCGGGCTTCCTGCAAGAAATGCGGCGACAACATCGCCAAGCAGTCCCTGCGGCTGGCCCTCATGGTGCAGGTAGGTGTGTGCTGGGGGAGCCCCCCTTCTGTCTATCGCAGGGGCCTCCTGAGGCCTGTAGGGCATGCTGGCACTTGTAGCCTTTGGTTAAAGCGAACATGTCTGCACCCCCCAGAACAAACCTGAACCCCCTCCCCACTCCTCACCCCAAACATAACTGCACCCAGGGCCCCATTCACCCCTGGTGCCTCATACCCCACACACAGGACAACCTATTCATTGCAATTGGCTGCCCTACATGGGACAACCCTGTACTGGTTTGCAGTTTTTTTTTACTGCGCGTTTCGTTGTGCGCCTTTGTCTATGGCAAGCCGTGCGTTTCCTTCTGCGTTTACGGTGCCGTTAGGCTGCATTCACACTTAAAGAGGAGCTGCACCTTTAAAAAAAAAAAATATATATATATTAAAAGCCAGCAGCTACAAATACTGCAGCTGCTGACTTTTTTAATAAATGGACACTCACCTGTCCCAGGGTCCAGCGTTGGCAGCAGATGAGGAGCAATCGCTCGCCTCTCCGCTGCCCCCGCCGCCATCCTCTGTCAGGGAATCGGGAAGTGAAGCGTTGCGGCTCCACTGCCCGGTTTCCTACTGCGCATGCGTGAGTCACGCCGCACGTCTCCACTGGTCCCCGCTGTGTCCTGGGAACTGTGTGTTTACCAGAACACAATGGTGGGTGGGGCATCTACGGCTAGCTTGTCCCGGAAGTGGGTGCAGATACCTGGATTATCCGATGAGCGGACCTTCCACTTTAGGCTGGAGCCACTTCAGCCCCCAAAGGTTTTACCCCCTTCGTGACCAGGCCATTTTTTTGTGATACGGCACTGCGTTATTTTAACTGACAATTGCGCGGTCGTGCGACACTGTACCCAAACAAAATTGATGTCATTTTTTTTTTCTTCCCCCAAAAATTGAGCTTTCTTTTGGTGCCATTTGATCACCTCCTGTGGTTTTTATTTTTTTGCGCTATAAACAAAAAAGCGTAAATTTTGAAAAAAATAAACATTTTTTTTTTACGTTCTGCTTTAAAACGTATCCAGTAAAAAAAAATTTCTTCATCAATTTTAGGGCAATATATATTCTGCTACGTATTTTTGGTAAACAATCCCAATAAGCGTGTATTGATTGGTTTGTGCAAAAGTTATTGCGTCTACAAACTATGGGATATTTTTATGGAAATATATATATATATATATATATATATATATATATATATATATATATATATATATATATATCTCTATATCTGCACAATTAATCGTCAAGAATCGTTATCGCAATCTTGACTAGTGTTATACAATTCTTTCTATGCAAAGAATTCTCTCTGCTCTTATGAAGCCACAGCCCTCAAAAGAAAGGAAGAGAAAAACTGGGCAGTCTGCCAAGAATCGAAACATTCTCTATCAGTTGAACTTAAAGCGGGGGTTCCACCCTAAAGTGGAACTTCCGCTCATCAGAACCCTCCCCCCTCCGGTGTCAAAGTTGGCACCTTTCAGGGGGGAGGGGTGTGCAGATATCTGTCTAAGACAGTTATTTGCGCCCACTTCCGGGCATAGACTCCCACGGGAGTCTATGTTGTTTCCTGTCCCGCCGTGCTGTCTGGAACACACACGGGTCCCAGAGACAGCACGGACCATTCCTAGTGCGCTGCGTGACTCGCGCATGCGCAGTAGGGAACCGGGAAGTGAAGCCACAATGCTTCACTTCCTGATTCCCTCACCAAAAATGGTGCCGGCAGCAGCCGAGGCCGATCGATTTGACATCGCTGGACCCTGGGACAGGTGAGTGTCCATTTATTAAAATTCAGCATCTGTAGTATTTATAGCTGCTGGCTTTTAATATTTTGTAGGTGTAATCCCTCTTTAAGTATAAACATTGTAACAATTTTTCAATGGAATAGACTTTGTGTTTATGTGAAAAAAGTTTAACTACTTTTAAACTCTTAACATTTTTCTGACATCTGTTGGTTGCAAGTTAAAATCATTTTTTTTTTGGCTAGAAAATTACTTGAAACCCGCTAATATATATATATATATATATATATATATATATATATATATATATATATATAATTTTATTTTTTTTTTTTTTTTTACACCATAGAGAATAAAATGGTTGTTGCAATATTTTATGGCACACTGTATTTGCACAGCAATCTTTCAAATTAAATTTTAAAAAAAAATTACTAACCAGTAAAGTTAGCTCATTTTTTTTGGATAATGTGAAAGATTTTACTTTGAGAGAATCGTGATCTTTTTATTCTAAGCAAAAAAAGGTAATTCTCATTTTGACCAGAATCTTGCAGCTCTAATAAATATATATCTATATCGATCAGCTATTTTTAGTGGGACTGCCACATTGATGCAGACAGACCTAACTGACATTTTTGACACTTTTTTGGGGGGAAAAAGTGACAGTAATACAGTGATCAGTGCTAAAAATATGCACTGTTACTGTATGGATAACACTGGCTGGGAAAGGGCTAAACATCTAGGGTGATCAAAGGGTTAAGTGTGGCCCAAGGGGTGTTTTCTTACTGTGTGGGGGATGGACTGACTGACTGGGTGAACAGAGATCCGTGTTCTTAGCAGGAACACAAGATCACTGTGTTCTCCCCTGTCAGGATGGCGATCTACCTTTTACATAGGCAGATCGCTGTTCTGCGCCTCTGGGGAAAGATCGATGGACAACCGCTGATTGGCTCCCCCTCTGACCATTCAGCACAGACCCCTGCTGTCTATTGCATGAAATGATGTACAGGTACGTCGTGTCGTGCAATAGAGCTGCCCTCTCACAATATATCTGCAGTAGGCTTGTGCTATTGTTTCCTAATGGCACCCCAAGCGTGGGTAGCAGCCCTGCGTGTTGTCGCATGTCAAAGCACGTGAAAAAGCTGCAAAATGCCTAACGCAAAAAAAGATCGACTCCGTGCCAAAAACAGTAGGTGAGCTACTTTGGTGTGATTGCTCTGTGTAGGAAAGCCCATTCGGTTCAATAGGCAGCTCTACGCTGTTGCACAAAAAAAAAGTGGCGCCACATCGCTCAGGTGTGACTGTAGCCTTAATTAGTGGCATTGCACGTTTTTGGTGTGCGTTTTGGAAATGCATTTCTGCACGCATTCCTGGAACACTCAGATGTGACCGGAGCCTTGGGCTGTATCCACTCCTTTGTATTGCATGTCCTATTGGCTAGTGAAATGCGTCAGTGAGCGTGATGTCAGTGTGTTGCCTTGGGGGAGTGTCAGCTGACTGCACCAGCTAGGACTGAGTGGCGGTAACCAGCGGAGTGTGCACGGTGGGTCTTTTACCACACAGCCGTTCGGAGTGCTGATCGTAGCATGTAATTTGCACAGTGGACTTTCAGATCGGATTGTTTATCCCAGATTGGGTTCGATCTATACTGATGGGTAAAGGTAGCAGGAAGCGGCCAGGAAATAGATGCACAGTGAGAGTGTCTTGGACACACATCTAAACCTAATGTGATGCTTTGCTCCTGCTTTTTCCTCCCCATCCTACCTGCTTTGCTTTTGCTGAGGAGATCTATGTGCAGTGACTTGAGAAATATACAGATTTGTGTTTGACTGTTCCCTGACTATACTCACAGTCATAATATACACTCTGCATCTCAGATTTCCATTAAATGAGGCTAACCTTTAATCTTTACAGAAGGGATCTTTACTATTCCTGGAGTTACTGTGAACTGTGTCTACCCAGTTTTCAGATTACTGGACTGCCTGTTCATTTATCACCTCGCTGAATTGCCACTAAACACCCACAAGTTGCCATATGCTCATTGATTCTTACTAACTTGTAGTTTCAACTTCAATGATTAACTGGTGCATATGAGAGTGTTTGTGAGCATGGTGTGTATGTGCAGCTGTGCCCCCCATTTTAACACAGCGTTGTCGTTTTAATTTATCTGTGGGATACACTTACAGTATACTGTCTTGCTATTTTTGATTAGTGTTTTTCTATTTAATAAATTTTATTAATCACAGTATCCTTATCGTTCTTGGGAGAACTGTCTTCTCTCTGTTTGATTTGAATGGGCCACCCTATGCGTTACAAATGCACCAAAAATAGTTTCTGCAACTGCTTATGGTGGTGAGTCAAGTGCCCTTTTGCCTGTTTTTCAGCTGATTGCTACCCGTGTTTAGGGTGCCATTAACGGCCGCACTTTGCCAGAAGGCTGTCATATGACGTCTCTGTGCTCACACTGCCTAGACGCCCCCCCTGCGGCATGCATTAGCGTTGATCTTTTATTTTGTCAGAACAGATCGGCGTAAAGAGCCAATCACGGCGCCTCTTTACTACATGATCAGCTGTGTCCAATCACGGATGTAAATAGGATTTGCCGGTTATCCACAATTCTCTCCTCACGCTTGCAGGGTGAGAGGAGAGCCGAAAACTGGCAAATTCGCACGGGGACATTTTACACTTATAATCGGGGCACTGATCTTGGCATGTCTTGATTAGCGGCGCTACCAATCTGCGCACATCAGTGAAGGAGAAAAATTACTTATTTCCAAAATTTTATAACGAACCAAGAAAATTATTTTTTTTTTAATTAATTTTTGGTCTATTTTTGATTAACAAAAAATAAAAAACGAAGTGGTGACTAAATACCACCAAAAGCAAGCTTTTAGAAATATCCTGCGCATGCGCTGTTAATAGCATTGAAGTGGCGCATGCGTGGTAAAGGGCCGATGTCAGCTGTTTCAGTGATG
Organism: Lithobates pipiens; assembly: GCF_037356315.1. Classification (NCBI taxonomy): domain Eukaryota; kingdom Metazoa; phylum Chordata; class Amphibia; order Anura; family Ranidae; genus Lithobates; species Lithobates pipiens. The sequence goes on along the minus strand of NW_027507758.1, from coordinate 82,865,488 downwards.
GAGCCGCACCGGAAGTGACGAGGTTAGTTTTTTTCATGGGTCGCAGAAAAATTTACAACAAATCTAACCTAATAACTAACTACTATCTATTAGATAGTAGCTAATTATTATCTAATCCTATCTAAGCCTTTCCACTTGCTCGACACAACCACATAGTGTTTTATACCTTTTATTTAAATAAACAATCTCCCCCCAATAAAGTGCAGCTTATTACAAGCATATCACTGATGATTTGCGCCAATAGGCGTCATCCAGGGACTCATCACGGTGGTCTGTTTGGAGGAACTTTGATCGGTGGTGAGCTTGGCGCAAATCATCAGTGATATGCTGACTATGTTTTTATGCTTGTAATGAGCTGCATTTTATTGGGGGGGGGGGGGGGGAGATAGTGTTACTCCATTGGTGTTTTATTCTGCAGTTTGAGTGTAAGGCCCCTTTAACACGGACAATCCGTTCAGGTCCACCTGTCAGTTTTTCAGGCGGACCTGAACGGATGCTCCATAGAGGTCTATGAAACGTCGGATGTCAGCAGTGACACGTCCGCTGACGTTCGAGCCGCTCCGATTAGAAAAAGTGTGACGGAGGAAAAAGCAATTTTTCCATCCATCATCGGATCGGGAGACGACGGACACTACGGTCCGTCGTCATCCGATCTCCCATAGGGGAGAGCGGTGCTGTGACCGGTCCGTCCCTGTGCAGAGACGGACCTGTCATCTTCCTGCTCAGCGGAGATCGCTCCGGCAATCCCCGCTGAGCAAGCGGATATCCACGGGGCGGATCAGCACTGATCCGACCCGTGTGAAAGGACCCTTACACTCAGTTTTTTCATTATTACTTTTAAATAAATGGAAAAATGGCATATTACTTTTTTTTTTTTAATATGATTTTATTCGATTAATCCAAAAAATAATCGGCCGATTAATCGATTATGAAAATAATCGTTAGTTGCAGTCCTATTTGACAATTGCACGGTCATGCTACATTATACCCAAAGTGCAACAGTGCTGAAAATTGGCGTGGGAAGGAAGGGGGTGAAAGTGGTTGTAAACTCCCGCATGCCAAAACCCGTTTTTTATAACAAGAGATCAGAATGGTTTTTATAACTAGATCCTAGAGGTCTTTTCTGTCATAAATGTCCCCCTGTCTCTCAGCTGTAATGCGCTATGAGCCACACATGTGTAGCTTACACCGCATTTATCGCCACACTCTGCATGCTGTGAGGGAGTGGCGTCACCGCACCCAAGCCAATCAAGTGGCTGAAGATTGGGAACCTGGAAAGAAGATTGGTTTAACCACTTCGCCTACGGAAGGTTTACCCCCCCCCCCCCCCACACTTTTTCCCCATAGAGCTTTCTTTTGGTGGTAGTTGATCATCTCTGCGGTTTTTATTTTTTGCACTATAAACAGAAAAAAACTGACGATTTGAAAGGAAAAAACTTTTTTTTTTTTTCCCCCCCATTCTGCTTTAAAACATATCCCCCCAAAAAAATCATGAATTTAGGGCAGTGTGTATTCTACTACATATTTTTGGTAAAAAATAAAAAAGCCCAATAAGCGTTTGATATGTGCAAAAGTTTTAGCGTCTACAAACTATGGGATACATTTATGGAATTTTTATTTATTGACTGACACTTTGTGGGAACCAGTTACACTAATACAGTGATCAGTGCATTTTTTTAGCACTGGTCACTGTACTAATGACACTGGGTGGGGAGGGGTTAAACATGTAGGGCAATCAAAGGGTTAACTGTATGCTTAGCCAGTCTTTTTGTGTACTGTTAGGTACTTTTACTAATGGAAGTGTACAGTAGATGTACAGTATATATCGCTGTGGGATGCACAATTCCTGTCCTGCTCTCGGGACAAAATTGAGTCGGTCTGAACACTGCTCAGCCATTCACAGGAAGCACTGTATTTCATAACTGAGAGGTGGGCAATTGACGTCAGTCTCCACCTCAGCAAATCAGAGGAAGCCTTATATTCATGAAATACAAGGCTTTCTGTGAATGGCTGAGAGGTGCTCAGCCCAAACTAATTGGTCGGTGTATAGTGTTGGGGGGGGGGGGAGAGCCCTGCTGTCAGAATACAATTGTGCCATGGGAGAGATCTCTGCATCCACATAGTTTGTGAGGTTGCAGAATCTGAGGTTTTTATTTTATATTCAACTCATTGGCTGGGGAACCGGGCTGGACATGGCTCTAAGCTAGGTTGGAATTTTTCATCTGATAGTCCAGTGCTCCCTTTACAGCGCTGAAGGTAAGAAAAACTTACATAAACACAAAGGTTTCCTCATGTTTCTTTTCTGCCGTTTGCTTTCAGTATTTAGCTAGTATTAAACTGGTTGTAAAGGTAGGAGGTTCTTTTTTTCTTCATTCTCTGCATTAAGGTATAAAACCTGTGTGCAGCCCAAGCCTGATCTCCATCCAGTGCTGTGCCTGAGAGCAGCGACTCTCTCCTCCCTGTACATGGATGTAGCAGCGGGAACCATTGTCAGTCCCAGTCTGTGAGGGGAACCAAGCCGGGATGTGTGTGTCTATGGACACACACAGCATAGCTCAAGTTCGAGCCCACTTCAGTGCCCTGATAGCAAGCGGCTTGCTGTGGGAGCACTTAGTGGATGGGAAGAACCAGGAGTATCGGGGCTGCTCTGTGCAAAATCATTGCTTAAAGCAAGTATAACGTATTTGTTATTTAAAGTTGAAGTACAGCCAAAGCTCAAGATCCCCCGCAAGCGTCCATGAAAAATAGCAGAAAATGATGTGTTGCAGCACTGCCCATCTTTTAAAAATCCACCCCTCACCGACATGAACACTCCTCGGCAGTGCAAAGCACAACCTACACAAAAATTTCTTCAGTCGGCTAATGTGCGCAGGCGCCGTCACAACAGCTGATCGTAAAATCAGCTGTTGTGCTTTTTTGTGCAGCGCATGCGCAGCTCGTCCCGGGCGTGGGTACTATCCGATAGAACACCGGCACCCGGCTCAGCCATGAGAGCCTAAAACGCTCGCTACCGCCCCTTCCACAGCCCAGCGCTCCAGTGAGGGTGGGGGGGGGGGGGGGTGGGGTGGCAGAGCAGAGACCCGGTGACTGATGGTCACAAGCTCTCGGCTCAGGGAGCTGTGTGAATGAGCATGCAGCGGTGTTTGATCGCTTGGTTCTCAGCGTTTGAGCCGGTGGGGGCAGATGCAGCATCCACCTAGGTAAGTATATGATTTAAAAAAAATCATAATATTTCCCTATTAAAATAAAAAATACATTTACAATCATTATGATGTATTACAGCTTTTAAAGTCATTTGATTTCTGTAGTTTTCAAAGTTCTGCAACTTTTGTTAGTGTTTGCTCCCTAATCTCTGGTTTCTGTCTGTCTGTGGAAAGCTCTACTGTAATAACAAAGCTGGAAAGTCCCTGAGCTGTGACCATGCATCCTTTATTGTGGTTTACTGTAAAGGCTGTTTTTGTGCTCAGCCGCCCTTAATATTTTTGTGCTTACTAATTAATTGCATCCCGAAATTGGTACTACTATTTAGGGCTGGGGAAAAAAATCGTTTTAAATCTTGAATCGAGTTGAGAGGTCAAATCGATTCAAAACCAGCGCAGTGTCATCACAAAAAAAAAAACCTTGATTCCAATCGTGAATCTAGTTTTTCTAAAAAAAAAAAAAAAAAAAAAAATCGCTTGGCTCTACTACTATCCCTTTGCACATAGTCTGTGCAATGTGTATTATTGCTGTGTTTTGTTGCAAATACTTGCTAAATGCAGCACTGATCTCTGCAAAGGTATGTGTTACCCCAGCATTTCATAAGCCTCACGTGTCTGTTACCATGTACTTGTATTAACCACTTCAATACAGGGCACTTAAACACCTTCCTGCCCAGACCAATTTTGAGCTTTCAGCGCTGTCGCACTTTGAATGACAATTGCGCGCTCATGCTACACTGTACCCAAATGAAATTTTTATCATTTTTTTTCCCACAAATAGAGCTTTCTTTTGGTGGTATTTGATCACCTCCTACGGTTTTTATTTTTTTCCCTACAAATAAAAAAATACCGAAAATTTTGGGAAAAAAAATTTTTTTTTTGTTTCAGTTTCAAAACTTTGTAAATAAGTACGGTTTATCCTTCACTGATGGGCACTGATAAGGCGGCACTGATGGGCACCAATGATGTGGCACTGATGAGGTGGCATTGATGGATACTGACGGGACGGGCGGCCACTCATAGGCAGCATTGGTGTTCTACTGTACTAATGGATGCCAATCAGTGATGCCCATTGTGGGCACTGATTGGCATCCATTGTGCTGACTGGCATCCCTGGTGGTCTAGGGAGGATTACCTTTTGCTTAGCATCCCTGGTGGTCTGGTGGTGTGCCTGGTGGTCCAGTGTGGGCATCCTCGGGAGGGCTGTGCTGATAATCGATCAGCACAGACCCCCCCTGTCAGAGGAGCAGACGATCGGCTCTCCTCTACTCGTGTCTGACAGACGCGAGTGAGGAAAAGCCAATCACCGGCTCTTCCTATTTACACTGTGATCAGCCGTGATTGGACACGGCTGATCACGTGTTGGAGTCTCCGTCGGAGACTCTTTACCGAGATCGTAGTTGCCGGGTGTCAGACTGACACCCCGCAACAACGATCGCCGCGATGCGCGCCCCCGGGGGCGCGCAGCGGCTCATAATCCTGATCACGTCATATGACGTCCGATCAGGATTATGAAACCACTTTGCCACCGTCAGTTTGTAATAGGGCGGGTGGCAAGTGGTTAAAAAGTATTGTTCTACATATTGTTTCCTTCTGTGTGAAATTCCCAGTGTTCCTGCCAGTCCCCCTGCTTTCCTATGTCAGACTGACCACTCTAGAGATGAGAGCTCATCCATCCCAGCATGGTCAGTTTTATTGTTTGCATTCTACTTGGAAGCACTGCCTGCCTGTAATCCAATAGTCAGACATGTGTTGAAACACCCACCCTGCAACCTACAAACCCGCTATTCTACTCCCCGTATGCAGTGGCGAACAGAGGTCATGTGATCACTTAAAAAAAAAAAAAAGTAGTATACTATTTTTACTTTACTTTTCTATTGTAAACTAGGTTGTTGTACAATCTAAATGTTCATTTTAATTGCCCACATACTGCCAGCTTAGGTTGGTTGTTTCAGAGGCTGCCAGGTAATAAAAATTGATATCTTCCTTTTATAATCTCCTACTTCCTAATCTTATCCTGCAGGCATTTCTAGGTCAGTAGGGTGCAGCTTGCACCTTCATTAAATAAATTCTCCCTCATTGTGAAGAAACCTCCCTCGGACTTATTCTGTATATTGCCGGTACTTAGCATGTGCCTTTTTAAATTAAAGGGTATGTAAGGACAAAAAAACTGTAGTATATAAGTCCAATTCACACACATTCCCCATGTTTTGTTATTTTAATAATGTTGCAAGTACAGAATAATATCTGTTGGTTTTCCAGAAATCCAGAGTGCGTCTATCTTCCTGTTTTGGCTCACCACCCAACCAGAGTAATGTACCCAGACTGCTGGACCACAGACTCCACCTATCTGCACCGCCCCCCCACCCCCCCCCCTTTTTTTCCCCTCTTCAGATTCATGTTGCTTTCTGTTTCAGCATAACAATGCCTCAACTTCTAAGGTTGGGTTCACACTGGTGTGATGTGGAAAGCACAGTGATTCCTGTGCAGGTTCCTGCATTGCATCTGACTCGCAGGCAGTTCACACTGCACTCTGTGAATCGCTGCAGGTGTCAATATAAAATTGATGACGCCCGCAAATCGGTTTGCAGAACACAGTGCAAACTGGAATCTTATCGCCTTGGTCTGAACACTCATGCGATCTGATACCAGTGCGCACCAAAAACGTGATGAGTTTTCAGCCATACAAACTGAAATTTTTGTCTTTTTTTTTTCACACAAATAACTTCTTTTGGTGGCATTTACTCTCCACTAGTTTTTTTTTTTTTTTATTTCTTGCGCTATAAAAGAAAAAATTGTAATTTCTGTTATAAAATTTTGCAATTTTGGTAGTTTCTCTTCATCAATTGTGGCCAAAATTTATACTACTAGATATTTTGGTAAAATAACCCGATTTGGTGTATATTATTTGGTGAAAGTTCTAGAGTCCACAAGCTATTGTGCCAATCTGACAATTGATCACACCTGAAGTACTGATGGCCTATCTCATTTCTTGAGACACTAACAAGCCAGGACAGTACAAATACCCCCCCCCCCCCCAAATTACCCCTTTTTGGAAAGTAGACATTCCTATGTATTTTTAGTATGGTGAGTTTTTTTGAAGTTGTCATTTTACCCCCTTTCTTTGCAAAATATTTTTAAACAAATTATACCCCTAATCGTGTACTGCAAAAATATTAGAAGATAATTTAAGTAGCGCTTATAATACAAGTGTACAAAATGTGAAATAATCCAATCTATCACCCCTCGATACAGTGATAAAAAACGAAATGTCCATTGAAGGGAATCGGTTTTCAAAAAAATCCTTCAGACTTCCACCACACCAATGTGCTCGTGACACCTCGCCCAATAGAAACGCACTCACCGACTGATGTTGCCTCCCACTTTTGTGTTTGGCAAAAAAAGCAGTGTAGACACCCCTTTGAAAACTGATTCCCTTCTGCGATTTTCAAGATTCTGTTCAATGGACTTTTAGTTCTTTTTATCACTGTATCACGGGGTGATAGATTGGATTATTTTACATTTTGCACGCTTGTATTATAAGCGCTACTTAAATTATCTTCTAATATTTTTGCAGTACACGATTAGAGGTATCATTTATTTGTTTAGACATTCGTTTCACTAAGGTAGCAGCTTTTTGTTTTTTATTTTTACTGATGCTGATATCTTCTTTGTATGTTTTTCAGTAGGACTAAAAGCACCTTCAGGTGTTCTAGGAACATAAATTGCACATCTAACTTCCTGATTACCTCTTGCACTTTTGAAGGCCCTGGAGCACCAGGACAATGGAAACACCCAAAAAATTACCCCATTTTGGAAAGAAAACACCCCAGTGTATAATCTGAGGCATAAGGAGTCTTTTGAACATGTTTTTATTTTTTTTCTACATGTTTTTGGAAAATGTGGAAAAAAATGTGTCCATTTATACAATATTTCTAACACATAGCATGTACACACCAAACATTACACCCCAAAATAGATTCTCCTACTCCTGAGTATGGTGATACCACATGTGTGAGACTTTTCTACAGCCTGGCCACATACAGAGGCTTAACTTGCAGGGAGTAGCATCAGGTATTCTAGGGCCATACATTTCTCAGATATAATTTGACTAGCAATTACTTTTTTGTGAAGCACTGTAATGGCATGGATCAGCCGAGGATGGGGGATGGCTAAGCATGGTTGAGCCATAAATGTGGATGACTGGGTATGGATGAGTATTGCTGAGGATGGATGAGGCTGCAATGGGCACAGTGCTGGGGGACTACTGATCCAGCCACAGTGCTCCTGCAACTGATCTCTCTCCTCTCCACTCACTGTACCGATTGGTACATAGAGGGTAGAGAGGATCCGGACATGATGCCGGTTTTACAAGTGATCGCTCGGCCATTTGACGGAGCGATCACGTGGTAAATGGCCGCTGTGCCATTTACTGGGATCCATGATGCTCTGGACCCAGCGGTCACGGAAACTCCCTTGTGTGCGCGATTCTGGGAGGACGTCAATGTATGCCCTCCCAGAATTATCGAGCCGCACTGTACCAGTCATTTGGCTATGGCCTGGTTAAGTGATCACCACACAGTTTATTTTTTGCTAAACAAATGAAAAAATAATTTAGGGGGGAAAAAGTACTTTTCATAGTTTGTTACAGATTTTGTACATAAGTTATTTTTCACCTTCACTGATGTGCGCTAATGAGGCTGCACTGAGGTGGCATCACTGACAAGGAGGCACCACTGTTGGACACTGGAAGGCATCACTAATGGTGCTGCACTGATAACCACTGCAAAAAAAAAATCCCAAGCTTTGAACATCTCGCAGAGCAATATTCAATCCATCATTCAAAAATGGAAAGAGTATGGCACAACTGCAAATGGTAACTCTGGAGGAGCTGCAGAGATCCACAGCTCAGGTATGAGACTCTATCCACAGGACAACTATTGTGCACTACACAAATCTGGCCTTTATGAAAGAGTGGCAAGAAGAAAGCCATTGTTGAAAGAAAGCCATAAGAACTCTCGTTTGCAGTTTGCGAGAAGCCATGTGGGGGACACTGCAAACCTGTGGCAGAAGGTGCTCTGGTCAGATGAGACCAAAATTTAACTTTTTGGCCTAAAAGCAAAATGCTATATTTGAAGAAAAACCAACACTGAACATAACCCTCAACACGCCATCCCCACCATGAAACATGGTGGCAGCATTATGTTGTGGTAATGCTTTTGTTCAGCAGGGACAGGAAAGCTGGTCAGAGTTGATGGAAAGATGGATAGAGCCAAATACAAGACAATTTTAGAAGAAACCCTGTTATGCCGCGTACACATGATCGGAGTGCCGACCAGAAAACACCAATGAGAGCTTTTCATCGGAAAATGCGACAGTGTGTATGCTCCATCAGAATTTTAGCTTTCCGAATTTCCGCCAGCCAAAAATTGATAGCATGTTCTCAATTTTCCAAACTTTCTATCGGAAATTCTGATCGTGTGTATGCAATTCCGACACGCCAAAAATCACGCATGCTTAGATTCAACTACTACGACTGAAGCTACTGGCTATTGAATATCCTTTTTCTAGTCCCGTCGTACGTGTTGTATGTCACAGCGTTCTAGATGATCGGAATTTGGTGTGACCGTGTAATAGGCGAGACAGCTTGAGCGGAATTCCGTCGGTAAAACCATCAGAGATTTTTCCAGCGAGAATTCCGATCGTGTGTACGTGGCATGAGTCTACAAAAGACTTGAGACTGGGACGGAGGTTCACCTTCCAGCAGGACAATGACCCTAAACATACAACCAGAGCTACAATGGAATGGTTTAGATGAAAGCATATTCAGGTGTTCGAATCACCCATTCAAAATCCAATTTAGAATCTGTGGCAAGACTTGAAAATTTGCTATTCAGCGCCTGAGCTATTTTGCAAAGCAGAATGGGCAAAAATGGCACTTCTAGATGTGCAAAGCTGGTAGAGACATTCCCAGAGAGACTTGCAGCTGTAGTTGCTGCGAAAACGGGTTCTACAAAACATTGACTCAAGGGGACTGAATACAAAGGCACACCACACTTTTCACACATTTATTCTTCATGTTGATCTGAACATATCTTTGCTGTGCACATTTTCATCTTCTGTGTTCTTATAAGATTCATACAACCCCTGCGTGGATATGTTCTATCCTAATTGTATTTTGAGCATATTTTTGAACCACACTGTATACGCTAGAACCAACTTCTCTATCCACCATACTGTTTTTCTAATGAAGTTTTTGGTACAAGAGAATATATCCGTGTACCCCTCTGAAAACCCACCAATTCTTACACTCCTGTTTGCCCATACTAACCATTGAGGCGCTGTCATTGCACAGGATAGACATGGAGGCCCTTCCAGTTTCTAAGAGGCATACAGACGAGCCAATGGCTATTATAGCAGGGGCCCTTCTGTTTGACACTTTAAAAAAAAAAAAAATGTTTACAGAAAACCTTACCTGAGAGGATTAATGAAGGTTGCCAATGTGGACTACTTATTTTGCTAATGTTGATTGCCTGGCTATTCCAACATTTTAGGTTCAATTAATACTTTGTGTTCCAGAACAAGTATACAGATGGGGGGTTTTCTTTATCTGCATGCTTGTGCTGGATCAGTTTTCTCATAAAATATTGCAGATGGAGGAATAGCCAGGCAGCTAGCATTTTTGTAAGGTATTTGGCAGTGGCAGCCCATTTCTGTCAGGAAAAATTGTCTTGGGTGACTGTGCAGCTCATGTTGAGACAGTCCCTTGCATGTTGGCTCCATTTAAACCAGCTATATACACTGACTTGATGACAGCTGAGCAGTTATCTGTTATTGCTTTATATCTCTGCCATTGTATAAATGTTTTTTGGCAACTATGGCTTTGACGAACTTGAGTTTCCATGATAAGAAACCAAACAAAGCCACTTTATTCCTCAACTATAAACATTTTGCAGAAAAACTCCAGCTATTATTACCCTGCAAAGCCTTCAGCAGCACATAACAGACGCATCTTCCCTTGCACTGTTATGTTGAGGAAATGAACTGTGGAAGCTGTGCTCAAAAGAAAAAAGCAAGCAAATGATGTCTAGCCGATATCCCTTTGAGGTTTTCTAGAACTGACCTTTTCTCCGCTATGGACTTAAAGCGAATGTAAATGATCACCTTCTAAAATAACTCATTCAGTTTCAAATGGAAATGAAAAGCAAAACATTTTTGTGTATATATAAAGGTAAACATTTTTTTTTTTTTTTTTTTTTGTGATCAGATTCTCTCTTTTCTCAGCTGCAATTGAGCTGGGCGGAAGCAGTACACTGATCTTCCCAGTGAATGGCTGCGCAGCAGGGGCAAGTCAGGACAAATCTGATCATTGGAAGAAAGCACACTGAGTTCCCAGCATAGCTAGAGAACTGACCATGGTGTGTTCTCCTGCTTGGTGTGGTCAGTTTTTAATAGGAAAGCAAGGAGACTAGCAGAAACACCAGGGATTTCACATAAAGAAAGCAATACAAAGAGAACAGGGATATGTTCTCATACAAGTACATAGTACAGCAGACACATATCAGAACTATGAAGTGTTGGGGTAACAAACTCTTTCAGACTTTCCATGCCTCCTTCTGTCCGGTCTTTGTTGGAGATGCAGACTAACATCTAGGTGCAGGGGCAGTGCTTTATTTCTTCATTTCATAGCTGCATTCTTGATGACAAGTGTTCTGTTTACTGATGGAAAAATAATCAAAGGCAGGATTTAAAAAGCTTAGATCTCTAGATGGAAGAATCAGGTCTCCAGGTACAACTTCCTCCACAACAAGGAGAAAACTGAGCAGCACACTAGTGACATCACTAAATCTCACTCCAGATCTGTTAAGCTTAGCAGGCAGAGGTGGCCGTCACTTAGATCTCACACTGCAGATATACAGCTATGAGGCTGTAGGCACAGGAGGGTTCACACACAGGAAATGCTCTATTTTTCAGGAGTAATTCAAGACACAAGGTAGATATTTTAGATTACTGCTTAACCACTTCCGAACCGGTGATATACATCGGCACTTTGAAGAGGGATATCGTTGTTATGGCAGCAGCTAGCTGCCATAACCCTAGTATCCGCTTCAGTGACCACCTATACCTCTTAAAGGGACAATTTTTTTTTATATTGCATTTTAGTGTAAATAGGTCTTTTTAACCCCGGATCTCATATTTAAGAGGTCCTGACATGCTTTTTTTTATTTTTTTCTATTACAAGGAATGTTTACATTCCTTGTAATAGGACTAAAAGTGACACTTTGTTCTAAAAAAAAAAAAGAAAATTGTAAAATTAAATAATAAAAAAGCTGAGCTCATGTGCAGAAGCCAACACATTCGGGAGTAGCGCCCGCATATGAAAACTGTGTTCAAACCACACGTGAGGCATCGCCGCGATCGGTAGAGCGAGAGCAATAATTATAGGCCTAGACCTCCTCTGTAACTGAAAACATGCATCCTGTAGAATTTTTTTAAACATCGCCTATGGAGATTTTTAAGGGTAAAAGTTTGTCACCATTCCACGAGCTGGCGCAATTTTTTGAAGCATGACATGTTGGGTATCAATTTACTCGGTGTAACATTTTATTTCACAAAATAAAATAAAAAATAATGGGCTAACCTTACTGTTTTTTGTTTATAAATGCAAAAATTTGTATTATTTTTTCCAAGACCACTGCACAAATACGATTTGACAGTATTGCAACGACTGCCATTTTATTCTCTAGGTTGTTAGAACCCCCAAACATCATATTTTTTTCTAAGTAATTTTCTAGGGGAAAAATGTTTTTAACTTGTAAACGCCAAATCTCAGAGGCTTGGTCCTTACAGAGGAGTTCCCCTTAAAAAAAAAACTGCAGCTGCTGACTTTTAATAATCGGACACTTACCTGTCCCAGGGTCCAGCGATGCGGGGGAAGGAAGCCCAGCTCGTCCACCCCCCCCCCCCCCCCCCCCCCCCGGTCGGCAGCAGTGGCTGCACAGCCGGGCACCCACTGCTTCCGCAGTCATCTGGGACCTGTAACGTGTCCCAGATGACTGACGGGGGGGGGGGGGGGAGCAGAGCTGAGCCCTTCCTGCGCCGAGGGGAAGTGATGTCACCAGCCCAGGCACTGAAGGAGGCAGACTGAGGGACTCCCTAGCAACAGGCATTTAGAGGTGAGTTGTTTTTTTTTTTTTTCTAAAGGAATTTTGATGAATTTAGGTGATTAAGCAGCCTGTAGATGAGTCAGTGTTATTCGATCAACCAACTCCACTTGATCAATGCTGTCAGAATGCAATGGCTCATCAGGAGGATTACCTCATCCGAGTGCGTGGATGGAGGAATCCTCCCTGATGAGCTATTGTTTCAGAAAATCTGACAGGGCAGTTGATCGATAGACCAACTTCTGTACAACCTTAGTGCCTATACATGGATTGAAATTCATCTGGTCCTTGCTGAACTGGCTAAATCTAATCCATGTATGGCTGGCTTTAGGAACAATTTACATTTCTAGAAGTTTCTTAACTTATTTTCTCTTGAGTTCAAGAGCAGCACTTGATGCTTATGACAGTACTTTCAGCACTTGATGTTATGACAGTTTTTGCCACTGAGAAATAAGAATTGGAGTTTTAACCAGTTCAATACCGGGCACTTAAACACCTTCCTGCCCAGACCAATTTTGAGCTTTCAGCGCCGTCGCACTTTGAATGACTATTGCGCGGTCATGCTACACTGTGCCCAAATGAAATTTTTATTATTTTTTCCCAAGTGTTCTTCCAGGACAGCCCTTGAGAGATGGAGCTCCTCCCATCGACACAGGAAACACATTGCCACAGTTCAAAAGGCGGTCCCTCAGGTCCCTGGTCAGTCATTTGTGTTTCCTCCGTCGGAGGAACATGTTGCCAGGAACCTGGAGGCCCCTCTCAGGGGCTGCCTGAGAACCTGCAAGCCTAAGGGACCGGGTCCTGGTTTATGGCTGCAGTTTGGGTCCATACCTTTTTTTCTTTGGCTCGGGTACCGTCCAGCTGAACCGGAGCAGACCCGTTACCCTCCTCCTTCCAGTGCCGAGGTGGCCAGGGGCAGAATGACGCCGGTTTCCCCCAGGAGTGGTGAGTGGAACCTTCCATCTTCCCTCCTCGTTGCAGGGGGTCGGAGACGCCGAGCGTTCACTTCCGGCGGAACCGCGTCATCACTGCGTGCCGAGACTTCCGGTTCCGGGTCTCTAAGGGTACAAGGAGGAGAGGGAGAGCCAGCGCTGTGCCTGTAAAGCCCGACCAGCGTCCAGCTATACCGGATTAGCGGCGGGATTCGGAGCGTCAGAGGGGGACCATGGAGGCTATTCCCCAGGATACTCCGGCGGAGACAGGCACCAGCCAAACCCAGGTAGGCTGCTGGGCATGCTATTACTCTGGTGGAGTGGTGGTGTTTGTAGGCTGGGCCCTGTAGTACCCCACGGTGGCGGTTTACTCACAGTGAGGTTGTTTGTTAGTGGTGATTCTAAGCTTGGGCTCCTTTAAAGAGGAAATGGCGTCGACCTTTAAGTCCCTCCGGGAGTTAATCACTGACGTGGGATCAGCTGCAGCTGCCTCCACGAGTAAAACAACTATAATCTCATCCTCACCATGCCTTACAACACCCAGCTCAGGGGAGCCCCGTATGGTCAGGGAGCCTAGCCCCACGTTGATTAGCCCCGAATCCTCTGACACTGACTCGGGTCAGGAAGAGGATCAAGCAGCATCTAAAGCCTCAAAATATAGATTATCTCTCGAGGAAGTAGATGAGCTAATGGGGGCTATCTATGATACGCTGGAAATTGAGGAGGAAGAAACTCAGTTATCCAGACATGATCAAATGTATGAGGCTCTGGGGAAAAAGAAAGCAAGGGTTTTTCCTATACATAAGGTGCTTTCTGACCTTGTCCTTAAGGAGTGGTCTGAACCAGACAAGAAGGTTTTCTTTCCTAAATCCCTTAAGAGAAGGTTCCCTTTTGATGAGAGCCCAGAGGCGGTCTGGAATAAAAATCCAAAACTAGACGCCCCTCTGTCCAAAATCTCAAAGCAGGCTGATCTGGCCTTTGAGGATATGGGCCACCTGAAAGATCCCATGGACAGGAGAACAGACATCGTCTTAAAGAGGGCCTGGGATGCCTCTATGGCAGGCTTAAAACCAGCTCTAGCCACTTCCTGTGTAGCTAGAAACCTGGAGTTCTGGTTATCGCAACTACAAGAACACTTAAAGGCAGGCACTCCTAGGGGGGAGCTTTTGAAATCTTTCCCTATGCTTTTTAAGGCCACCAGTTTCATCTCTGACGCCTCCACGGACTCCGTTAAATTTACGGCTAAATCTGCAGCACTTTCAGTGGCAGCAAGGAGGTCAGTATGGATGAAAACCTGGGGGGGAGACACGGCGTCTAAAACCCGCCTGTGCAGCGTCCCTTTTACAGGAGACTTAGTCTTCGGGCCTGAATTAGACTCCGCCTTAGAAAGGACGGCGGACAAAAAGAAAACCTTTCCTGCAAAAAAGAAAAATTTTCAAAGAAAAATTTTTCGTCCCTTTAAGGAACCCTCTAAATCAGAGAAGAGTTCAACCCCCAAAAAACATTGGTCGGGACATAAAGGGAAAGGAAAAGGGGGCATACTGTTTAGCCGCCCCAATCAGGATCCCAAACCCCAGTGACGTCAGGGTTCCTGTGGGAGGAAGATTAAGCAAATTTCTTCCTCAATGGGAAGAGACAACCTCGAACGAGTTTGTCTTAAACATAATAAAAAGGGGTCATGCGCTGGAATTTCACAGCAACCCTCCTTCCAAGTTTCTGGTGACAAAGCTTCCAAGTCACTCAGAAAAGGCCAGGGCCTTACCTTTACTAATAGGGGAAATGGTAGATCAAGAAGTATTGACACCAGTCCCTATTCAGGAACAAGGGGACGGTTTTTACTCGCACATCTTTGTGGTAAGAAAACCGTCAGGGAGATTCAGACTAATTATGAACCTCCGTCCACTGAATCGCTCCATCCGTTACAAGAGATTTCGGATGGAGTCCATTTATTCCATAAAGAATCTCCTGCAGAAAGAGACATTTATGGCAACCCTGGACCTAAGGGATGCTTATCTGCACATTCCAATAAGGGAGGAATGCCAGAAATTCCTTCGGATGGCAGTGCAGATAGACACAAAGGTTTACCACTTTCAGTGCAGAGCACTTCCCTTCGGTCTATCATCCTCTCCGAGAATCTTTACCAAGGTTCTCGGAGAGGCTTTAGTTCCTCTGAGGCTTCAATCAGTCTCAATTATCCCCTACCTAGACGATCTGCTCCTAACAGCCCACTCAGAGAGTCGTCTTTCTCAGGACCTAGAATTGACTCAACTCAGTCTGAGTCGATTAGGGTGGATTGTCAGTCAGGAGAAATCCAAGACAACCCCAACACAGGAGATCCTGTATCTGGGGTACTGGATCAAGTCTGTAGATCAGAAAATTATACTGCCGGAAGAAAAGATTTTGAATCTGTGGCAGAGAATATCTTTTCTTCAATGCAGCCCCAAGTGTACGGTGAGGGAAGTAATGTCGGTCTTAGGTCTTATGACGGCAGCCATTCCAGCCGTACAATGGGCCAGGTTCCATCAAAGAGAACTTCAGGGTTTTCTGTTAGAACAATTAAAAGGCAGAGATCTGGAGGAGGAGGTATCGATCCCCTCAAGGGTAAAACGCTCCCTCTGGTGGTGGAAGGACAGGGAGAACCTAAACAAAGGGGTTCATTGGGTCCTTCCTATCACTTCAACACTAACAACGGATGCGAGCAGTTGGGGCTGGGGAGCCCACCTAGGCTCAAGCTGGGTCCAGGACAAGTGGACCCCGGAGGAGAAATGTTTCTCTTCCAATTGGAAAGAACTAACAGCAATCCTGAGAGCTGTTCTAGCTTTCCACCCCGCAATACAGGGTCACCATCTACAAGTCCGTTCAGACAATACGACGGCTGTAGCATACATAAACAAACAAGGAGGAACCAGAAGTCCTCGTTTGATGTTGGTAGCCAGACGCATTCTCCAGTGGGCAGAAGCCAATCTGGAATCCATTTCTGCAGTTCACCTGAAAGGGGAGCTGAACAACAAGGCGGACTTCTTGAGTCGACAGAGGATTTCGAACCAAGAATGGTCCTTACACCCAGAGGCATTCAATCTCATAACAGCTCACTGGGGAGAACCAGAGGTAGACCTTTTTGCGAGCAAGAAAAATGCAAAGGTTCCCAATTTTTTCTCGCTAAACCCAGGAGATCAACCCCTGGCGGTAGATGCCTTGCAAACTCCATGGACTTTCAGTCTGGCGTATGCATTTCCCCCTCTTCATCTCATTCCGAGGGTCCTAGCAAGATTCCTCAAGGAAAAAACCTGTTTGATTCTAGTAGCACCTTTTTGGCCCAGGAGACCGTGGTTCACAACGTTGCTACAATTGACAGACTGTCCGCCTCTAAGACTTCCCTACAGACAGGACCTCCTGTCGCAGGGACCTCTTTACCATCCGCAGGTCGCCACACTGAAGCTGTCAGCGTGGTTACTGAGGAGGAAATCTTAAGGAGTAAGGGCCTGTCAGACGAGGTAATTGCGACCTTACTACAGAGTCGCAAACCAGTCACGAGAGCTATTTACAAAAAAGTCTGGAAAAAATTCAATAGCTGGCTGAATGGCCGGGACATAAATACGGCTAATATTCTACAGTTTTTACAGGAAGGTGTAAACAAGGGTTTAACCCTAAGTACTATTAAAGTACAGATAGCTGCCTTAAGTGTATACCTAGATGAACGCTTACAGGAAAATCCTTTTGTCGCTAGATTCTGTAAGGCAGTCGCTAGACGCAAGCCAGTCAGAATCACAAAAGTCCCATCCTGGGATTTAGCAGTTGTGCTAAAAGCTTTCTTGGGGTCACCCTTTGAGCCTATCTCAGAGGCCTCCCTAAGGCTTATTACCTTTAAGACAGTTCTCCTGGTGGCAATCACTTCAGCCCGTAGGGTCAGTGAAATCCAAGCACTTTCCATCAGGGAACCATTCCTACAGATCCTAGAAGACAGAGTCATTCTAAAGACAGACCCTGGGTTCTTACCAAAGGTAGCATCTAGTTTCCATAGGTCCCAAGATATTGTCCTCCCTTCATTTTGTCAAAATGCAGCAAATGAGAAAGAGGAACGTTTTCATTTATTGGATGTGAGGAGGTGTATTCTAGAATATCTTAAAATAACAAATCCATTCAGAATCTCAGACTCCCTTTTTGTCCTTTTTTCCGGACAGCGTAGGGGACAGAAAGCTTCAAAAGTAACCATAGCTAGATGGATTAGGCTAGCTATAGCAGAGGGGTATAAGGCCTTGAATAGAGATCCTCCTGAGGGTGTTAAAGCTCACTCAACAAGAGCGTTGTCTGCATCCTGGGCAGAAAGAGCTGGTGCCACCCCGGAGCAGGTATGTAAAGCAGCCACATGGTCAAGCTTTTCCACCTTTACAAGGCATTACCGACTGGACTTAATGTCTAGTCAGGATCAGGCCTTTGGGAGGAAAGTCCTCCAGGCCGTGGTCCCCCCCTAATCTGGTAAGTACTTGGGGATCCTCTCAAGGGCTGTCCTGGAAGAACACTTGGGAAAACTGGAGTTAGTACTTACCGGTAACTCCTTTTCCGGTGGTCTTCCAGGACAGCACGATCCCACCCTTTATTTGATTGTAGTGATGTACTAATGTTATTACCTGTTATGGTTTATATGTTTTTCAGT
This sequence comes from Lithobates pipiens, assembly GCF_037356315.1. Classification (NCBI taxonomy): domain Eukaryota; kingdom Metazoa; phylum Chordata; class Amphibia; order Anura; family Ranidae; genus Lithobates; species Lithobates pipiens. Next base: position 82,847,538 of record NW_027507758.1, on the reverse strand, counting down.
TCCATCCTTCGGTTCTTGGTGAATGACTGACCAGGGACCTGAGGGACCGCCTTTTGAACTGTGGCAATGTGTTTCCTGTGTCGATGGGAGGAGCTCCATCTCTCAAGGGCTGTCCTGGAAGACCACCGGAAAAGGAGTTACCGGTAAGTACTAACTCCAGTTTTTCCCACAAATAGAGCTTTCTTTTGGTGGTATTTGATCACCTCTATGGTTTTATTTTTTTCCCTACAAATAAAAAAATACAGAAAATTTTGAAAAAAAAATGTTTTTTTTTTTGTTTCAGTTTCAAAACTTTGTAAATAAGTACGTTTTCTGCTACACTGATGGGCACTGATAAGGCGGCACTGATGGGCACTGATGAGGTGGCACTGATGGGCGGCACGGGTGGGCACTGATGGGCGGCACGGGTGGGCACTGATGGGCGGCACGGGTGGGCACTCATAGGCGGCATTGGTGTTCTACTGTACTAATGGATGCCAATCAGTGCCAAACAATAATGCATGCCAATCAGTGATGCCCATTGTGGGCACTGATTGGCATCCATTGTGCTGACCATTGGCATCCCTGGTGGTCTAGGGAGGATTACCTGTTCCCTGGTGGTCTGGTGGCGTCCCTGGTGGTCCAGTGTGGGCATCCTCGGGGGGGGGGGGGGTGTGCTGATAATCGATCCGCACAGACCCCCCCCCTGTCAGAGGAGCAGCCGATCGGCTCTCCTCTACTCGCGTCTGACAGACGCGAGTGAGGAAAAGCCGATCACCGGCTCTTCCCATTTTACACTGATCAGCCGTGATTGGACACAGCTGATCACGTGGTAAAGAGTCTCCGTCGGAGACTCTTTACCGAGATCGTAGTTGCCGGGTGTCAGACTGACACCCCGCAACAACGATCGCCGCGATGCGCGCCCCCGGGGGCGCGCAGCGGCTCATAATCCTGAGGACGTCATATGACGTCCGGTCAGGATTATGAAACCACTTTGCCGCCATCTATTTGTAATAGGGCAGGCGGCAAGTGGTTAATTACTTCCTTTTGGCCATGGTCTGTACCCATCCAGATAAGTAGTGTATACATATCACACAAGGAGTTACCAGAGGAAAGCTCACAGGCACCGCATGCCATCGGTTTAGAAATGGGACACAAGATAACATGCTCCTGTAGGGAGCTGGGATTTTTAAAGGTGCCAATAACTCAGTTTAATAGACACTTATTACAATTCATAATCTTTTATTCTGTTAGTTTAAAAATTTAGACATAGCAATGTGATGTAAAAAAAAATTAGACAGATAAAATCATTTCAGAATTTTTTTCACCTTTTTAATGTGTTGAGCAACAAACCGAATTCTCTTAGGTGGAGGAAAGAAAGTAAAAATAATATGGTTGTATAAGTGTGCACACCCTTAAACTAATACTTTTGTTGAAGCACCTTTTGATTTTATTACAGCGCTCAGTCTTTTTGGGTATGAGTCTATAAGCATGGTACATCTTGACTTTGCAATATTTGCCCACTTTTCTTTGCAAAAACACTCCAAATCTGTCAGATTGCGAGGGCATCTCCTGGGCACAGATCACCTTCAGATCACCCCACAGATTTACAATCGGATTTAGGTCTGGGGATCTGGTTGGGCCATTCCAAAACTTTAATCTTCTGGTGAAGCCATCCCTTGTTGATTTGGATGTATGCTTTGCGTCATTGCCATGCTGAAACATGAAGTTCCTCTTCATGTTCAGCTTTCTAGCAGAAGTCTGAAGATTGTTGTCACATGTACCACACAGCCAGTACTTGACAGATATTCCTGCAGCTCCTTTAATGTTGCTGTAGGCCTCTTGGCAGCTTCCCTGATCAGTTTTATTCTCGTCTTTTCATCAATTTTGGAGGGATGCCCAGTTCTTGGTAAGGTAAATGTTGTGCCATATTTTCTCCACTTGATGACTATCTTGACTGTGTTCCATGGTACATCTAATGCCTTGCCAATTCTTTTGTACCCTTCTCCTGACTGATACCTTTTAACAATAAGATCCCTATGCTTTGGAAGCTCTCTGTGGACCATGGGCTTTTGCTGTAGGATGCAACTAAGAAAGTGCTGAACTTTGTGGGGTTAATCAGGCACTTTAAATGATGGCAGACGTGTACTGACTCCAATTTAACATCAGTTTTTTTTTTCAATTGAATTGTACAGTTCATAGGTCACATTAAAGGTGGAAAAAGTTCTGAAATTATTTCTTTGTCTCGTTGTTTTTTTACATCACAGAAACCTGACATTTTTAACAGGGTGTGTAGACTTTTTATACCCACTGTAAATACATGATCACATTTGTCAACTTCTGCAACAAACTTAAACCATCAATTCTATAATGTGTTCTTGTGTATATGTATCTTTTTGCTACATCTATATTTTTAAACTAACAAAAGATTATGAATTTTATTATGTGTCTATTAACCGGAGTTATTGGCACCCTTAAAATCCAAGCTTACAGTGGGAACGTGTTATCTTGTGTCCTAGTGTATAAATGTGTTATGTAACATTGACCAATTTTAGTTATTACAAATGACTTTATTTTTATTTAATTTTCTATCCTAGTCACCCATGTTTGATGGGAAAGTACCACATTGGCACCATTATTCCTGTTTCTGGAAGCGTGCACGGGTCTTATCCCATGGGGATATTGATGGCTTCACAGAGCTTCGATGGGAGGATCAGGAAAAGATTAAGAAGGCGATTGAAACCGGGGGTGCCTCAGCAGGTAGGTGCTTTGTTTGGCACAAACTTTTTTTCTTTGTTCATTGGGGCCCTAGCAGACCTCTGTGGAATTAGCTTTGCCCTCTGAAGGATAGACCTGAAGTCAAGACTTGGACTGGAAGCAGATGTCCCAGTTTCAGTTTGTGTAGATGTTCGTGAGCACACCAAGGCTCATCAATTTTGTCCAAACATTTTTTTATTCAAAGAATGATCATACCACATCACAAAACGGTGTAATGCAAGATTTCAGAGCCACAGGACCCCTTCCTCAGGCATGTGTTTGTTTTAGTCTCTTTAGAGGTTTGTTTATGTGCTCCAGTAGACTATACACATTGCAATCTGACCAAACAATCTTTATACAATGAACTTTTTTTTTTTTTTTCCTAAGGGATATTTTTTATTACGTTTTAAAATTATTTTATTATTTGCAAACAAACAGTATAAATCCATTATTTACAGGAAAACGGAACAGGACGGAATGATTATACCTCAGAGGAAGAGTAAATGTAGAGCTGAACATATAACCTAGTAGTCAGTATTTATACAGATTTATACAATCCGTATTCAATACAATGTATAATAACACCAAATGTTTGTAATACCCAAATAGGCTAGCAAAGCTACCGCATTCTACCTGTGTGTGTCTATCTGTACAATTTTGTTTTTTCTTTTATATTTGGACACATTGTTGAAGTTGCAGAAACCGGTACACTATATCGGTAGATCTCATTCATCAATCATAGGGGAATGGTGTGGTGGGTTCTCACAGCTTATCAAACTTTTTTTTTTTTTTTTTTTTGTGTAGCCTTGCGCTTTGTAGGACATTGTGTATAACGGTAATGCTTGGGTGATCCCTGGCAGGTTTCAGTAGTGGAGGATTTCCACTGGAGATCTATAGCTTTCTTTGCATAAAAGTAGTCTGATAAAGGTTTTGGTGTAATTGGACATATTGGAAATAGTCTACGTAGCTGACAAGACACATAGCAGGATTACAGACATTGGATATGTTTTAATAAGGTGGTGTAGTCTGAAATTTCAGACTAAAAGACTCTTCTTTTGGGACATTCCCAGATTATATGTAAAAAGATGTTTATAATGATAAGTTGTGACAATTAAGTTGTAAACCTTTGAAAACAAATCCCCCTCCCCTCCCCAAAAAAAACCCTGCAAGACAAAGGCATAATGAGCTAGTATGCATTGCATACTAGCCCATTATGAAATGCTTACCTTTTAGAAAGATGCCCTTTCCCGGAGTTACTTTTGGGTTTGTGGGCTCCGGCACTGTGATTGACCAGAGCTGCGATGACGCCACTCCTGCGCATGCACTCAGGTGCTGCCAGTCACAGCACGGTTCCTGAAGAAATGCCACAAGCGCCTTTCCGTCAGTGTGCATGCGACGATGACGGCGGCAGGGTATATACAGTAGTAAATATCTCCTATACCAGTGATGGCGAACCTTGGCACCCCAGATGTTTTGGAACTAAATTTCCCATAATGCTCATGCACTCTGCAGTGTAGTTGAGCATCATGGGAAATGTAGTTCCAAAACATCTGGGGTGCCAAGGTTCGCCATCACTGTCCTATACTCTGCACGTTTGGGAGATATTTATAGTACGTACAGGTAAGCCTTACTATAGGGTTACTTGTAGGTACAATTAAAGAGACTTTACGTCCTCTTTAAGCAGAGAAAATTTGCCCATCTTGAACAGTTTAGATTGGGGATCAGGAACCAATAGATCGTGGTCTGGGCTTGGTGACCCTGCCATTCCAGAGCATCAAACAGAGTGCAATGCAGAGGGACTACTTGTAAAGTTGGAGCTGTAGTAGGGAGCAAGAGCCGCATAAGCCAATGCCTCCTCTGTAGTGCTGGCTCCTGTCCCATGCGGAGCGATACCAACTGCACTCCACCTCTTATGCTGGCTAGCAGCCTCCAGAGTGGTGCCAGCAGCAGGAAAGAGCATATTTTCAGGTCGGTGTGAAGCAATACACTGGGCATAATAGTATAAGGCTGCTTTCACACTGATGCACCATCGTTTTCCCACGCCGTGGGTGCAGGGAAGTGTATCTACAGCTTTCCTGCGCTTAGCCGTAGACTTCTATTATATCCTGGGAGTTTGGTGCACTTTTTGAAAGCGCAACTGAACTCCGGAATGCAGGAGTTTTTGGTGCGTTTTCAGAAAGTGCACCGCACCTGCAGGATATAATAGAAGTGTATGGCAAAGAAAACCTGACCCAAAAACGTTGCAGATGCACTACACCCCACCCGTGGTGCAGGTAAACCGCAGCACATCAGTGTGAAAGCAGCCTTTATAGGAGGCTCAGAAAAAGGGTTCACTTACATTTGCAGTTTTTGGGGGTGGTAAAACCCCATATTTAGGACTGTAGCCAAGGGTGTACACACAGCAGGAGTTGTACACGCTGTCGTGGTTGGTGGGTGTTGGTGAGTGTCCTGAAAACCTTGTGCAGTATAGCAAACAAGGGGTTAAATCGGGCAGCACTGTGTTGCTTTCTCGCCACCTGCTTTAACCCTTTGGACCCCACAGAAGCATGCAGTTTGCGGGGCACATGCAGAGTGGCCTCATTTGCTTGAATGGGTTATGATTGGCATTGGTATTTTGCCATTATGTAATGACTGAATTTGAGCAATAAATTGTTCAAGAATAATAGGGGGGGGTTTGGGACTTTAAATGAAGCACACGGTTTGTGCCTCCATCCCTGGTTCAGGTATGATTAAAAGAAAGCTGGGACTTTAAATGAGGCTATTGATTTGTGGGGCTGAGATAGTTTAGAAAATATATATTTAATTGGCATATTGAGTCTGACCATACATAACAATGATGCACATAGTAGAAAAGGTTTAATATGTATACACACACACATACATGGTGTTGACCTTATGAATACATTACATATACATATCAAGGGGGCGGGATATAAAATTGACAATAGATTTAAAATGAATTATTTACAAATTCATATATACATATCTAAATGGCACTATGCAGTGTAATCAATGGTGAAATCAATCGCCTCATTTAACCACTTCCCACCCGGTCAAAAGCAGATTGACATCCGGGAAGTGGCTCTGTTATCCTGATTGCGCGTCATGACATCCTTCAGGATAACATACCGCCGCGCGCCCGTGGGGGCACGCATCGTGGCGATCAGTGGAGCGGTGTGTCAGTCTGACACACTGCTCCACCGATCTCGGTAAAGAGCCTCCGGCGGAGGCTCTTTACCACGTGATCAGCCGTGTCCAATCACGGCTGATCACGATGTAAACAGGAAAAGCCATTGATTGGCTTTTCCTCACTCGCGTCTGACAGATGCAAGTAGAGGAGAGCCGATCAGCGGCTCTCCTGACACGGGAGGGTCTGCACTGTTTATCAGCCCAGCCCCCCTCGGGTGCCCACACTAGACCACCAGGTAAGTGGGCAACATGTGGATGGCCAGGTATGTACCCCGTGACCATCCACATGTACAAATGAATGCCCAATCAGTGCCCACAAATGGGCACTGACTGGCACCATCATGAAACAAATTAAATCAGCAATGCCACCCATCAGTGCCCACCTATCGGTGCCACCTATCAGTGCCGCCTCATCGTGCCCGTCAGTGCAGAACAAAACTTACTTATTTACAAATATTTTTTACAGAAACAAAACAATTTTCTGTCTTTTTTTTTTTTTTTTTTTGTTTGTTTTTGTTGCACTAAAAATTGCAAGAAAGCTCTATTTGTAGGAACAAAATGATAACAAATTTGTTTGGGTACAGTGTTGTATGACTGTGCAATTGTCATTCAAATTGCTACAGTGCTGAAAGCTGAAAATTGGCTTGAGTGGGAAGGTATCTAAGTGTGCCTGGTATTGAAGTGGTTAAAGCCCCACCTTCCTTTTTCTCATAAATTGTTCAATGGACATAAATGAATCCTGTTTCTCATTTGTTTTTTGCTTCTGGGTCACATATGCGCAGTACCAACAGTTAAATTTTTAACAGGTGAGAAACTCGTTAAACTTAAAAATTAATCGGCTGTTCGGCAGAAGTTTTCCAAACTTTTGGTTAAATTTTTTTGGCTCAAAGTCGCAACTGATTTTGGATTTGTGCCCATTAACTGGATGAAAAATGAACAAACTGTCCAAGTGACAGATTTTTGAACAATTTTTCGTCTAGCGTATGGGCACCATTAGGCTACATTCATGCCTATGAGAGAGGCTGTTAATGATTACATGCAGGAGTTCCCAGCGATCAGCTGCTGGTGACAGCCTCATTGAAAACAATGGAAGACTGACAGCTCTCGCAGTCAATTGCAGCCACTCGCAGGTAATCATTTATGGAGAGATTGCCTGCAAGTGAATATTCTAAAAATTGGTAGCTGCTGTTCTCCCTCCTTGTGCAGGGTGACTAGTCTTGTTCTTGTACCCCCCCACCCCCTAGCTTTCTGCAGGCAACCAGTAGTGGGTTGTCTTTTTGGGTCCCACTCAGAGCTCTGATCTCTGCACAGACTAATGTATAGCACAGTATTCCTTTTACAAGGTGATATCTGGCTTTGCAAAGGCATTTGCACGCAAAGTGGATTTATATCCTTGATTACTGAGGAATATGTTTTAAATTAAAGTTTTTTTGAGCCTAGAGTTCAGTTTTTTGTAGAATTTATAGCTGAAGTTTCTTTTGCTCTCCAGGATTACAGAAATGTGCCATGTTGACGAGCGTTAGCCAAAATGTTAATATTGATAATTTTTTTTTTTTTATATCTACAGGGGCTGGCGGAGGGGACGCCAAAGGAGGCAAAGCAGACATGACACTGAATGATTTTGCAGCTGAATATGCAAAGTCCAACAGGAGTACCTGCAAAGGCTGTGAGCAGAAAATTGAGAAGGTAACATCAATACAGTCAAATATATCGATTGGCCCACTGTCTAGCACTGCTGAAATCTGAGAAATGTAAACATATTGTAAAATTTGGGATGGAAAGATCAGCAAGGGAATGAACTAAAGGGCAGCAGCTGTGCGCTGGATCACGTGTATATGTGATCCCACACTTCCGCCGGCAGGTGGCACATGCGCGATGCTTCCTCTACCATTTCTTTCACAGCAGAAGCAGATTTGCGGTTGTTGGACACTTAGAACTCAAATCCATCTCTTCCCCTAGTAAAAGCAGCACACGCAGTAAGTCTAAACCCTGGCTAGGCACAGTTAACCCTTTGATTGCCTTAAATGTTTAACCCCTTCCCAGCCAGTGTCAGTACAGTGATGGTGTATATTTTTAGTACTGATCACTGTATTAGTGTCGCTGGTTCCCACAGAGCGTCTGTGTCAAATTGTCCACCACAATATCGCAGTTTCGCTATAAGTCGATCACCACCATCACTGGTATAAAATAAATAAAAATTCCAGTATCTATCCCCTTGTTTATAGATGCTATAACGTTTGCGTAAACCAATCCAATATACGCTTATTAGGATTTTTTTGACCAAAAGCATGTAGCAGAATATATACATCTATCATTTTGTAAGGTTTGGGGAATTGTAGCTCCACAGCTACATGTGCAAAACCGTTAAACTTTAAACAAAAAATATCTTCAGCAAGCAAATCAAAAATAAGGCTTTCAGCAGCACAAAATAAAGTCTGCTTATCTTCAGCACAAAGTAATGAGGCACATACAGTTTGTGGATGGCTCTTCGCCCCAAGGTTTTAACATTCCTTGTTAAATCTTTAGCAACCTTGCAGCTCTCCAAAACAGATGTATTCACCACAACACCTCACCACCATTCCTAGCACTATTTCCTGTCTGTAAGAGCTACTTCCTGGAGGCTCTTAACCCCCGTGTGTGCTGGAATCCCTGTAGTCAGTGGGTGGAGGCTCTTTCCCACCAGAATATCAATTCGGAGCCTCTGAAATTCCAGGTCCCAAATATCTCTATATTAACACAGAGAGCACTGCAAGTCAGTTCTCTCCCGAGCAAAGCTATTCCCGGGAATTCCTCAACCATCCTGGGTGACCCCCTGAATACTATCACACTTCCCTTAAAGGGACCACAACCCAGGTATTGGTGATATATAGTACTTGTCCAGGACCCAACCTTGGCATGCGCATATATTTGTGTGTGTGTGTGTGTGTGTGTATATATATATATATATATATATATACACACATGGTCAGAAATGTATCTCCATTAAAAACGAAACGCAAGTTACTGCGTTTACACGCTTGGCATTTCAAATGCCTCTGAACATCCGCCCTGAATGCATTTTCTTTTTTCTTTTTTTGCTTTCCAAAAAAAGCTTCTAACCTCAACTGCCTGGAAACGACTATAAACAACCCTGTGTACATGTACTGATAAGATAACATAGAGGAGAGTTCAGGGGCAGCTGCAAATAACCCCCAACTGCTCCTAAATGCCCGTTTACCAGCAGCAGTGTACATGAGGCCTAAATTTAAAAATAAATAAATTGTGTGAAACAGAATGACGTTTTCTAACAGAAGAGACTTTGCTTATTTCCTCTCCCAGGAAACCTTTTTTTATTTTTTTTTAACACTTTATACATACAGACTGCACAGACACAAACTTTCACACTTATTGATAAAAATGAATATTATCGCTTGTATAGTGTTTTGTTAGAAAAAAAATCATAAAAAGTTTACCATTAATTTAACTTGTTTTTCATTTTGTGTTTCTTCTGTGCAGGGTCAGATCAGATTATCTAAGAAAAGCGTGGATGTGGAGCGACCTCAGCTTGGCATGATTGATCGCTGGTACCACCCAGATTGCTTTGTAAGCCGCCGGGAAGAGCTTGGCTTCCTACCAATGTACAACGCTAGCCAGATGAAGGGTTTTATCATTCTGAATGCCGAAGACAAGGAGGCTCTGAAAGCCAAACTGCCTGCAGTAAAGAACGAGGGGTATGTCTGTGCTGAGTAAACTTAAAATGTGGTTTAGCCAAAACCTAGATATAGAGAATCCTAAAGGTTGTGTTATCCATAATTGAAATTTCACAGACAGATTGTTTACTCTATTAACAATGAGTCTATTCATTGATTAACATGATGATTTAGTTGCCTCTAATCTTACCTGACAATCCTGTTTATAGTAGCCTTTCTATTAACTTCTTGTGATATGATTACACTCTAAGGCCTCGTGCCTACGGACGTTTTTATGAGCTTTTTTTACAGCTTAAATACGCCTCTCCATTTTATTCTATGGCCTCATGCCCACACAGATGTTTGAGCTGTAAGTGGCATAGGTGTTAAGCTCCAGAAAAAAATCCAGGTCCAGTGCGTTTTGAGGCTGAACCTTTACCAGGCCACGTGCCCTCAACATGGGGGGTGAGTGCTTTGCACCCCCAAAGCACCTTGTCCCTATGTTGAAGAGGACAAGGGACTTTTCCTGACAACCCTGGCTGTTTGTCGGGGTCTGCGGGGGGTGGCTTATCGGAATCTGGAAGCCCCCTTTAATAAGAGGGCACCCCAGTTCCCGCCCCCCACCCTATGTAAATGAATATGGGGTACATTGTACCCATTCACCTAAAAAAATAAATCAATAAACACCGTACACAGGTTTTAAAAGTGTTTTATTAAGGCACCTCCGGTGTCTCTTCTGATTTTCTTCTCCCTCCGCTGTCTTTTCCCTCTGTTCTTTCGATGTTGACTCAACGCGATCTCCCGGTGTAATGCTGGGTTCCGCCATGTGCAATGACTTTTATTGGCATGGGGCGGGGCCACCCGCTGATGGTATCCAGAGGCCCTGTCCCTTGTGATGTCACTGCCTGGTGCATGATGCGGCGATGTCGCAAAGGGGCGAGGCCACTGGATGACCTCAGCACGTGGCCTCTCTCCATGCCAATATAAGTCATTGTGCACAGCGGACCTAGCATTACATTGGGAGATCGCGTCGAGTCAACGTCGGAAGAAGAACCGCCAAAAGAGCAAGAAGAGATCGGAGAAGACAGCAGAGGGAGGAGAGCCGTAGAGGGGAGAAGAAATCGGAAGAGATACTGGAGCTGCCTTAATGCTTTAAAAACCTGTGTGTTTGGTGAATGGATAAGGGTAGAATGTACCCCCCCCCCCCCCAATGTTGAAGGCACATGCCCTTGTATGGGCCAGAAGGGACCTGACCAGCTGGGCTGCGTGCTTGGATAAGGATTTTGGTGGGTGGAACCCTACGCCAATTTTTTGTTGGGAGTTCCCCTTCAAGATCCTCAACACATAAATCGTGCCGCAAGTTGGACCATCATGATCCGACTTCTGGTGTGACTTCTATTCAAATCAGTGGGATCCCATAGGGAACCATTGATTTTGAATAGAGGCAGAGAACCGCGGCTGAAAGCTAGCGTGGCTAAACATGCATTGACGTCAATGTAAAACGCTGATAAAATCGTGTTAACGCTGCTTTTTTCCTGGCGTCTCGTTTTTAGAACGCCCGTGGGCATGAGGCCTCAATGTGTCTCTGTGCAGGTCTATTTACAGGCAAGCATATTCAGCCTGCATCTTGTCATATGCCAGCACACAAGCCATTCTCTTTCTAAAATGCCTAGTGATGGTTTTGAGGGGCATTATCTCTTATGTCATGGAAAACACTCTCTCTGGCAACCTGTAGTTGCACAAACTTGGAAATCGAGCGCTAAAGGTCAAAAAATGTTTCAATTTATTCATTAATGGGGAAAAAAATGCTTTTTTTTTTTTTTCTCTGATCTTTAGGTACATATAACATACAGATTAATGCAGCTCTGTATTCATTAATACATCATTACATTTTTTTTTTTTTTTAATGAAAGAAGTGTCTGAAATGGATCTGCTATCAGCCACTTGCAGTCATTGGTGCAGCAAATGTCAGACTGGGAGAAAGAGAAGCAGCACAGGGAGCTCAGTTAACCACTTAAGTCCCGGCCCATTTTCCAGCTAAAGGACCAAGCCCCTTTTTGCGATTCAACACTGCATTGCTTTAACTGACAATTGCGCGGTCGTGCAACGTGGCTTTCAAACAAAATTGGCGTCCTTTTTTTCCCACAAATAGAGCTTTCTTTTGGTGATATTTGATCACCTCTGCGGTTTTTATTTTTTGCGCTATAAACAAAAATAGAGCGACAATTTTGGAAAAAAATGCAATATTTTACTTTTTGCTATAATAGCCCCCAAAAATGTATAAAACTTTATTTTATTTTTTTTCCTCGGTTTAGGCCAATGCGTATTCTGATACATATTTTTGTTAAAAAAAAAAAAATCGCAATTAATTGCTGTTGATTGGTTTGCGCAAAAGTTATAGCGTTTACAAAATGGGGGATAGTTTTATAGTATTTTTATTAAAATTATATATATATATAATTATAATTTTTTTTTTCGGCAGCGATTTTTATTGTGACTGCGACATACACATTTTTGGGACCATTGTCATTTATACAGCAATCGGTGCTATTTAAATGCACTGATTCCTGTGTAAATGACACTGGCAAGGAAGGGGTTAAAGTGTGTGGTTTTTTTTTTTACTGTAGGGGGGTGTGGCTTGGCGTCTGACGTCACTGATTGTCTTTCCCTATAACAAGAAACCGATGATCAGTGACAGGCTCAGTAGGAAGCACGGGGAGAGGTTTGTTTACACAGACCTCTCCTCATTCTTCAGCTCTGTGACCCGATCGCGGGACACCAGCGGCGATCGGGTCTGATGATCTCACGGTCACAGAGCTCAGGACCGGGTTGGGAGCGTGCCGCCGGCTGGGCACTTAAAGAGCAACATACAGGTATGTGCTCGCGCCCAGCCGTGCCATTCTGCCGACGTATATGTGCAAGAGGCGGTCTTTAAGCTGTTAAAGGGGTTGTAAGCAGAAGGTTTTTTATCTTAATACCTTCTATGCATTAAGCTAAAAAGCCTGTGTAGAAGCCCCCCTAATACTTAAGGTCCCTCCTTTGTCCAGCGGTGTACACCAGTGTCTCAGCCGTCCGAGATTCTGCTTCCTGATTGGCTGAGACACCTTTGGCTCCCGCTGATTTCACTCAAAATTGCATAGGTGAGGTTGAAAACAGACACCAGTCCAAATCCAACCTATGTGTGTGATTATATGTCAGTAATACATTGTATATCCTTGTATGTTGCAGTCGTTCAGGTGCTTATCTAATAGGTTTTTTTTTTGTTTTTAAACTATCAATGCTCCCTGCTGAAACCATCGGCTGTGGAAGGGAATTCCACATCCTTGTCGCTCTTACAGTAAAGAACCCTCTAAGTCAGCTCCCCATTCAGGGGAGAGAGGGGGCAGGGCTCCGTATCTGGACACATGGAGCTGTGACTCGGCTTGGGTGCCCTCCAGTAAGTACCTTGCTGTGGGGGCACTGAACAGGAGGGAGGGGCCAGGATCACAGAAGGGGGACTCCCCCAGGCTGCTCTGTGCAAATGCACTGCAGCCGAGCAGTATAACATGTTTATTTTTATAGGAAATAAAACAAGACTTTACAATCCCTTTTAAGCTAGTAGTCTTGCTGCTAGGAGGAGAGATTAGAGTTAAGAGAGGAGCTCATCAGTCTCCTGCTTCTCCTTTCACTGTCCAGTCACAGGCTGGGTGAGGGACAAGACCTGTAATTGTTGCTGAACTGCAGCAGGGAATAATGAGGTCTCCTGCCCTGCAAGATACACAGCTGTTCCATATCTCAGAAATACAAATCCTTTGGCAGGTAAAATGGCTTCTTGGTGTAAGTCATCTGTCTATTTGCTTTGAGTTCAGTCATTCTCATTTAGTAGCTAACAGAAACACTACAGAAGTTAACTGGTTCTCTTTATTTATTTTTATTTTATTTTATTTTTTTACTTGTTTTATTTAAACCAACAAGAGAAACTTACAAGTTATACTCTGAAAAGCATAGGAATACAGCTCCGTAATCTATCTTCTATACAGTATTAGACTCTGAAGTCCAGTATAATGAATGGGTCCATGAGATGAAGGCATACGGAAACGTGCCTCTTAATTATTCACATCTGTTTGACTTTACCGATGAACAGTAAATCGTATTACATCCATAACCCCGCTTCCCATGTAGGGAAAGTGAGTACACTGCAAACATCCGAAATTTCTAGTCCAAATACCAGGAAGGCATCTTGATGTCACTGCTGTATATAATCCACCACTATTAAGAGGGGTTAGATATTAAAGTTAACAGTCACTTTTGTCTTGTAAGTTTTACCAAGGACTCAACATTTTGGTAAACTTCATAGGGCACCCCCTAGCCTCATAAGTTAAAGGGGTTGTAAAGGTAAATGTTTTTTCACCTTAATGCATTCTATGCATTAAGGTGAAAAAACATCTGACAGTGTCTGCGCCCCAGCCCCCCCCCATTTTACTTACCTCACCCCTCGAATGTCCCTCGCTCGTTCCCCGACATCCTTTCCACCGTTCAGCCTGGCCGCTGATTGGCTGGAGTGGATGGATGGAAAGCAGCGCAGCCATTGGCTCGCGCTGCTGTCAATCACATCCACTGACGCGGAGCGCCGGGGGTGGGCCCATGGGATACAGCGAGCTATAGCCGCCGGCTGTATCACGGGAGCGCGCCCGCAGATGCTTCTCACCATGCGGGAGCTCGCATGAACGTGAGGAGCATCTGAGGGAGGAAGCAGAGACAGCCGCCGAGGGACCCCAGAAGACCAGGTTCGGGGCCACTCTGTGCAAAACGAGCTGCACAGTGGAGGTAAGTAGAACATGTTTGTTATTTAAAAAACTTTACAATCCCTTTAATGTGATACTAAAGTCTTGTTGTTTTTAATAAAAAACAAACCTGTTTATACTTACCTGCTCTGTAATGGTTTTGCACAGAGCAGCCCAGATCCTCCTCTTCTTGGGTCCTTAGTCTTTTCTCCTGGCCCCTCCCTCCTGTTAAGTGAGCTGTGTATTCAGTCAGGGAGCTGCAGCCTGGCCCAGTCTCCCCTCTCTCATTGGCTCACTGACTTTGACAGCAGCAGGAGCCAATTGCACTTCGCTGCTGTCTTTGCTATTGAGGAGGGAGAGTCCTGGACAGCTGATTCTCTCGTGCAACATCACTGAAGAGAGATGGGCTCAGGTAAGTATGGGGTGGCTGCTGCACGCAGAAGGCTTTTTATCTTAATACATAGAATACTTTAGGATAAAAAAAACACCTGCCTTTACAATCACTTTAACTTTTATAATGGGAGGTTTTGATTACTCGCTTCCACACACCGATGTTTAAGGGTTCAGACCGAATACAATATAACTGTTTTTCTAGGGTAATAAAGCAGTACACACAAAAATAATTTTGGTCTTGCTAGGAAGCTCAATGTCTTCGAACAAACCCAGAAGACTCTGTTTGTGGCTGCAGATATTGGGGAGCTCAAAAGCCTCTGAAATGCAGTAACTACTGACCAGAGCAGTCTGTCCCTAATTACAGGACCACACCATATGAAGTCCTTCTGCTCTATTTCGCACTTATGACAAGTGGGGGGAAGTCCGCTTGCGCATCAAAAGGTCTTTTTGGGGTATAGTATGTTCGATGTAGAGACCTTAGCTGTATTAAAACAAACCATTCAGTTTAAAATGGAAATGAAAGGCAAACATCTGTGTTTAAAAAAAATATTGTATTATAAACCCCTTTCCCCCACACCCTTTCTTGTAAGTGATCACATTCCTTCTGTTCTCAGCTGCATAAGAGCTGGGGGAGGAGAAACCATACACTGAGCTTCACAGTAAATGGCTATGCCAGTGAGGCATGTTGTCTGTTATAATTTTCCTGTAGGAGAGAAGACCTCCTTGCTATGTATTTAGAATAAAAAAAAAGTGGTGTTTGCAAACTAATGTAGATGAGATACAGAGGTTTTATCTGTCCATCTAGCTGGGGTGACTGACCTGTCCCTACATAGGAAGACCTTTTTGAATGTGTTCCTGAAGGATTTCAGTTTGTAGACATACATAACAGGGTTGAGGGCAGAATTTGCATGAGTGAGTATGATTCCGATCTCCAGGATGACCGGAGGAATGTAACAGTTTGGACAGAGTAGGCTCACCCCATTCATGATGTGCAGCGGAGCCCAGCACAACATGAAAAAGAAAATAATTGTAAAGAGAGAAGTAGCAGTTTTTAACTCCTTCATTCCCGCTCCTTGCTTACCCACAATACCATGGTGGGAACCCACCACTGTTCCGTGTAGCTGCTTCTTCACTGCAAAGTAGATCTTGGTGTAGATGGTGGCCATGATGAGGACGGGCAGATAGAAGTAGACAAAGGAAAAAAAATACACCAGATATGTCATGTCAATGACGTGGGTGAAGATGCAGTAACCATGGCTGGGTGATGGTTTGTGCCAACCCATAAGTGGCATCAGTCCACTGAGAAATGCCACGATCCAACCTGTGATGATCAGAATGAGGGTGTTTGTGGACGTCATGATGCTTTTATATCGTAGAGGGTTCAGAATGGCGATGTACCGGTCCACAGAGATGGCCAGAAGGCTGAAGGTAGAGCTCATAGTAAGCATGATGAGGACAGAGAGCATTAGTAGACATAGTTCCAAATTATGTTGGGGGATGCCTATGCTGGTGAGAATAGCACAGGGGATGGCGAAGGCTCCGACACACACGTCAGCCACAGACAGCGACACCAAGAAGCAGTTAGTCACTGTCCACAGCCTCCGATCACGAACAACTGCGACACATACAAGAATATTTCCTAAAGCAGCAGTGACGGCAATAGTAATCTCCCCTGCCGTGTAGGCTGTGTCCATGGACAATATTATTTCAGAAGAGGACTGCAGACTGTTGTTCATTTTAACATACTGCGTTCAGCTGCATGAATAAAACTTTAAAAGGAGAACAAGTTAAAGAGCTATTCATTTGTATAAATGTCTATTTTTCTTACTAGAAACATGCACATTGTTTTCTAGTGTAATAAGCAATGCTGTGCTAATCTCAACTCGCATCACCATATATTTCAATCCAAAATAAAAAAACTCAATGGGGTTGAAGTACTAAAAATGGAATGTGTAAAATGAAAGTGGTTGTAAAGGGAATTAAAAAATAAATAACAAACATGTTATACTTACCTCCACTGTGCAGCTTGTTTTGCACAGAGTGGTCCCGACCGTCGTCTTCTAGGGTCCCTCGGCGGCTGTCTAAACTTCCCCCCGCAAGTACTTCACACGTTCATGCGAGCTCACTCGCATGGTAAAGTACTTGCGGGCGCGCTCCCATGATACAGCGGGCTGTATCACTCGACCCTGCCCCCCCCCCAGCGCGCTGTGTCATTGGATGTGATTGACAGCAGTGCGAGCCAATGGCTACGCTGCTTTCAATCCATCCACTCTAGCCAGGCTGAGCGGCGAAGAGCATGTCTGAGCCGAGCGTGGGACTTTCGAGGGGTCAGGTAAGTAAAACGGGGGGGGGGGGGTGTCGCTGTTGGATGTATTTTAACCTTAATGCATAGAATGCATTAAGGTGAAAAAATGTTTACCTTTACAACCCATTTAAAGTATATTTGAACCCTCCCCTTCTAAAACAAACCCATTCAGTTTAAAATGGAAATAAATGCAAAACATTTGTGTATAGATATAAAACAATATAAATACTTTTTTTTTTTTTTTTCAATTTTTTAAATGATCTCATACTCTCTGCTCTCAGCGAAATAAAGAGCTCAGAGAGCTGGGGGAGGAGAAACCGCAGCACGGTGGTCTTCAAAGTGAATGGCTGTGCAGACAAGGGGCATGTTGGCACAGGTCTGATCATTGGAGGTGAGCAGGCGGAGTCCTGCGCACAGCCAGAGAACTGTCCACTTGCTTCCCATGCCTGGTTTTTGATAGGAGAGCAGAGGCATTGGCAATAACACCAGGTATTTCACACAGAGGATGCAATACGTAGTACTTCAAAGTACTTGGTACAGCAGGCACATATCAGAAATATGAAATGTTGGGTTTATTTTTTTAGCTTTGACTAAAAAAACAAAAAAAAAAAAAAAAAAAGAAACTGGAAGCTGATTGGTTTCTATGGCACCAGATTTTGCACTCTCCAGATTTAGTAAATCAACACCTGTATGCATTTAAAAAAAAAAAATATCTAGAAAAAAAACAAGCCTGTGCAATAATAAACCAGTCCTTGTATATGACCGCATGTGCAATCAAAGTGTAGCAATGGTAAATCTTCATGTGTGTTCCGTGTGACAATCCACTCCTCCTTCGCACACCTGAAGGCTTACCAGAAAGGTATGACCCCTCAAATCATTAAGTCAAAATTCAGGAAAATAATATACCTATATAGTTATGTTCTCTTGTTTTAAGGATTTTTGGAAAAAAATATGCATTTCTGCAGTACAGTATCCCCAAATAAAAAGCATTGTTTGTCCTTATTATATTTACTACCTTGTTATCCTAAAGTGGTATTAAACCCAAAACATTTTTAGGGTTGTTCCGATACTAATACTAGTATTGGTGGCAATAGTACTTTTACTCGGAAAAAGCTCCGTTGCTTAATTTGATACCTGAATAGTCGGGGGTGATCAGTGCGGTGCTGGGGAGGAGTTACAATTCCCAATCTCCATGCATACATTTCAATAAAGCAGCTTTTCCTCCTCTCCCTCCTGTGGCTTTCGGCTGCTTTAATGAAATCTATACAGAGAGATCGGCGATTGTAGTGCTGCGGACGGATCAAGGACAGAAGGGGGAGGAAGGAGTTGGTAAATATGTAATTTACCAGCTCCTTCCTTTTCTGAATGCACAGTCAGTGATCACCGACTCTGTTCATTCATAACTCACTGAGCATCGTAAACTGTTTACGATGCTTCTGTTTATTAATGGAGAGGAGCCGCTATCTTCTGTCCATTTATCTTCAGTGCAGCTGAGGCTACAGAGAGAGGGACTGGGGAATGTGTCCTCAGTCCCCTTCCCTGTCTCAAAAGGGATATGTTGGGGGTCTGTTAAGACCCCTGATAACTCACCAAAGCCATCCCCCAACAGGGCAAAAAAAAAAAAAAAAAAATTGTAATAGACATTGAAAAAGTTACATTGTAAAAATAAAATAAACACACTGACACTGTCTACTCCCCCAGTCCACGCATCATCAGTGCTGCATATTATTGCCACTGTCAGATGACATTTAAAAAAAAGTATAATAATCGTTATCAGCGAGTACTGGGAGGGGGTAAAGAAGTATTGGTACTTGTACTCTTAGTGGTATCGGGACAACCCTATATTGAATCTTACCAGTCGTTAGATGTGGTGACTGCATTTTCTTTCTTTTTTTTTTTTTTTTCCTAGACTTTTTTTCAACTGTTTTGACCTGGTGATCTGGCCAGTAACATACCTCCTGTATTAGTGTCTCCACTCAGATAGAAGTAGCACGGGGGTACCTTTTTGGAAAGCAACATTGTCAGTCTGGGGGGATGTTAGATGCAACAGATTTAGATACCTTAACAGGTTGAAGCCAAACTCCAACTCACACTTCATAAGCAGTTACAACAAACATATTCTTTTTTTCCTTTTTGGAATAAAGGTTTTACAAAAAATAAAAGTTTATTGTTGTAAGCACTCTGTCGGTGATAAATGGTTTGTCTCAACCCTCTAACCCATGAGTGCACAACCTGTGGCCCTCCAGCTGTTGCAGAACTACAAGTGCCATGAGGCATTGCAAGGCTGACGGTTGCATGCATGACTCGCAGAGTCATGATGTGACTTGTAGTTTTGCAACAGCTGGAGTTCCACAGGTTGAGCACCTATGCTCTAACTGCTACATCTTCAGGAAAGCTTTTTCTTTTGCTAGCCAAGTGATTCTTTGGATCACCAAGTAAAATTTAAAGGAAATAAAACCTAAAAAAGAAAAAAAATTCAGCCACCACATCAATGAATTGGTAATCTGCAATATGTTTGCTTTTGGGTTTAATACCACTTTAGGTAATGACAAAATTATTACTAGGTCCATAGCAAAATTGTAAAAATTGCTGGTCCATATGGGGTGAATATGTGTGAGAGAGGAAGTGGTTAAATAATTATCACTTTTTTAACATTATTCCCTCTTTCTGCTACCTTCCTAGGTGCCCTGTAACACTAGCTGGGATGTCATGGGGTGCCCTAGCTTGACATGGCATTGCTGCTAGCAAGGAGTTGGCCGCTTTGATCGCGAATGCCTGTCTCTGGTTCCAAGCACTTACCCTATACAAACACTGGCAAGAGGAATGCAGACGGACAGGACGCTCCCCTCCCTCTGCATTTTTCATTATGGGAGCCGAAGTTAGGTTCTTGCTGTGAAATAGTCTGTCTCCTATCCAGCAGCAGTGTTTAGCAGCCATGCACTAAAAGGGGGCGGTGGCCCCTTGTTCGATGCAGCTAGTGTTACAGGGCAACATGCATTTCCATCTGGTACTGAACAATGAGAAAATAAGTAATTTTTAAGTCGAAATGGTAAAAATGTAATCGGAGAGCTAGCAGATTAGTGTTCTGCCTTTGTTTTTTCTTTCCCTCAAGTGTTGCTGATTTCGGAGCTGTAGGTCTGGCTTAAGCCTAGTACATTCGGCCCATGTGTACTGCAGCAGGTCCGGCAAGCCGGGTGTTCAGGCTTATGTTGGCCATGACTGAATAGGGTCTGCCGACTGGCTCAGTCAGCATTCTCAGGTAATGGCTAAGCGCACTGATCTGGAGTGTTCTGGAGGAGGGGCTGTCTCCCTGTCAAAACACAATAGAACTGCAGGGGAGATTGACTAACATCAGATAGTTAGTACTGCAGCTCCTCCTGAGCTGTCAGTTTTTTTTATTTTATTTTCGTTTTTTTTTGTTTTTCAGCCCTGCTGGGTTGAAAAAAAAAAAAAAAAAACTATTAGTGTCTAATAGGCTTTAGCAGAGGTCTTTTGAGATCACTATAGTAGTGTGGCGCACACACCCACAAATGCCAGCGACCAGTATCCTAGATGATGACTTATATAGGCAGTTCACGAGTTGCATACATCTGACTTGCCTATAACTCCTCCTTGCAAACGGAGGAAGATCACAGGAAGTGAGAGGAAATCTACCCCTAGGAAGGGAAATTTCATTTGTCACAGTGACAGCCTTGAGGCTTACCTATAGGTACAGTAAATATCTCTTAAAGGCTGTGCACCGTTTAGAAGAAATTTACTTGTAAATGGGCTGGTGGCGTCACCGGCGCATGCGCTCTGAAGGAATAGCATTTCTGTGCCATGAGCAGTGGCTCCTGTGTGTCTGCCAACCTGGAAGATGGCCGGGTGAAGATGGCAGTCCTGTCAGTGGTGATAGCGTGATGCTGGAGGGCTTCGTTCTGCTTATAAAGTCAAATTCTGGCAACAGAGATGGAAATATGACCATATATACCCAGATTTCGCCTCTATAGCTTATAAAATGTGCAAAAATATTTCTGCTGAAAATACAATTACACTACCCAAGACTTACTGTTTATATATGGTTTGCTGCAGGAGATAGTTTCAGGCTTGTGAATGGTGGGCAGGTTCTGCTGTGCAGTTTACGGAGATTGTGGACTTTTCCTCCCCAGGTTGGTCGGTGCTGCCCCTCTCTATTTATGTGTTTTATTTTCCCAGCTTTATGACAGGCCAGCTGCTTCATTTCATCACTTCAATAAGGTGTTGACAGTAGTTCTGATTAATGATTGTAATAATTGGCCATTGAGGCACTAATGCCTTGTAATGTTCCACTCTGGAGGGTAGAAAATATCCATTTTGAGAGATAACAGGCTTCACAGCTTTTCAAGCAGATATACTAATTAGGGATGTAGTGCAGATGGGATCCATATCACACATCACAAGTTAGGGCCCTGTGGTTGTATGATCTATCAAATTTCCAGCTTTAAAGCTGGACTCCAAGCAAACTTGCGGCGCACCAACGATATCAGAACATTTTCATGGCACACCTGAAAAGATTTAACAATTTTTGTGGTGAACAACTTATTTATTTTTACATATATTTAATTTTACATTTTATTGTGAAGGATTGCCTGCTTCTGAGAACAAATCAGTTTGAAGCGATTTGTAATCTTCTTTTGTACTTTCGCTTGCTTTTCATTTAACCATTTGTCTTTCAGAGTTCCAGACTTGATTAAGTATTTCTCCATCATTAAACAAACTTTCTTTATAGCTTTAAAATTAGAATAGAACGGTCTCTATTATAATAAAATTAGAGCGATCGAGTTCTCCCTAGATTTTGCACAAGTCACACGTTACGAAAGGAACCAATGAATGACAGACTGACAGATTGCATTTTTATAAATGTTACTTTTAATTTTTGCAACATTGATTTAAATTAAAATTTTCAATATGTTCATGGTTTCAAAACTCCCACGGCACACCTGCAAATCTCATGCGGCACACAGTTTGAGAATCACTGATTAAAAACTTATAACCGAGGTGTTTGGTGTTTTTTTTTTTCCTTTCCCTTCTGCTAAAGGATTTTATTCCTGTCCATACAGTTCTGAGATTTGAGATCCACCACATCAGTGACCTGACATCTCACTGCTGCACAAATCTTTGGCCATACTGCTGTTTAAGACCCCTTTCACACTGAGGCGCTTTTCAGGAGCTTTCGTGCTAAAAAAGCACCTGAAAAGCTCACAAACCTATTTCCATTAATATCAATGAATGCTTTCACACTGGGGCAGTGGGCTGGCAGGGCGGTGAAAAAACGCCCCTCTCCATTGAAATTCATTGAACGCTCTTCAAAAGTGCTCAAATGTTTTACTGGCAGTTTATAAGCACCTCAGTGTGAAAGCGACCTAAATGTCTAAGGTATTATTCCAAGACGCATACATACTCAGTCCAAATAATAGGTGTAAATGTGGACTTTAAAGTGGTTCTAAAGCCTCAAGGTTTTTACCTAAATGCATTTTGTGCATTAAGTAAAAAACCTTCTCTGCTGCAGGATCCTTTCCTTTTTCTTAGCCGAGTTTGATGCAGCAACGTGCACAAGAGCAGCGGCTCTCCCTCTTCATTGGGCAGATTGATAGCAGCAGGGGCCGTTGGCTTCTGTCAATTAACTCCAGTGACAGGGGAGGCAGAGCCAAGTCCCGCTGTCTGTCAATGGACGCAACAGGGCTCAGGAGTTAACTATTGGGGGGGCCAGCAAGAGAGGTGCCAGGAGCGCTGGCGGGGGACCCGAGAAGAGGATTGCACAGAGCAAGTATAGACATGTTTGTTAAAAAAAATGCTTTTACAACCACTGTTTGGACTTTTTTGAAAAAGGAAAATACATTTGCTTTTTTTTTCTTGGTAGGAAGAGAAAAGGGGATGAGCTGGATGGATCTGCTATGTCCAAGAAGAAACTAAAAAAAGAAAAGGAAAAGGAATCTAAGCTTGAAAAGCTGCTAAAGGTAAAATAATTACTTATAGGTCAAACATACATTGGTTATTCTTATAGGGTGATTTTTAATTTCTTCTCGTCAAGAGACACAAGAAATCGTCTTGCTTTTGGGTTATATTGCTGCTTACTGGAGGATTGGGCACCTGCAAAAATAACCCAAGATAAACCCCTCTTATAGCTGTGGCCAAAAGTTTTGAGAATGTGAAATTTAGATTTTTTTTTTTTTTTTTTGGTCAGTCTGCTGCCTCTCTGTTTTTAGATCTTTTTTATTTATTTTTTTTATAAGATGTTACTATGGTATACTGAAGTACAATTACGAGCATTTCATAAGTGTCCAAGGATTTTATCTACAATTACATTAAGTTTATGCAGAGGGTCAATATTTGCAGTGTTGACCCTTCATTTTCAAGACCTCTGCAATGCGCCCTGGCACGCTGTCAATCAATTTCTGGAACACAGCCTGACTTATGGAAGCCCATTTGTGCATAATCAATGCTTGGAGTTTTTCAGAATTTATTTTATTTTTTTGTTCACCCATCTCTTGAGGATTGACCAAAAGTTCTCAATGGGATTAAGGTCTGGGGAGTTTCCTGGCCATGGACACAATTTTGATGTTCTTGTTCCCGAAGCAACTTGGTTATAACTTTTGCCTTCTGGCAAGATGCTGGATTTTCTGATCGTTGGTATGGTGCTTTCCACAGCCGATTACAACGTTTTGGATGACAAAAACTGGATGCGCAGGCTCTAAAATGTTTGTGTGATGTGAACACAACACCCGATTTTTGTTTAATTAGCGCAAAAAATGATGTTGTAAGAGCTAGACTATGCATGCTCAGAGACAAAACACATACAAAACAAATCAACACATTACGTCACTTCTGACTTTGTGTTCTGTCGTACTAAAATGTTCTTATTTTGAGTAACCTCTACACTTTCGATATGACACTAGCATGCAACAAAAAACGTATGAAAATTTGTCTGATAATCTGATCGTGTGTACCAGGCTTTAGTCCACATTCTTTTTAATGATCCAGAAACAAAAATTGTATATATGGGCCTCTAGCCTAGTGTAAACAATACCAATAAAATTAAATGGACCTTAAGCATAGTGTAACCAATGAAAATGTAAAATTAAAGTGACTGGTGCTCTTAAACCATACAAATGACTGGTGCTTTCAATCCTCGATATAAATAGATCGTAATTTAATCCTAAAATATATTAACCACTTGCTGGCCAGCTCACGCTGATATACATCAACAGAATAGCACTCCTGCACAAACTGACGTACCTGTACGTCAGTCTGCAAAAGCAGAATAGCGGGCGTGCGCTACCCGTGGCACTGGCCCACAGCGGCAGTATGCCCCTGGGCTCAATATCCGCCAGCAGCCCGTGATCACAGTGAGAACGATGTTGCAGACCCGATAAAAATGCCATAAATCCATTATCTATTTTGTAGACGCAATCTCTTTTGCGCAAACCAATCAATATACACTTATTGCAATTCCCCCCCCCCAAATGTAGAAGAATACATATCGGCTTAAACTGAAGAAGAAATTATAGAGATATATAGAATAAAAAGAGCGGCACCAATGCTTCAATGCAGTTGTTCTTTACTTCAACTTAATTCCAAAATATGTACAAGTGCAAGCCACTGTACAGTTGCGAGCATCACTGCTCTTCATTAGGTTTATCTGGCTGTGTGAAATACTGATACAAAAATCGAACATTTATCCCAACCCAAATAGTGCCACACAGGTGTATGACCCAATTATCTAATCAATTACACCTTGAAACGGAATTAATCCCATACTACTATAGCCAAAGGTTCAATACACACTATCTTTACCAAAATATTTACAAAAAGTGCAAGCAAATACAATTACAACTAATGCATATATACACAAGAGTAAGCAAGAGTAAGACAAAGGGAACACTGCGCTCTCGCTCTCATCTATATATTAGGGCTGTTACTGATTAAAATTTTCGTGTTCGATTAATCGTTTTTTTTTTTTTTTTTATCGACTAAATTCAATTAATTATAACGCACATACAGATCAAACTACTTTTAGCTGATCTCCTTGCATTGGATATAAATGTATAAACCATAGCATATGGGATAGATAGGGAACAAAATCCCCATCTACACCTCAACTCCTACCATTATACAAATGAAAACCAATAGGAACTCAATGTCCTGTCAGCAGTTCATGTTTGTACTTCCCGATCCTGCTATAACATTTCCAGAGGGTTTCTCTTCAGTGCAATTTCCCCTGTTATTCAATATCAAAGGCTTCTTCTTTACTTCAATCTCATTTCAAAGCATGCATAAAAATGCAAGCATTCAAAATCGTGAATCGTATCCATTGAATCTACAGGAGGAAAAAAAAAAAATTATATATTACACACTTAAAAAAATCCCTGTCCATGTATATTTAAAATAAGTGTAGCTCATAGTCTTTATTCATCCCATTAGGATCAAGAGTCTGTAACCTATTAATCCACCATACCTCCTGTTTTTTTGATTCCCCCCTCCCCCCCTCTTCTGTTAAGGAATACCTCCTCCAATACCATAAAGCGTAACACTGATTCTCTTTGTCCTCACACACACACACACACACACACACACACACACACACACACACACACACACACTTATATATTATATTCTCAAAAGTTATTAAAAAACGCGCAAATTTCGCACGACGCCACAATTGTCAGTTAGACCCCTTTTACACTGGGGCGTTTTTCAGGCGCTTTAGCGTTACAAAAAGCGCCTGTAAAGCGCTTGAAAGAAGCCTCATCTGCAATCTCAATGTGAAAGCCCAAGTGCTTTAAGAGCCCTTTCACAATGTCAGCGCTTGTAAAGCACTGCTTAAACTAGTAGCACTTTTCCAGCGTTCTTGGGGCGCTTTTAACCCCTGCTAGTGGCCAAATAAAGGGTTAAAGGCACCCACAACACGCTGCTGTCAATATTGCTTTTCAGGCGTTTTACAGGCGCTTCCCATTGATTTCAATGGGAAGGGGCGCTTTAGGAGCGTTGCATTCACTGCTCCAAAAGCGCTGCAAAGAAGCTTCTTGCAGGACTTTTTTTGATGCCCTGCCAGCGCAGCGCTTCGGTGTGAAAGCACTTGGGCTTTTACATTGGGATTGCATTTGCAGCTTCTTTCAAGCGCTTTACAGGCACTTTTTTTTTTTATGCTAAAGCGCCTGAAAAACACCCCAGTGTGAAAGGGGTTTTAAAGCAACGTAGTGCCAAATTGGAAGAAGTGCTGTGGTCAGGAAGGGTATAAAATGTTCCTGGGCTGAAGTGGTTAAAAGTTCTTCTGCCTTAGAAGTGAAAAAAATATAAAAATATAAATTTAGAAACATTCATAAAATATCAACCCAAAATTAACTTTTAAATTCATGCGAATTGCTGAACAGTGATCTATATTAAATGGCTGGTGCTCTCAGATTAGCAATTGGTCAATTTTTAAACATTTAAACAAAAAACACAGCCCTTAGTGAATGCACAAATAATCCTAATATATAAAAAAAACAAGTGACGACAGGTGCTCTTCACCGTCACAGTATATGCCACTGTCTAGAAAATCCCAGCTCCACGCCTGTGTGTTTCTCCCCCCCCCGCTCCCTAAAAGCTCAGCCTCTCCGTCTCATCCACACGCAGAGAAAAGATTGCTTCCATAGCATACCGTTTTTTTTTTTTTTTTTTTTTTTTAAACCGCTTTGTTTAACGGTTGTATGTGTACTCATTTTGCCAATGTAGAATAAATGCATTTAAAACCAGTAAGTCCGAGACAATTTGCGTGCCACGGCTTCAAAACCGGAAATGACACAAAGACGCTGGAAGCTCTGTCCCCTCACTGTGCGTGCAGATGTGCTCACGCCTGCCTGCTGCCATTCCTGAGCAAGCTCTGCACTGGTGGTGCCCCGATCCTGCAGTTGAATCAACTGTAGAAGACAGTCCTGGTGCTTGCTGGACTTAGGCACCCTGAAGCCTTCTACACAAATGCAGTGGAATTTTTTTTTTTTTATGAGATTAAGTCCATTTTCATGGCAAATAGGGACTTGCAATTCATCTGATAACTCTTCATAACATTCTGGAGTATATGCAAATTGCCATCATAAAAACTGAGGCAGCAGACTTTGTGAAAATTAACGTTTGTGTCATTCTGAAAACTTTTTTTTTACATACTTGCCTCTTGGCATAGCTGTTTTTGCAATATTTTACGCAAATGAGCGGCTGCTCAGCGCCAATGCCCGCCTGTCAGGAGGGCACATATTTATGTGCGCTCAGTGTTAAGGCAGTAGGGATTGGAGGAGGTAAAACCATGGCTCAACTGCAGAGTTTTACAACCCCCCCCCCCCCCACCCCCAACCTCATGAATGGGCCCTGTGTGTGCCGCCATTATTCAAAGTGTGGCAGGCACTGCTACTTCCCTGAAGTGACCTGAGCATCTTTTGACAGGTGATATGTTGCCTCCTCAGCACCTGATTTAAACCTATAATTGTCGTACATAATTGTGGCTCGCTAGTACAGCAGTTAGACTCCTTTCACACTGGGGTGCTTTGCAGGCGATAAACCGCTAAAAATGGTGCCTGCAAAGCCCCCTGAAAGAGCCGCTGCTGTGTCTCCAGTGTGAAAGCCCAGAGGGCTTGGTGCGCTGGCAGGACAGTGAAGTCCTGCTAGCAGCATCGTTGGAGCGGTGTATACACCGCTCCTGCCCTTTGAAATCAATGGGGCAGCGCAGCTATACCGCTAGCAAAGCACTGCTGCAGCAGCTCTCTGCTGTGGTTTTAACCCTTTCTCGGCGGCAAGCAGGGGGGTAAAACCGCCCCGCTATCAGCCGAATACCGCCGCTAAAAATAGCACAGTTTTAACGCAGACGCCGCTCCCACCCAGTGCGAAAGGGGCCTTCGAGGTTTAAATCGGGTGGTGAGGAGGGGATAATGGGCAACGCTGTGCCCAGTGATCTTTGACTTCTCATGTTTTTTCAGGTTGGTTTAAGGTCTCTTAGCCCTGATTTTATCTTTTTCTGGTTCTGTATAGTGACAAGGTGATGTCACAGGACTTCCTTGTTGCCTAAAGTAGTTTGGCTTTTTACCACAACCAGGACATGGTTTTTCTGTTCTGTCTAGCTCCAGCTCACCCAAAGAAAATTTCCCTCGCTTGTTTGGATGTGGTCTGAAACATTTGGCCATTCCCAGGTGCTGCCTGTGACCAAACTTAGGCCGTGTATTTTGTGAATAGCCCAGTGTAGAGGAGGGAAGAAATGGACAACAGCGCTGCTGTGGGCAGGTGCCAGAATTGCAACAAAAGCCATATCACCCAGACAAAATGTAATACTTTTTAAGGTTTTTGAAGTAATCTGATAAGCAAATGTTAAAGTGGCTTTAAACTCTTACAAACTACTTTAACCTACAGTTAAGCCTAGATTAAGGCTTACCTGTAGGTGCAATAAATATCTCCTTAACCTACACGGTTAAGGAGATATTTTCCTAAAGGCAAGCATAGGTGTCTACGGCTCAGGCAGGCTGAGCTTGCCGTTGGTGAAGGCGATCATGCCGTCACTGACGGCTGCCACATGCATGGCCAGGAGTGACATCATTGCTGCTCTGGCCAGTCACAGCGCTCGAGCTAGCGATGCCCAGAAGTCACTCCGGGTATCATGGCAGCAACGGAGGTCGTGGACGAGGGTCAATTTGAGGGCTTCGATCTCATGCTATGCTTACTAGCTCATTATGCCTTTGTCCTGCAGGGTTTTTTTTGTTTTTGTTTTTTGTTTTGTTTTTTTATTGGAGTGGGTTTACTTCCTCTTTAACACATACCTGTGAAACTTTGATGGTTCCTAGAATCGGGCCTATTGACAAAAAAAAAAAATAGAAAACCACATTTCTCCTTTTTAACCTCCTCGCGCCCGCCCTATGGCCGAATGACGGCAGTAGAGCAGGCGCCTTCGTCCGGGTTGTCGTCCCTGGACGGCGTGATGTTTACTTCCGCAATGCGCGCCGCCGCGGGCGCGCATCGCGGAAGTTCTGTGTTCGCCGTGTCCCCCGGGGACAGGCAAACACAGATCGCTGTAAACGGCCAATCACAGCGGCCGTTTACAGCGTGATCGGCGTATCCAATGGGAGATGATCTCATATGTTTACATATGAGATCATCTCTCAGCGCCGCTCTCCTTCCTCGCACAGACAGTGCGAGAGGGGAGAGATGAACGGCTGCAGCGGCAGCCGTTCTGACTGTGAAAGAAAAAAAAGTAAAAAAATAAAATAAAGTGCCATCCTCCCCTAGCAGTGCCATCCTCCCCTAGCAGTGCCATCCACCCCCAGCGCCATCTGCCCCAGTGCCATCTGCCCCAGTGCCATCTGCCCCAGTGCCATCCACCCCAGTGCCACCTGCCCCCAGTGCCATCCACCCCAGTGCTACCTGCCCCCAGTGCCATCCACCCCAGTGCTACCTGCCCCCAGTGCCATCCACCCCAGTGCTACCTGCCCCCAGTGCCATCCACCCCAGTGCTACCTGCCCCCAGTGCCATCCACCCCAGTGCCACCTGCCCCCAGTGCCACCTGCCCCCAGTGCCACGTGTCGTCAGTGCCACGTGTCAGTGCCACATAGTGCCATCTGTCATCAGTGCCATGTATCAGTGCCATTTGTCATCAGTGCCACCTGTCAGTGTCACGTGCCATCTGTTGTCAGTGTCACGTGTCATCAATGCCACTTATCAGTGCCATCTGTCATCAGTGTCACGCGTCATTGGTGCCACGTATTAGTGCCATCTGTCACCGGTGGCACGTATTAGTGCCACGTATTAGTGCCACGTGCCATCAGTGCCACGTATTAGTGCCACGTGTCATCAGTGCCACGTATTAGTGCCACGTGTCATCAGTGCCACGTATTAGTGTCATCTGTCATCAGTGCCACATATTAGTGCCATCTGTCATCAGTGCCACGTGTCATCAGTGCCACGTATAAGTGTCATCATTGCCACGTATCAGTGCCATCTGTCATCAGTGTCACGTGTCATTGTCCTGGTATTTCAAAAGTGTAATAAATAGTCAACAAGTTAGATGTGTAATTTATGCTTCTAGAACACGTGATGGCGCTCCCTGCATGTTGGGCCTCTCTATGTGGCCAGGCTGGGAAAAAGTCCCACACATGTGGTATTGTAATATTCAGGAGGAGTAGCAGAATTTTTTGGGGGGTGTCATTTGTGGTATACACATGCCACGTGAGAGAAATAACCTATTACAATGACAATTTTGTGGAGAAAAATAAAAAAAATGAAAAATCTTCATTTTGCAAAGAATTGTGGGAAAAAAATGACAACATCAAAAAGCTCACCATGCCTCTTACTAAATACCTTGGAATGTCTACTTTCCAAAAAGGGGTCATTTGGGGGGTATTTGTACTTTTCTGACTTGTTCGGGTCACAAGAAGCGAGATAGGCCACCAGTACATCAGATGTGATCAATTTTGTGCGATTCGCACCACAGCTTGTAGACGCTCTAACTTTCACAAAGACCAAATAATATCCACTAATTTGGGTTATTTTTACCAAAGATATGTAGCAGTATAAATTGTGACCAAAATTTATGAAGAAAAATTAATAATTTGCATAATTTTGTCACAGAAACAAAGAAATATGCGTTTTTTTTCAAAATTTTCGGTCTTTTTTCATTTATAGCGCAAAAAATAAAAACCCCAGAGGTGATCAAATACCACCAAAAGAAAGCTCTATTTGTGGGAAAAAAAGGACAAAAAATTCATTTGGGTACAGTGTTGCATGACTGAGTAATTGTCATTCAAATTGTGAGAGCACCGAAAGCTGAAAATTGGTCTGGGCAGAATGGTGTTTAAGTGCCCAGTAAGCAAGTGGTTAAAATGGTGCTAGGAAAATGGCAATTATTCACATTGTGCAAAATTTCCAACTTTTCTTAGTAATGCCTTTTGTGTCCATAAAGTCAAATTGTGCAAAGCAGTTTGGAATACGCAAGAATCTGTATCCTCCCCTGAACCAACTACAAATGCTGGAATCATGTAGGCAGTGTTCAACGGTTAGCTGTTTTATGAACGCTACTTCTATGTTTTTAATTATGTATATTGAGCCCTCAGTTTATTTTTGCCTTGACACAGGAACAGACAGAGCTTGTCTGGGGTATAAAAGATGAACTGAAGAAAGTGTGCAGCACCAACGATCTTAAAGAGCTGCTTATAGCCAACAAACAGCAGGTGCCATCTGGAGAAACCAATGTAAGTATACTGAATGACTATTGTGAAATTGCAGTGTATTTCCACTCTTGTAGCCCAATTAGGATAACCCCCACTTTGTTGCATGTTCCTATTCACATAGCATAATGTAAAAAATGTAATTGCTGCCAACCTCCTTTTTTTTTTTTTTTTTTGTTCTTGTTGAAAGTTTTCAAAATTCCCAACGAGTCTAAAAGCGAATCGGTCACAAAGAAATTATCTCAAATAGGGGACCAAAGACCCTGTATTCCACATTAAAAAGAACCTGAAATTTTATCACAAGAGGACTTTGTGTACCCCCTCCCCCCAAAAAAATCGAGCCTGCCTGTACACGCGATTGCAAACCCAACTGTCAGGGGCAACTACATACAAAAACGCCACTTGCACTAAACATGTTGCATATCTCCACACATGTGGCATTAGAAGCAATAATTCCAGGGCCATTATTTACAGTTCACTCTAAAGTGAAGACCTGTAGAGGTTTTTAAAATGTTGCTTATGGACAGTTTAGGGTACTGAAGTTTATCGTCGTAACAGGTGTGTACATTTTTAAAGCTCAACGTGTTTATCTTACTGGACGCAACCTCCTCCAATTGAATAATATATTGTATTTTGTGCCCTAAAATTAACTTTTCACCTGGATAAACTGTTGGGCAAGTATAAAAAAAATGGACCTACCACTGTCTTATCTGGGGTGTCTGCTTTCATAAAATGTATATTGTTTGGTGGTTTTAGCTAATCTTCAGGCCTAAAAAATGTTTTTTTAATGTGTTAAAAAAAGTGGCAGCGAAAGGGTTAATCTAGTGGCAAAAAGATTTACACATCTAGGGGGGACCTTTTTACACCTACAGGTGTGTTACAAGCTGCTGTAGTTGTGCATTGCTGTTCATATGCAAGGGAAATGTTGTAAATGAATTTCCTTTTATTAATACATAATCCTAATGCTTTCGTTAATGCTTTTGAAAATCTTGTAGTTTTTTTTTTATTTATTTTTTCAAACATAAGACCAACCTTCCCCTTTCTTTTGCTGCAGATCCTGGACAGAGTATCAGACGGCATGGCTTTTGGTGCTCTTCTTCCTTGCGAGGAATGTCAGGGACAGCTTGTCTTCAAGACTGATGCTTATTACTGTACAGGGGACATCAGTGCCTGGACCAAATGTGTTGCTAAAACACAAACCCCCAATAGAAAGGATTGGGTTACTCCAAAGGTAATGGGGGGGGTGTAACTTGACTCCTTATTTAGAGTAATGGATTATAGAATTCTCATTTTGTTTTTTACTGCATTATCAATCCAGGAGTTCCATGAAGTTCCATATTTGAAAAAGTTCAAGTTTAAGAGGCAAGACAGAGCCTTCCCTCCGTCTGTAGCTCCAACACCTGTCAGCGCTCCAGCTCCTGCTAAGACGGTGGTTAAAGAGGAAGCCATTCCTGAAGGTAAACAAAGCACTGGTTTCTTTTGGGGCCTTCTTGTAAAGAGGGTCCCTTCCCTTTATATTCAGCTCTTTTCTTGCCCATCTTTTTGGTCTTCCACTCTATATGTTTACTGCCTATCAGAACAGGAAAAGTGGGGGGAATCTTTCAATGTGGCCTCCCTATTTGAGTGTCCGCTTGATTTCCCCTCACTTCCATTTGTGTCTGTAGGATAGAAAGCAAAATGAAAGCTTCCCAAAGGGATACAGATGGCAAACAAAGCCTGATAGGGGTTTTTAGCCACTCTGTATCAAAAAGGGAGGGGGGTGCGGTTTACTGACATACTTTGAAGCCATTTACCCCTAGAAAACATTCTAAATTCACTTTGCTGAACTAGTACACAATATATTGTTTGTTTGATATATGGGTGTACTTAAGAATCGCAATTTTAAAAGTAAAAGTTTTATTGAAGACACCTAGTGGAAGAAATGTTATAATGCAGAAAAAAATTGAATGTAAACACAATTGCACGTTTGGATGTAACTATTTGCACAAGATATTACATTACTGTAGTGCAGTGATGTCTCTGTTTTGAAATTACAAATTTTTCAAAATGGTCAGTATCAGCTGATGCAGCATTGCCCAAATTAAAGTAAATGGAGAGCACCAACTAAGTTTATTAGTTTAGTAGTTAATTCTTATTTGCCAAAATGAGAGTTGCAGATGAATCTTCTTCCCTAAAGGTCCCCTGGTGTTGACTCCTGGCAGCCACCACAAAAATACCCAAGTCCTTTCCAGTGCAAACTTACTTGCAGGTGGTGATGTATTCTGATTCTGTAATAAAACAGGGTTCGTCAACTGTTGACGCAACTCTTTAAATAAAACCCTGAAGTTCCCAGTGTGTGATGTCCTGTTCTTTAAACACGCCATGGATTAAAGGTTGGAAGCCCTCTTAAAGGTGTCCTTCCCATTAGTGGTTGTGGCTTTGCAACCTGCAGTGGCTGCTGTGGAAGTGTGCCAAGCTCTTAAGGTCTGGGCAAAGCAAATGTTCTATTCCAAAGAACCTGATCTTAAAGATCCTGCTATTTGGCAACTACTGGAAGATTTTTTTTCTTGGAGCCCTAAGGTACTTGGCAGATGCCCGGGAGGATTCCATAAGGCATCTTTCATAAGTGAGCACTATCTCTATCCTCATGAGAAGTATCTTATGGCTCAGATGTTGGTTGCCTGGACTTTGCTGCAAGAAGTGCATTGAGAGGCTGCCCTATGAGTGTGAATGATTATTTGGAACATCATTGGACACCTACATCCAGAAAGTGAAACTGAGGAAGAGTACTCTTACCTCTTAAAGGGTGTTAAAGGTTACAGATCAGAATTCTGTAACATCTTCAGAGTCCAACAGGAATTCCTTTTTTGTAAGCAACCAGCCAGGGGCTTCTCAGTTTTGTAAGAACTGAAACCCCAAGTCCTCCAGTCCTGGAGGCAAATACTTTTCAGTAAAAGGCTTCCCCAATTCACTTGGTGCCTAAAGCTTTATGATGCCATAGACTCAGACAACTGGGTCCTCCAGCATGGTGTCCAGCGGATACAAGTGTGAATTTGTCTACTTTCCCCCTCATACTTTATACACTTGAGTGCCTTCAGATCCACAAAAAGGCAGTTTTCTCTTCCTTCATTGAAGAAAACTGCTTTGATGTTACCACCTTCGGGAGCAGGACATTGGGTGCAAATAAATTAAAAGCACATCTAATGCCATGTACACATGAGAGGAATGTCTGACAGAAAAAGTCAAGGGAAGGAGGTGTTCATTGTATATTCCGATCGTGTGTATGCCCCATCGGACTTTTTACATCAAATTCTGACGGACCTAGAAATAGAACATGTTCTAAATATTTCCGACGGAAACCAATTCCTATCGGAAAAACCGCTTGTCTGTATGCTGTTCC
This sequence comes from Lithobates pipiens, assembly GCF_037356315.1. NCBI lineage: Eukaryota > Metazoa > Chordata > Amphibia > Anura > Ranidae > Lithobates > Lithobates pipiens. The sequence continues at coordinate 82,812,909 of NW_027507758.1, read as the reverse complement.
AATGTACCAAAAATGACGCATGCTCTGAAGCAAATATGAGACGGAAGCGTGCGGTGTGGTAAAACTAGCGTTCGTAATGGAGCTAGAACATTCCTCACACAGCAAATTCTGTGATCTTTTAATGCAGCACATTCTTTTCTTCTTTTAATGCTAAAACGAATAAGTTTCTTTTCATACATCAGGGTACAGAGCCATAGTAGTTACTATGTGGGTTATAGGCCACCTTCAGGTGATTGACACTGGCACTCCCTAAACTTAAAAAGTGCACTCCCTATATAACCCCTCCCACTGGAGGGAGCACCTCAGTTTTTTTGCCAGTGTCTAAGGTGTCTAATCTTGGCCGTATTGAATGGTACCTGGGCCTTGTATCTGAAGAAACAAGGTTTTTGCCTGTGAATGCTCTCTCCTTTGGGAAACTGGACCCTGGAATGCAGTACCTTTTTGATATTAAAGCCATAAAATTTTTACTGCCAGGGTGCTATTACAGGTCCAGGATTGTGCGTTTTCCTTTTTGGATCCCCTGCTCCTGAAGGTTTAACGGAGCCCACCGTGAAGGGTGACGATTGGGTCTGTTGGTTTACAACAGAAAACCCTGCGGTGGGAAAGTGGAGTTTTTCTAAGATATTTGAAAAAAAAAAATCTTGTGAAATGTCTCCTTTAAATTTAGTAAATGCTGTCATGCCTATTTGTTACCACTGGAGGCTGTATTGAGTACTCAAATCTCATGCTACTCAGAGCAACGTTGTTTTGAGGCAGGTGCTTCTTCCTCCTGCCAAGCGACAGACCTCCGATAAGTCGGGGGGTTTATACCAAAAAAAAACTAAAAGTTGTAAAGAACTTGAGAAGAAAAAAATGTTTAACTCAAAAAACTTTGCTAATCAACAATGTGTGGCTTCTTCTTTCAATGCTCAATACCAGTTTAAGTAATTTTGTGTCTACAGGGACAATGGGGCTTATTTACTGAAGGAAAATCCACATGGCACTACAAGTACACTAGGAGAACCTAGGAGACAGCCAAAAGCCAACACAAGCAATAAAGAAAATTCAAGATTTTATCACATCCCCTTTTTTTTTTTTTATAAAAAAAAAAAAAAATTACACATGGTCTGGCATAGCAATGGCCCCCTAACCCATAAAATTTACATATTTCTGCCAAATGTCAAGGTGCTTTGGGGTGCCAAGCCAGGACGGCCAGTATCCAGGCCCGTCAGGGGATTTTTGGGAAGTCCCGCCTCAGGCCCAACTGAGACAATATAATTTTGGGCATTTTTCCTTAAATTGTGCAATATGCAGCAGGATAAGATGATGTGGTTGATTTTGTGCTCCGCCATATGGATTGCTGTCAGAAACAGGCGAAATTGGCTGGCCATTAATCCAGCCGGTAGTTAAAAACCTGCCTCTCCGGGGTGTGGGTCTTTTGGTGGAATGGCCTCATCAGGTGCTTGCCCAGTCCAAACCCATCATCAGCAATAAAGAATGGGAGTCCTTCCATGTTGTCCGCATCAGGTGCCAATGCCAAGCCACTAGTCTGGAGAAGTTGGTAAAACTTCACCTGGGCAAAGACTCCTCCACCTGGCAATTCTTCCCCACGTCCACATAGAGGAACTCATTGTGCAGACACCACCGCCATTAACACTATTCTATTAAACCCCTTATAGTTATAATAGTAAGACCCCAAATGGGGTGGTGGCATGATGTGGATGTGCTTCCCATCTGTAGCCCCTCCACAGTTGGGAACGTCCCAACGGTTGGCAAAATGGGATGCCACGGTCTGCCATTCCTGTGGCGTGGAAGGAAACTGGAGTCAAAACAGAAAAAAAAAACGATAATTACTTTTGCACGTAACATTGCAAGCAGATTAGACACAAACATTCTTGGCCGACATCAGTATAACATTTATTTTAAGGGGTATTTCAAGACAAAAATCTAAGGTCCACTTATGAGATTCCTCACACCCTCTGATGGCCCATTGTAAAAATTTTAGGGGGGGGGGGGGTTCGAGCTGAGTTTGGGACCCAAAAGAAAAAAGCCTGCAGCAGTCTGCCTGAATTTAAGGACATACATAACATTTGTACACATTTTAGGGGGTGTTTTGGGTAATGCACTACAATGGAGCTGACAAAATACATTGTTAAGGCACTAGGCTTTAGGTGTATATGGGCCCAGGATAGCTTGCTGGGGAGGTTAGTGAAGGAAAATCATGTAGGCCAAAATAAGGAGCATTAAAAGCTTACAGCATGCATGAGGATAAAGGGGACATTCATAGCATATTCCAATCATGGTAATTAGGAAGCAATTGAGATAAATACAATACATTAAATACATATAATGTGGTGTTAAAGGAGAAAACTTGCCCTAATATAGTCCTTCTGCAGGACCTGAATCATGGCAGAACAGGTTTCTGGAATAATGATCCCCAGAGCCTGGGGGGAGATGCCTGTAGAGAACTTGAGGTCCTGTAGACTTCTCCCAGTCGCCAAGTACTGCAAGGTGGCAACGAGCCTCTGCTCCAGAGTGATGGCTTGCCGCATGCAGGTGCCCAGCTTCGTAATATAAGGGGTGAGCTAAGCCAACAGACAGCGAAAAACGGGGTCCGTCATCCGGAGAAAATTCTTGAAATCAGGGTTATTCTCCTGGATCTCACGCAGCAGAAGCATATGAGAGATTTGATCACGCTGGAGTAACCAATTCTTGGTCAATGAATGTGAGTTAAATTTACCTGAGACCACACTCTGGAACAAGTTAAAGCGGGGTTCCACCCTAAAGTGGAACTTCCGCTGATCGGAACCCTCCCCCCCCCTCCGGTGTCACAATTGGCACCTTTCAGGGGGGAGGGGGGTGCAGATACCTGTCAAAGACAGGTATTTACACCCACTTCCGGGCATAGACTCCCACAGGAGTCTATGCCTCTTCCTGTCCCTGCGTGCTGTCTGCTGAGACACACACGGGTCCCAGAGACGGCACGGACAATTCCTATTGCGCTGTGCGACTCGCGCATGCACATTAGGGAACAGGGAAGTGAAGCCGCAGCGCTTCACTTCCTGATTCCCTCACCTAGAATGGTGACGGCAGCAGCCGAGAGCCGATCGATCGGCCTCGGCTGCCGGCATCGCTGGACCCCGGGACAGGTGAGTGTCCATTTATTAAAAGTCAGCAGCTGCAGTATTTGTAGCTGTTGGCTTTTAATATTTTTTTTCCACCATGCAATCCCGCTTTAAGAAGTTACAGGTTAGAGGTGCCATGCCCCTAGTTTGCATGAGATGTATGCAGGGAGCTGGACCTGTGCGTTTGTATAATTTTTTTTTCTTTTCCCCCCAAACGCATGATTAGAGTCTGAGGCTCTAATTGGCTTGAAAAAGCACTACGCCCCAAACCCAACCACTTTTGACAATAGCGAATCAGTATTCGCGATTGTCTTCCGGCTTCTCCTATCAGCCAGTCAGGAAAGGAGACGGATCTGGTTGACTGGAAGAGGAAGCCGTAGGGGCATGGACATGGAACGGTGAGTGCAAGACAAAGGCATAATGAGCTAGTATGCACGCTGTACCCAAACAAAATTGACATCCCCCCCCCCCCCCCCTTTCTTTTGGCGGTATTTGATCACCTTTGCAATTTAAATTTTTTATATATATATATTTTTTTTTTGTTGCGCTATAAACCAAAAAACTGACAATCTTGAAAAAAAAATTTTTGCTATAATATCCCTAAAAAATGTAAAAAGCATTTCTTCATCGGTTTACACCAATATGTAGTCCTCATATTTTTGGTAAAAAAAAAAAAAACGCAATAAGCGTTCATTGGTCTGCACAAAATTGATAGCGTCTACAAAATAGGGAACAGATTTATGGCATTTTTTTATTATTATTAATTAGATTTTTTTTTTTTACCAGTAATGGCCGTGATCTGCAATTTTTTGCAGGACTGCGACATTGCGGCAGACAGATCGAACACTTTTGAAACTTTTTTGGATCCTTGAAATGTATACAGAGCTAAAAATAGCCACTGATTACTGTATAAATGTCATTGGCAGGAAAAGGGTTAACACTAGAGCGTGATCAAGGGGTTAAGTGTGTCCTAGGGAGGCGTTTCTAACTGGGAGGGGGGGGCGGGGCTGACAGGGAATAGAGAGAGCGCTGTTCTTAATTACTAGGAACAGCATATCTCGCTCTCTACTTTCTTGACAGAACGGGGATCTGTCATTTTACATTGACAGATCCCTGTTCTGTCTCTCAGGCATGATCGCGGGTTGAAGGCGGACATTGCGGCTGCTGGCCACGTGAATCGTCTCCGAAGTCGCACGTCCGGCGCGCGCCCCCTATACCCCTTAAAGCAGCCGCGTACAGCTACATCGATTCGTGCAGGGAAGCCAACCTGCTGCCATATGACGGTTGGTTGGCAAGTAGTTTAAAAATGGATGTGACAGCAAAAGGGTTAATACCTGATATCGGTTTGCTGAATTGAAGGTCTTGCAGGAAACCTGTAAAATCCAGTTGAGGACAGTAATGAAAAGCTTGACCTTCCCGTGTTCCTAGACAAGCTCTTATGTTTTTACTAATTGTGGAATTACTTTCCCTATAGGCAAGCCACTGACAAATATGACTGTTATGCTTATCGGCAAGCTATCCAAGAACAAAGATGAAGTTAAGGCAATAATTGAAGAACTAGGCGGAAAGATGACTGGATCTGCCAACAAAGCCACAGTATGCGTCAGCACCCCAAGTAAGTACCTCCATGGCTTGCATGGTTTTTTTCTTGTTTACTCTGCCTGTCTTCTGGAAATTGTGCATAGAATACATATGGCTGGCTACCTGTGTGCCCACACTGTTCATCAACTGTACATGTACAAGAAGTGCAAGAGAAACATAAGCAGACACATTTTCTACTCAAAACTATAATGCACTATAGAGTCATCCATCCAAATAGATTTTTATGTATTTCAACTGAAGGATACTGTTAATGTTAGAACATACAAATACAAGGAACAATAGCATGACATAGTACACAGGAAGTACATACTGCAAGTGATGTCCGGGGTAATAAACCAAAATGCAGACTTGACAATCAGTTCTCATCAGGATAAGTATAGTAGTGATATAATCACATAGCGACAAATTCATAGATACATTTTAACATTTTGTATGACCACAACCCTACTTGAGAACCTTTGAAAAAAAAATTGGGGTGCAAGCTGGGTTTTCTCGACATCAGTACCCGACCACACAAATTCTCTTTTGGCTGAGTGGGCACAAATGCCCACAGACAATACTAAAATCTTATGGAAAGCTTTTCCTGAAGATTGGATGCTATTAGTTGCAAAGGCCAACTAAGTTGGCTGCAGATTGTTTGTGTTAATAGTTTTATATATTTGACTGTTATTTGTTGGGCGATAGCACACCTATGGGGATATAAGTCCTACCTATAGAAGCTTGGATTTTGCTTCCTCTGGATAAAGTTATACTTCTGTGCTAGAGACTATTCATCTTTCTTTCGTTTTTCTAAGGGGTTAGACCCCTGAACCTTTTGGTCAATCATTACCTTTGGTAAAGTTTATCTAGGTTAGAAAAGGACCATCTTCCCTTCACACAGGCAATTTTGTGCATAGAACCATAGTTTTTGTCATGACATTGGGCTTATTTAATTAGATGCAAGTAGCAGAATTCTTCTTTGATATTTTGATTTTGACCAAACTTTTACTCTGCGCATTTCCAGAGGAGGTGGAGAAGATGAGTAAGAAAATGGAGGATGTAAAGGCAGCCAATATTCGAGTGGTGAGCGAGGACTTCCTGAATGAGCTGCAGTCTGGCAAGAGCTTTCAGGACCTGCTTACCCAGCATGGCATCTCTACTTGGGGTGCAGAAATAAAACAGGAGGCAAGACAGGAGCCCCAAGCAAAATCAAAGCCAGGACTTGGGAAAAGTACTGGCAAAGTAAAGGAGGAGCAGGGTAAGTGTCTTGTGTAGGGATACAGCAAACTATAGCAGTTTGAGCATTTTTATTTTACAAGCTAAGGCTCCATGCACACTGAAGCTCAAAAAAGCTATTTCTAGACGCCAGATTGCTGGCAGAAAACGCTGGTTGAAAAACCTGCTTTTAACAGCGTTTTATACTAGCGTTTTACAGCGTTAGCGTTAATGGGCGTTTTTTATAAAAATACACAGAGGACACTCCAAAAATCCCACAATGCATTGAAAAATAGAATGCCGAACACTAATGAACGAGCGTTTATGAGCGTTTACGAGCGTTTACGAGCGTTTATCAGCGTTTGTCGTTTTTTGGCGCTGAAAAACGGCACTTTGAACGCAAATTTCTGGCGTTCAGAAAAAAGCCCATAAACTCCACTGCTCATTAAAGCTGAAAAACGTCCATGTGTGCATGGACACATAGGCTAACATAGAGTGGAGTTTATGGGCTTTTACAAAAACGCCCAAACGCCAATAAACTGCAGTTTATCAGCTTCAGTGTGCATGGAGCCTTAATATATGGTTTATCTTTACTGTAATATATACATACCACATAGTTATTAGAAAAAAAAATAAGAAAAAAAAAAGGGACGGGAATGGGTACAGTGACTCTTGTACAAAACCTTCATTGTCAAGTTAAATAGGAACTGATCAATCGACGAAGCTGCTTGGCTTACCTGCAATGTACTGTTCAAAAATATCCTGGGCTGTTTTGGCAGGTAGTGGTGTCCAGATATGCAAAGGAAGACAATCCCTTCATATCAGTTTATACACCCACAAGCCAACATAAATGTTCCTCTACAATGTAAACTGCTTCTTTTTAAATGTTTTTTTATTTTTTTGATTTCTTTCAGGGAGCAGCAAGTCTGAGAAAAAGATGAAGTTAACTGTTAAAGGCGGAGCCGCTGTTGATCCAGACTCAGGTGAGTAACCTCCAAAGAAGCGAAAGGGAAATTATTAATTTTAAGACCCACAATCCCCAATAGTATGGCAAAAGCAGATATTTTATTTCGTTTTGTGTTTCATTAGCCTGGAGGTTTGTCCCTCTAATTTGCTATCCTTCAAGTGAGCTTGATTTGGCCTTAAAGGTACCCAAGCTAACACGGCTGAAGTCCAGCCACCTTTTTAATGTCTACAGGCACTTGATTTTTCAAGTCAAATTATGTGTTCTTATGGACCCCCCTTGGATCTGAGCCCCGTGCTGTTTGCAGGACCTCAAAGTCCCAGTTATGCCCTGCCCTCCTCTGGCACAAAGCCCTACCCCAGTATTTTTCAACTGGCAAAGCTTTTCTTGGCATCAAAGGGTCTTCTATTTGGCTTGACAGACAAAACAAAGCTTAGTGCTGGAATAGGTTTCACGTGGGCAAGTCGAACAGTAAAGCTGGAACTGCATGTTCTTTAGACCATTTATTTTCCTCACGTTTAATGTAATTTGCTGAATGCTTGGGTTTTGTTTTCTTTAAAGCTAATGGTAGTCCCACGATACCATATTAACACCTTGAGAGGGTCCCTGCTTCCCTTGGCGTGTGTGCTCACAAGTTATAATTCATGTACTTAATAGGTCACACCTCTCACTTTAATGCTCTGGGGTGATATTTTAATTCTAGCACTAAAACACAGAGGGCCACATAATGCAAGTGTCAAAACCAAACCAGTCCTCTCAGAGATTGAGCTGTTGATTACTTCCGCAGTGACCTTTATAATGTCACATCTGTGGGGACACTATTCATTTTTAAAAACACAGATTGAAAACAGCAGCAGATTTGAGAATCTGCATATTCTTCAAGTAATTCTGCTTAAAGCCATGTTGTGTTCCTCAGTTTGCTTTTTTACAAGTTACATTTTCAGTTCTAATGTAACATTGGTTACCGTAGCTGAGAGCCTGTGGGCAGTTTGCATCCTAGCCTTGCAGCCCTGGATTCAGTTTGCCCCTCAAATGCCTATGCAGATAATACAATGGACAGCACACAGTGCTGTTCACACTATCAAGAAATGAAGCGTTCGCATCACGTCACTTCAAAATTGAAGCCTAATGTCAATTCAGGAGGTGTTTTGAAGCCTTTAAACGCCTTCTATTCAAGTCTATGCTCTGGCAGGCAGTTGCAGTGCTCTATAAGGTGTTTGGGGAGTATTTTTAACTCATTCACTATTTTAAAACGCCAGTCTTGCATCCATATTAATGCGAATCTAACGTCCATACTAACATAGGAGTGTTTGTTCAGCATTGTTAATTTAGTCAATTGGGAACAAGCCCTTAGTGTGGCTTTTCTGAGAGTTTATTTCCTCTTCAAAACATATGATAGTCTAACCCTAGTATGAATTTCCTACACTTCTTACCACAATTTTATTAGACTGACAGGGTACACCTTTTATGCCATGAGAACTTTAATAACCTGATACAAATATGATTTCTTTTAGGACTCGAAAATTCATGTCATGTGTTGGAGAAAAGTGGCAAGATCTTCAGTGCCACCCTGGGCCTGGTGGATATATCCCGAGGGACAAACTCCTACTATAAACTGCAGTTGATAGAACATGACAGAGATGCCAGGTCTGTATCTCATTTTTGGAGAAATAATATTGTTTAAAATGAATCATTGATATTGGAATAGCGGTAAATGAGAAGATTACAGTGATTTTGTAGGCTTGGGTTGTGTTTGGCAAAAGAAGTGGCTTCTAAGTAGATGAAATCGTCTAGCTGTGAAAATTCAGAGACAGGTTGTTATAGGAGAAGCCCCTGCCATTAAAAGCCTTTTAATACACACTGGCTGCCCATGCTTGAGGATGCCTGGTTGTATCTGCTTATCACTGCAAGAACTCGCAGTAATGATTTTTTTTTTTTTTTATGTAGAGAACAATTCTGCAAAGGGTGGCTTGGTAATTTTTTGAGGAGAAGTAGTAGGTCACCAATTCTAAAATATTGGGATGGGGGTTGGTTATTCAGATATGTTTTAAAATAAAGTGTACATTATTACTTTCGTAGGTGTGTGGATTAATCCTGTAGTCTCATGTAAATTTTGCAGGTTCTGGGTCTTCCGGTCATGGGGCCGAGTCGGTACAGTTATTGGCAGTAACAAACTGGAGGAAATGTCTTCTAAAGAGGAAGCGATTGACCATTTCCTTAATCTGTATCAAGAGAAGACTGGTAATGCCTGGCACTCCACAAACTTCACCAAATATCCCAATAAGTTTTATCCTTTGGAGATAGACTATGGCCAAGTAAGTGTTTGAATTTGCATAAAAATAGACATGATCAATTACTTGATCAAAGTAACACACCAGCAAGTTTGAAAACCTAAGTATGTAGATTTATGGGACAAGGCCAGCAGTATGGCCTTATTATGACCAAGCCACCACACATTTTATAAAGCACAGCTTGAAAATGCACAGTGTGAATGCAATGGACTGAAATGTCCAGTGTATTTTTGTATCTGACCTCCTATTTAAATAGGGTCCCAAGGGTACATTTCTGGAACCTGTGCAGTAATGTGACTTCTGGCCTGGCTGTTGTCAGAGCACAGGGGGTGCTTTATCTAATGTCCTAGAATTACTAATGAAATATGGGGGTAGCATGAAAGTGGAAACTACCTTTGAGCAATCAATCAATGAACACAGTATCTAAAACTGTATATTTCATTAATTTTCTGAGAGAAAGCCCAGTAATGTACCATGCTGCAGAAATATTTTCTATAGATGCAGATCTGCATGCTCTGAGGAAATACTGTTTCCAGGCTAGCAACTGATTAACCTCATTCTACCCTCAATCTGTATAAAAGTGCTGAGCACAGTGTCTGTGCTGGAAATACTTGTCATCCCTTAAACAGCTGTCATAGCTGCTGCAGTGAGTTTTCAGTTATGAATGGTAATCATTCAGAATGTATGCAGTCATGTGATCACTAATATGTTACAATTATAAGTAAGTTGGCAGAAGCCAATGCAATCTATTGTTGTCAGTGTTTTAAAGTGTTAGAAATTTTACATACACAAACATATCCTTAGCCACTAACTGCCGGAAGGCCGTCAAATGACGTTCTGGGCTTTAAAGGGAGATTTTATTTTATTTTTATTTTTCAGCTAGTGATTCCCTGCAAAGTAAAAAGCCCTCTTAGTGGCTGTTTAGCTGCTTGATTGCTTTTAAAAGGCTGCCCTCCTGTGCTTCTCCGGTCTTGCCTGTGTGATTGGCAAGCCAGAGTATTATGGCTGTTTACCATAGAGCTGACTATGGACTAGATGGGCCCGAAGCCCCCCCCCCCCCCCTCAATCTCTGACCCGTGAAGTCATGACGTCACTTCTGGCATAGAGGAGAGTTCTGGGGACTTGTAGATCCCAGATCTCATTGTAAAGAAGACCTGTCATGCCCTATTCCTATTACAAGGGATGTTCCTTATAATAGTAATAAAAGCTATATATAAAAAAGGAAAAGTGTAAAAATTAAATAAAAAAAATAAATATGCCCCCACCCCCTTATGCTCTCGCGCAAAAGCAAATGCATACGTAGGTTGCACTCACATATGTAAATAGCGTTCAAACAACATATGTTGGAGCGAGAACATTAATTCTAGTGCCACTCTAAACTGGTAACCTGTAAAAAAAAAAATTTTTTAAAGCGTAGTCTATGGAGATTTTTAAGTACCGAAGTTTGGCGCCATTCCCGGGATATAATTAGTGTGTTTTGGGGTCCTAAGTAATTTTCTAGCAAAAACACTGAGTTTTACATGTGAGAGAAATGCCAGAATTGGCCCGGATGGCAAGTGGTTAAATCAATGAAATGTAAAAATTATTTAAGCAAGAAAATTGTCAAGTTAACGGCCATGTACCAAAGAGGCAAACTTATGGTCTGGACATCTAAGGGCATGAAAGGGTCAAGCCAGTAGTCTAAAAACCAAACCTAAAACAGGACACCTAGTAAGATCAAAAAATTGACACTGTGAATCGTGTAATTTCTTCTTCTCTTTGCTTGTGCCTGTCAGGAGGAGGATGTAGTGAAAAAGCTGTCAGTTGGAGCTGGAACAAAGTCCAAACTTCCGAAGCCAGTGCAAGAACTCATCAAAACGATATTTGATGTGGAGAGCATGAAGAAAGCCATGGTGGAGTTTGAGGTAGGTACTCTTTATCCACTAGGTGTGGTTTGTTTTCTTGAAAAGGGGGAAAAAAATGCCTTCCGTTACACATTACAAAGATCTTTGCATTACTTTTTACACATTCTTTCAGTTCTGTAGATATTGACATAGTTGCTAATTGTTACCCTAACACCCCTTTCACACCACACCGCACAAACTGCGCTACTTTTAGCAGCGTTTTACAGCCGGATTTGCGGCGCATTTCGGCCGCTAGCGGGGCGCTTTTACCCCCGCTAGCGGCCGCGAAAGGGTTAAAACCGCCGGCAATACGCCGTAATAGCGGCGTTTTGCCGGCGGTATTACAGCGCTGCCCCATTGATTTCAATGAGGAGCAGCGGTGGAGGAGCGGTAAACACACCGCTCCAAAGAAGCTGCTGGCAGGACTTTTTTCTGACGTCCTCAGGCTTTCACACTACATACAATGGTGTAGCTTCTTTAGGGCGGATTGCAGGCGCTATTTCTAACGCTATAGCGCCTGCAAAACGCCCTGGTGTGAAAGGGGTCTAAATGACACAGCTACCGATTTTGCTTATAGTGGATCTATCTTGCATCTTAACCTCTCAATCATCAGTAGCCTATTACAGGAGCCTAATGCTGATGGGTTGTGCATAGAATTGGTATATTTACCCACTTGTCTTCCAGCATGCTTTCTAAACTGCAGCAGGTAGCAAAGGCTTTTAGGCACGCTCCTAGCTGTTAAAGCAGTGGGGGATGTGTTGTCTGCTTTCTGTTGGAAGAGATTCACTTACACACACTCCAGAAGATGGCTGGAGAAGAAGCTAATCAAGCATGATCTGTGCTTGTTCCACTTAAGCCCATAGGTGACATTAGGGGTCATTTGGACCTCTAATATCTCCTTTAAAGTGGAGGGCCACCCTAAAAAAAAAAGAGCATTAATATTCTTAAAAAAATTTATAAACATTTGTAGAAAAAATGCCTGTTGCTAGGTAGTCTTCCTAATCTGCCTTCTTCCTGCTCCTCTGTGATCTTCGGTCTTCTCCTCTGCGTTGTCTTCTGGGTAATGGGGCGCACTGTGTTCTGGGAACTGTGTGTTCCCTAACACAGCGCGTCCCATTCACAAAGCACCGCGCAAAAGGAAACCGATAGTGAAGCAGCAAGGCTCCACTGCCTGTTTCCCTTAGTGAGGATGGCGGCGCTGGGACTCGAGAGCCGAGGGACATGTTGACCTCGGCGGCCGACATCGCAGGCGCCCTGGAAGGTTAAGTCTCCTTATTAAAAGTCAGCAGCTACCTTTTTTTTTTTTTTTTTTTTTTAAGCTGCTGACTTTTAAAAAAATAAAATTTTACAGCTGAAACACTGCTTTTAAGAGGACCTGTCATGCCTACTATGCTAAATACCGTATATACTCGAGTATAAGCCGAGATTTTCAGCCTCTTTTTTGAGGCTGAAAGTGCCCCCTCGGCTTATACTCGAGTCACCGCTGTCTGACTGCTCGATCAGCGTATCGAGCAGACAGACGGCGGACATTAAAATTCAAAAGCCGCGCCTCCTTCTCCGCCTCCGCCTGTGATAGGCGGAACACTGAATTTCCCAGCAGTCAGTGTTCCGCCTATCACGGACATCCGTTCATTCTCATACTACGGACGAGTATGAGAGGATGTCCGTGATAGGCGGAACACAGGCTGCTGGGAAATTGAGTGTTCCGCCTATCACAGGCGGAGGACGGAGGCGCAGCTTTTGAATCGTAGAATGGCCGCCGAGAAGAGCGGCGATCCATCGGCACGGGACGGAGGAGGCACGGGACGGAGGAGGCACGGGACGGAGGAGGCACGGGACGGAGGAGGCACGGGACGGAGGAGGCACGGGACACCGGAAGGCACGGGACACCGGAAGGCACGGGACACCGGAAGGCACGGGACACCGGAAGGCACGGGACACCGGAAGGCACGGGACACCGGAAGGCACGGGACACCGGAGGCTCGGGACGACGGCGGCTCGGGACGGAGGCTTGGGACACAGGTAGGCTGGACACACACACAAGGCTGCACGGACACACACACACACACACACACACACACACACACACACACACACACACACACACACACACACACACACACACACACACACACACACACACACACACACACACGGATGGATGGATGGATGGATGGATACACACACACACACACACACACACAGGGATGGATGGATGGATGAATACACACACACACACACACACACACACACACACACACACACACACACACACACACAGGGATGGATGGATACACACACAGGGATGGATGGACGGACACACAGGGATGGATGGACACACACACAGGGATGGATGGACGGACACACACACAGGGATGGACGGACACACAGGGATGGACAGCCATGTCTCACCCTCGGCTTATACACGAGTCAATAAGTTTTCCAGTTTTTTGGGGGTAAATTGGGGGCCTCGGCTTATATTCGGGTCGGCCTATACTCGAGTATATACGGTATATATATTTTTTTAAGCCCGTGGTCCCCACATAGATGAACATAAATGTGTGTTGGGTGTCCCTGCATATGAAAATGGCAATTGCGTTACATTTATTGGGTATTGCTGCACAGGCTGGCGTGAAAGCAGTAACTCTACGACTGCCGTTCATAGCGAACTCTATACTGATAACATGTAAAGGCATGTTTCATGAGTGTGCAGATTTAAGGCTTGCGATGATTGGTATCGATTTCACTCAGCACAATCTCGTGTTAATATGCCAAAAAAAGTAATAATTTTGTGTTTCATAAATTTATAAAGTGATAAAATGGGTAGGGCTGATCTGTCTCTACCTCCTTTCAAATGTATTGTACTACTTCACAGTCTAATATTTAAAGTGTTTGTGCAAATTGAAATGATCTCATCACACATAGAATATACAGGATATATATCAAAGTGTAAATGTGCATAAAAATTTGCAAATATTGTGCAAATTGATTCCAAAAAATACATTTTTTCAGCCAATATAATAGAAAAAAAGTCTGCCTTAATCAGAGTCCCATAAACAATTCAATCAAGTGTTGTCAGCTTCTTATAAATGTTCCTTCTGCCACTGTGTATGCAACATCCAGTATAATCCACCACTAATCACACTAAATTGACTCACCAGTAGAAATGGCTGGTCAGATTACAAACCAGCAAATATGCAAACAAGCTAATCTCCTTAATTGCTTTTCATCGCTTGCTAAAGACATGGTTCCTCACAGTAATGCCTCTTGTACATATTGGGATCACACATGAGATGAGGATAGAAGAAAGGGGGGCTTCCATAGTGTAAGGAAGTCTAAAAATTGGCTTTTATTTAAAAAAGTTTAAACCACTCACATTTTCAAAGTGTCATTCCTTGCCCCAAGGATGCCGTCCTCATCACGCATTCCTTTATCGCACTCTTGGTCCAGATTACCAGCCGGAGACTCTAGGTATACGATCAAGTGATGTTACCTTAGTGTCAGGAATATGAGTGGTTTGAATTATTTTAAATCCTGTTTTTTAGACTTTCACTATGGAAGCGTCCTTTCTTTTATAATCCTCCCATGTGTGTTTGTAATATGTACAAGTAGCATTATTGTGAGGAGCCCTGTCTTTCGCAAGAGACGAGGAACCATTAGCCATTGATTGGCTTGTTTGCATATTTGCTGGTTTATAATCTGACCAGCCCTTTCTTTTGGTGCGTCAATTTAGTGTGATTGGTGGTGGATTACACTGGGTGTTGCGCACGCACACACAGTGGCAAAAGGAACTTCTTTAACCGCTTAACGATCGTATACTGTGTGTATACAAGGCAGCCCTCCTTCAGAATCGCTTATCCTGGGTATGGGGCACATCCTGCTGCTGTTCTGTCAGTAGGGAAGGTAGTGATCCTGTATTATATGTGCAAAGCAGGAACACTGATATTTGTCTTCCCATAGTACAAGCACACCCCCCCCCCCCCCCCCCCCCCCCCAACAATAAGTAAGCACGTTTTTAGGTACACATTTAACCCTTTGATTGTCCCTGATAACCCCTTTGCAGCCAGTCTCATTAGTACAGTGACGGTGCATATTTTTAGCATGTGTCACTGGTTCCCAAAATAGTGTCACCTGGTGTCTGATTTGTCTGCCGCAATATTGCAGTCCCTCTATAAATCGCTGATCGCCGCCATTACTAGTAAAAATATATAAAGTTTCCGTAAATCTATCCCATAGTTTGGTTTGCGCAAAAGTTATATCATCAACAATCTATATACACGTATAGGGATTTTTTTTTTTTTTTACCAAAAATATGTAGCAGAATACATGTTGGATTAAATTGACAAATGTTGTTTGTTTTTTTACATTTCCAAGAAAAAGAAAAAAAAAAAAGTTTTGCTAGCAGAAAGTCAAAAATCGATATTTTCTGTTTCAATTTTTTTTGCCCTTTTTAGGTTTAAAGCGCAAAAAATAAAACCCGCAGAGGTGATCAAATACCACCAAAAGAAAGCTCTATTTGTGGGGTGGGGCGCGGGGAATACTTATTATTTGGGTAGTGTTGCATGACCATGCAATTGTTAAAGTAACTGCCATATTGCAAAAAATGGCCTGGTCATGAAGGGGGCAAAATCTTCTGGAGCTGAAGTGGTTAAGAAGCTGACAGAACACTGAATTGATTTGTTTCTGGGACTTTCTGATTAATACTGACTTTTTGTATTGGTTGGTTATATGTAATTGTTTGGACTAGGAATCAATTTGCACATTTGGACTTTCTTCTATAGTATTTGCAAATTTTTATGCATATTGGCACTTTTTTTAATACATATTCTGTATATTGTATGTGTGATGAGATAATTTCATGCTCACATGAGCATTTTTAAATTATTGTACTATTTCACAATCAAACATTCAAAGAGGTAAAGAAAGATCAGCGCTACCTATTTTATCACTTTGCTTGATTCATCAAATCAGGTGAGCAGCGGTCTGTATTATTGGTAATCTTCCCCCTTAGTTTCTTTGGCACTGTGCTTTGATTTCTATACATTCCTGTGAAAAAATTTTTTGTAGTTGCCGCCAGAAAATATGTATTTTAAAAATGAGATGCACTAATCCTGTCGCCACAGTAGCTCATTGGCTCATGAACACACTGTAAGGTTTGTGCCAGGCACATGACAACTGTATTGCAGAAGTTTGCAAAAAAGGAGGCTTCAGCGGGCATTTGAGCACTTTTTTTTTTTTTTTAAATTGTGTGCCTGGCAAAAATGTGTTTATCACAGCTTTAAAGACCGCATCCAGGAACTAAAATGTAACTTTCCTTTTGATACACTGTATTACTATTTTTGATTTGTAGATTGATTTGCAGAAGATGCCTTTGGGCAAACTTAGCAAGCGTCAGATTCAAAGTGCATACTCTATCCTGAATGATGTACAGCAGGTGAGTCATAATGTTAAATGCGTACATGACATGATGTCAATTTCTAAGTCGCAGTTTTAAATCCTAACCATTTCTATTGTGTTTTAGGCTGTATCTGACAATGCTCCTGAGGCTCGTTTACTGGATTTGTCCAATCGCTTCTACACACTAATACCTCACGATTTTGGAATGAAGAAGCCCCCTCTCCTAGATAACGTGGAATACATCCAGGTCTGTATACAGATTGAGTAGCGTTCTTGATGATTGGACATAAGCTGTAATAAAGTATTAGCCATAACCTTAATTCAGTTATTATTTCTAGAATGCTGCATTGTTTACATCAGGCAAATGTATTTTCCTGGGTTTCAGGCAAAGGTGCAGATGCTGGATAATCTGTTAGATATAGAGGTGGCTTACAGTCTTCTGAGGGGTGGCACAGATGACGCCGAAAAGGAATCCTATTGATGTGAAGTATGAAAAAGTTAAGACTGATATTAAGGTAAGGAAGTCTGAATACAGTCCAGATCATTGAATTGACAGATTCTTTGAATTTTTTTTTTTTTTTTTACCATTAAAAAGAATTTTAAATACATGTAACAGCATATGCTGCTTGATGTGCAGTGTACCTGTGTTATTGGCACTTCCCCCAGTTACTGTATACAGTCAGGGCCTGCTCTTAAATTGTGTGTGTTTTATTTTTGCTTGGAGCCTGTCTGAAAGTTATAGGCTGGGTTCACACTTATGCGACCAGGCAAATTCAGCCATACAAACTGGCTAAAATCACATTCACACCAAAATAGTGCAGGACCCTTTTTGGTCCGCACTGGAATCCGATTGCATAGATTCCTGCACCATTTGACCATTATCTAGGGGTGTCATTAACTTTCTATTGACACCCGCAACAGTTCTCAAAGGACAGTGTGATCTTCTTTTCTTTTTTTTTTTATATATTCTTTATTTATGGATTGCAGGTAATACAGAAACATACTGGGCAAAACATGTTACTCTTCTTTCCCTGATACCGATTAAGACACATATTACAATAAACAGGTCAAGTAGTAAAATATTATGGACAGTGTGATCTTGCCTGCAAGTGATATGCTATGCGGGAAACCCGCACATGAATCGCGCTGGTTCACTTATCGCATGTGTGTGAACCGGGACAGTGTCTAAACTGCTGTCAGAATACAATACAGCGGGGTGTATCCACCTCAAAGCCCACTGCCTGAACAAAAAACTGAACCATGTATGTCTAGCTTTCAGATGTGATTTTCAGTTGTTTTATCTTTTAATACAGGTTATAGATAAGGACTCTGAAGAAGCCAAGATAATTCATCAATATGTTAAGAACACACATGCTGAGACGCACAATGCCTATGAGCTTGAGGTCCTTGATGTAAGTGGTTTTAAAGAAATGCTGAATCCACTGGTTTTTTTTTTGTTTCTTTTTTTTTTACCATAAGATTTCATTACCATAAGCTGTATTCCCGAGCCAGACTCGGGATTGCATCGCTGGATCCATGGAGGGGGCTACTTACCTTACCTTGTCCCCTGGATCCAGCGATATCTCCCCGATGAGATCAGCGAGCATTAGTGTCTCGCTCGATCTGTGTTGCGACGCATGGGGACAGAGTTCTGCGCCAAATTCAAAAAGTAAAAAGCGCAGTATAGATACAGTTTACAGATTACAGTACTGTATCAAATAATTACACATCCCCTTTGTCCAGTGTCCTGCATGCAGTTTTATATTATAAATACTGTTCTTTATGCCAGGAAACTGGAAATTGTCCATAGCAACCAAAAAATTTCCATTTACATCAAAAGTGGTTATAGACCAGCTAGAAAACATCGATAATAAATTAGAATCACTCGCAGAATTGATCGATAGTAATATGTGGGAAAATTCGGGGAAATACGTCATCAAATATTGAAAAGTAATGACAGCGACAATTCTGCAACTCAGCATATTTTAGTGTTTTTGATTTGATTACATTATTGAAAAATTATTATTTATTTGTTATAATTATAGTCATTTATTTTATTATATATAATAATTTGATTTCATATTTCAAATTTTATCATAACCGGATGTCTATTAGACTTTGTTTGGATGGATTTAAGTGAATTATTTATAAGAATTGCAGGCCTACAATATAAAACGCCAAATTTCCATGCAAAATAATGGTACCGCTTTTAGCACCTAAAATCTGAAATAATCATACCGCCAGGGAGGTTAACCGCTTCCCTACCGCCTCATGCAGATATACTGTGGCAGAAGGGCACGTACAGGCATAATTGCGTACCGGTGTGTTGTCCTTTTTAAGAGGCAGCTTGCCTGGAGCTTCGTGAGCGTGATCGGACAGAGTCCACAGCAATCATCTCATGGAGAGGAGGAACGGGGAAATACTAATGTAAACAAGCATTTCCCTGTTCTGTCAGTGTCACCCCCCCCCCCCCTCCAGTTAAAATTACTCCCTAGGACATAACCCATACAGCGCCACCTAGTGGTTAACCCCTTCACTGCCGGTCATATTTACACAGTAATATATGCATTTTTAATTGCACTGATCACTGTATAAATGTGAATGGTCCCAAAATCGCACCAAAAGTGTCCGATCTGTCCGCCATAATGTCGCAGTCACGATAAAAATTGCTGATCGCCACCATTACTTATAAAAATGTCATAAAACTATCCCCTATTTTGTAAACACTATAACTTTTGCGAAAACCAGTCAATAAATGCTTATTGTGTTATTTTTGATACCAAAAAAAAAGAATTTAAAAGAATACGTATCGGCCTAAACTGAGGAAGTTTTTTTTTTTTTTAAATATTTTTTGGGGATATTTATTATAAAAAATGCTTTATTTTTTTCAAAATTGTCGCTATTTTTTTGTTTATAGTACAAAAACTAAAAACCGCAGAGGTGATCAAATACCACCAAAAGAAAGCTCTATTTGTGGGTGGGAAGTCAATTTTGTTTGTGCGGTCCTGCGACATGGCTCCCAATCGTCAGTGTTTAATCGCAAAAAGTGCTCTAGTCAAGAATGGGGGAAATTCTTCTGGGCTGAAGTGGTTGTAAACTCAAATCGCTCAAATTGATCTAGCCTCCATGTGTTTGTTCATTAAGCAGAGCAGTGTGGTTTATGGCACCGGTGTACTGCAGGAGCCCCCCCCCGCTATTCTTACCTGAGCCCGATCTAATCCAGTGACCTGCAGGGCCAAGTCGCCCGGTCTGTGTCAATAAGAATGGGTGGCTTGGGAGCAGGCATGCACTGGTTCCCCCAGGGAAAAATCGCTTTCCCTGGGGGGCATTTCCTGAAGAGCAGGGTGCATGGAGTGCTGGTGGGGGACCCCAGAAATGGAGGATTGGGGCTGCTCTGTGCAAAACCATTGCACAGGGCAGATAAGTATGACATGTTTGTTATTTTGGTTGGAAAATAAATAATCCCTTTTAAAAACTTTCTCAGGGTTTTCAAGATTGAAAGAGAAGGTGAGAGACAGAGGTATAAGCCGTTTAAACAGTTACATAACCGTCAGCTGCTCTGGCACGGGTCACGAACCACAAACTTTGCTGGAATCTTGTCTCAAGGTCTGCGGATTGCTCCTCCTGAAGCACCTGTTGTGAGTATACCCCTCATAACTTCTCTATGCATTGTAAGGGATGGGAAAAGGATGCTGTAGACTGGGCACAAAATGCTGCAAATCTTCTATCCAGTAAAGTTGGGACTGACTAGAGGTAAAATAAACTACTGAGCAGAACTCCTTTATCTATCTGTCACACTGTCCCTCTGCTTTCAGTTATTTGATTCACTGTCCCAAAAATATGTACAACTTACAAGGATTTCTAACTTTTCTCTGACCTTCCCTATCTGCATACATATTTCAGGTAAGTGATTCATATTGGTACAGCAAAATGATTGGCTGTAAATTAGCGTTTCTGAAGGCCAGCAATAGCAATTTACCTAATTTTCTCAATGGATTACTTCACAAACTTTTATGAGTAGTGTAACTTGTTTGTTTATTAAATCTAAATCTAGTCTTATACAAAAGACACCTGTTACCAGCCCTCTGTTGACTAAAACATTAAATGCAAGCAGTATAATTCCCCAAACAGCAGATCTCAGACTGGGAGAGAGGGAAAGCGGCATAAGAAGCCAGTCAGTTGTGTTGCAGTGTTCATGTGCTAACAAGGAATATACTGAAAGAGGAGAGTGACTGCTTCTCCTTCATGGTAGAGTTACAGGCTAGGAAGAGACAGAGCTGTAAGTGTTAACTGCAGCAGAGAGAAAAATCAGTTCTCCTTCCCTGACAGACAAGGTTGTGTTGTGAGATAGATCTGCATAAGATCTCAAAATTGGATTAACAAATGGAAATCTTTTGCAGGTAAAATGGTTCCCTTATAGGTATTTCATCTGTGTATTTTAGCTGTTAGGCTGCAGTTCAGCTTTAAGGCTGGCCATGGCGGTTCAAACTGTTTATTGTTGTAGATGGCTGTCCTTGCCACTCTTCTAAACTTTATATGGCTGTGTGAATTTTGAATCAGCTGGGAGTTTGTGTGATAGACTCCTTTACTGTATCATTCAACGCAAATGCCTCCTAATCCTAAAACATGCCATACATAGCTCCATAATTAGCACTACAAAGTTGCACGCAATTTAGGTTTATAGACTCACCAAGATGCATACCTTGTATGAAACTTGGCAAGGATAAAAAAAAAAGTGGAGATCTCTGAACTAGCAGGTAATATTTCATAGATTACTTGCTTCCAGGGGCAATGGCCAGGTATGGTATATACATAGTTACATTGGTCCAGCTTCAATGTAACTATGTATAAAATTAGACATGCCTGGAATTCTTCTTTACATGTGTTTTAGGAAGTAATCTTAAAGCATAACTAAAGTTCTGCAGTTGATCAGTGGGAGCAGGCAGAATTATTATTGCAGAGAGACATGCTCACAGAAAAAGATGATTGGACCGTTGGAGGAAAGGTAAGTATTTTCCGCCTTCAGTTCCGCTTTAATTGTAGAATTTGTTACATTTTTGATACCTTTACTATAAAATGCATAAATCTGCTTAACAAGAATTCATTTGTTAATCTAAATTTATGTGGTAACAATCTTGCACGTGCGGGAAAATTGTTGGGAAAAATCTGCGTAAGGCTCCTTTAATTCAGCACTTCATACCTGCCAGTAGTGGGGAGGAGAATACGACATTTACATGCATCCAACTGGCAACCAATAATGTTGGAGTAGACCTGTTACAACCCTGAGCTTTTCAAACTGAGCTTACGGGAAATAAAAATGCATGAGCAGAGATTACCTTCCAAGAGAACCAACCAGTAGATTCAGAGATATATACACCAGTCAGCCATACCGTTCTGACCACTGACAGGAAAACTGAATAGCGCTGATTCTCATATTACAATGGTTAAGTGGATATGATATTTTGGGCAGCAAGTAAACATGTTGTCCCCTGAAGTTGATGTGTTGAAAGCAGAAAAAAAATGGGCAAACCTAAGGATTTGAGCTACTTTGCCAAGGGCCAAATTGTAATGACTGGACAACTGAGTCAGAGCAACTCCAATATTGCAGCTCTTGTGAGGATGTTCCTAGTCTACAGTGGTCAGGACCTACCAAAAGCGATCCAAGGAAGGCAAACCGGCAACGGTCATCGGTGGC